>NC_053021.2:1869741-2492989 GCF_016746245.2 Drosophila santomea
TGTGGCTGTGCCACTGAAAAAAGGAGAGGGGGTGGGGAAATGGGGGCGTGGGTGCACGCAATTATTTTGCATGCTCTATTTTAACAATTTGGAGAAAGAAATGTGAGCCAGTGAAATGCGAAAATGAATGAATGAATGGGCGACTGAATGCTAGCTCCATCTCGCCTCCACTTCCAAGTGGAAAGTGGGGCATTAAAGCCTAGAATCCAACATTTTCATATGCAATGCTTAAGTACGTCGAGTACAACAACAACAACAACAACAACAACAACAACAACAACAACAACAACAACAACAACAACAACAACAACAACAACAACAACAACAACAACAACATCTACATCCACTTCCACCAAATGCCACAAGGAGCCAAGAAAATATTGAGTTAACCCGAGCCGTGTTGCCCTAAAAGTATGCAACGAAATGTTATTTTGCTCATTTCCGAAAAAAAACTTTCTCGCCCCGCCCGCCTTGCTTAACCCGCTAAAGCCCCCCTGCATTTAACCCATAGCGAAACTTTGCCGCGATGCAGCTGTTATTTTGAGATGGTCTCAAATTAAGTGAAGCCCGCAGAGCACTGCACAGGCAATGACCTCAATGAGATAATAATTATAGGTCAGATGGTTTATTTGGTTGCATTCCACATCCAACTACTCTTTAAATATTCTGATTACTTTTTAATGCATTTTATGATTATAAATATATAATGCCTACTTAAGGTTTTATTAAAGCACAGAGTAGTTACAGTTGATATTCCGTGACACATCTTAGCTTCAATTCGCCAGAAATTTGTGTAGTGCTTTGCTCTTTGACACTAAATTATACATTTTTTTTTTTTATTTATTAAGTGAATAATCCAATATTTATTTGGGATCCACTTCGAGTTGCAAAAGATGTGTGACGAGAAGTAAAGCCACTTATTTTTAGCCGATCTATATTGCATTCGACGGCAGACAGCTAGCAAACACCTTGAAATTCTCCACCGCGTCTTATATGATACCTGAGTTCCCCACTAGTCTTAACCTAATAATAACTCAATCATAGAAAACTTATTCATATAAAACTTATCATATAAAATATGTTTCGAGAATCAATATGTAGATAAGTAAGATGTAAGAGATATGTAAATAACTCAATCACAGAAAACTTATTCATATAAAATATGTTTCGAGAATAAATAAGTAGCCTGCACATTCACTTAAACCCGAGTTCACCACTGTCTTAACCTAATCATAATATAATAACTTAATCATATAAAACATAATCATAGCAAACTTAATAGTATAAAACTTATCATATAAGATATTTCGAGAATAAAATGTTTCGAGAATAGATAGGTAGATAAGTAAGAGATATTAATATAAATATAATAGCCTATAATATAAATATAATAGCCTATTATATAAATATAATAGCCTATTATATAAATATAATAGCCTATTATATAAATATAATAGCCTATTATATAAATATAATAGCCTATTATATAAATATAATAGCCTATAATATAAATATAATAGCCTATAATATAAATATAATAGCCTATAATATAAATAAGTAGCCTGCATATTCACTTATACCTGAATATACCCACTGTCTTAACCTAACCATATAATAATAACTTAATTATATAAAACATAATCATAGCAAACTTAATCGTATAAAACTTATCATATAAAATATTTCGAGAATAAAATATGTTTCGAGAATAGATAATAATATAATAATATAATAATATAATAATATAATAATATAATAATATAATAAATAATATAATAATATAATAATATAATAATATAATAATATAATAATATAATAATATAATAATATAATAATATAATAATATAATAATATAATAATATAATAATATAATAATATAATAATATAATAATATAATAATATAATAATATAATAATATAATAATATAATAATATAATAATATAATAATATAATAATATAATAATATAATAATATAATAATATAATAATATAATAATATAATAATATAATAATATAATAATATAATAATATACCTCCTAAGTGTGGAACATACCTGGTCAGGTCCATGGTGCACTGCATCCAGATCGACGACGGGGTGTCCACATGGCCTCTGGAACCACTATCACACACACCAACACACATATTACTACTTCTACTACCACATCACAACTTCCGGTCAACTGATCTATGAGCTGTCAGAGCGCCTATCCCATGAGGATTGAGTCAGAACTGATTGGGAATTGTAAGTGTTGGTGGACGAAATTTTTTTACATTACATTAATTATGTAAATTAAGTAAATTACAATGTATACAAAATAACTTTTGTTTATGTTTAATGTTTTGAGTTTAATGTTGCCTATGTTTAAATGTTGCAAATTCATTGTTGCACTTTCAATGTTGCGATTTCAATGTTGCACATTCAATGTTGCATATTCAATGTTGCAAATTCAATGTTGCATGTTTAATGCTACATGTCACATATGTATATATATCACTGATTGATAAATGTTGATTGTTATATGTTGTTTGTTGAGTGTAGCAAATCCCAAATTTATTGCTAAATGTCGATTTTCCTTTGTTGTTTATTGATAATTATTGAATGTACATAGCTATTGAAATATTTTGTTTGTATTTGTTTTCAATATATTAATGTTAATCATCATTATGCGACATAAACGTTTTCTTGCAAATCCAAGTTCTTTGCCAACGAAGCGCCATCGGGGGCATATCGGGGGCTTCGGTTCGGCAGTAGAGGTTCAGCATTTATCCAAATGACAATGAAAAATGGCTCTGCGAACCACAAGCTCTCTCTATGTGTGCCCCTCTTTCTCGTGCCGTTGTCAACCGCAAAACGTTTAATTACATGTCAAAATGCGAAAATGCATTGAACAAGACAGAAACCATAACACTCAGGACTCCATCCCCCGCCTACGACCCCGCCCTCGCCGACGGCACGCCCCCAAAAACACCACGTAACGCCCAAAAATTTTCCATTTACCATTTTCCACTTCCTCCAGCATCGCAAGCACTTCCTGAGCCGCTGTGCCATCATCAGCGTTGTTTTATAGATAAAGCAGCGTTACAGCTCCAAATTTCGTATTATGAGTGAACATGCAAAAACAACCTCATTACGAACACAGAACATAGACCAAAACATGACGCACACACTTGTGGAGGGCCCCTGCCCCCGAACCCCCCTTTTGCCATCCCCTATGAAAACAGCCGCTGGAAATAACAACACCCATGTAAGTGAGTCAGGGGCGTAGTTTCGCGGGGGGGTGGGGAGGCACCTCTTAATGGCGACTAAAAGCTGGGTTTCGAAACACTGGCAGTCAACAGAGACTGATTTTATCAGAAAATTGTATTTATAGACAGGGTCATGAGAAATGTGTGGTGTCTAACTTTTCAATGAAGTGTATTACAATATGTATATACAATATAGTATTTTCACATTTATGGTAAGTTGAAACATCGTCAAAATTTAAATTACAATTTCCAAATATGAATTCAAATCGATTGGGATTTCAGTGATACGTTCAACAAGAAGTGACATTCCGTATTTGCACTAGTATTTTGAATGTGCTGAACAAAATACGGATATTTTTTTACATAAAATCACAGTTTGATTGGAAATTTAATTACGAACTCAACGAGGTATGACATTCCATATTTGGACCAATATTTTGAATGCTGTGATAAAAATACTAATAATTATTTACGCAAAAAAACAGAAAAACGAATTTCGGCAAAAATTTCAATATTAACGATTTGTATTTACGGTATAACTTGGCTAAAAATGATCAGAGAGCTAAAAGAACTACAGTTTTGTACTCCTAATTACCAATACTAACCAACCAAATCACTTTTTTTACCGAATTTGTCAAAATAATTTTTTGCCAAACTTTTCGCATTTTCGAAAAATTAAAAAAAATTAAGATTTTCAAATTGATATGCCATTCGATTAGGAATTTAATTACGAGCTTAACGAGGTATGACAATCCATATTTGGATCATTATTTCCAAAGTTTTGATCGAAAAACTTGACATTTTTGAAAATTAAAAAAAACAATTTGGGCAAGAATTTTTTATTTTCAAAGGGTTATTTCATCATAATTTGGCAAAAAATAGTTATAAAGCTCAAAGAAAAATGGGTTTGAACTGCTTATTTCCAATTTCAACGATCCCTATTGGAAATTTAATTTTTCATTTATTTTATTGGTCTACAGGTTTTGAGAAAAAGGGGGAAACAAAATACCTTCGTGGGGCAACTTGCTAATTTAAAATCAATTTAACAACTATGATAGTACATTTTGTATAGTATCAATTTGCAAAAGCAAATAGGGATTTTCGTTAAATAAATGCAAAATACTCGTTGAAAAGATTGCAGCTTTTTGTTTACAAAAGGCATGCAAATGGTTTTTTAATGGGGTTTCAGATTTAAAAACAAAGTGAAACTGCAAACTAAAGTAATAAAAATTCCATGGAATACACCACACTCAAAATGGAGTGTTTGAATACGATCAAAGAAACTAAAAAGAATTTAGAGTCATTTGAATTTCCAGCGACGAAAAAAGTTTTATTTGCATACAAACATAAAGTCGAAGAAAAATAACAAAAATGAAGAACTTAAAAATAGAAGGCAAGAATCAAATAGTATACATTGCTCAATTTTACTAGTCTGCCAAACAAATATAGTTTTTCAGCAAAAATGTTCAGCATTTAGTTAGTGTTTATCTGAGCTACAATCTGCACCCCTGAGCCAGAGCCTTACGCTTATGTACCTTGCTGTACCGCGTGTTCCGTAATTGTTTCCTGAAAACACAGGTTCCTGGCTTTCTGCCTTCTTGTTTCGTTGTTTCTTTTTTGCAATTTGTGGTGGCTTGCCAACAAAATTATTGACAGTATGGAGGAACAGCAGAGGGGCCTGACATGACGCCGTGTTGCGAGAAGGATACGCCCACGGTATGTCTATCGATGTCATCCAGATAAAAATAGCCCAAGTCAATTAACGGTAGCTCGACAATTTGTTTCAGAGGAGAATTCAACGTTGAAACACGATTTTCTATAGCCAAGTTAGCCACTTATAGTAAGCTTGAAAATAAAAGGAAAAATGTATAATATACTGCAGGCGGATATTTTGAAAAATGCAGTGGAAAACTAGTATTCAAATTTGAGATGTGTTGCAGTAAAGAAAATACGATAGGCTTAGTAAATACTAAACAAATAAAGACTTTAACGAAAATGTGAATTGCAAAGTCCATACTTGGAGATCCACCAGTTGAGTTGGTATTGATCAAAATAGTTGAACCCATCCATTAGATTGGACTTTCTCGCCCAATCTCCGTGAACTGTGAATTTGAACTATGCCAGGCACTTGTTTTGCTAGCCACTAGTTTCGGCATGTGTCTGAGGCCATGTCGGAAATGCGAGCATGTGGGTGGTGGCATGTTGACCCCATGCCCTGTCCCCTTCCACTCCACTAGCCCCTCTAACCCCAGTAACCCTTCGAGCACACAAAACAACTCCTTTGTTTGCTGGTCATACGGAATAGGGAAACTGTAAGGATTTGCGAGGCAAAGTTCCTCAGCTTGCAGGCTTTAGTTGCACTGAAAATTAAGTGAACACATTTTTAGCATCAGTTAGCATCACTGGTTAAAAAACTATATATAACACAAGAACCCTAAATGTTTGCGTTTGGAACGTATTCAAAATACGTACTTTTTACTTCTTCTCCATATTCAAATTCATTTTTCTATCTTACAACTTTGAGGAGCACGTAACTACTTAACAAATCCATCATCTTACTTTTGCCACAAATCATCTTTCAACTATTAAGTGCACAGTGTAGAGCTCTTAACTAACGGTAAGCGCACTCATCGTAATTCACAATGTAATTGATATAAATTTCGAGTGGACCCCGTTGCCCTTTTGGATATTGCCCCACTGTGGCCGCAACTTTATTATAACAAGTGAAGGAGCAGTTTTCATGCCACGAGGATCGATGGCCAAACACGGCTCCAAAGCAAAAGCTAAAGCCCAGACTAAGGCTAAGGATATGGGCCAGGATAAACGGTGGGAAGGGTAAGGGTATGGTGCAGTTGCAGTGGGTTTATAAAATTCATGGCACGCGGCACGTTCCTGGCATCCTGAAAGTCCTTTAGCACCATGGAACTGGTCCCCGAAAAATGAGAGGAGTGGAGAGATGCCAAGTGCTTGCGTAAAAATGCATAACGGCGCCAAAAGTCAAAGGGCAAAAGTTATTTTATACACATTTTTAATTTTTTGCTCCTTTGCATGGACTCTACATACACACACACTCACACACACACAACACATGGATACAAAATGGTGTCAGCAGTGGTTGCCATTCGAAAAGAAGAAAACGAGGAAAGGAGAAAAAGGATCCTGGCCGGGGGTGGGTAGAAAGAAAAAAAAAAACTATTAGAAGGTGTTGGCTGGCAACATTTTGCAGACATGAGTTTCGAGGGGAAACGGGTGGAAAACCTGGCACAAGGATGCGCATAAATTGCAGGCACCATGCATAAATGGAAGGATATTGCTGCAGCCCCAGCCAGCCTTTGATCCTGCTCCTCGCCAAAAAGTGTAAAAATGGAGAAACATTCACGACTCGAAGTGGATAAGCCCGAGCTGGGGGACGAAGTCGACAAGAAAGAATTGTGATTACAGGGAGTGCGGAGCAAAAAAAAAGGGCGGCTTAATTGATAAGAAAGCCGAGATTGAAACGCGTAGGGAGAAATCAGAATACGGAATTTCCGTTTGCCCCGAAATGAAAAACAAGGAAAGTCACTTACGGAAAATTGGCAAGATGCTTCCTATAATCTTTCTTTTACTTACTGTTTTGAGTAGGTTTAAAGCTGTGCATTCACAGTTACCTATGATTTATATACATCAAAAATACCGTCTTTAAAACTGCTTGTATACAATCCAGATTCCCTCACAGCTGCAAACCATTTATATGGATCAGCACTAGCAGCAAAAGCACCTCGATCGACTTGATGACTTTGCCCTTATCTGCTCGACGGGATTCGCGGGAATGAGATTTATGATTGCCTTTGTGCAAGTAGCCCCGACTTGACCAGGCACCTTTCAGCTGCCTGCCGACTCCGAATGTCTGTCTCTGTCCACCTGTATGTCTGATTCGGATTTGGTTGGAGGTGAAGGCGGAGATTGGGCAGGAGCAGGAGCTGGAGCAATGGTCCTGGTACTGGGCGGTGCGAGATGATTACCTAAAGCAAACACAGACGGCAGGGCAAACAGCAGCTGACAAACCCACTCACGACCATTGTTGCAGAATGCTGTCGAGCTGCTCTTCTGCGAGTGAAGAGCATGTGGAGAACGTGTGCCGGAGGATGAAACTGGGCTGGATGCGAATACGAATACGGATGGGGATGGGGATGGGGATGGGGATGGGGATGGGGATGGGGATGGGGATCTGGGGCTGTTGATGGTGATGGCCTCAAGGCTTGCCAACAAAAGGATAGGATGGATAGCCTGTCCTCTGCTGGGTCATCGGCATGGGCCAACGCATGTGTGAAAAGAAATGCCAGCAAGAAACGTGAACGTGGCAGGGGAAAGCCGACCAAGGCAGACCCCTGCTGCAAAACAGCACACGCGACGTATACGTAATGCATTCAGGTGGAATGCATATGTGTGCACTCAGAGCCACACACACACACACACACACACACACACACACACATATACACATACATATATACAGACACAAACGCACTCAAAGAAAGAGACAGACACTCTCGTAGCGTGTGTGAACAGGCACTTGATTGTGTTATTATTATTGTTTCGAGTGTTGCTCTCTGTTCTCGTTGTTTATCCGCATGCATTGTAACTGTAGCTGTCCCAAAGAGCCTGGTCCATTCAGGAGGGTGCAAAAGGGTTCTGGCACAGTGGTTAACTAACAATGGCCGTTGTCCTTTTCAGATCCAACACAAATCAAATGAGCCAACAGCCTCTTGCCCAATAAATTTAACACTTGTGGCGCCCAATGTGACATTACATTATGTTAAGTGTAACATAATCTTATTATATCCTTCTCTAGCAGGACATTTTCTATCCGAATATACCAATCCTCCACTTGCAGTATTGATGTTTTGGCGCTCAGCGTGCGGCATTCACTCCCGCTAACCGATAATTTGTCTTAACTGCAAATCATGAGCATCTGTCGGCTCCACTGTACCTGTACGCTAGTACAGTAAAGCTGCACCCCACCATCTCCTTGCATTCGATGGCAGCATTGTAGCGAGCACACTTGAATGCACTTGAATGTTCAGCGAACCGGAGTCGGGCAAACGACCCAGTGCCCCTCCTCCACCGTCCCGTTTTTATGGTAGCACGTTTAATTTTTTTTGCTATTTTTTTGTTCACCCCGCATCGGGTGTTTGTTCCAATAATGTTTTTATTATACCAACTATACTCGATTGTCAGTGGTGAATGTTAATTGCTGATGGAATAACACGGCTACCGTATGGATTTAATTGCTTACCAATCAAGTTGCAACATCCCTATCCCTTTTTGCAAAAGCTATATACGTTAGTGTCAATGGTGTTTTGTAGTGTTGAATGCAGTTGACTTTTTCGATTTTCCTCTTCATATACTGCAACATATTTATGTATATTATCTATTAAATTAATAACATGATTTCACGTTTGGTATTTACATAATTTGTTGAAATTCCGCATAAAATACACTTTCAGGGCCCTTAGCCCATGCAAATTATTTATTTTGAGCTCGTTTACGCGCTGTTCAAGCGAAATCTGCGCACTTATTGGATTCAGTTTAAAGCGAATCCCCGGATTGACCTGAAAATGGGCGGAAAGCCGAGCACGATAATGTTAATGCCGTGTCTGCCGCATTTTCCTTTCTTCCGGACAGCCAGGCCCCATTTTGTAAGGGGTTATTTATGAAAATGACTAAACGAATGCGTGCAAATTATGCCTTTTCTGGCAATGCCAAAGAGCCTGGAATATGGGTTAAGTGCAGCAGGATGTTGGTCTCGCCGGATGCCAGCCCCTCCCAGTTTTCCCACAGTTCCGCCCGCCACAACGCAGCTCCTTTTCGCATATCTCTCCTTCTTAACAGTCGTAAACAAAAAGGTAGCTGTCCCCGGTTCTCCGCCTAGCATTTTATTTATATTATAATTATACCCTTGTGTGGGGTATTATCAGTTTTAGAATAAACCTAGAATTATAGAAGAGCGTTTCTAAATGCATCCGCTTTGGCTGAATTTAAACACAAATTTTAGTCCTCTCATTAATCATAAAAAGCTAAATTGCTTTAATAGGGTAATTATCGAAACCATCTGACCAAGCAAAATTACTGAAAGTTGTAGTCGAGTCGGGTTGCCCCGCACTGCAATCCTTCTTGGCATTAGGGTATTCCCCTTTTTTATTTTTTTATCCTTGTGTTTATTTCGCTGCCTGGCTGTTTGCTGAATGCAGCTGGCCTGAAACTGAATCTGAATCTGAAACGGAAGGCACGAGACGATGATAAAGCGGCAGGATGACTCCTTGCTGGCAGATCCTTTGGCTCCTCGGTCCGCCTGCTCATTAAAAATTACCCTTCTTATGGTGAAGTGGTATTAAAATCGCGTCAGTTGGCAGCGGCGTGTGGCGCGCAAACTTCTTTCAACTGTTTATAATACGCAACGCTGCAAAAATACACACGCTGTCAGAAAGAGACAGAGACACAAATATGTATGTATGTATGTATGTATATACGGGGTGGAAGCGAGATGGCTGCTTTTGGAGCGGGTGAACAAAGCCAACGTGAACAATGAATTAAAAACACAAAGCAACTTTCTTTGCCACATTTCTTTTAGCCCCCCTCCCGACAACTTTCTACACCACCTCCTCACGCTTTTTGCACTCTATCTCCATGCTTTTGTTCCTTAAAATACAGGCAAGTCTCTGCTGCACTTTGGGTTGCGAATTTCCACGCTATCGATAAGCTTGCACGATAGGCAAGCATCGATAAAGTGCTGTTTTGCATACCTGCGGATTTATATTGATGGCTTAAGAGCTTCAAAGAAATAATAACTCTGCTGTAAGGCAAGCATTTTTGATATTTCTTAACCCTTTGAACTTTTCTTCTGGTTGGCAACCATGTGCCCTCTTTAATGAGTGCTGCAAAGTCTGCATGCGCTTTCAAGTGAGCTTTACTGTACCATCCGCCAGAAAGAAGGCGTGGAGCGACAAAGCTGGCTCCCAAGTCATTAGGACTAATGGCCACCTAAGCAGGGGGCATCCCTGCAAAGCCCGAATCAGTGGGTGAGATGCGGATCATGAAGGAGTTGGGGATTTTGCCAAACCCAACCCCCCACTCCTTTGGAAGGGACGTCAGGAGGAGAGGGGCCTGTGGTTGCGGCCAGCACAAATAACCAAGTAGCTGTTCGGCGGTTTTGATTTTGCAGCACACGTACACGTACATTCGTTGTACGACTACCGAATCGCGCGTTCTATTGTTCACAGCTTGTCTTTGGTGTCGTCTCTTTCACCTTGTCTCTACCCGTCTCTATCGCCGGCAGTTCGTCCGTCGCTCTCTGTGTAATTAAGCACTTAAGCTGAGTTGTAAATGTGCTCGACGCTTCTCGCTCCGCCGTTGAATTCGGTCGGAAAACAATTTAAGGCAACTGTGCGGTTATATGGCGGCCTGGTTCCCTTACGTTTTTCTATTTATACACGTTGAAAAAATGGGGCACACAAGTTTTAGGTAAAACAGTATAACAACTGCTATGCTGTAGAATTTTAATATAATTTTGCAGCTTAGATTAATAACATTTAAGAAATAGCTTAGATGAAATGAGTTTTGCATTGGAAAATGCTGGCTTGATTTTTTAAGTGTAGCAACTTTTTCTAGTTCATTTCAGCGTACTTTTGAATTTTTCGTTTTTTCCCACTTTCGTTGTCTGCCTTCTTTATTGACTGGTATTTTCATTTTCTCTTTTTTGGCTATTGAGTTTTGATGAACAGCGTTCGATGGCCACAGAACAGACTCTTGGCCAAGGCCATCATAATTTGGCCCAAAAAAGAGGGAATTGCAATATTTGGCTTAGCCACAACATTCCATGCGGCTAATGGGCAAAGTTGAAATTGAAGTTTTCCCCAGAGAACCGCTTCGGAAAATGGTTTTCGCTGCTGTAGAAAAGGCTTACAAATCCTTTCTCGCAAGCCAACAAAGCATTCTTTGGCCAAAGTGAACATATTAAATTGAATAATGTATTTAACAATGTAATATATAATCGTTTCGAAAATATAAATGTATAAAAAGCCAAGACCTTTTTAAAAATAATAACAATATGCAGTTGTAACGAGTTAGCAATGTAAAATCCTGGCAAGTACTTAAGAAGGAACCCTTCATGTTTTAGTTGCAAAGTCAACTGATTAGCCCAAATTGCCGACTCGCAATCGTGGAAAGTCCCAGTCCCAGTCCCCGAACTACTCACTACTCACTACTCATCAAGTACCCCCTTGATTATTTCGCAAACTCTCCGTTCCGTACTGTTCCATTCGCACTTTCGCGAGCACTCTGATTACTCTAGAGAAAGTTTTGCGAATTGTTTCCGGCTTGACAGATTGTTTGGCAAATTGTCGTGCAAATTGCTGGCGAATGTGTTTCTTTTGTTTTTCTGCTGCAGTTATGACATGTGAAGTTTATTTTTGGTGTCGCAACATATGTACACTCACACACACACACCCATTTATTCTTTGTTTTAATGCAATTATTTCCGTGTAATTTATTTGCATTGCAAGTGGGATGTCATAAGTGCATTGCTGCCTTGGGTTTTTCGGTTGGTTGGCTGGTTGGATAGCTGGAGGTGGAGATGCAAATGGAAGTGGAGGTGGAAATGGAGGGATTCTGCATTCATTAAGTGCACCGTGTCTCCCCTGGCGCTGTCAACAAGCCCCCTTTTTGTCCCCCATTTTTTTGCAACCCATCCCCTAGTGGTTTTTACTTTTTTTTTTGCCACGCAATCGTCTGTCTTCATCACGGTGAAAGACCGGGTAAGAAGAGGGTAGAAATTTATGCTTGACATAGAAACACGATTTTGCCGACAGTCGGCCATTTTATTCCTATTCCCCGTTGGCGCCTCCATTTCGCTTGTTTTTAGCCCTTTCACGAGGTACCACACCTTTGGTCGCCGCTCTTGTATTGCCATGATTAATTGTTGTGCAAATATTCCAGACACTTGGCAACTTAATTCCAACTAACTTAATTCCCCAAAGTCTCTGCACTGCTGAAATATCTTTGAAAGCGGTTGTGCCAATCGTATTACTAATGAATGAGACTGTAAAGTTATGCTATTAGAATACATTTTTATTCTTTTCTTTTATTTTTTTTTATTTCTAAATACGGTTCCGTTGATATTTATTTAAGTGCTAGAGTATGTTCCTAGAGTATGCCACGTTGTACCCTTGCGTTTTACACATTTGGCTATCCAAATTGAGTTGCAAAGTGGGTGGGACAAAAATAAAAGTAGTTTAAAAAAAACTCTCAAATTAAAACCGGAACTGTGAAACAAACAAATTTTACTCAGGCTTGGCGTCTCCGTTTCTATGTTTGATGTGTTGTAATAAAGCCTACATTAACAGGAAACCATGGGTGGTTTTAAAGTGATTATAACTTAAGTTACTTGAAAAATGAGTGGAGCATTATTTTAAAATTATATATAAGCTCTCTAATCTTTTATAAATAAGATCTTTTCGGTGTCATAACAAAAGAATGTATTTGAAAAACCAAAATATATTGTTGCGTATTTCTAGATAAAATCATAAAATACTTCATGTCCGGCCTCCTGTAAATGTAAAGGAACGAACGAGAAAACGCAAAGAATGCGACAAGAGCTCAGTTCAGGTGAGTGGATAAAACGTGGGGTTGTGGGGCTGGTTGAGTGGGTGGGTGGCTACAGCAAAGGGGGGTGGTGGTGGTGGTGGGAGGGGATAAAGGTAGGCAGAGAAGGGGGTGCAGTTGGGCTTAACCGAGGGAAGATAGTGCTGGGTGCCATGCATCATGATGACGACGCTGTTGACACTTCATAAATACATGAGTTGCAGTCAGAGCCTCCTCACACTAACACACACACACACGTGCAAACACTCGGATGAAGGGTGTGTGCATCTGTATGCGAGTGCTCAAGTGGAGGTATATGCAATTGTTGTGCTTCAGCTGGTTACCCTTTAAGCCAGAAACGAAAGGGGTCTTCATTGCAGGACTTAACACACACTAAACAAACGTCAATCAGCTTACGAATCCTTCTGTATTCACACCTCGGGCATTATCCTGTGTGCCCCTTTTTATGTTATGTACGATATCAATTGGGTCGACCCTTTCTCGCCCGATTTGCACTTCCCCTTTGTTGTTTTGCCAGCTTTTGCAGCTTTAGCCGCCTTGGTCGTTTTGTTGAGTACTTTAACAAATTTACACGTGTATTACTCATACGCGCTGTTGGCATGCTATGTATTGTATGTAGCCATCTCCCCCCACAATTCTCCGCTTGTTTTACGCCAAATTCACCGGATACGGGTACAATAGCTATGGCAGCAATAAAAACAAAACGCCGAAACTAAGTTTAGTTAATGAATTAAACGCAAATGCTAGCGAAATGCTCTCTCTCTCTCTCTCTCTCTTATGTTTGCATATGTGTGTGGTATACATGTGAAACAGCAGGCTTTTTTTTAATGAAAATTAGGTTTATACACAGATATTGCAATATTAAATTCTGTTTTAAAGCACAAATTTTTAGGCAGAAAATACCTGCGTTTTACTTTAATCACATTACAACGTGCGCTGTAAAAATAAACGAAAAATCGTACATACAAATGAGGTATATCATTTTAATTGTGGTAAATTAGTAAATAATATTTATACTTAATTAACACTATTCTATTTTTATTGTACTAAAAATAATACTAAATACTAAATAATACTAAGTACTAAATACTAAATAATACCAAATACTAAATACTTAATACTAAATAATACTAACTACTAAATACTAAATAATACTAAATACTTAATACTAAATAATACCAAAATATATGCGCCCTTCTCTGCGCTTCTCAAAAGTTCTACATAAGCAAACAACTTTTTCGAGATTTTTTTTTTAAATACTAATTGTGAGTGAGTGGTGCAGTGATTTTATGTGGCAGCAGAGGATATCAATAATGTGATTTCGACCTACTGGAGGAAGTGCCTGAGCTAGCTATTTTCCAGGAGCAACAACCAGCTGTCAGCTCTGGCGTGGAAAGAGCTTGAGGAAAGGGGTGAGTACCTGGGGAGAAATGGAGAGGGACCCTTAACTTTCTGACTTTTGGCTGTGGCGGCTGCTTGTTTTCTTTTTCTTTTTTTTTTTATTAATTTTAAAAAGAAAATTTATATAGTAATATAGTAATTTGAGAAAAACAGAAAGCCATTTAAAGGCACAATTGTAGAACTGCCATTAAAAATTAACTCTACATTCTTTTGATTAAGTTACACCTTTTAAAATCAATTCTAAAAACATTTTTATAGTACATTAGAAAAATTTCAGTGAGCAAACAGTTAGGCAAAGCATTTAATAATGTAGGTAAATTTCAGTTCAGCTCGCGAAGGTAAAAATAAAGGCGGGCTCAACGCCGAGTTGCAGATGAAGAAATAATATCCATGTGGAGCCTGGGGAGGCGGTGGGTTGTAATGGGTGGTATGAGATGTATTGGGGCGAAAGGTTATGTGCGGGAAATGGAGGGCAAGAAAAATGAATCACCGACAAATTACGGCAAGAAAGAAGGGGCCAATGGCGGCAACAACATTCCGTTATGGCACATCAGCCGCCAGCTTCCGTCTTTTATTGTTCGCCGCAGTCGTCGGAGCTCTTGAAATTTACCAGGCCCCCCTCATTTTGCCTTTCTCCACAACTACAATGCAATGCCAACTGAGGTTGTAAAAATTTAACCATAACTTCCAGCGAAAAGCGAAACGAAATGAAAAAGGTCTTATGAAATATGCATATGATCATTTTGGCCCACGTCCAAAACTGCCGAAACTCCTGTGTCGTAGACCTGGCCCAATCTGGGCGAAATTTCATTAAAGTTCAAGTGAAACCTTCTTATTTCTTAACTTTAAGATGGTCGCACTGGGGATTCCCCAGTGAGCCGAGTCTCACAAAAAAAAGCACCGACAACAAGGAAAAAAAAGAGAAAAAAAAAAGCGAAAAACAACATCCGCAATGTAAAAACGTAAAAAAGTTGCCAGCAGAGAAATTACCTGCAACGAAGGTAAACAAATGCCCCAGCAAAAGATGGCTAAGATGTCGAAAGCAGGCCAAAGCGAAGGCAAAGAGGAAAGAGTTTACGGCGGGGGGGTGGCAAGGAAAACTTAAGTCGTTAGGCAAACCCGGCCAGCAAGCAATCCACGGCATGTCTGGAATTTCACTCTGCTCTCCAAAGTGCTCGACAAGTTGGCATCCTTTTGCATCGATCGACCCCGGAAAAGTCGCCGAGGGAAATCGCTGGGAAAAACAATGCCTCAAAGGCCGTTGCAATTGCTTTGAATGTTTATTTATTGTTTTTTTTTGAAAAACATTATCAAACAGCCTATTATATAGTAAGTAATATGTGTATTAGTTGAAGTATTAAAGGTTTTTTTTTACCTATACATTTGGTGCTTTAAATACATTTACTTAATATATTTAATTGTTTTGATGCATTTGCACACACCTTTCTCCATTCATTAATTCCCCGTCGCCTTCAATCTTCCTATCAGAGTGTTCGATAATCTTCAGCCCTAGGCAATTAATATCGCCCGACATATGTATAACCGATAATTAATGATAGCAATAGCAAATAGCAAAATGCCGTGGTGCAATGACCTTGAAGTTCGGGCCAATTGTAATCCGAACATTATTTGCCCCGCAAGCCACACAAACGGAATTCCCAAAGGTGTTGCCGTTCCATTCTGTTCTCCATTCTGATTCTGTCCGTTTGTTTTGGCCAGCTCGTTTGTTTGCATGTGCCATTCCATAAAGAATATTTATCTTTCGGTTTTGTGTAGCTGTCATTATTTGGCAACTGGACCAAAGTCCCTCTGTACCTCCCCCCCGTTTTTAATAAATTATGAGCGACAGGCAGTTGTCACTGCGAGAAAAATATGAAAGTTGTCAAATGCTCAGGCACATGTGATACCAGTGTGATCTTTATTAATATTTTAAATAACATTTGGTCACCCCTTTTTTGCTCAGTGCCCACACATTAAACACACACAGACACACTGGAAAATTTCTGTTGTAACGCTGACGTTTAAGTATTTATCACAATGACAAAATCGGAGAGGGGCGTCATTTGTGGGCGTGGCGGAGGCATTGCTTTGGGGTTTAAATGTAACACATTTACAAATTGTTTACAAACACACTGGCAGATGGACACGCACACAGCAGCCAGCACACACACTCACCCACACACACAGAGACGTGTGCCCAGCCTGGTGATAAATGATAACAAATTAGCGGTTTGTCTCTTAAGCGAAAAAGGGGCCACACACACATATTCAGGGGGGCGATACCACAAAGTTACCGCACTGCAATAAATCACATCACCTGAGAACACACACACATACACACAAACAACGGGGATCTCACGCACAACAAAGCCAAGTTAAGCACACTCAACAGACTTTGTACATTAAGAATATATTTTTATTGCCCATTTGATTGCCTATAGCAAATTTTATACAAGGTGAATTTATATTAATTTAAAGGAATTACACAATTCAAGTTTAACTCTATTACATACAATATAATACTATAAATATAAATATTGCATACCAATAAAAGTATTATTGGTGGCGAATTTAAATCAATAAATCAATATATATCTTTGTCATCTCTGAAATATCACGCATACGCAGCGTAATCCCGTATTTGGACTTTCACTGCTCATTCGTTTTAGCTTAAGCTTGAAAATATCAGGAAACATATTAGTTTCCTGCCCTTAGTTAGTTCTTACTTCAATAAGACCTATTTTCCAAAACTCTGTCATTTTACCTTGGTAATCTTCACCGTATCACGCATACGCAGTGTTAGCCAGCAGTTGAACTCCCCTGTTAGGCATGCATACGACCAGAGGGAAATGTATGGAATATGGCCAACAGATGAGGGTTTTTCCTGTCGTTGGGGGTGGTGGTGGTGTAGGAAAAATGAGTTAGGCGGAGGGGAGGAGGAGTGGGTGTAGATGTAACTGGAAATGGAATGCTGGCAACTGAAAAGTGGTAACTGAAAACTGGTAACGAGACCGTGGCACAGCATTTATGACTTTCAGCGAAGGAGTTGTTGCCACCTTCTGGGGACCTCGATTCTGGTCGGGATTCGGATACGGTTACGGCTACGACTACGGCTACGGATACGGGGAATCGTATTCAGATTCAGATTCTGGCTCACTTCGTTTCGCTGGCTTTTTGCACCGGGTGTTAAGTGGTGCTTGGGCATAATTCATGATGCACGGCGGGCTGCCTTTTCCTGATTTTGCCGCTTTTCCTGCTACTGCTGCTGCTGGGAGCATTTTAATTATCATTTTGGTAAGCAAGCAAAATTTAATGAGCTAGCCGGCGAAATTATGGCCAAACAACACACTCTCGTTCGCTTGAGGGCCAAAAGCTCCGACACCTAAAATTCACCCAGCAGCATTTGGCCCCCTGACTTTCGCTGAACTTATTTCATTACATTTAAACTAGCCGCACGATATTTGCTTTACAGTTTTGCACTCTAATGAAGAAACTTTGCGGCTGAGTTTGCCAGTGGGTGTACTTTTCAATGTGTGCGAGTGCGATTGCATGTGTATATGTATTTGCCTGTGTGTGTGTGTGTATTGGGGTCACCTTTATCCGAGCAGAGTGTAAAATCCTGGCGCCCCAAAGTGTGGGAAAATCATTGAGCTGCTTATCTCTAGACTTAGTTTGTTTAATCTAAATAATTGCTTGCTCTGTAAAAGAATTGTGGTTCTGCACAAAAGGCTGTGTGCTTGTGTGCAGAAAAGCTGATAATAATGTCATAATAATGGGTGGGAATGTTGGGTATGTAGATGGGTCTACCAAGTAACCAACGACCAAAAATGGGTCAAAATAATTGATCACCATGAGAATGTAACAAATGAAAGCCGTTTGTTTCGAATTTAAAGGCAAACAACTAGGCTTGCACCTTTGAAATGGGTATTAGATAATCTGAATTATGCAAAACTTACAATTTTACCAACCAGTAAATAAGTAGGTACAATTTGATGCTGCTTTGCGTTAATAAATCATTAAAAACATTAACAATAATTTATGTCTGAATTAAACAAACTCTTGCTCCGGCAAAATAAGAATGCCAATTCCCCCAAGAAACTTTTAAATAAATAATGCTCTTAATCCCACACTTAAATTGTGTAAAACCACTTTGGCATTTAATCACTTTCCACAAGCACCATGTTTAATCAACATAATCAAGCAGAATGACTGTATCTAATTTTAACATGCATAAAGTGTGCATCCCTTTTGGCTTAAACGGGCTTTTGAAGTGGCCATAACCATAAAAAAGTGGTGACAATGTGTGCGATATGTGTATATTGCCTGGGAATAGCCATGCCCACGCAATAATGATGCCGCACAAATACATACATAAATACATATATTCCATATAAATTGCGAGTGGTTTGAAGGAAAACATGGACGATAATTTTAATTTCCTGTGCCAGCAGGTCGAATGCTTCATCAAATTTATGATGAAACTTTGAGTCGGGCTAACTCTGCCACTATAGCCAAACCACCCAACCCACCGAACCGCCCAATCATCCGGGGCCCGCCTGAAACCACCTAAAAACCACCCACAAGTTCATTGCTCAGTGGGGCGACGCATTAAAGCGCGCTTCACTTATTTCAATCAAATTACGGCCAATGAATATTGAACTATCGCCGCATACAATCCCACGCTTATGTCTATGCGTGTGCCTGCGAAAATTATCGAACAAAGTGTGCGCCTCGAACTCGATCCGAAATTCGATTATAAAAATTTCACTCGCATATTTACGCATTTTGCATTCTATTTGCATGCCAATGCTTATTTATGGGGGCGCATGCATGTCGTAATACTTATCCATCAAATATTTAAGTCCGTCCATGTGCAAAAAAAAAAACCAGGTATTCCAATGGCAAAAAGGTCAATTCGAAAGCCAGGGCCTATCGTTTGGCTTTTGGGTTTTCGGGGTAAATATTGTGGCGTTACATTTCCATTGAGCCCAACAGTTCACATCAAATGTGGCATAAATGTCACAAAACTAACAATGTTTGGCTAAAAGCGCTGGAAAACTGTATTGGTATCCAATTTACAGCTCATGAATATGTAAAACTCGATCCATAATTTGTATCTTAAAGTTCAAACCAATTTGTTCTTAAAAAAGTTATATATTAAATTCTATTTAAAAGCCTTTTATGGCACAAAGAAACCATGTAGCCATATTTAAGTCAAGCCCTTGTATTTACCCACTTTTTGGGCTATTCGCCCCACTGTGCCTTTAAAACCTGTGCGTTTAAACCGCCGCTGTCCAAAGGGTTAGCCACTTTTTGGGCCATGTCGTATGTTCATTTGTGTGAGTGCAGCGACATCGTTTGGCTTTTGCCGTTTGACTGAGCGTATAATATGTAAAAATTGGCACATATTTTTGGTTTGGTGTGTTGGTGGCATGTGTGTTGCTGCCCCAGCTTTTATCGTTGTAATTGTAACTGTTGCAAATTTCACTGCGACGCATACAATTTTATATGCGCACATGGATGCAATTGGGTTCCTTCGAATTCTTCGCAATTCTTCGCAATTTATTAAACGCACACATGGATATTTCGCTGGATACTTATGCATAAATTATGGCGTTCGCAATGCGTTGACTGTCCGTTGGCCAGGGATCGTGAAATGGTCTCGCAAAAAGTGCAACAAAAAGAGCAACAAGAAGTGCAACAAGAAGTGCAACAACAACGGAAAATGAAAAGGAATTTCAACCGCCTTTGCCGGCGGGAAATAATGAAAAGTAAAGAAAAGGAATGGCAAGCTGCATGGAAGATGCCTGGTTCCGGCCAACAGAGGTCGCCACCTGACAAACAACGGACCCAGGAACCGAAAGATATAAGGTCAAAACGGCATTCAGAACACCCTCTTTGCAAAATTTAACATAATATTCTTCAAAATTAGAGTGCTACATTATTACAAAACTACATTACTACAAAACATTATTTTAATTATAATTTAAACTAAATATAAACCCAAGAGATCTGCACTATTCGTCCTAATTTTACGCTTTCAAAAGGTGTTTGTTTAAATGTGGTGCAACAATATTCTTGGTAAGGGCATCGAATATCCAGCGGAAGTGGAAAATAAAATACAAAAAGCAAGGGACGAAAACATATCCGTCGACGCAATTAAATTGCACAAACACACAGATAGTGAGATGCAAGTGTGTGAGGGAAGGAGCGCCGCATCCTGGTAGTCTCCTTTCAGTGTCCTTGTCATTTCTCCTCGTTTCCCGAATGGTTTATTGCCAGCTATTGGCCATTTTTCTTCAATTGTGATAGTACATAACAACATTAATTAACAGAGCTCGAAAGCAGATGCTTCACTAAACGAATGGCTTCTTAAGTATAAACACTTTACTGATATATACGTGAAGTTACACATATGACATTAATATGTGAATAATCTGCGAATATTCTTTAATACTTTTCAACCATATTATTTGCAATATTGGAGAATATTTTGCTGACGTCGTCCTGGTTAATTCGATGGAACGAGTTCCTGCCATTCCCGCACTCGTTCTCCTTCTGGTTGTTTGCTGTTTGTCTGACTGAGTGACGCCTGCTGTCCGGTTGTCCTGATGTCCTCGTGTCCTTATGTCCATGTCTGTCTGCCAACTGCACTCCAAGGGCGGGAACTCAAAGGGCGGGCCCACCAAAAGGAGAAGCATCGACCCGGCAACCTAACAACCCATCGACCCAGTGACGTTGCCTTCAGCTGGATTTCACTTGCATTAAGTGCTTCCTCCACTGTCACCGAGGCCGACTCAACGAACCCGTTAGCAAAGTCCACACTCCCGACTCCTGACTCCTGATGCCTGACGATCGATTCCATAGTCCAAAGTCCATAGTCCAGTCCGACGACTGGCATCGGGCAACCACCTTGTGCATCCACCTTTGTGTCATTCGAATTAAAAGAGGTGAAAACGTTAAAGTCGAGTTCCTCGGCTATCAGATACCCATTAGACACCTAGTGGGAGTGCAAAAAGGTTCATATTTGGCATACCGATAGAAATTGGCAAGACAAATAATACATTACAATCTGAACTTCATAGCTCTTATAGTTCTTGAGTTCTAAGGGTTCATAAGTTTTTAACGAAATCACTCGCTTTTTACAGCTTTAATCGTGGACTGGGCGCGGCTTTACTTATGCCGTTTGACCCGCAACCCACAGCCCAAACTTAAACCCAAACCCATGTCCAGAGCCAACTGCAAAGGGCAACTCGAAAAACCGAGCCGAACTCGTGTCCAAAAACGCAGCTCATCGCCAGTGAGCTTGGGCCATGTCCTCTTTGTAGCTCCTGCATGTTTGCGGATTCCATGCATGCAAGTGTCCTATTACGACTAGTATGTAATTGCATCCTGCTCATTCGGCTTATGTACTTGTCTCTGCATTTAACCCAAAACCCCTCCTTTATTTCAGCCGGTGCGCTGTGAGCTTAGACATTTTATGGGATGTGGATCTGGAGGGCTTCCTAAATGGCCTCGGTCAACCTGACTTCCTAAAATTATTATTCTGGTCTCTATACTGAAAAAGAAATATTTACTAGGCTTTTAAGCCAAAACACTATCTGGTGTTGAACTAAAAAAAATTAATAATAAAATAATTACAATCTGCAATTCGAAATGAAGTTAAAATATACGAAATAAAAATGCGAGAATATTTTGCTTACATTTTAATGACATTTTTAACCAACTTTTTTTGCTGCTAGTGTCACAATTTTTGGCTCTTGATTTCCGGCAACACTGCCGGCATTTTCGACTCCGTTGTACCCGTTTGCTTTTTGGCCCCGTCGGTTGGTCTCGGTTTTATTCACCATGGCAGCAAATTATTTTTAATTATCGCCATAGCTGTCCGCCATCTCTGTCCAATGTCCACTGTCCGCTGTCACTGCCGTTGACGCTGACCGCTCTGCCCAAAGCAAAAATGAACAAAACAAAACAAAAATAAAGCAAAAAAAAAAAACAAAAATGGGAAAAATGAAAAATAACTTTGAAACGCGAACAAACGAATGGGAACCGCAGGTAATTTCCACGCCTTCTGCCACGACAGGTGCACAACAAAATAAAGCTTATCGGCCTGGTTCCCAATCGAGTCTAGTTGTTCTGTGGTGATCACCGAATTTGGTTGTCAGTTTTCTTTTGGGGAAAAACGTCAATAGAAAACACTTGTGAATGTTTGGCATTCGCATGTGCCAAAAAAACTTGTATTTATTATTACTGGAAAACATAAAACAGTGAATCTAATAGGCTTTTAATATAATTGCTTCAGAAAATATATTATTATGTTATTTCTTTTCTTACCAATCCCCAATTGGTTTTTCAACTGAATTGATTCGTATCCCTAAATATTCGATGAATTTGTGGCAATCTTGCCAACCATGAGTAGCACAAATAATGGCATTTCAATTTCCCATATTGGAAAACTTTCTTATTGTCGGGGTGCAAGAAGTCGTGAAAAGTGAAAATGCGAATGGGATTTTCCCCACTGAATGCGAAAGTGCGAACGAATTCCAACGAGTAGTAATGTTAAGCATTGCAGAACATTTATGAGTCCCCACATGTAAATTGTACACACAAATACACATACAAACACAGTCGCACACTTGTGCAGACACACCCACACAACAACAACAATAAGAAGTTGCCTAGACACCGACCAACTGGTTATCCCTTTAGGAAATCAACTAAGCATTTTAATTAACTTTGCCGAAAAACGGAACCGAAAACAGGAAAAAAGGAGAAGAAATGCCGAAAAACAGGAAAATCAAAGGGGGGAAAGCCCCCAACCAAACAAGGAGAACAAGAGGGAGGAGCAGCTGAAAATATGACCAAAAACCGCAAAACTAAAGTTAAAGCCGATGGCAAAGAATGGTAAAATGCATGGGGATATCATGATAATTCACTGAAAGCGCAACCATTTGTACACAGATACAGCTATAGATATGCCCACCCCACACACGCACACTCGCACTCACACCCACTCACACCCACTCACATCCACTCACACCCACTCACACCCACTCACACCCACCCACACACACACACATACACACAACAATCAATATTAAATTTCCGCTTGCCACATCTTTATTTGCTTCTTGTTGTATCCCAAACAATGAGGGGCAAATGGGGCAGGGGTCAAAGGGCAAGTGCCATCATATGCCCTCGCACCCTCCCCTCTCCTAAACACACACACCCACACACACACAGCCAAACACAGAGAGAAGTCCCCTGGAGTGTAACGTGAGCAAAGTGCAACTAATTTCCAAAAGGCAAATTTTATTATATTTTTAGCCCCACATATAACAGTGGTAAAACGAGGAATGCGGGCTGAATTCCCAAATGCAAATCTAAACTGCCTTTGGCCCACAGCACACAAAACAGTGTAAAAAATAACATGTCTAAAAGGGATTTGGCATAAAAAATCAATAATTAGTTGATTGGAATTAATTAAAATAAAATCAATTTATAAAGTATTTAATTTGTAAGGCCATATGTGTATAGACTACTTTTTATTAGTAAATTGTTTAGTAATGTAAATGTGAAGCTCTTATTTAAGTATAACAAATACTAATTAAGACATTATTTAATTATTCGTGTTCGTGGTAGACAATTTTTTAATTCCTAAATCGCTTAAAATAGTTACATGTAATCATGATAGGTACCCAGGTTTTTCCTTCAGTGCAGGTACACATTGAAGGTGATGCACACACTGAGCACAAAAATGAAAAGGGGGCAAGGCGAGCGAGAGAGAAAGTTTGCCAACTCAAGTTGAGGCCGATGATGAAGAGTTCAACGTAAAACTTTCATTTTATTTACCATGAGTTGGCAGGAAAATTGCCGGCAAAAACCGGAGCCCCAATGATTAATAAACAACCAGCAAACGAAAGGAGAGTTCTGTTCGACAAAACAGCAAAAGGCCAACAAAAAAAAAAGTAAGAAACACAAAAACTACTAGCAAGCCATTAGAACCAACGCAAAATGGTCAATTATCAACAGTATCAGTGAAAATTGGGCAAGCATAAGTTCAAAAATATTTTAGAAAAATACAAAAAAGCTGGACCGTTTTGGTGAGGGTTCCGTTCCATACGGCAACAAAGATTTCGTAAAGTGTATTTAAACAGTAGAACCATAAACGGTAGAAGCCAGCAAATGCCTTTCACTATCTACAAACCAAAATTTAAGAGAGCATTTTAGCATTGAAGATAGCCCAATTAGATGTTATTTATTGGTAGTAATGGGTTAAGTGTCTCTAGAGGCTAATATCAACTATACTCCGTTTAATCATAGACATGTCTAGTACCAATTTAATAACAGCATAATAACGGTAAAATATAAGAATCGTATTGATTACCAATTTTTTGTTGAACAATTTATCACTGGAATTAAGTTTAGCATACTTTTTCGCTGGATTACCCAGCTTGACCCAGTTGATCCTGGCTGGCAACAGAAATATTAACTTGAGCAATTTAATCCTTGCTCATGCGAGTGTCCCCATCGCCTTCAGCGCCCCTGTCTGCCATCGCTGTCCCTTTCGCACCCTCCTCCGTCTCTGTCGGTCTTAAACTGCAGTCATAACAATAAATTTCATTTGCACGTTCCGACTTGGCCTGGAAGTCTTGGCTCCTTGACTCCTTTACTTGCACTTCGTCCTGCCGTTTTCTACTTCTGCTTCTTCTGCTTGATGTTCAGCTTGGGGTCCTTCTTGGAGTGCTTGTGGTGCTCTTCTCCATCTACCACTGTCGGCTATGGAGGTCCTTGTTGTTGGCCGTTTTGGTTGGCTGAGCTTGAATTTGACATAATTTCCCGTGGCCAAGTGTCGTAAAGCTTTCACAGCACAAATATTTATCTTTTTTTTGGTTCTGTTAACCGAAATTACTTTATGATTTATACACATTGCGATATTGATAAAGCTGGACAGCCCAGCAACTAGTTATGTTACTTTGATACTTCTTCTGGATAGATAGATAAGCCCTTGTCCTTTGAGCCACACTTCATTCGCAGTGCAAATTGCATTTTTTGACACTTGACAGCGCCAATTTGACTGCCAGAAATTTCAATTATCCTCTGCGGCAAGCGTGTTTCGCTTTCAATTTCATTTTTTTTTTTGAATTTTTTTTCTTTTTTTGCCCCATTTTGTCGGCCTTTTTGAACTGGCTGGAAAATAAGTTATCGGTTTTGGATTTTGTGTCTGTCTGATTCGAAGTTTTGTGTGGGAACGCGTATGTTGCAAATATTTCAAATGCATTTGGGGCCGCGAAATGAATTGAATTTGTATCGATTGCAGCGAGAGTATCAAGCGCAGTCATCTATATGCAAAATAAAACCAAAAACCACTCTACGAGCTCCATTCACAAGATAAACATAAATGGAATAGAAATAAAATCAATCAGTAGTCAAATGCTATATTCCATAAGCAAACCAAAATAAAATGAAAACTTTCTTTATGGCCCTAAATTTCGAATTTAAATTTACTAGATGTGAAAAAGTTTAAAGTGACAAACGGTACAGAAAAATATAGTTGGATTTCGAAACATAAGATCCTACAAATATTTAAGATAATAAGAACTATTTAAAAAAAAAATTAATTTAAATTAGATGATGAGAGAAAAAATATGAAACAAAAAAGTTGTTACATGAAATTTAAAGTAGGCAAGCATATAAAAAAAAATTGAAGCCGTCTAACAACTTGTGCGATAAATTCAAATGAAATGCAGTTGAAAAATGTTTTTGATGGGGAAGTTGGGATGGACTTCTTTCTTGGTTGGCATTTCGATAGCACACTATTTGCATTCAACTCCTTTCATATTCACTTTGTTCAGGCCAACTTTAGCTTCTGGCCAAAAGCCTTTGCTTTCGCTTCGTTTTGTATAAGTAAAGGCGGCAAATGTTTGTTCCTCTTTAGTCTGTGCCATTTCTACTTTTTCGCATCTGGCGTTGTCATTGCTTTGCGCTTTCATTCTTCCATTTTGCCTCTTTTTCCTAGCTTTTCCTTTTATTTTCTAGTTTTTCCGCCTTTTTTTTTTGCATAGTTCAAGTCATGTTGCCCAAAAGTGGGTGGGTTTGCCAACTATTTTGTAGGTTATTAGGGCGTAACGCACTCACTCATACCCATACATTCCGGCATTTCTATAGACAGACAGTAACGCCCTCGCACACACATGCACTTAGCAAAATACTATATACAGAATGGAAAAAAAAATTAAACCTAAAAAATAAAACTTAAATATAAACTTAATCAATTGACACACAATTTAATAAAAACAAATTAAATAAATATTAAATCAATTTTGGTTATTTTCTAGTTATAACCAACGTTTTTTTTCGATGTGCACGATATATGAAATGATGTTTGGGGGATTTTCTGGGTGCACTAGTGGGCGGCATTGTGGAGACATAAACACGGATTTAAGTTTGCAAAAATCTGGCATTGTTTTAGTTGTTTGCTAAGGCAGCTGCATTTGCATTCGCATTCGGATTCGGATCGTCCTTTTTGGAGGCTTTACCCCAATGGATATTTCACATGACTTTAGCCAAGACTATTTTCGTTGGACTTTGGTCCAATGGGATATAAAACTAAATCCGAGTCCTTGCAAGTTGGAAAATTACCTAAACCATGTAATAGTTACACATTTATTATATAATATTAATATATAATGATTAATTTAAATTTAGTTTTAAAATATATTACTAGTTTATAGAAAATAAATATGGAACCAACTCGTAGGTATCTTTAAACAATACATAAAACTGCAGTTCAAAAAGTCTTAATTAAATCAATTAATTACTTGAAAACTTATTTTTTCATCTAGAAACTTTTCCTTATAATCACCCTTGCGTGACCTTTCCGCCTTCAAAGCAATTAATATCCAACGATTAATCCGTTTTTTGTCAACGTTTGGCCTTTAAAATAATGAAGAAATGTTTCTTCTCAACTCTACCCATTCTACAAGTATATTTATTGAGCAAGGAAAATCCCGCAAATTAACGAAGGTCGTTGTCCGGCTTTTCCATTGTTCCCCACCCTCCTTTTTTATATTTTTTTTAAGGCAAACGAACCAACAAGTCGTTCATCGATGCTTATCGAGTGAGAAGCCCCTTTTCCGAAAACAAAGCGAAAAAAAAGAGAAAAAAAAGGAACCCGAAACCTGCGACTGTGGGAAAAGTTCGCCGGCTTCTCTGTTTAAAGCGGATTTGATGCTGAATATTATTTATGGGGATGCCTTTTATTTCCAGGACGAAGGGGACGACCCTTAAGAGCCGTGGCCCATGAATGTCTGTGTCCATGTGTGCGGTTTCAAAAATATTTGCCAACATTCTTCGGGTATTTAAACAAAGATTTATTTTATATTTATATCGAGTGTCCCTGTTTTATCCCGTGTGTCTATGTGGGTGTGTGTTTGTATGTTCGTATGTTTGTCTGTTGGCCTGTTGTATATATCCCGTCTAAAACAAGAAACGGACAGCGAGCAGAGGAAAAACGGACAAACGGAAATTGCAAGTAGAGCGTTGAATCCTTTTTGCTTGAACACGTCCTCCACACACACAAAGACACACACACACAAACACTTGCATGTGTCTATCTGTTGGCCATTGTTCGAGGATTTGTTTGGGACTTGTTTCATATTTTACGATAACTCCATTTATTGCTGCTCCTTCATCGTCGTTGCGGGTCTTTAAACATGAAATAGGGTTATCAGTTAGTGGAGCATGACACTTTCGGTTAGCCATTAGCTGGGCGGCGATTCTCAATCGCCGAGGAGGGCGGCGTTATCAATCATACGCACTGGGTGCGGGATGGGGTTACGCGCTACAGGCTACCGGCTTAATTGATGCGACAGCTGCAATGTGCATATTTTGTCTATTAATTTGTGTTTGTGCATAATTGGGATTAATTATGCATAATCGTGATTAACAGTCCAAATGCAAATGTGCTGTCATAATTAGCCCGCCCATACGAGTACCGCTTATCATTCCATTCTCCCCTCAGAGATTTGGCTTTCTTTCAATGTGTCCGTGCATTCGATATTTACGACCTTTACACGTGACCCCGATGCGTATAATTTTATCTTTTACAACACACACGGACACTCACGATATGGTTTGGGAATAAAATAGATAAATGCTGGGGAGCACAACGTGAATTAGTAAGCTGATATATATATATGTTTTGATATTTTGACCAGCTGCCAGTCGTTTCGCATTTTCGCTGATTACATTGGGGACTTGGCCCATTCAATGCATTTATTTCAAACTTTTGTTGCTGCGGTTTATTTCGTGCATTTTTGCTTTAGTTTAATGGAATATCCTATAATACTCTTGAAGTGCTACCATATGCCTCTTTTTAGTCGGTTCAACAATTTTGTTATATTCAGTAGAAGTAATTTTTGATTTTCGGCATTTTTCGTGGTGATTTTATGAGCTTGCCTTATTTTACTCGTAATTTTTCCCAGCCGAACTTCATTCTCTGCCCGTATAAGTAGATCAAGGTCTTGTGACTACATTCTTTACATTAAGTCACCGATTAGCTTTGATAACTTGCAACCTAGTTTCTCTGACACCCTTTCACATTGCTTTTCGTTTTTTTTTTGTCTTGGCCTCTGCCCAAGTAAACAAACTTTTGGCACCCGAGAGAAGATTTTCGGGGATATTTAGATGGGGGGGATACAAACAACTTTTGTGGGCTAAGTAGAGCCCCAGCCATGGCATACTAACACCCCCAAAAACATTATCCAGGGAGAAACCGAAAAATTAGCGACCCTTTTTAGCCGTTTATCTCGCTTTTTATTTGTCCAATCGCTTTTGGCACACAGTGCTGCTCTCTGAGTTTTTCCGTAATTTTGTTTATTAAAAGTTGGCTGACCCCTCTTTAAGAGTTATTCCGCCGCTCCTCTGATTTTCCCGCTGGCTGGGAAATTAATTTTTCTGAATTTCGTACAATTTTCGGGGGTTTGCCAAGTGTCATTAGTTTGCTGTTTGGCAGCCAGCTCGGAGACATAGTTAAATTAGCTAAACATTGCGGTGGGTGGTCGGTAAAAAGTATGGGGGGTACTCTCCAACTTGGCTCTAGCTTTTCTGCTCTATGAAAATGCGGAAAATTTGAAAGGAAAATCAGCGGCAGCAACGCAGCAGCGAACTACAACTGGGTTTCCCTTTTGCACTTCACTACACTCGAAAAAGGCGAGCAAAGTTTTCGCATAAAAATGTAGATAATGTTCGTGCGGTGCAGAGTGGGTTGTGCTTATGGGTGTCAATGTCGGAGAACACGGAAAGAGAGTGTGAGTTCTTTTCAAAATGCACTTAATGGATTTCGGTGTTCTGGCTAAAAGTGGGCGTTGCCACTGTGCGGTTGCAACGCCCCTTGGCGGAAAATTTGATTTGGCTACAAAGGAATTTACGGGTGGCGTTGAAAATGTTGGTTGAGATGTTACCGCAATGATGGAAATTTTGCATGTTCATGTTTTCGACAGTCAATCAGTGAGGTTCTGAAATTAGGTCATTCGCAAAATGAATAAAGGACTGTGCGAATTTTTGTGGCCATTACATCAATTATGGTAATTGTCAAATTAATCGCCAATGGATTTTCTCTTATGAAAATTGTGTTCATGTTAACTAGTTCTTTCTCTATTAAACCAATTGAACTAATTATGTTTACAAACAAAAGGCGATGTGTCATTTAATTAATGTTTCTTAAGTTCGTTAAATATTTTCTCTAATATCAGTTTCACACTTTTATACAAAATACGATGTATGTATATTATTGATAGAACATAACAGGGAACAACCCTTCCATTTCAGATTATTCCCTTCACAGTTGCTTAGGTGGCGCAATCAAAGCCAGACGACTTGAAGCCATAACGTAGCCGCAATGGTGGCTCAATACAAGTTAAATAGAGCCAACAGGAAGCCAAATGTCAAAACAATATTGCATTGGCTAACACAACTCAATCGGCCAGACTTTGCACAGCACTGCGGGAAACTTCGAGGAAAACTGGCGAAGGGGGTGAAAATCAAGAAAAATCCGGAACGAACTCGAATAGCACTCGAAGGAGAATCGAAAGGAGCCCAAAAGGATGTGGGCTGGTGTGAAGGGGCGCCGTCACTTATCAACCATTTATAAACAATAAGCGAATATAAACAAGAAACTTTGAGCCAGCTAACGTCAAAATGCATTACATCGAGACCGAGGAATCGAAGCTGGGAAGGAGGGGGGAAAAGAGCTCAGATAAATGGCTGAAATATGGCAAGCAAGATGGTCGAAGGGTGCGCAAATTGTCGGGAAACCGGGATCGAGACGGAAAAGTCGGGGGAAAATTGCGGGGCTAGCTCCAAACATGTCAATGTGAAAAGTTCTTTTCTCGTATATTTCATTCCCTCTCTGATTTCACGAAAGTTGTTTCCCTTATTGCAAGTTATCGCAGTAAAGTTCGTACAAAAAAAGGCGAAAACGACGAAGTAAAAAAAAGGCAGAGAAAAGTTCCACGTTGATGTTTTGTTTACGAAATATGAAAGGGAAACGTATGGCCCAGAAAGGTGGCAAATAAAATTTCAAGACGAGGGTGTTCTCCTGGCCATAATGGCTGGCAAGTTCTGGCCAAAAACAAAAAAAAAAGATAAAGGATAAGGATGGCGCTGCCAAGTTGGCTTAGCGAATGGACGACATTGTGTGCGCGTCTATATCAAAACGTATTTCATGCACATTAGTTGCGCTTTTATGAACTTCAAGTTGTCATTGCCCGGCGACCCAAAACAAAACTTGATGTTCGTTGGTCTTGCTCAACACTCGGCTAAAGTTTGGAAATCGTCCTACAAATGGTAAAAGTTTGCAAATAATTTGCTTCCAAGGACTAGATGGTAACAATTGTACTTTTATAACATATTGCTATGGATTTATCTTTAGTCTATGCCGCATTTAGCTTAATATGTTTTTGTTTATAGAAAATTTCTTTTAAAAAAAATCTGGTAATTGTATTTTTTATGTATTTGCTGTATTTATTTTTTCTGAGTGTACCTTGGTTGGATCCCTTTTTGATGTGCCATATCCTGCCGTTCGTCCTTGTCTTGTCTCGCAGCTGTAAATGACAAGAATTTGTTGCTACTTCGTGGCATGTAAATATTAACTTTAAACAGAATGCGACAGGCCACGCAGTCACGCCCACTTTCTTCGGTTAGATAAAACTTTTTACTCTTTTTTTTTTTTTTTTTGTATACCACCTACTCCGCCCAGTTTGCCCGCAAAATTTCTCGCAGAGCGAAACAATTTTTTGTTCAAGTTTATGAACACCCCCGTGAAGTTCAGTTCAGTTCAGCTCAACTCAGCTCAGATACTTGTTCGTATCGTTCTCGTCCTGGTTTTAATCCGCCAACTTTAGCAAAACGAAAGAAGAGGCGGCGGAAGGAGTGTGGGTGTATGGGAGGCTGCTATGGATTTAGCTGGGGCAACTTGCAAGTTTTGTAATTGTTGGCGATTGCAGTCACATCCAGCTTATGGACACCCCGGCAAAACTGAGACGCTTCATTAGGGCGACGTTATGACACTTTGCCCTATCAGAAAGAATGTGTCCAACCATGCATCCCGCCATCCCCGCATCCCTCAACCCCTTAGTTCTCGATGGCCAACGGCTAGACAAAGTCCTCCCAATCCCTTGCTATCCCTGCACTGTTAACGCTCTGGTGCACGTGCCAACGTTGCGTATGATTGATGAACTGGGAGGAGGTGGACGGGATGGCCTTAACGGCCATAACAATAACAGGCATGGACACTCGACTGCGTGAGTTGTGTTCGAAACGGCCTAAAGAGAACGCGAGATGGGGGCACTGTGCAAAAAATTGTGAGGAATCTGCCAATCATTATTGCCAATCGAATTTGAAAAACTGCCAGTAAGGGCCAAAATTCCATTACTCGCTTAAACATTAAACAGAAAATTTAATGAAACATATAAATATCCGTTTTTTTTTTCATTCTTTAACCATGACTTGATTGATATCATAGTTATTACATGGGCACCTACGTTTTCTCAGTGCTGAAAAGAATATGGCAAAATATGCTAAAGTCAACAATGCAATGGTAAAAAAAAACAACTTTGAAATTTCGAATACTCTGTCAGAATAATCAAAAATGTTGATAAAGAAGAGCTAAAGCGATTCCATGTCATAGGCATCGTAAACAGTTTTATTTGAGTAGCAAACAGGTAGTTTAAAAATCGTATAGAAAGCTGAAATGGTTTTATATTGAAGCACATAAACCAAAAAAACAAAAAAAATATAGTAAAAAGACGCACGTAAAATACAAGAGCTGTCAAACAAAAAGTAAGACACAATTTCATTAAATGTCGAACCAAATAAACTTCTGACCGCCGGCAAGCAAATCAAATACAGAGGGCTTACATAAAAAGGGAAAATTGGTCACGAGCCGTCTAATCGAATCAAATCTAGGGGAAAGAAATGCCAAGAAAATAAAGACATCTTTCCACTAATATTATTTGAGGGCTGTTGCAACAATATTTGCCTCAATTTAGCCAACTTGCCGCAATCCTTAAAGACACAAGATAGTCACGCATAAATTGGTACTATTTTATTGCCCTGCACTTGGATTGCAAAGACGACGAGCAGAAAATCAATGGAGATTCAACTCGATTTGGCCGAGTTGCATTTTATATATAATATATATATATTTACGTTTATATATATAGGACTTTGAGTTTATCCCGCTGTTTGCTCGCCAATCGAGGCAGCAAAAAATAAAAGCAACGTGAGTCCTTGTATAAAAGGTAGGTATATGTATGTACGTTTGAATGCTGGCATACGCGGCGTATGCGCAATTTTCCTTCAATGCACAACAATGACAATTTGACAATCGACATAGGTCCCCGAAGACCGCGCAGTGTGGAATATTTATAGAAAACGAGACAGGAGTGGTGCTCCGCATGTTTATTTATTTTGATTTTTATTGAATAAGTGCTAAGGCAAGCCCCATCAGCCGCACCAGCCCGATTTACATCTATTTTTATACAGCACTGTTGTTGATCCCGCCCTTAAGGACGATTCCTTTGGCATATTTACGCGCTATTTCGGCCAAAAGCCAAAATGCAAAAAAAAAAAAAAAAATCAAAATAAATAAAGAGAGAAAGCCGAGAAGAAGATGAGTTGGCAACAGGGAGAAACAAATTTGCTGAAAATTTGCGAACCAGTTTGTATATGGATTTGGTTTGTTCTTTCAATTTCTTCGTCGATTTTAGGTCTTATAAAATATTTAAATTTTTGGTTTTTTTCCGACTGTTTTCATGAGTCGATGGCACAGGAAAACAAATAAGGAGATAAGTGCAGTGGACAGTACAAAAATAGGACACTGGCAGCGGCAAACAAAAACAGGATAAAATCAGAACGGGACTCAAGGCCATCAATCAATGGCACCAGGTATAACAGTTAAAAACATTGGAAATACCAAGCTAAAATTCTTTATGCTATGCTTTATGCTGGTGACAAACAATTTTCAAAATATACATTATTTATAGAGGAAATATCGATCATTATTTAAATGCTCTTTTTATTCGAAGCTAAAGTTTTCTCTATAGCAACTGGTACCATCAGTAATATATATATTTAATTTAACAAAGATGAACATACCCAATACCAATTCCCGCAGCAAATAAATCGAATCATCAGTCGGAGATGCTAATTAAAGGACTTTTCCCATTGGAAAATGTACAAATACTTTCGTTGCAAGCAAAGGAGTACAGTCTGCCCTCGGCATACGGCACCACTCGGGGCGAGAACTCTTCAGCGGGACTTTAAAGCAAATTAAGTGGCACACAGCGAGAGTCTGGGTATATTCAGCTGTTCCCAGTGGGTGGTGGTGGAATGGAAATGTGCACGGGGAGTTGGCATTTTCCTGCTTCTGGTTTCTTATTATGCATTTTCCCAGGCACCCCCACACACACACACACAGACACACACTCAAACGCGGCCAGTTCCGTTGACCTCGCATTCATTCTTATAGCACACTATTCACCACTTGCTGCAAGCTTCCTTCCGTCTCCGGTTTTTGCCTGTCGGACATTTCAGAAGGAGTCTCCAGCGGATGTCCCAATGAGTGATCAACGATCGCCAGAAAAGGTAGAGGGTTCATTCCATTCCAGAATTAAAAAACCAAAAAACAGACAACGGTTCTTACAGGTCTTTAAGGCTATGGGTTTAATATTAAATGAGGCACGTGAAATATGTACTACATTTAAATATACATCGTATATAAATATGAGAAGTATAACAAATGAACAGAAAGTTGTTTTTCTCTGTGCTTGTAAAAGCAAGATGCCAAAATGAATTTTAATAAAATGTGCCTTTGAAGTGCCAATAAGTTGCCAAGTATAGTTAAATTATTTTGAATTACATTAAATTGCACATGCCTGGGTGATTTTCGCCCAGTGAACAATTAAAATTGGAGGAAACGAATTAAATAACAACAGACTGAAGTTGAAAGCATCAAACAACGACAGCAGAGAAAACAACAACCTCGCAAGGTAATTATATAATCAGGTGTCCATGACAGACATCAGTTCCACCCACTTTCACCTTTCACCAGCACTCGATTTGCAATGCCCACCCCTCGTGACCCCCTGACTCGCGGGCATGAGTGCGAGCGAGACGAACAATGGCCTGGCACAAATTGTAACCTTTGATGAAAGTTTTTTCGCAAAAACTTTTCGCCACGACAACGAACTCGATTTTCATTATCAGGCAAAGTTGGTCGCATTTGTAGCATTTTGTTGCCGTTGCCTTTTGCATTTTGAGCGGTCTATGTGGGCGAGTGTGTGTGTTTGTGTGTGTGCTTGTGCGTGTGGGTGTGTGTGTGTGCTACGCTAATTAACAGGCCTGCCAGGCGACCACTCTGTGTTTTCCCACTCCTACACTGCCAGAAATTCAAGACAATGCTTACGACTAGCACCATGTTGCGAAACACTTTGATTGTACTATTATTAAAAAAAAAAGAGTGTAAAAAATATTTAATAAATGTGCTCTCTTAAAATTGCTTAAAATAACTCAAAAATTCATTAATTTTTATATTATCTTTTATTGTTTTTAGTGCACTATCCATATACTCTTTTTGTACGGCGGCAAGGCAGAAAACTCTGCCGCTTTTTGCCTAATACGCATGCATACATAATTGAGGGAAGGCCACCACCCACACATACACACACGCACAACAGCACACACATGGCCACAGCCTCATCTATTTCCATATGAATATCAATACACACTCACACACACAGACATCCAGCAACACTCTAATAAACACAGATACAAAGCCTAAAGCACGCACATTAATGCGGTGAGCCCGAAAATCATTGAAGCAACACAAGTAGAAATCCTGAAGAGTTTAGAAAGTTCATGGCGCTTAGTTTAATACCCTAGGATACCACAAAACTTAAACACATGCTTCTGACAAGTTTTCCGCTTTCATTTAAATATTAAAAGTATAGATTATAGATTATATAAAACAAGCATTTTTATCTGCACAATTTCCCAGTTGCACACTTAGAAGTCCAGCAAAAAAAATGCAAGCAACTTGATAATATTATATAGCTTACTTAAGCACTCTGTTTCTATAACGAATTCAAGGTATATTCGCACATATCCCATTATTCCGATGGCGAGTGTGTGGGCTATATAAAAAGGCACTTTACTTTCTCGACCAATCTTTTGTGTGTGTGTGTGTGCGTGTGTGTATGGCCACTTTGTATCTATGTGCGCCCGTGCTTTGTGTATCCTTTGGCTGTGAAATTGCATTTCATGAATGGTAATGTGCTATGATGCGAGCCTCTCACCTTGCTGCCCCCAGCACTCCAAATGCCGCCCAACTCCCACCCATTTGGTGACCTTGCTGAGTGGTCGGCATATCTGTGGCCATGGCTTCCATGGCTGCAGTGGAACGGACACGAAAGTCCTAAAGGTTCCACACCCAAAAACAAAAACAAAAATAATGCAAATTGAAGCTAATGCTGCCAGCTGGGGGCTATGCGAAATACCAGTTTAAGTTGAGGGCAGAAATGTTTGATGGACTCAATCAAGATGGGAAATAAATGATGACGCGACTTGTTAGTCGAAATAGTGGTTGAATCTTACATACAAAAATACAATTTACGGTCGTATTAACATGAATTTTATAACACTTAAATTTCATTGATATTTACTAACATCTTGATTTGGGAATGACAATTTAAGTCTACTGAAATTATTACCTTGCCTTGCGATATGTGTGTGTTCACATCAGATTTTGCCACAAATGGTAGAATGGAACAGAGATGTTCTTGTTGCTTATTAAATGGGTGAACAATTTCAATTTTACTGAAATCGAATTCAAATCCCAAGGTTTCGACACGCTTTGAATGTTGTTCACGCAGGATTCTGTCGTTTGGGCAACTGGGGAAATGGAAAATGACCTGGAAAAGCGGTGGGTGGGCGGTTTGGGTGTGTTTGGTTGGTTGGGAGGTCGTTATGTGTTGGGTGTCAAAGAGCTATTGTTTGCCTGGCACAAGCAATCGAATTGAAATTGTTGTCCCTATTTCGTTGCGAAGTATTTAGCACAGGCACAAATAATTGAAACGCAGCTGAGTCTTCATTTCCTTTGGCTTTCAGCCATTATTAAGTGCGCTAATAAATAAATTACTCATAACCCATCCATATATCGCACATTTTGCATATTTACATATTTATATGTACATACATATGTATATTTGGGCACTCTGGGGTTTTACAGGAAATTATCGAAAATTGAATGCAAATACATAATGTGCACAAAACAACAAGGGAAAGCTGGCCAACAAACAGAAATAAATAGATGGACAATTTGCTTATTGTTTTGCATTGTATTGGATATGCAAAAGAAACAAAAAGAAAAAAAAAACCAAACAAAAAAACTCTGAAAAGTAGAGAGAGCTAAAATTTAAATAAATAATTTCGCATGATTTTGCTGTTGCATGTGCATTATTTATTTACCAATTTGTTTTAATTTCGCATAGAAATCCATCGAAATCATAAATAAATGCATGCAAAATCATCCGGAAAACCCAAGGCTCTTCTGGACTCTGATGTACGTTCGTGTCACAAATGGATAAAACCGAAAACTAAAACTATAGCTATAGCTACAAAAAACAAACATGAAAACATCTGCTCAGCTAATTGACTAAAGTGCCACTGCGTTAAATGTTAAATGTGTGTGTGTGTGGCATAAAAACACACTTGGCCCCATTCGAATCGCATTTGTCACAACATCGAGTGTCTGTCATCCATCTCGTTTACCCAAAATAAAAAAAGTAGTACCAAACAAAGCCATAAACTAGCCACTTAATCACTTTGTCTAAACAGATGGTGGCAATTGAAAATGCCAGAGTAACTACTTCATTAGAAACTCTAAAGTAATTAAAAATGCAAAGCACTAACCAAACAGTATCAATAGCTTTTTATCGCACGCTAATATTATATTATCCGTAATAAATTGAAATATTTTAATAGAATAGCGACTTACCTTTCTAACGAATATATATACGATTAGAGATATTCTGCAAGATATAAAGAGAGATATTTACATTAGTATTGCTTTAGATAAACAAAAAATACAGATTAAGCTGTTATTTCAAGCATGTTTCATAAATATAATTTCTAAATTAATTAATACAATATATAGTTGCAAAGACTATTCAACAGTGGCCACTTATAAATGCCCCATAAAGTTGGGCCTGATTTCTTGAGTTGCGTGGAAAATGGGCTCCCATTTCTGTATGAATAATAGAAAGCTGCATAAAAAGTGCAACCGAGGCAGCAGAGCATTATGCAAATATGCGAATAAATATCTCTAAAACATTTGTTTCAATTTCCCCCCTCCCCCACCCCACACTACAGCCATTTTATAACCCCGTAATCCCGCTCAACCAATTCCACGGATGTCACATCGGATGCCCCACAAAGCGATTGCATCCAGCCGCCCCTATATCACCCCGATATCAGTTCTCTGTAATATCATTCCATTCCAATCCATTCCATTCCATTTTATACTATTCTATTCTATTCTATTCTATTCTATTCCCTTCCTCGTGATGCTGCTGGCTTGCATAAAATGGTTTTGAGCCTGGTTTGGGACTCGAGTACAAAAGATTTTTGTGTGTCCCATAAATTTGCAGCGCTGTCAGGCGCTCCCCTTTTTTTCCCCTTCTTCTTATCAATGGGTGAGGGGTGGGGTGCTGGTGGGTAACCCCCTTTTTGTGTTGGCCTTGTAAAACATAGTAATTGAGATTTGTTTTAGGTGGGTTGGCGTAAGGATGGGTGCAGAGGATGGTGCAAAAAATGTGTTGCATACTTTGGTGCATATTTGTCGATTGCCATAATTAAGCCGTAAATGAGGCGCAAAGGGGGTGGCGCTTTGTGGGGGCGGAAGGGTGGATTTTGTGTGGAAGTGGTGGGTGGCTTGCCACATCATTTAATGCTCATTAAAATAACTGCGACGCGTATCCTTCCGCTCTGTCTGTCCCACTATCGTCCCCGTTCTCCAAACATCCCCCTCCCTCCCATTTTCCACCCACTTTCCCCCAGTCTTTCTCTTTCTGTCTTTCTCTCTCTCTCTCTCTCCCTCTTTTGGCATTTGCAGCACTTGACATTTTGCGGCGTTTTAATTTGGCGCACGCTCAAGTGCTCCTCGTATTGCCAACAGCACTGGCATGGGTGGCGTGGGAAAATCACAAAACGGGGTCCAATTGCAAAAAGGGGTGATGGCCGGGAGCTAAGCTGGCAAATGAATTGCTATAAGGCTAACGGCATGCCCCAGCGGATAACGAGCTTTGATTGCCAGTCGAGAGTTGATGAAATATCATGCATGGCCACCGCAATCATCATCAACTGCCGATTGAAAGTCATCAACATCATCATCATCATTCGGATTTTCATCGTCATTACTGGCAAAGGTACAAGCATTTTGGTCTTAAGCCAAATCTATCTGATAATTGCTTTTAGCAACAGCATTCAAAATCTCAGTCAATAAAGCATTACAAGGCTTTATTTGCAACTCGATAAATATTGCTTTTGTTTCATTCGTACTTAAACGATGTGGTTGGCCATGAAAAGTACAAAATATTTATTTATTTTTTAATATAATAAAGACTTTTAGTTGCACCACATCGACTTCTAAGGAATTTTCGTGTGCTTGAATCCGCCAATACTCAAATTTTATGAAACTTTCTTCTAGAATTAAAAGCTTAAGCTTCTATGCTATTAGGAAAAATCGTAGTTATTTCACCACTATTTACAAATGTTTAAAGATTTGATTTAAATCTATAAACTGCTGTGTGCAGAGTGAAAATGCTGTATTTTTTTTTAGTTTACATTTTGCTGCACACTTTATTTTAATAAATATTAAATCAGCACCCCTCTAATTGAGAGATCTAAAAGGGAATACTTAAGCAGACTAAAACCCGGCAAAACAACTTAATACCATGGAGTTTCCCATAATCCGCAGTATTTATCGGCGAATGCCTTTCAAACAAATTCCACTGCACTCCTTGAGAAATTTTTACACCCTCCACAGTCACTTGACAAGGCAAAAATATGAAGTTGATGTCTTTTGGCGCATTAAGCCTTTCAACTGGCAACTGTCACTCATAATTTGGACGAAGATACATTAGTGTGATGTGAGTGGGATTGCGATAGGGATTGAGGACTCGGAATGGGTATGGGTATGGGCATACCGATTGGGATTGAGATGGGTGTAGGGGTTACGGCTACTCGTTGCTGGGGGAAGGAGAAATGGGGGTTCTGCTTATACATTTTGAGTGCCAGCGACATTAGGTAGATGAGGTGGGTGTGCGGTAAGAGGCTTTGGTGTCTTTTATCGCCTTTTCATCGAAGTTATCTTGCATATTGCATGAGTCGTTCGCCATATGGAAATTTATGTGCGCACACACACACACACATACACTTGCGCGAAAATCGTTTAAATTGAACGTGCTCGAGTGTGTGCATGTGTATGAGTGTGAGTGTGGGCCACAAACATGTCCTTATACATCCTTATCGATATGTTGCTGCTTCTGCTCAGATGTGTGTGTGTATGTTGGTGTGGCTTACTCAGTTATAGATTTCTTTGGGGACCCTGTTTATTATCCTTTTTTATATCCTAGCTGGCTTCTCCTACGTTTCTTTTTTATTTATTGATGTTGTACATTTGAGTTAAGGGCGCAAAGCGTCGCCGCATTCGTTAGCCATAACTGATGTCGTTTTTCTCTCGTCCTGGAGGTCCGCGTCTTCCCAACCACCTTCCCCCCTCCCTTACCGTATTTTCATCCATTTTCCCCAAGCACATACATATACACACATACACCCACCCATGCACGACCAGCAGTGCATATGAAACTGTAATACAAATATTGCGCATACGCCACATTGGCCCAGTGGCCACCGGAACTGCCCCCAATATCCAGCTGCCAGCTTCTAGCTTCCAGCAAACAGCAAACAGCATACGGCATACAGCATCTAAGTTCACAATCTCCCCGGCCAAAAAGGCGATCAAAAGTCGACGTCAAATGCCAGGCCACATATTGGCAACCAAACTGTGGACATACATAACTAGCTCAGGTAAGCAAACGGGTCAAAATGGTTTTTACTTTTTCGAGCAACTTTCCTTAAAGGTGCAGCATACACACATAAATTGCCAGAAATTGAACGTAAGACGTACGTATTTATTGTTTAAACGAATGGCCAGAAATAAAAGAAAATACACATTTTCATGGCCTGCAAGCAGGAAGCGTAGAAATTTTTCGGACGGATATTGCAGATTGGGTGTTCGAGTGGAAATAAGCAAAAACTTTCCACTTTCGCAAATTCAAAGTAGGTTGAATGTTGTCAACATAGCAGGGTCGTACGATAAAAATCAAAAATCACTTGTAAATGTTTAGTACGCAAATTGTAGTTGTAGTTTTTCTCTTACTAAAGACCGTAGACTGTTTTAAAGTGGCATCATGGAATTAGGTTACTCTACCACACTACTATAACACATTTGATCTGCGGATCCCACTGACATTTTGTGATCCACTTGGCCATTTCCAATTCTCCGCATCAATGCCAAAGCCAAAAATCATAATTGATTCAGTTTTAATTGCTGCAGCAGCACAAACGCAGCAACAACAAAAAAATGAAAGCCTGAAAAACGCCAAAAAGATTCGCAAAAAAGGGGAGAATAAAAGCAAGACAAATGAACCAAAAAAATACAAAAAAAAGGTCCGAAAGCGACAGACCAAAAGCAACGATCGATTTCATGCCAGGCAAACCCCCTTCTGTACTGGCCCACTCTACGTCCATGAATCTGCTGCAGTTGAATCAAATTTAATATTGGCGTGTCACGTGAATTTAACTGTGCCAAGCTGACATTTTGCTGGCTCTCATTTCACGTTAGATTGCGCAAAACGAGGAAATGTCAGCGAAGTGGAAAACGGCAAAAACTATGTGAGAATGAAGATATAAGCAAGCCAAACAAATGGAGCAAAGTACAACATGCATTTCTCGGAGGCCCAAAGCTCACGGTGAATTTAACCACCTGCCAAACGCAAATCCATTGACCGAGATCAATTTAAAAGTTTGCCACACAGTTTGCAGTGTCTTCATATAGTGCCTTTTATGATTTCTTACCTTTGAAAACTTTACCGTAACTTAAAATCAAATAATTCATACTATAATTGTGCACTTTAAACTTGTAATCATTTTAGGTACTTTTGGTCCAAGCTTTCAACTTCCATTAATCCCCACAAATATTTTTCAAAAAAAAATTTCACTTAGATTTAGACTTTCATTTTCATCGTCGTTGAACCCGACTAAGAGTTAACTCTTGAAACTTGGCCTAATGCACCACACCCCCAAAACCAATAAACTTCCACTCGACAACAATATCGCACGCTCTCTTTCTTCGACCACTCTCCATCTCTCTCTCTCTCTCTGCCATTATGTGCAACACAAGGACGTGGATGACATTGCTACTCGCGCATTTTGGCCACTTAAGAGTGGGTGGAAAAGTGGGTGGCTGTTTGGCTGTGCTAGGGAGATGGAGAGGGCGCTAGATGGGTGAGGGCGAGATGGGTATACCGAAGGTGAACTGCGGCTGACTGCAAGGGCAATAAATATCAAAGCATTTGTTTGCCGTCAAAGCCAACAGAGGCTGTGAAGATTCACGCCCACGTTCAAGCCGATGGCCAGAAGTCCGCCCACTTGCCACGCCCGCTCGTCCCACCATTTGTGCAGAGACAGCTGAAACACTGAGAAATATTACAACTAAATTAATATTGGATTAATTCTGTTAAACTATACAAACGCCACATTAATATATTGCGTACAGTTGATTTCAATAATGGAATATATGTATGTACATTCTGAATGGTATTTATGTTTAAGAATGCAGCATTCAGCATTAAATATTTTATACAATTTTTTTTTAAGTGCACTCGCACACATTCTCTTAAGTCACTGCCCAAGTAGTAGCAGTCATTGTAACAGCAACAGTAGCAGTCGCAGTCACGTGCAGCGTAATTTGCACATTTAACATTTAAAAGCATTCCATGGAACACGAAGGCGTATACGCAATAAATTTTACGACCCGCCATTAGATACATGGCCTACCTACACATTATATATATATATACATAGGACCTATAGGTATACCGACCCATGGCGGAGAGGGGGAACAGGTGAAGCGGGGGTTTGGTAGAGCGAGTGGCAGTTTCCCCAGGATAATGATAAATTGACTTAATTACTGATGTGCCAAGCAGCTGAAATACAATTATGAATGATTTGCATGTACTGCATTTTCTTTCCGTTGGGTCCAACGGGCAGGGAAAACTGAAAGCTGGCACGAATAATAGCCAGAAATTAAGTATACATTAAACGTGTACTTTTTTTAGCATGAAAATTGTGTCTAGATGAATTTAAAGTTAAGTAGCTGTAAGTAAAATATATATATATATATAGAACAATAATATTTTATAATAAATGTTACCTAAAACTTTTTAGTTAGATATCATAAATTTGACAACTTCATTACTTACTTCATAAAAAACAAACCAAAAATTGGGCTTAAAAAAACTGTACGTTGTTTTATAAGCCGAATAAAGTTACCACTTCCACTTCCAGCTCCCCCATCAGAATAATTCGTTATAACTCAATAGGTGTGCTGGCGTATGTGATGATGTTTGCTCACGCAAACCCGAAAAGTTTCTCAAACACGAAGTAAATATTTTCCATTATTTGCCAACATTTCTGGACCATATCCGACGAGATGGCTTTCATCAGCATCAGCATCAGCAGTTCGAGCACGTTTTCCAGGACGAAGAGAACTGTATTTCTTGTTTTATGTGCGAGAGAGGCAAACACCAGCGACATATAATTGAATCCATATTCCTAATGAGTGTACGCCCGAGTGCGTCCTCTGGAGTCGGGGCCCTTTACACCCTTCACCCCCCCACCCAAACAAAAAACCACCCAATATTATGGTCGTACCTTTTGCAGGATAGCGATTACGATTTGGCCAAAACAAAAGCAAAAAGAAGAAAAAACCCCATCCCATCCCTAGAGCTCGTCGTAGCCGATTTTTGGCCCACTAAGCAGGCTGGCTACAACACGTGCCAAAATAGAAATCAACTTTGGCAAGTTCCGTTTTCCATTTCGTATGCAACATGCCATGTTGGAAGCAGTAACAACCTGCAACATTTTTGAACAATTTAATTTATTTATTTTGTCACATTTTTGTTGTCGCAGTCAGCTGGCCTGACATGGGTCCTTCGTCCCACGTCCATCGTCCTTACTGCCACTTCTGCTTCAGTTTCAGTTTCTGTTACTGTTTCTGTTTCAGTTGGTGCTTCAGTTGCCTTTGCCGTTCCTGTCCCAGATCGAAACGCACTGATAGGCGCTGTCAGTCAGAGGCGAACGGATTTCGCCACCGGATGGCAGGCCGGTCGATAGCGCCGGCTAATCTGGTCCACCCCAAAAACCAAGGCAACGGCACTCACTCGTCCCCACTTAAATTGAAGAGCCACCCCACCCACTCACATAGACACACACACGCACACACACACGTATATGTAGGTACCAATACCATAGCAGTTGCGACTGCCCACTGGATTCAATTAAGTTCACGAGTCTTGAGCAATTATTGCTGCAGACTCTCGGCATTTGGCCAAAATCCAAAACAACATCTGAAATCCGGACTGAGATTTGAGTGCCTGTGGACGAGGGAATGTCATGTTGATATGGAGTCGCACAAGGGATGGCGTCTCCAATCGCAGATTTTAACCTTTTTCTAAAATATTAAATTAAACCTAATGAAATACTTTTATAAAACTTTTTTTTTCTGCTTGTTTCTAACTTGTTAACTAAAATATCGTATTGCTAAGTGCTTATATCTTTTTCTATAATTAAAATAAATGAATGTGCTAGTATTTTTAGTTCAAATGCCTTAATTAGCAAACATGACCTATTCTAATGTCAAACTAATTGTGCCACTTACGTGGGTAATTGAACGGTAATTAGTTGGCACCTTTATAAGTACGTTTCCAAAATGGTTGCATTTAATTACGCAGCAGCTTATCAACATTTAATTATATATATATGAAATCTAAAAAAAGATTGTACCTTGCTTAACAACAACCTTTCAAATATGATTTAAGCTTAACTCCTTTTTTTTCTGTTAGCCAACCCGGGGAATTATCTCCTGGTCGTTTGTTCATTTACAATTCCCGACATTTCTGGCACACATTGCTTTGAAGGCGATTAATTTTTGTGCAAAGCAAAAGCGAACATTTTCTCACACACACACACACACACACACATACATAATTTTCCCCTTTTTTACATCGCATTGCGCACTCGGCTGGTTAATTATGGTGAAAATATTTCACTAATTAGATCATTTAACATTTTCTATGCATTTTAATAAGCATTTTCAGGGCGAGAGATGACGTTCCCCTGTCGTCGGACCCTTTAACCCTTATCATATAAATCGCTGGAGCCGTTGGAGCTGCTTAACCCTCTTTAAGCATTGCTATTTTCCCTCGCTTTTCGCCATTCCCCATTCCCCGCCCCACACCGGCCGTGGAAAACTGTCTGTGCCTGTGAGTGTTGGTCCTGTAATTTATTTATGGCCACATAATAAATCTGTGCATAAGACATTCCCTGACCATTGGTCAAGAAGGCGAAGGGGATGGAGGATGGGGTCTATAAATGGGCGGATCGGGCGGCTATATCCTTATAGTATGTGCGCCTGCCTTATGCTCGCTGTTTCCCTTTTAATGTTTTCCCTTCTTCGTCGCTATACGACGTACTTTATTGCAGTGTCATTTGCGCAAACTGTTGTTAATAGCCTTGTGGCGACACCACGCCCCCCCTTCACAACGCCCCTTTTCCGCTAGATCTGTCCGATGGATTTGACCTATCCGAGCTACTTTCACTTCGCCCTGTAATCTGCTGTGCTTTTATTAAATTTAAGCTAAAAGCTATCTGTCTGTGAAGCGTTCGAGTTAAAATCTTCTCGAGTACTTATTACATTATTAAATGGATTATTCTTTTGCAAATTTAATTTATTTTATGAATTCTCTGTAATGTATTTCTATTGCACCAGTTATAATTGTCGCAGTTTATTAAATTGTATAATACTGACATACGATACAACGATATACACAAATATGTTATGATATCAATAAAGTGTATATTAATTTATATCCTTTTCATACCTTTTTCTGGCTTTTCTACCTCCATTCTCCTAGAAACCGGCGGAGTTAACTCCGTTTCATAAAATCCCCCCAATTACTTTTTCCGGATTCGCTTCACTGAGACTCCAGCACTTACCCTTAAATGGAATTTCCCGGCATTTTGGCCCACAGAGTGTTGCCTCATTTGATTCGTAACCAAAATCAATAATGAGCTGTAACTAATTCTGCTTAGTCAGTCGAAGGCGTCAATGGAAAAGGCCAAAGAGATTGGTATTGGGGGTGGGGAAGGAATCATATATATGTATATGTGTATTCTTTGTGGAGCCTACCACTCGTTGGCCTTTTGTTAATGGTAATGATAATGACGATGCCAAAAACCCCATCATCCCTATCATGCTCATTATCATTATCATTCCGGCTAACTGTGCTCGGTTGTTGGTTGTTGGGAGTCCCCGATGAGTTTTCAGGTCATTTCGTTTGGCTTTGAGGCTGGACTTTGGTCAGATTTTGGGTGTCTGGGTGATTGGGAATGTGTGCTTTGGGTCAAGTATACTCGCAGTGCACACATTTTGCGGCTAAGCTGACTTACAAAGGCCTAAACAGAGCTGCTTTGTGTTGACTTAAGGCGCTTTAAAGGCTCGGTATCAATATGATAAACACATCAAACACGCATACGCAGCCATTGAATCAACAGGAAATCTCCTTAATGCACTAGCATCAATATTTTTACTGCCCCGAGGACTCGGAAAATATCATCCAATTAATCCTCGCACCCCGCCCTCCTCTTCCCACCCCAACCACCACAGTTGATCCGTAAAGTGGGCACCACACTTCAAGACACTTTGACAGGTCACCGAATAATTGATATGATTTTTTAATACATTTTTTTTCGTAAAGTTTTCCCTCACTCATTTGTAACCTTGCGTTTTGGGTGGCATTTTCTTTGCGTACTACAGCAACCCAACCTTACTTTATTTTCACACTTTTAGCTTTTGTAGGTTTGATTTATATGCATATAACTATATATAATGTGGGAAAACCAACGGGTTGACAACTGTATATTTTCCACAACGGAATTAAGTTTTCCGCAGTTCTTGGAAAAACTTAAGAGGCCACTTGGTAAGTTATTATTGCGATGTTTTAATAATAATAAAATAAATCTATATTTCTAGATATTTCTATTTATAGACATATGGCCAATATCTGATTATTTTGTGAATCCAAAATTCGATCACGCGCCCACCACTAGTATGTAATTATAATTCAACTTGAATTGATTTTCACTTGTTTTCCGGACCAAATCGAAACCCATTGAGTTTGCCATCCGCCGTTGATGATGATGGACGGAAAAGGGATGGAAACTCCGGCAGGGATTACGCTTAAAGCGCCAAAGAGTGAACCGACATTTTACGACTTCATTTGCCGCGTTACGTGATAGTGCAAGTACACAAATAATCAACAGCAAGCCAACAAAAAAAAAAAAAATAAAAAAAAAATGAAAAGGAAGCCAACAATAAACAAAAAACAATCAAATGAAAAGGCCCAAAGCAACAGCGTTAAATTCTCATTGCGTAAAAGTTGAATCCACGACAGGTTGCAAATGAAATGGCAACGGGGCAGCGGAAGTTGAGGCCGGTTAAAGGGAATTTAAGTTAAACATAAACGCAAACGGAAATAAGCAGCAAAAACAGCGGCAAACATTTTTAGCGTTTTCTGACACGCGATTTCCGCGGAAGTTGCAAAAACAACAGCAACTGAGAAAGTGTTTTGCCAGCGAGTAATCGACTGATGGATATTCTGTGGTGCCCCAAAATGTATGCTACGTTTTTTTTCACGCGACGAATTCATTATCCGTATGATAATATGGCTTGATAGAGGTGTTTCACATTAGAAATATGTAAATATATTGGATATTAGACCAAAATACCCCGAACTACCTCGCAAATTATCTGGCAAATAAAGCATAAATCCAAAGCCCTTTCGCCAATATCAATACAACTGAAACGGGAACTGGGATCATAGATACGTATAGTGCATTCACAGAATGCTTATGTTTATTTGTCTGTGCACGCCACGTGAGTGTTTGTGTGTGTGTGTGGCTGGTGTTGTCTGCCTAGCACACTGACACACTGAAAAGACGCCAAAAGCGGAGCCATAGAAAATAAACAAAAATCGCCTCACAAAGCGAAAGAGTACGAAAAAAAGCGAAACGAAAACAAAAGAGTTTGTCCAAAAGCAAAGGAGAATCAGAGGGAAGGGATTCCAAGAAGGAACTACAAATACAGAAGAATAAAAAAATAAACGAGCACAATAAGCAAACAAACAGAAAGTGAAGTGTATTTATTTGGGCGGATACCCAATAAAAAAAAAATATATCATTATCAATGGGCCATCGATATGTTGAAAGTCGTAATCTCTTAATATGACTTACGTTATCAAAAGGAGTAATCAATTTAAATTGCAGAACAGGTACAGACTCCGATAAGTTCTGTTGTTCTCATTAGCCAGTTTGAATGAACAATAAATATAGGCGGGTAATCCTTCCTTGTTTGCACACTGAAAGGGCTTACACACAATTAACGCTAGTTTGCAGCAAATTTATACGGTCTTAAACGCCTCAACTTTGAATTTGAGTGATATGACAAAAAGCTGGCTCTTGCTGTGTATTTGGGTTCGTGGTAAATTTGCAAACGCTTTCAATTACAAATTGTCAATTAAGGTACGTTTAATTGAAACTAATTGTCCGAAACTATGACCCTTAATTAAGGGTACATATTCAAAGATTTCGCAATTGAAATAAGTTCATCTTTAACGTATTTAACTTCGGACACGATCGCTTGTATAATTTATTCATGCACTTCTTGGTATAGTTGCGTATATTTGTGCAAGGAATCAAATCGATATGCCCAATGCTATCGATAAATTTGGATGGTGTGCTGGGTCCGATTGAAGTGGTACAGTTGTGCTCGGCACACTTAGTCAGTCCGTCACTCATTGAATGATTTGGGAAATCTTTTTGAGAGCCAGTGCTGTCAATAACGGTGGCTTGGGTTTCCAGATTTCTCCCTTCCGAAACTGCTGCACATGACAAAGGAATTTTCGTGGATTTTTTTTTCCTCGATCCCGTTTTGTTTTGTTGGCCAAATGTTCAAATGTTAGAGCGGTGTACTGCCTCGATATCCCTAAACTGCTTTTGAAAACTCCGCCAACTGTCTGTGCTTTTTATCTGTTTTTTTTTTCTTCTTTTTGAACGTCACGACCGTTACGTAAAAGCGGCGCGTGCTCGACTGCAACACACTCACACTCGCAGTGAAACACCGATGCTGTTTTCTCTTCTGTTCCTCTACGTTCTCCGCTTCGTAAAATGTTCCTGGTATATGTACATTTACCGTTATTTCCATTCGCATTCAGTTGAGAAAGGTATTAAGCCGGAAAAACACGTTGCACATCGATGTACGAACGTATCTGTGGGATCGTTCGCCGTTTGTACACAGAAAGAATGTGATAGCCCTTCAAGTTTCATAAAATTACATACCCCTATTCAAATGCAACTAATTATAAAAACATTTTCCTTTCTAGATTACACAAATAAATAAATATTTTAAGAAAATATGTTCTTTTCTTTTGTTATCCCTTAAATAGGAATCTACACGAATAATGCATTGGCAATATGTTATTATTAATTTGTGTACCAGAATTCATATGTTTTTTAAGTTTATTTACATTAATTCCTTGCTTATGGTAGCTCCACACTTATTTCTTGCTGTGTACATTCTTATTGCTGAACATGTGTGAGTGGATAATATTCCTTGGTGGCCAGCGAGGCGATGGCACGTGTATTTACGTGAAGTCAACGTAGCCATACCTGAGAGATTTGCCAGGACAGTCGTTTCTTCTCAGGAAAAGTCGGGACCAGGAACTCCCGTGGGAGGCAGCGGAAGGACAGGTCGCCTCAAATGTTGGCCAAAATCAAATGAAATTAGCGTCGCAGTCGCTTCCGAAATGATTTCAAGATTGTATGCGACCGATATATACATACATATACACACATACATACTGATAGTAGACGGTGCGGGGATGGGCGGTCACAAGTTAATTAAAAATGAAGTCAGCACTGAAATTAGTTAATTAATATTAAATTCAATTTGAGACGTCGGGCCTGGTACAATTGAGTTATCAAACGAGCGCCTGGGGTCTTCCGTTTTCGCGCCGAACGTGACACTATTAAAATGAAACGAATGCCCAATGTCCTTTTCACTGTAAAATGAGGTACGTGTTCGCCGGACTCATGAATCTCATTTGGATGAAGAAAAAGTAGGTGGACAAAATCATGATCGCAAATTAAACTGTTGGCCAAATAAACGTTATACTCACTTTTGTGCGTTTATCAGCAATCAGCCGCTTGAATTTAAGGCGTTAGGCTTAGGGTTTTAAAATAAACTAAGCAGCTTAATTTAACTTTTGCTTTAATCTGCCTTACAAATTGTGTGTAAACATGTTAATAGCAAATTAAAGCACCTACTTGAGCTGCAACTTTTGAAGCACAATATGCTCGGATCTAGCTGCTGATTGAAAACAATTACCATTCGTTTAGCTGCAAGCTTCGAATCTTCCGGTACAATGTGGCACATCGCACATCGCACCGTAATTTGTTAGCAATGCTTATTTGCCATTAACCAATGAACCGAAAGGATAACTAGCATCTCGAAACCATCAATTAGGATCGCCCACTTGCGGTTCTTACCTCTAACACAACCCTCATCTTCGCCAAAAGTTCACATATACAATACTCGTATATACATATATAATATATACGAGTATACATTTGCGCACACATCCATTTGCATTCCATGGCCATGAATCTGCAGGCGAGGTTCATGCCTAATCTTATTTACCCTTGGAGCCCGAATGTATGTAAATTTTGCAATTTGAGCACGATAACAAGGTTGATTGCGGCCGATGGCTTAATTCCCATTACACAGAAATGGGTACAAATAAATAAAAAAAAGAAATTAAATGGAAATGTTTAAAAGTGAAATCTTTACACCTATTGAGAGGATGCTATCTGCCATATGCGTGCACATGCACTTTGCTTGTAGAACAAAATCAGTGCCGGCAAAGATCCATTAAAGAAATCCAAGTTCCAAATCCAAGCTGGTAGCTCAGTACCTCCAGGAGGTATTCTGCCACGAATCCCATGCAGATTTAGCTACAGGCTAAGCTAGCATAAAAAGCGGCACCTTGCAATGTGCAACATCGGTCGTCTTTATGCAACATCAGCAACAGTCAGCGGTAACAACGAATCTCAGAAACAAAAGCAAATAGAAAAACTTAAAGCTTTATATGCTAGAAATTCCTACAGCTAATTGTGGAATAGAAAATGCTAAAACAACTAAAGCAAAGGTAGAAAATAACTAATTGACCACAAAGTATTATTAGCAATTTTTCTAAATATTATAGAGCAACACAATCATCAATTGTTGAAAAACTCAAGATATTCAATTCGACTTTAAGGGCAATTTGCAATAAGCCAAACACAAGTGGCATGTAAAACAACAAAAAACCAATTAAAATGGTTGCAATCAGACAAGAAAAAATAAAATATAAATGTTTTGCTTGGAATGCTTTTTTGAATCAAATGCAAATGCACAAAAATATCAGTTACCAGTTGCAAAAGCAACGAAATGCAGATGTGACTTAAATTGATGCAACAATAACATCTTTCTTTTTTTTATTAAAAACTAAATTTCCAAGAGCAAATGTTGTAATGGGATATTAAAGGCATAGATACAAAAGCATAAATGCATACAAGGTGTTATACGCAACAACATTCTGAAACGTTTAAAACTTACGAATACCATATCTGTCATAAATGCAGCAGCCAGCTTTGGAGTAAATAAAGGTTAAATAAAATTTTAGGAATAATATGAAAATAGTTGAATGTAACAGAGTAAGCAGACAAAGCTTTAATAAAACAGAAGAAAATCGGCGATAGGTAAAAAAGCGAAACAAAAGTCCTAAAATTCAGTAAGTAAAACATAAATAAATAAAATGACCTTTGAACGAGCAACAGCGATGTAAGCAAAACTGCGTCCCAGTGTCTTCATTTTGCTGCAATTATTATTTAATATTTTCGCTTGCAGGTTTCATTGTATTCCTGTTCTTTTTTGTTTGCATTTTTCTTTGTGGCAACAAAATGCCATCCCCTGTGCTGCACTTGATGTTGGATGTCAAAGGAGTGCAGCAGCCCATCTGCAACTCCCTATCCCCAATCTCCAATCTCCACCAGAAAATGCCCAGTGCAGCCAATGTCAATACATTGAGCATTTGGCTTCGCTCAAGTTGTCGTGGCCCGATAGTTATCATAAATATTTAATTTTCATTTTGCTGGCAATTCTGCGCCCGAGAAGGCAATTCGCCCACTCAACTGGCAATCTCTTTATTTCCCGAACTAATTGAGAGATTACGTAGATGGCGAGGTAAATATGAAATTTGAACCTCAATTAAAGTCGGCAGCTGCAGCTGCAAGTCGGCAGATCAGAACATATTTCCACTTCAAATTAGTTTGCCATCTTGCGAATTTTGTGTGTGTTTCAGTTAGACATTTTAGTTTCTTTGGCCGCAATATTGATTTAAATACAAAATGCACAGGCGGCATGTTTATACACATATTTATGTTTTGTTTTAATTACTGCATATTCGTTAGCATTTAAGGGGATATTTGAAAGGGCACAGAAAGGGACGAGCATTTGTTTGCTTTAATTATAAATAATATTTAATCTAGACATTTCATTTCGAATGACCGCCCAAAATGATTGTAAGCCCTGTTATTATTATTACTAGTGTTTATTATTATTATTGGCATTTTTGTGCCTCTGCTGCTGCTGTTGTTGCTGCTGCTGCGGCTTAAGTGCATAAATAAACAGATTTTAATTTGATTATTATGAAATTCATTGGCCCCCGGCCGGGCTCCATTATTAACGGCATTCGATTCGGCATCCGATGATGATGGAGCTGCCACCGGAGGATACGTATACCTCCAACTAGGATGTGTGTAAAATGCAAAATATATCGCCGTCAAAAAACTAACACACGCACACACACACATTCATGTTTTGACCTTATTAGCTGCAGTTGACCAAATGGAATTAGACCCCTGGGTGAAAACGTTTGGCAAACAAATTTTCGATTTGTTTACGGCGGCCATGGCAATTGTTCGGCTCGGTTGATCCCCGAAGTCTAAAAGGTGTATTAATTAACGGGTTTCGCTGCGAATATCTTCACATTTAAAAGCATGCAGGACATCAGAGCCAATAGTTAAATAATGATTGCAGCATGCCATTACAGTTTATATTTATTGAAAACTGTTAAAATCCCATTTCAATGATCGGTAATCAGGTTTATTAAGTGACATATTTTTAATTATTACTTCATAAGTGCTATTTATTTACTGCAATTTCTTTTTAATCATTGCATTTATAATAGTTCATTCTCAATCAATGCCGCAATTTCCACTTACCATTCTCAAACAAAAGCGACAGCAATACTTTATTCCGGCAAGCTAATATTTTAATACCCTTTCTTGGATTATTCCAATGGTGGGTTTTTAATAAAGAAGTGCAGTCATATTAAGTCCATGCCAGATGTTATTGGTTACTTACCTTTTGATGTTGATATAAAAATAAATATTCACAAGCATGGATGGTTATTAATAAATTATTAAACCAATTATAAGCAGTCGATAATAATTAATAAAATTGTTAGCATGTCGCTTGCCACATTCAAATAATTATGCATTTTAAAAAAGGAGTACTTTATGCCAATACTGATTTATGCTACTTTTTTCCAAGTGACCCACAACAAATGTTAAATAACCAAAAACCAAGAATCGAATTAGAATCAATAGGCTTCCACAAAAAATATTGAAAATTCATAATTTCCTTAATTGGTAACCTACGAATTCGAATTGGTAACCTTGACGATTTTAATGATGAAACGTATTGAATTTCCCATAGCCTATTAAATTACAAACCCATTTTTGTTGACACAGCATATTGAAGTGCTCATATATCCCTTTTGCTTGCGGGCGGTAAATGTTTAATGTTCCTTTCCCGAATTACAAATGAGGCAACCAGCAAACCCGCAAATGATCTATGTTCCCAATGGCTTCAAGGGAAACCGGAGATCGTATGTAAATATTTCCATAACATTTATCCAATTATTTGGACGAAACTTACCTTCCCCAACAACGAAACGGATATGACACGTGTGATTTGATTTCGGCTTGAAGCGGTGTTTTTTCTTTCCTTCCTTCCTTTCCTTTCTTTTATTTTTTTTTTATTTGTACATGGGCACTTTTAGTATTCACCGGCCATTGCCATTCAATTTGTTTGCCATTTATCAATGGTAACCGAAAACCGACATTGCACACACTATCGCTCTCTCTCTCCTTCGGGTATATTCACTCACACACTTTTCACTTGCCTTGGTTATTTGCCTTGGTTATTTGCTGATTTTATTAATTTCATTCCATACAAATCAAACCCAAAACAAACAACAAAAATTGAAAAAAAAAGTCGAGCAAGTAGCGCAAAAAAAAAAATATATATTCAATTCGCGCGAAGAAGACGACTCACAACAAACAGGAGGAAGACACACCACAAAACGACGAAAACGACGAAATAACAACAGACACCACTTCTGTGGGTCAAATAACACGCATACGCACCGTGGACCGTTAGCCGCTTGAAATACGCATACGCACCGTTGGACCGCTGCTCGACGACTGACGGCGCCGACGATGCGAAACAGTGCAGATACCGACGTTAACTGCACTCGCCGATATTTTTGGCCAAGCGAATGAATCCCCACGCACATCCCTCGCCACCAAGCCCGACTGGAGCCCCAGTATCCAAAGTTTACTAAGTTCCGAGTTTTGTATGTTTCGCACGACCCACGACAACGCACGAAGTATAGCGCACTCGGTATTCGGTCTTTCGGGCCTCATGCCCGCTTTGCCAACGTAGCCAACGACACGAAGAGCCAAACACTCGGCTCATAGCCATTGTATCTATACTCTGCGCATGTCACTAGGCCAAGACAAAACTCAGCAACGGCCAACTGACTAAGGCTAAGCCACAAAATTGGCGCGCAATTTCAATTAGTTGATGTCCCTCACACATCCATCCATCCATCTCCGCGTTTCTTTCGCACTTACCCCCCGCCTCCGCCCCCTTTCGCATCTTAGCCGGCTTTTCCAGCTTTTCCGGCCAGACGTCTGTTGCTCTCACCCCGCCACAAAAGTTCAAGCGCTTTCGGCCAAAAATTTCCGACCCCGTTTGTCGGCGCTTACTCGATTTAATTTGGCATTTAAAATGGACACGTTCAGGCACTCAATGATGAAATCTGATCACAAGTTCCCGCCAAAACGAGCGCCGAAGTTATTCATCCGGCTTCATTTATGGTTAAATAGGGCACACAGGAAGCGCACTTTCAAAAATAATTACATTGTGTGGTGCAAACAAGTGCCTCTCTTAAGTACAATTTAAATAAAATGAAAATTTAGAGAATATCCCAACTTAACTATATATATATTATATATATTTTGACAGAAATATTATTACTAAAATAAAAGCTTTATTTTAAAGATGAACTGTGGTAATTATTAGTAAAATAAAAGCTTAATTTTCAAGAAGAACTATGTTTATTTTAATTGACTTTATAGCAATAATTAAGATGAAGATTGTAAAGTAAGGAAGATAAGGAAAACTATTTTGTCACCATTTTTTGCCTGTGTCCTTTGGCAAGTGTCTTTTTTTTTTTGAGCATACATGATGGTGGTTTTCATCTACGGTAGCTCTTTTTTGGTTAATGAAAAGTTGCCACTGATGGCGGCCAAAGAAAATGCAGAAAAGCTGGCAAACTGGCGTTGTGGATGGTTTGGATGGCGTGGATGGTGTGGGTGGCACAGTGCAAAGTGCTGGGGTAGTGGGGAATAGCAGACGGCTGAAGGAGCTGCCCCAGCTGACAAAGCCCAGGCTAAAACAAAGGACCCCACAATGGCTGACAATGGCAACTTGTCGAGGTTTTGGGGTTTTTGCGGGGGGTTCATTCATGGTGGCTGCGGGGAAATTCCGGCGGCACCGAGCGCTAGCTGGAAAAAAGACCAACTCTCACAATAGACGCGACCCCCCCGGCTATCCCCGCATTTATCACCCACATGGCGTGAAATGTGGCATTCAAATAAAGGAACACTCTAATAAGGCTTCCTTTTGTTATCGATAGAAAAAAAAGAAAGGCGAGAGAGCCAGCTACCGAGGAGGAAGTGCAGCGACTGCAGCGAAAACTGTGGGTCACGGATGGTGCGGAGTTACCATCTCCTTCTCCGCCGGAAAAGTCGCATCTGCCAAGTGTGAACTGGTAAGAGTAGTGCTGCTGCTGGGGCAACAAAAAAACTGGCAAGTAATTTCCGGTTGCGCGTGACGAAGTCAGCAGAGGGGTTAATAAAAAAAAGGAGGCTAAAAAGTGCTGAATAAAGGACACAGTAACTGGTTAATATCTGGCTGCAGCGATTTGACGAAGAGCCAAGTTTGCAGCTGAAATTTTCATGCCGTTCAAGTACAGTGGCAACAAAAGGCCAGCAAACAAGTCATGACCAAACTTCCGAAACATACATGATTTTGATAAACAATTGTGTAGAATTCTCACACCTTTTTCAACCATAAAGTAGCTAGCTGATTAGCTCGACGGGTGTCACGCAGGCTCTAATTGCAGCTCAATGCTGCCGGTTGGGACGTATCCAGGCGGGATTCGAATACGGATACGGAATACAGGATGCTGAATGCGGGATGCTAAATTCAAAACCAGCCAGCTTCGAGCAGCAGGCAAACACACACACAAGTCGCTTGACAATATTCCCCAAACAGCAAAGACTGGCGGCGGCAAATGCCAAATGCCAGCTCAACGCCCGATACCTGGAGCATTTTGAGTAAGCGCCAAATTTTGGGGGGTTTCCCACCCTCGGAAAAGCTGCGTATGTGCCTGTGTGTGTGTGTGTTCTTGGGATTCTCATAATGTGCTACTAATGCTAATAAGCATTTATGTGTCTGTACCCCAGGCATCATCTGCATCAACGAATCACCCATTGTCACTAGCCATTCCATTAAAGAAAAAGAACCGATTCAATAATCACCAGATATACATATATATATATATATGTATAAAAGGCTATCGATTTTATTGCATGCTACCAAAGAAGAGATGACTGTTAAAGTAAAGTCTTAAAAAATTAGAAGTTTGAAAACTCTTGCAGCGATACTGCATGCGGGAATAACTCTTCGGGTGATTCATAATCGCCTTATTTGAGACAGACGCAGTTGGTGACTATGACTTCGGTACGCATTTTACTGCGACTTTGACTACGGTTCTGACTAAGACTCCGGCGGAGGCTGCACACGAGTTTTGCCTTAAACACGCTTCCAAATTACATTTTACTAGCACTCGCACAGCAAACATAAACACGCAATGGATGTGCAAACTGGAAGCTACAGCCGAGGTCACAGGAATGGCATTTGTAGCATTTGTGCAGAAAATCGTTTTCTAATTATTCGTCAGAAAATAATCAGTTTTCGGACCAAAACTTTGGAATTATTGATCCCAAAATGGAGTGTTATACCTCGTTGAGCTCGTAATTAAATTCCTAATCTAATGGCATATAAATTTGAAAATCTTAATTTTTTTCCATTTTTCGTAAATTTTGATGATGTTCTAGCTTTACCCTTATCGAAAATGCGAAAATTTGGCCAAAAATAATTTTCACATACATTTTCACATAATTTTTTCGGTCCAAAAGTGATACGGTTGTTTAGTAATTAGGAGTATAAAACTGTAATTCTTTTGGCTTTCAGCCCATTTTTGGCCAAGTTATGCCCAAAATACCAATCGTAAATATTAAAATTTTGCCGAAAATATATTTTCTTTTTTTATGGGTAAATAATTATTAGTATTTTTATCACAGCATTCAAAATATTGGTCCAAATATGCAATGCCATACCTCGTTGAGTTCGTAATTAAATTTCCAATCGAACTGGGTTTTCAGAAAAAACTTCTATTTATTTCACTTTTTTTGCAAATTTTGATGAAAATTTTTTTCGAAAATGCGAAAATTTTGCCAAATATTATTTTAACAGAGTCGGTCAAAAAGTGATTTACCATAGTTGGTTAGTATTGGTAATTAGGAGTACAAAAATTTAATTCTTTTAACTTTCTGACCATTTTTAGTCAACTTATACCGATATTTCCAATCGTAAATATTGAATTTTTGCCGAAAATCGTTTTTCTGTTTTTTTGCGTTATTATCACTATTTTTATCACAGCATTCGAAATAGTGTTCCAAATATGGAGCTCGTAATTAAATTCCTAATCGAGTTGCATTTCAGTTTAAAAATCCTCATTTTTGAAATTTGGATTCAAATTTGAGAATTTTATATTTTTTGCAAATTTTGCGAAAACCAAATAACCAAGGCTATATGATCCCATCCGTTTCAACTTATAGAGTGCATCCAGTTAAGGAAAACGTTTGGAAAAGCTTTATGCAGATAGCTTTAAATAGAAAGTACAAGTAAAAACGGACTGAGTGACGAACCGACACCTTTTTAGGCGGAGGAATGAGGAGTGAAGGCATCTAAATCCAACCAACCCAACCCAACTCAAAATTTTCTCCAACTTCTGCAGCACCACTTTATTGCGCTTTAAATTCTCATTATCCTGCGAGTGAGAAATGAACTGGAGCAGTGTGCGAGCGGGAGGGCCAGATACTTCGGATAAGTGGAAGGGCGCTATATAGTAATGATAACATATCTAAAATGTGCGGGAAAGTGTCCTTCTGTTTCAGTGTGTGAGCGTGTGTGTGTGGAAGAGCCAACAACTGTGCACAAATTTGCGCTAAATAATTTAATTATAAGGACATCAAAAATAACAGCGAAAGAAACCGAAAAGTAAAGTAAACAAAAAGCTTACACTGTAAAACGAAGTTTTGCACAGTCTTTTATAAAATATATATTATAATGAAAATAAGGAAATATTTTATAACAGAAAGTGCCTCTTAGTTTCTATGAAAAACGCATTTTTAATTATGAAAATTTTGTTGCTAGCAAAACCAAATACAAAAATTAATAAAATAATTAAAAAATAAACAAATTAAATTAGTATATATTAATAAAATTAATACAACATTTATATATTTTTATTTCAGAATTAGGGTATATTTTAAGGTGAGGGAAAGTAGACGTGGAATGCAAGTGCCTCAAACAATGTTCGTTTTGTGGTTTTTTTTTCATGCTGGCATCCCTTTGTACGCCCACCCACTAACGTCATTAAAAATTTTGCACATAATAGTTTATGCTGTTCGCGTTGTTGTTGTTGCTGGTGTTACGGTATTACGTAATAGTTTCAAGAGCGCTGTCATGCGCTAATTAATGACGTAAAATATTTGCCCATCATCATCATCTTTATCATCATCGCCATGGAAAGGGGAACACCGGGAGAAAATGCGGAGAACAAAAGAGAGCTGGGCCCTGGGAGCCGCTTGTCGTCAATTATGAAAACTTTTTTAGCACGCCCTCTATCCATTGTGTTTGTGTTAGTGTGTTGGTGGGAAATTCGTAATGTGTGTGTGTCGTTGAATGTGTGTGTACTTAGTTACATCCTCAACAAGTGTGTGTCGAACACCCAACCACGAAAATCCCCCAAGAAATCCACATTAACACACGAAGAGTGTGCCACCAAGTTGATCTTATCAAAAGCATTGCCTACTCTTAGGCGCTTCGCAAGGATACACTTGCCAAGCAATGAGATTATCACAGATTTATTTAGTCGTTTTTGGTACTCTATGAAGCAAACACGTTATATCGATTGTGTATATCAATAGGCTACTTTAGCAAGATTTCGATTCCCTTTTATATAATTTGTAAGTCTTAATACATCGGCAAATTGTTTTTATTATTTTTATTTCAAGTCATTTTATTTCAAGTCAATAAACCTCATAATATAGGCAAAAACAGCCAGCTATACAGCCATCAAAAATTAGATAATAAAGTAAAAATTAAAGGGTCTATTCAACTTCGACCTGAAATGTGTTTTGTGTTGGTTTTCCAACAACGTGCCAATGTTGTTCACAGATTTTCTTGCCGTCTTGCTGCTGGCTTTGCTTTTGGCTAATCATCTTGGGGGATTCGCGGCCTTAAACAGATCGTTATTCTAGGTGGATTTGTGTTGGCTTAGGCTAATGCCCAAAATGCCACTTTGTCTAAGCCTGGGGCAAAAAAGCAAGCGGCTAAATCAGTCCGATAATGTTTGCCAGATTAATGCGGTTTTTGACGCGCTTCATTCAGGATTTCCACACAAACGCACGAATAAGCAAACATATTTTTTAATTAAAAGCGAAAAGTGAATTGGTCAAAATGCAGTTGGCCGACCAGAGAAAATGCATTCAATTGAATGCGTTTTGTTGACAGCCCGAAATACCCGAGGGCCTCTTCCGCGTCATATCATGTTAGACAAACTCATTAAACGGCTGTCGAATATGCGTAACTTGACGAGTTAAATATGGTGCGAACCCCAAAAGTACAAAAATCACTTAAAAGTTTATACAAAATATAAGATTTTCTAGTTAATACTCGTATATAATGAATGAGATTTTAAATCAATGTTACCCGTGTAAGAAAAGTGTATTTTACTGCTAAGTAATCTCGGAAACTTCACTTTAGAGAGCATCTACTATAAACGAATGGAATTTTGCTTTACTATATGTAAATGTCTCCCAGCTTGTTTGCTCTACATTTTGTGGAAATACATTTCAATGTGTGTGTGTGGGTGGTGTGTGTAATAATACATAATTGCATGCCGCACACTTACACGACTGCAGGACTCGTAAGTGACGCAATGGAGCGTGCAATTTCCAAAGCCAAATCATCATCAGATGAAATCATTTTACACTTTTCGTGTTTACTTAAGCGTGAGCCAACTTTATGAATGTTTTTCAGTGTGCGGAAAGCACTAAGACAAACAGTAAATCCACTTGCTCACTCACACACACACATGCACACAACTATGGTGTAAAAACGGTGTAAAAATTCACGTAGCCCAGTCACAAAATTGCAATATTTTTTTCTTCTTTTTTTCTCTCCTAGAACCAAAGCGAGGGCAAGGACACAGGTTGGAACTCGAAAAAAAAAAAAAAAAAAACCGCAACGTACGACAATTTTTGGCATTTTCACACTTTATGCGATGAACAGGATGAGAATCTAAGGCAGCCGGAGCAGCCAAAATGTGTTGAGCCAAAAAGGTAAGCCAAATTGTGGGGCTACGGGCACTGCATTATATTTTACACAACCACCATTCACCATTCAAACGCACACACACTCGGACAATATTGGCGTAAATTTGATTTACAAGTTATTTTGAGAATGCAAATCGTAAGTACATGCACGTGGTACTTTTATACATTTCATTTATGCACATGCATACTTTGGGTTTTCTCAATAATTGCGCAAAGCAAAGTTCAAACGTAAAAAGTGAATCGCGAATTTTTATTGATCATTTCGAGTACAACCAATTTTATATTACATATGTATGTATGTGCAATTTAGTTTCTAATACCTAGAAACATAAAAAACTTGCATGTTCAGAGTTTTAGGACTGCGTTCATATCATCTTTTTGGATACCGCCCGGCTAAGTGCTTTTCCCTTTTTGCATCATCCATCCGAGTTGTGGTTGCTGCAACCCCATCAATCCAGAAACACCATCGACCATTCTGCACCACTCTCGACAAGTCATGTGCAATTCATAAATGCATCTGCAATCGTCCAGCCCATTCGGAAGATATATGGTGTATACTATATATATGATATATATGCGCTATATGCTATATGCTCTATGTCTCAAGTCGGAGCACTTAGACGACCCAAAAAAAAAAAACTAAAAATAAAAAATGATGGAATTGTGGAGAGTGGAAAAGCAGTACGGACACATGACAGCATTCTATTCCATGTGGCCGCTCTGCTACTCTGCTACTCTGCTACTCTTGCTAATCAAATCGGGCGCCAAGTCTTTTGTTGTGCAACGAAGGCAAAAAAGGGACAGGATGTGCGGTGTCTACTCAGGTGGCTTTCACTCCTTTTTCTTACTGCCATTTCTCTTTTTCTCTCTCTTTTTTTTTTGTGGGTCAATCACCAGACAACAAACACACGGTGACATGGAATAGATGTCTAGGCTACATGTTGTCCATAAAATGATTGAATGGAGAAAACACACACAAGAGAAGATAGAACGCAGGACAAGAGAGGGGGGTCCCTACACCCATCATCACATATGAAATGACAAGAAAAAATTGCTGAAAATATATTTGAATGAATTGAATGCAAACACATGTTCCTCCATTGGCGCCCAACGTGTTTCCTGCACGGCAACAAAAAAACATGGTGTTTTTGAGAAAATCTCTTGGGCTTTTAAAACATTGGTTATGGTGTCTAAAAGTATGCAATCAACTTTTGGTGTTTTCCCCAGTTCTATGGTTTGACTTCGATATTGTTCCATTTTATCGATTTGGGGCTATTTGATGGAAGTGATTTCAACTTGTTTCGGATAATTCGTTTTCAGTCAGATCGAATGGGAATATATGCAGCATACTTTTTATTTGCAGTTGCTGATTTTTTGCCGATTTTTTTCACCGTGCATCCTGTCGGCACATTTCAAACACGTGATCGATCTTTGGGACGATGGGCGTGGCCGGGTAAGGATAAATTTTTGGGCCTTTTGGCTGGATATCTGGGGGATGCGGCAGCGGCACATTGACGAGGAAAGCCTGCTCAGGTGTCTTTTGGAGCAAGTTTTCGTGCCAAAGTTTGTTGAGCACAAACATCAAATGTTGCGCTTCCCTCTCGCTATCCACTTTGTCACCTATCTCTTTCACTCTCCAGTGCAGTTTTCTTTTATTTTTCTCCGTTTTTGCGCCGCTTTTCATGTTTTCTGTTGGTTTGTTTGTTTGTTTGCCTGTTTGAGTTGCTGTTAGAATTATTTTTTCCACTAACGCAAAGCCGCGCCGCTCACACACAGACACACACACACACGCACAGATACATTGTGCGATAGGTGCATATGTGGCACTCGTCCTTGTTTGCGAGTACATATGAAAAACAAACAAGCATGGATTTAATGCAGCTCTCCTTTGCCTCTCGACTTCTCTGCTCTTCCCGTCTCCTTATCGTCTTAAGTCGACTGCTTTTCTCTCTGTGTTCTTATGTTTGTGCCTCTTTATGTATGTGTGTGTGTGTGTGTGTGTGTTGGCCTGGTCCAGAACGCTTCGTTAACTTGGCAAATTCCCTTGTCCTGCCATTTATTACCCCAAGACAGTTTTCGTTGTCTGCTGCGTCACTATATCAATCTATATACGCTGTCCAACCCCAGCCGAGAATGACAATCCTTGGAGGACGAACGATTGGATTTATCGAGCCGTAGGATCATCCATTCCCTATGAATGCAATAACTACATAATACCTTCCGCGATGAGAAAAGAGTTATCGTACTAGATGCACAAAAGTCCCGAGGGACCTAGACATACAGGGGGTATAAACATATAGTTGCCTACAAATGGTTAAAAAAAAAGAGATCTTCTTTGAACTGCAGTAATCATAGTTTTATCTCGACATTAAGCAACCAACTGCTTTATCTGTATCTGTATTCGTCACTGCAGCTGTAACTGCAGCACCTGTATCGCCTGTATTATATCCATGTCCATCACTTGCATGGAACCCTAATGAAGCAATAGTCAAACAGAGGCTGAAATCAGAGAAACAAAACCATTCCCGCACAGGCAAAATGGGGGAATCCCGTCTCTTTTGTGTGATTCCCCTTTTTTTGCCGTTTGGCATGGCGACCATCACTAAATCAGAATCACAAACGCATATCACTCAAGTTTATGCGCCTGCATTGTACGCACGGAAACGATATTGTGCTAACAAATGTAATAAACAAAACCTAACAACAAAAAACATATTAAAATAATAGAAAAGCAGTTGTAAAAAAGAATATGCTGAAGATCATGTGACTTTAAAGGGCTCTAAGTATAATTCAAACTCTGAAAGGCACATTTAAGTTAAGTTTGTATATTAATGCAAAATGTTGAAACTGCTTCAAACAGGCAGGCTATTATTTTCGAATTCATTTTGCAAACAGGAGGCGTATAAACGTAGTGTCAGCTGCCTCAAAGTTCACCTATCAGTTTCTTCTCGTCCTTGGACAAGGAAATTTTACTTTGGCTTTCGGTTTGCTATGCTTTTGCCTCTGATTTAGTCAGCTCAGGTGAATGATATAAACTTAATTGCGGAAATTGGGTTAAAAAAAAAAAAAAGAAAATTGCGAGCGCATGAGTGCGGGATGGGGAAAGGCAGAACTTTGACACATGTGCGGGTTAAACAAATTTATGTGCGTCCAAGTGGGTGTGCGAGTGTGTGTCGTTCATTGACTTGACTTGACTTTACTTTGCCCATTGGCAGGAATAAAAATGGGAGCAAGGCGAAAGTTTTTCGCACACGTCGCAAAGGAACCCTCTACTTTCTCCATTTGGATGGATACTACCCCTACCCGACCCCCTCCCCTTTTTGTGCCGTTGTAATGCAATTTTATTTCATTTCATTGAAGGCAAAAGTTTTCCCTTCGAATTCTTTTACTTAACTTCTTCCTTCACTTGCCGCACAATCCCATTCTTTCCATCGACTTTCCCGCTTTTCCAGCTTTCCCTGGCAGGGACAAATTTGCCGTTGCCTAACCCACTAAGACGATGTATGCAAATCTTTGATGTAAGTAATAATTTCCTTCCTGTATGGGGGCGAAAAAAGAGTGTAAAATATGTGAAAATATATATGTAGATGTACGAATATATATGTATGTACATGCAGAAAGCCAACCAAGTGGCAGATGAAACTTTGCGATTGTAAATTATGAACGCGTGAATATTGCTTTTAGCATTTGCGAAAGTTCCGGCACTGATTTGCCAAATTCGCCCAAACGTCAACGGATAAATCATGGGTGGATGGGTGGTTGCCTGTTTGTATTGCATAGCCAAGAAAAGTTTGAAATGTAGGACAAAAACAAGATATCGATGGGCTACAAAATTAGATGAAATCTGAGCACTTTATTATGGGATTACATTTTAGTTCTGCGAGTCCCTATTTGGTGTCCAATAATGAGGCTCATCTGCTTATTGTTAATATTTTCGAATATTATCATTTAAATATTTTCAGAAATATATGAAATATATATGTTCGATTGCTTTACAAAGGTGTTTGCAATGTTTTAAAATTGTATGCATTGCTATATTTTCATTGCACACACATCGGGCCATAACAATGCAAAACCCAAATGCATGGAATTTTTAAAAATACGAGCTGGCAAACCGAAAACGATTAACGAAGCCAGCTTGTTCAGATTTAGGCCACTTCCGGAATTCTGGTCCATGGGCAATCGATGCAGCTGGCTTAAAGCCGATGCGATGCCGGCCGACTGGATTTAAAAATGCAATTTTGAAACAAACAGCGATCCCCACTCGAATGCGGGCTTGGTCGACTGCTGTTGTCCACCACCGCCCCCAACGCCTTGGTTTGCCATTTTCCGACCCCCTACCCACCCCAATTGCCGTTTTACCCCCATTTGCACCAAACTGCCCCTACTTTCGAAATCCAAAACCGCCATCTGCCCATTGCCCGTGGACATTTTCGCACTCGCATAACTTTGACAGCATTTTTGCAGAATTACAATTAACTGCCTAGCCATGAATGGTCATGGTGGGGTAGGGGTGTGTTAGGGTGTTGAAATAAAGGACGAGGGGCCGGGAAAGAATTGGCAGAACGAAAAACCAGGAGCAGCAGTTGCAGTTGCAGCCTAAAAGTATGCAACCACACTCACAGGCCAACACTTCAAGTGTGTGTGTGTGAGTGCGGGTAAGTGCTGGCAATTTGAAAAAAACTAATTTAAAAAACCTGATTAAATGCATAATATCTCTTATTGTGTAAAATAAAATATTACTGATTTTCGACATGAACTGAAGAAAATAACTACTATATTTAAATCACTACAAGTAAGCTTGCAAATTCCTCACACAAAAGCTCTTTATATAAATTGCTTTTATAATCGGAATAAAAATTAATTACCTGTTGTGGGGTAATCTGATTAAACATCCGAATTTTCACCCAAATCCTGTTGTCTTTATTGTCCTTTTAATGCCGTTTTATTTTACCCGTTACTTGTAGTTTAAACGGGTATACTAGAATCGTTGAACAGTATTTAAAGGCATATTGATAATCATTTTATTTCCCCTTACTACAGCCCTCGCTCTGCTGCTTTTATATCTCAATCTGAATTCCTGGCGCTGCATAATTTAATTACTGGGTATTCAATAGTCGCGCACTCGACAACAGCGTTCCGTCTTGTTTTAAGTTCGATTTGTCCTGTTTTTGAAATGGGTCGCCGGCATCACTGCTGTGTGTGCGTGTGTGTGCCTGGGTGTGTGTGTGTGAGTGGGCCTCAAGGAGGGGGCTTATGAGAAAATTTGTTCCATTTTACGCTTTCTACACAAAAACAATAAATCGCTCACAGCATCAACAGCGTCAACTTTCCTAATGCAGCGGGTCGCTGGATGTTGAATGTTATATGTAGGATGTTGGCCGTAGGATGTTGGATGCAGGTCCTGTTGGCGAATTGGTAGGGGCGGATGCAACCGGCGAAACGCCAACCGGGATGCCAACAATTGAGGCTGAAGCCATTTTAACTGCTACTTGAATGGTAACTGCACAAAAAACAAAAAAAAAAAACAAAAAAAATAAGAGAAAAAAATAAACTAAATATGTATGCATGTGTGTGTTTGCGCGTGGGTAAACGAGTCTTTGGGGGCTAAAACTGTAAATTGTAATTTTCAAGTTTTAAGTGGCTGCTACGTGTGAGGCTTTCCAGCCACAACCCTTCGTCCTCTGAAAATGATGATGGAAAATGGAAATGAAAATCAAGTTCTGCTTCCGCCACCCAGTTTACCATTCGCGCCCACTTCAGTGTTGACAAACGATTGCTTTGTTCAAAAAGTTAGCCAGCAGCGGATAATACCAGTGTTGGCAAATGTAATGCAAGTGCAAATGTTTGGCTGATCAAATCAAATAATAAAATTTAATGATGAAATAACAGGCGTATTAGAACTATTTTTTACACACTTAAAACTTTTGTATCGTCAATAGTAAAGAGTAGAACTCTGTGAACTATGTCTTTCAATTAACAACGAATACCCTTGTCTTAGCTCGAACAAAAAACCCACCTACGGAGACGGCAAGTGTAAGCAGGGCTTAGCCAACTTTTGAGTGCTGGCCAACACACACATCCAGATCCAGGCGGAGTCTGGTTGTGATTGAGAGTGGGTCAGTGGGCGGGAACGGCCAAGTGAAAGTGAAGTAAACGTGATTGAAATTTTATCTCTGACAAGAAATCGAAAGATATATTTAGCCCCAGATGTGAGCTGGGTCACCGCCCCCACACATTTCGCATCTCAGCCACAATCTCAACCGCCGCTCACAAACGGGGGATTTCGATGTGAATGTGAATGTTGATGGGGCTGGCGATAGGGACGGCTATATGAATGTGTGTGCGTTTGCCAATTCAATTCTTCAACGGGTTACCCACTGCGGCGTTAACCAATACGTCGCCATCTTTCTCCTGACTTTACTCACTCGTTCTATACACCCCCGGCCCCCACTTGCCATCCCGTTTTGCACCCCGGCGTTATTTGCATTGAAATGTTGAGTAATTGGAAAACCAATCTGAAGCATCTGCAGCTCTTGTTTTGCATACCTCTGGCACCTTCCTAACCGACCTCGTCGACCTAGCCGATTTTTCAAACCGAAATCAACGTCGCAGTCACAAGAGCGGAACTGAAGGGAAGTGAACGAGGTGAGGACGCACCGATGCAAAGTACACTGGCATAAACATATCGCAAAATAAGATATGAAATATAGCATATTAATACCAGAGACCTTAATTATATTAGCAACACATGACAATTATAGTTTAAACAAAAACCGGTGTTTCAATAAATGTGTTAAATGACCCCAATGCACTTCGCTATTAAATATTTTCCTAAAATTGTTTTTAAACATTCCAACATTTTCTGTTGATTTCTCTCTGTGCAGGGCTTTTATGGGTGGGTATGGGTATACAGTGGGTCGACAGGTTGTTTCGCTTGTGGCGCTTCACTTGCTAAAAATAAATTGATTTTAAATAGCTCGCATCGCTCGACACGCTCGTCTGAGTGTCTGCTACAGGCACAGATACAGATACAGGCACAGATACCGATACAGATAGAGATACTCCTTACTTTCCCTATAGAGCATAGAACCGATAACAAAAATAGCAAAAGTACAACCACACCAACAATAGCAACAAAGGAAATGAGCCAAACGGCTGACAAAAGCCAGCAATGAACGCGCTTCCGGTGAAAGCTTCCTCTTCGATTCCTGAACCTATTTGTTAACAATTTTGTAGATTTATATGCGCATACCAGATTCTTTTTGCTGCAATAAACCTTGCATGATTATTAATGAAATTTCATTAATGAAATGCATGATTATTTTGAAATTTTATCTCAAAAATACTTTTTTTGCTTTTTTCCTTAATGTTTAACTTGTGAACCCACAATTATAGTTAATGAACTATAATTAACACAGTATTTAACTCTGTGGCTCGATGAATTATCAGAATTATATTAATGCCCTAACTAGTCAATCATGGAATATGTAAATCAAATATCAACGTTTTCGTTTGCAGTTGTTTTTTGTTTCCTTCCCTCAAAATAAAAAGTATAAAATATATCACCAGGCCGTATTAAAACCAATTTACATAAAAATATTCATAAACTATTACCCATCTAGCAAGGCTTTCGGTTATAGCAATAAGGTTTTCCGTATGGGTAATTTGTGCTGATCATATCGCATGGTTGTCCTGGAGTTGCGGTACTAGAATTGGGAGAAGTCGCTCCTCGATTATTCGGAGTGCTCGGTGTGTTTGGGGTGCTTGGTGTTCTCCGCGCACTTCGACTGCGATTCGTAGACCTCACTGGTTGAGGAGTCTCGGGCTGAGTTTGATTACCCACCGAATTCTGGCTATAAATCAATTGATCGAATGGTCTATAGTTATCCATGGATTGAAAGCCATGCTGGGAGGTATCCTGATGAGAGCTAGCACCGGTGGACTCAAACTGTGGCATTGAAAGGTCTTCTATCATGGGATGCCCGGAGTTATTCGAAGTATCGGCCGTATTCTGGAAAACCCTGGTCACTGAAGTGGTCGAGCTCTGAACCGTCACTTCTTTCACCACTTCCGATGGTCCCTTCGTGGTATCCTTCAGTATAGATGGAGCACTCTCTTCGGTGAGCTGTTTGCTGCTGCTTATCTGCTCCTGTCGAGGGGACTTTGTTGCATGGTGCTTCTCGGTTCTAGTAGAACTAGGCAAGGTCGTGGAGTTAAAGAAGTTAGGATGAGTCTGATCTTCCAAATTCTCGCTGGGCATGGTCAAATGATGGCGCCTCGGTTGATAGGATACGTCCTCAAATGTGGGCATTGTCTCATCCTCCAAGCGACCACCACTGCAATTATCCCAAGCTCGACTTCTGGCGTTTTTCTGCGGAGATGTGGAAGGGCAATCAGCCAGCATATCCGATTTATCCTGCCGTGAATGATACGATGGAGCACTCTCGTTGGCCAACAATTCCGAGGGATACGAAATGTCGGGAGGACGTCGCGCTATTGATTTAGAATCGTTCATAGCTAAGGATTCATTTAGCGGCATAGAAACATCCTCCAAGCACTCGTTTGTCATCTCGGGCATATGTCTTGAGGTCATTCGAGAGCTTGGAGCAAAACTGGGTGCACTCACATCCTCGAGGCATTCGTTGGTCCTAGGTTCTCCGCGCGTTCCGCTCACCTTATCCTCAACGCATTCACTGTGCTGGGTTCGATTTAAGAATCCCGAGGGCATACTGATGTCCTCCAAGCGATGGCTGTTCTGGACACCACGTCGCGATGACCCGGAGATGTCGCCAAACGTTGGCATTGTCATATCCTCCAGGCACTCATTTGTCACCGACTTTTTATTTGGCCTCGGGCTTCTACCTCGCGAAGCTGTACTATGGGACGTCAAGTTGCCATGCCTTCGACTGGTTCCCTCAGTAGTACTTCTTACGAAGGACGGCTGACTTACGTCGTTTAAGCACTCACTTGGTAAAGTCATTTGCCTTCTGGGTGTACCAAATACTTCTCCATACGATGGCATGGTCATGTCATCTAAACATTCGTTAGTCGTCATTTCGTTTCGGGACCGCTGCCTTGGCGTGGTGCTTCTTCCTGGCATTGAGTTTGTATTTCTTACAAATGATGGCATTGAAATGTCCTCAAGGCATTCATTTGAAGCTCGACTCGGACCAAAAGTACCAAACGATGGCATCGTAATATTATCCAAATTTTCGTTGGTCATCGGTCCTTGAATTATTTGCATTTGGTTGGGGCTCCTACCTGGAAACGATCTAAAGGCCTCAGGACATTCAGTAAATCCAGTTCCATGACTTGGATCACCAAACGATGGCATGGTCATGTCATCCAAGCATTCTGTGGTCGCATTCTGATTCGATCTTTGCGATGGCGTGTGGCACCTTCGTCTAGACATTCCTGAATTCGTTCCATATGAAGGCATTGAAATATCTTCAAGGCATTCACTAGTAGCGTGTCCACGTGCTGAACTACCAAAGGAAGGCATGGTCATGTCATCCAGCCGCTCGTTAGTTATCGCTCCTTGTCTGGATCTTTGCATCATCGACGCACCTCGTCTTGTGCTTTCAAGTGGCATATGACTACGTCCTCTAAAAGATCCTGTAGTTTCACCAAATAAAGGCATCGTAACATCCTCAAGACATTCATTAGTAACAGGTCCTCCGTAGGATCTTCCAAATGATGGCATAGTCATATCATCCAAGCATTCATTGGTTAACGTTCTTTGCCTTAGGCTCAGCATTGGCCTAGGACTTTTACCTCTAGACGACCGTGTAGTTTCTGCGAAAGTTGGCATTGTACTACCAAAAGATGGCATAGTCATATCATCCAAACATTCTTGTCTGGTGCTCTGAATTGGTGTTGGACATCTATGCCTCAGCGATCCGGTATTATCCCGATATGAAGGCATTGAAATGTCCTCGAGATATTCATTTGTAGCTGTATGTCGACTTGAAGTACCAAAGGATGGCATGGCAACCTCATCCAAGCATTCGTTAGTCATTGCTCCTTGTCTTGACCTTTGCATAGACGGAAAGGTATTTACCCAGGATGCTCTCGTATTGTTAACATACGAAGGCATTGATATATTCTCAATACATTCATTGGTATTAAATTCTGGACTTGAGCCAGTGATATTCTTCGTATGTCGGCTGGGAGTCCTTCGACCTGTAGATTGTGAAATACCTCCAAACGATGGCATTGTTTGATCATCCAAACACTCGCTTGTGAACTGCCCTCTTCTCGGAGTTGGTATTCTTTGCCGCGGACTACTTGCTCTGGATCTGCCCGATACATCTCCAATAGAAGGCATAGTAACATCTTCCAGACATTCATTAGTCCTCATGGCAGATAAGTCGCTAATAGGTGGCATGGATTTCTGACTTCGTTTAGTACTCTTTCTCCTAGTAGAATATGAAATACTACCAAATGATGGCATTGTCACATCCTCGAGACATTCATTGGAGGAATGAGGTTTACTTAGGTTGCGTTTACTACGAACACTCCTACCAACCGATCTACTTCTTCCAAATGCAGGCTCACATTCAGTTCTTCGCGATATTCCAGAAGTATTGCCAAAGTTCGGCATGCTCATGTCGTCAAGGCACTCGCTGGGTAGGCCAGTAGTTTGTCTTCTAGATGGACCAGAAATACCTGCAAAGGACGGTGCACTCATGTCCTCCAAGCACTCACTAGGCATGGTCAACTGTCTCTGTTCGGGGCCAATCGAAACAGCACCAAACGAAGGCATAGTTATGTCGTCCAAGCACTCATTTGTCGGTGGACATCTGGTGGAACTAGCACATGGATTTGGGGATGACAGTGTGCCTCGCCTTCTGCTGGAACCTCGGGAGACGCTTCGTCCAAAGGATGGGGCACTAACGTCGTCCAAGCACTCACTTGGCAGGGTCATTTGTCTTCTGGACGCAGCAGATACTCCAGATATTGAAGGCATGGTCACATCATCCAAACACTCGTTGGTCATCGAACCATGTCTTGTACGTGGGGCATCGAAAGGACTTGACGATTTTGCGGATCTTTGTTGGCGCTTTGAACTTCTGCTCCTGGATTTGGTAGACACTTCTCGAAAAGATGGCATCGATACGTCCTCCAAGCACTCATTGGTCGTATGACCACGACCCGAACTTGCGAATGATGGTGCAGATATATCTCCAATATTTTGCGATGGCATTGTTAACTGCTGGCGCCTTGATCGTTTTATTTTCGATGTTCCCGATACACCTCCGTACGATGGCATTGACACATCTTCCAGGCATTCGTTTGTATCTCCATATCTGGTTGAGTGTGCAAACGAAGGAGCCGGTATATCGTCGATATTGGTTCTCTGCCGGCGGCTTGATCCTCGAGAACTGCTCTTTGCAAAGGATGGCGCACTCACATCATTCAGGCATTCGTTGGGAAGCGTTAACCGCCTTCTGGAGGATCCTGAAACTCCACCAAACGATGGCATGGTCATATCATCCAAGCACTCGTTTGTCATCCTCGATGGCATGGATTTCTGATGTCGGTCGGAACTTCTCCCTCTTGAAAGGCCACCAAAAGATGGCATTGTCATGTCCTCCAGACATTCGCTGAGCATTGTTTGTCCTCGAGACATGTTTCCCCTGGAAGCCTGCGATATTGGGCCAAAAGATGGCATCGTAATTTCATCTAGGCATTCGTTAGTCATTGGTTCCCTCAAGATACTGGTATATGTGGGTTCAGATATATCGTTGATGTTTGGCTTTGACATCGATCTTTGCGTTTGACGACGGCTTCGGTTCGGTGACGCGCTTAATGATCTTCCAAACGATGGCATGGTCATGTCATCCAGGCATTCATTTGTGGTTTGCCCTCGTCCGGAGCTGACTAAAGTTGGGGCCGATGTATCACTTATATTACGCGCACCCCTAGACCTCTGCCTCCGCCGGGGACTTCTGCTTCTGGATACATTGGAAACCTCTTCAAAGGCGGGCATTGATATGTCCTCCAGGCACTCGTTGGTAGTTCGATCCCTGGTGGTGTCGCCAAAAGATGGCTCCGATATGTCCCAAAGGTTCTGCGAAGGCATCGACAATTGCCTTCTGGAACTGTGTCTACTCTGTCTACGTGATCTACTCCTCTCGAACGTGGGCTGGCTCACATCCTCGAGGCATTCGCTCGGCATTGTTGGCTGTCTTCGCGAGAGTACAGAACTATTGGCAAACGATGGCATGGTCTCGTTCTCCAGAATGTCCTGAGAGGACATGACCTCCAAACATTCATTCGGCATCGTGGGATCATGATACGAGGGCATTGTCTCATCCATTAGGTTTTCAGATTCGTTTGGCAAGGAGAAATTAAGATGACGTCCAGGCTCACCGCCCTCACCAGCCGGTGTGCAATCCAGTGAGGGTGTATTCGAAATGGTCGTCTCATCCACGTGACTGGTTACATGGCCACTTGGGTCGCGATGGGTGTATATTCTGCGATGCGTTTTCTGTGGATTCAATCAATTAGTCCCTATAAATGAATTGGTATTCATTAAATACATACATGTTGTTGCATTGCGCAGTCATCGGATCGGCGGTGTTGATTGGAACGATTAATGCGTTCACGAATACTCCTAAAGCGATCCAGAATCTCACCATACACATCATCCACATGGCTTTGGGAGACTTCGCACATATCCGGAGCCGAAACATCGGCCAGAAACTCTCCTCGCAAATCGGACATCTGCGATGGCAGGCTAAGATCAAAACCAGGCGCCGACATATCCGCCAGGCACTCCTCGGGCAGATTGCTCAGATTAAGAGCCGTTTCATACGCTTGACGACGTGGTTGTGCTTGGCGAAAGGTTTCCATGGCCGCAGCATCGGTTTCATCTGAATAAAGTAAATTAAAATAAAATAGAGGAAAACCAATTTGATATTAATTGAGAAATATATTTCAGAAACGAATCACACTTGGGATACCAAATACTTACAGGTCATGTCCCTAAACATGCGTGGATGGCGCCATTCCTCATTGCCAGTCAATCCGAAATCGCTTGGATTGTACCGACGTGCCCGTCCACGAAATCCAGGACGAAGATGCTCCGGAGTGCTAACCAAATCGGCACCCCGCGGTGTGCAGCGTGGCATCTGGATGCTTCTCGGGCTTCTGGAATAAAAAATATACCCAAAGTTCTGTTCAAAAACCAACAATCGCTCCATGCGAGAGATACACTCACCTATTGTTGCATTCCACAGACCCATTTGGACCGGTTTGTCCCCTCTCCCTACTGTAAAAATCCTTGGGTAAAATGTTGTATTCCCATTGAGAAATGCGTTGCCAACTCACCTCATGCTCCCCGCTAGTTGTGAAATTGGCTCAGCATTCAGCCTGGATGAGAATATCTGGTTCCGAATCTCTGAGGGAATGTGTTCGAGAGGTGTGTCGTCTGCTTCAGGTCGTAGAAAATTGTAGGAAAATCAATAGGCCAGTAGGTCAGTGGCTGCTCCGATTCGTTGGCATCGATGACAGCCCATTTCCATTCCCATTCCCACTCTCAATTTTCATTTTCGATTTTTTTTTTTTTCCTTTTTATGTTGCGCAGACAGACTGGCAAAGTGTGTCAAGCATCCGTGACTCTATTTCTTATCCAATTAAACAATTATGGAGTGCTTATTAAGGCAGGTTGTTCGAGAAGCGCCGAGAGCGGCTTGATTTCATTTTTTGGTTTTATTTTTTATTGGTCTTCGCCTCTCTTTTCGATTTGAATAAGCCAACAGGAAGGCGAAAGCAAAGCAGATGCAATTAGCAATTAGCGGGCACATAGTTTTTCATTCGGTTATCCTTCGACTTCATTGGCTTTTCATAGAGGCTAGCATCTATGGGAGGACTGGACAAAAGATGATGATGACGACGACGGCGACGGCGATGAGGTGTTCGAGCTGGCTAAGCGCGTCAAGTCGTCACACGAAACCGCTTTCATTTCCGCCAAACACAATTGCATCATTAGCGATGCAATCTCCGTTACTTAACGTAACCGCAACATGCCGGAAATGAAATCCGAGGCAAGCTGCTGCTCCGCTGGCTAAACTTTTGCCACGGTGAACGACTCGACAAGTGCGACTGGCCGGGAAAGTCGGAAAAGCTGCGAAATCTGCGAGAGCCGTAACAAAAACAAAAAAAAACAAAACGAGAATAGAAGAGAAAAACGCTCGTCCACACAAGCACAAAGAAATATGACGTCGCCATGTGGCATAGGAGTAGTCAAAGCGGATTGGGATAAGAACGATAGACGAAGGACACAAGGACACAAGTACCCAGAGCCAAGGCAACCACCGGAAAACGAACGGAATGACGCTGCGGCGCAGGAATAATCGAATGAAGCCAGATACTGGTCGTGGTTCTGGTTGTGTTCCTGGTGCTGTTCCTGGTTATATTCCTGGTTCTGCGGTACCAGTTGAGTGTGAGCTAGCGTGGCTAGCGTGCGTCGAGGAGCGATTACGACGAGCCGCTTCATTTAGCTGGGGGTTGTAATGGCGTGGAGTGGCGCTGAAGAGGTGGAGCAGGTCCTACGGCGTCAGCCACGTGCAAATATTTGACTTAAGCTTGGCAAAAGCCACACATGCGAGGGCTGTTCAAGCGATAGTCCGCGCTGCGAACCGCGTGAAACGGATTTGTGAATGCCAATCACTGGAAATCACGGCTAAAAGTACTGCGGCTACACCAGTAATAGAATGCAGTAATAGTGGTATCGAAATTTATGCGAACATTATCCTTAATAAAGCTGCATTGAACTGCGAATCGCTGAGCATTCTGAGCAATCTGTGGATTGCCACTCGCTATTCGACTGTAATTTGTGAGGGTGCCGTGCAGCAAGCAATCAACTGCCGCTCCAGCAGCCGCGTATTTGCATATGCACCCGTGTCCTGCCGCCCCGCATCCTGCCACCTGGCCATCCATCCGCCCACTCACCTAACAAAACGCAGAACGAAGCTACCGGGTTGTCACTTTTCGCACCGCTTTGAGCCGCATTAATGCGCATATTAAAATGGTCGCAGACGATGGTGAAGGCATGCAAAACTAATGTCAGTCATCGTCGGCTTGGCCATAAGCCCTGAAACTGGATATTTAGATGAGGCACGAGTGCACTCAAATAAATATGGAGCACGGTTTAATCCAGGAAAGTCCATATAAGCAAATATCCAATTAGCAAAACAAATATTTGTATAACACTCACAGTTGAAATCAAATTTGGAAAGCACATTTTCAGAAAGTTCAGAACAAATTATTCACTAAAATAAAAACATTTACAAAATATTACTATTATTATTCCAAATAGAATACAATGGTTTTGGGAAACAATTTTTAATTATTACAAGCTTGAGCTTAGTTAAAAAAGGAAATCCAAATACTTTTCTCTAAATAGCAATAGAGAAATTAAAACATCTAACGTACGCGGTGCCTCTATTTTCCACTCCTTGTGTCATGGAACAGGATCAGGACCTGGACAAAAGGATTGCTGGCGACTGCCTTAAGGCTACAGACGACTTTTCTTCCCCCCAAAGTTCGGTGAACGTTTAGCTTGCTTACTTTCCAATTTGTTGGCCAAAAAGATGAAGGCGAATGGGCCATGGACCATGCGCCCAGACTCCATTCACATCATAATGCATTGGAATGGCACAAAGGACTGTGGACTTTGGACTTGGGTGGGGCAAACATGGCTACACATGCGGCCACATGGAGAGCGATTAGCGCGAGTTTATCAAGGACTCCTTTCTGGTTTATGGCCCATTGAAAGCCACAAAGCCACAAACACCGCAGCTTCATCAAAGATACATTATGTGTGTGCAGAGATTATACATTCACAAACATCGGGCAATGGCTGTTTGGCCATTATCAAAGCAAAAGGCCACTTGTTCAGCTCGTTGGTAATCAGGAAATGCAATCGAATCAATAACTAGCCAAGTTTTGTTTGTACAAACAAACAGTTGGTGTTTAAAATCAGCGGCAAGTCTGGGGGTGGCACAAAAGAGGTAATTTTTTAATGGGGAAATGTATAAACTCCCCTTTATTGGGAAAATTGGCAAAATGGGAAATGCAAAAGTCCCGAAGCAGAGAGAAAAATCCCAATATTACTTTTGGGACAAGTGGCGCCAGCTAGCGGCGACAATGGGCATATAGCTTTTCATTCGAACTTCAAAAAAATACATACATAATCTAGAAAATAACGCTCAAGCGGACTTTAAAAGTAACATTTTTAGTTTTACAGAACTTGCTGAATTTAAAAGTAACATTTTTACTTTTACAGTAGTTGCTGACTTTAAAAGTAACATTTTTACTTTTACAGAAGTTTAGCAAATGCTAATAACATTTCTAAATAAAAATCGCTTTTAAAATACATTTAAAATACATACATTGTAAGCACATAAGTACGAAATAGAAAGTTTTCTAATAAAAGAATTGTTTGGCATTCAGGTTTTATTAATTGCTGTTTTTATAGGTAAGCTGCCATCTAATTTATTTCAGAACTTTACTAATATATATTTTAAATATCCATTATAGGTATTTCACAGGCAATGGCCCAAATTTGGACTACCCTACCCCCCGAATAAAAAGTGAACTGGGAGCCACTTACGTGGAAATGCCATCCCTCGTCGAATTGGTTGACTTGGCAACTGGCCTAGGAATACTGGCCAAAACATTGGACTTTCTGGCGTTGCCCGTGACGACTACCTGTCGCAGTCAGCTGTCCACCGGTGGCAGGTAAATAAACAAGTATTTCCATCGAATCACAAAAAGAGTTGCAGTGAAAAGCAAGCAAATTTTGAAAGAAATATTCACAAAAATGGCCACGTGCTAGATGGGTTTACTGTGCGCCAAGCTGCGCGACTGCTGTTGTTACCAAGCCATCAGTTGTTGTCGAAATAGTTTGCCTCCGATTGAGGACTTCCAGGTGCTGATCCTTGGACCCTCGGGCAGTGGCAAAACGGAGCTGGGACACCGCTTGAGCCGAGTGCCACGTGCCCTGGATGACCACGAGGCCACAAATGGAGTGCGTTGCTATCAGATGTCAGCAGTGGAGCCACCAGCACAGCTCCAGCTCACCGAAGTCGGTGGCAATGCGGAGATGCAGCGCCTGTGGAAGCACTATTATGCCACCTCGCATGCCCTAATATATTGCTTCGATCTGGCTGCGGATCCAATTGAAATGGAGGGCACATTCGCACTGCTAACCGATTGCCTACTGGGCACTCAGCTGGCTGGTAAGCCAGTGCTACTGGTGGCTTCACGTCATCGGGTTGGCGTCCAGCTGTACGACGTGGAATATGCGTTCGGTTTGGAAGAGCTTTCCAAATCCTGCGGATGTCCACTGCTCATCTGTCACATGGACGAGGCGGAAGACCTGCAGCGGGGAATCCGATGGCTGTGCCAGCAATTGTTGGCCAGGAAATCGCAATTGGATCAGAGGATTCGATACGATGTAAATATGCAGGTGAGTTACCATACAAATAGGAAACCATTTAATGGTATAATAAATCTAAATTTTTTTTTATTTCTAGGCGTGGCAGCGCCGAAAGCGATCGCTTTTATCCACCGGAAAACTAGCTCAAGTTCATAGACATCGTTTTCGGCGACAGACACGAAAGGTGAGTCAATTTTAAATTATTAAATATTTATTAATTATAACTGAAATTCCCACAGATATTGCCTGCTATCCAAGGGTTTGGTGGAACGAAAAAAAGACCCAGTACAGCACCACCCAAAATTTTCTTTGTAAATTCGCAACGAGAAGAAACGAACAAGTTTTAGAAAAAAGTGATCAAGTGCGCATTTAAAGTGCCAAACAAAAAATGAAATTAAATCATTAAAGTTTTTCTACCAGTGGCTATTTTTGCCATAAGTTTAGTTTAAAAATTGTAGGTCTAATTAAATGTGAACACGTTTTACTCAAACAATTAACTGTCATTTTATTTTTGTTCAAAACGTAAACGTAAAGAAGTTTCCAACGTAATTGTACACTTTTGCATGTCATCATTGATCAAAGTTAAGCTGTGAAATACAAAACTTGCCAATGCATTGACTGATATCAGCCAAATATCTCAATGTCATTGAACAACAAGTAAGTGCAAGTGGAACATCAATTCAAGCGAATAACACAGAACAACTACAGAAATGTGTTGTGAAGGCAAGTTTGACATTTCCACTGTTTTGTCTGTCAATTTGAATCGAACAAGAGTTAATCAATTGGCCTGGCAAGCGAATTATGCATTTCGCACAATTTATGACGAACCCTCCGGTCGACTGTTCGTTGTCAGCTCTAATTAACAATTACAAGATGGCCCAAGTGGCTAGGATTTCGAATTCGACATTGTGTGGCGTTTTAAATTACATTTCTTAAAAGCTCCCACAGTTGCTACATTAGCGGTCAATAGAGTAGCACTAAATATGAATTCTACTTTAAATAAGACTTAAAAACAATGATCTTTATATTTGAAAATATTGCTGATCAGAAATATATACACATGCTTTGCAAGTGTATTGAAATTGCATTTTAACAGCTTAAGATTTGTGCATAATTTGTAGTTTCGCAGGCCTTTTGCTAGCTTGTAACATAGCACAAGTAACATAAATCTCCTCAAATTATTTGTGCTATTATCTAGACCGCAACTGTATGAATGTAAGTATGCAAAAAGGCATCGCTTTCGACCAGATTCTGGCCAGACATCCTGATGGGATATGAACGTGGGTATCGCTGAGGAGTGGGCGGTGGTTGGTGGGCTGGGTGTCAGCCAGTCGATGATGTATTACCGAACAGCAATAAGCAAACCACAAGAAGGAGCACACACACACACACACATGGTCGGTGACTCCCGGAGGCGGGTGAAATCAAACAATTACTAATACACTGACATCGATTCGCACCCACCTCGCAGTTTTCGAAGGGCAGGGATGATGAGGTGGGTGCAGGATTCAGGATTCAGAACTCCGGATTCGGGTTGGTGGCACGGAGAGATGGTGACATTGATGATTGCGACTCGGCGGCGTCTGGAGACGCCGGAACGTGTGCTCGTAATAATCCCATGGCGCACAGACTGGGTTAGAACGATTTGATCAGGAGTTTTTAATGTAAAAATTACACAGCCAATTACTCGAAACTCTATACGGATAATAATTGTAATAATTATTATTGAGCCAAATCTATAATTCAGGTAAAATGCCATTCATGTCCCTAACATAATTTAATTTAATATAATTGTTTACATTATTATCCACTTGTAAACTAACGTTTGTGTTTAAATAATGACCTTACCTATTTTTGTGACCTCTGCTGTTGCACCAGCCGCCGCTGCAGTTAGTCCGAGCTGCCAGGAACACACGCACACACACCAATGGAAACGCACATCGACAAGGACACCAATACCACCTTACCGCACCCAAACACCCAAACAAACATGTGTCGCCGTGTGTTGTAGCGAAAAGTGTAAAATAAGCATCAATCATCGCTTATTCGAGTTGTCATCAATCACACACACGCCGCACACACTCACATATATACGAAGGATACGCTGCGGTGACACCAACAACAACAATAACAACAGCACCAAAAACAGGACCGTACAACTCAAAAAGGAGAGCCCATCGATGTCTCACCGTTATCCCGGATGGTTAGTTTCTAAGGCAGGGGCATCCTCGTATCTGCAAATTTGCAACCCCCACGCAAAACAGGACTGGTGATATCCCATAGCTAGAAATGCATCTGTAGCACCACTAAACTACAGTTGCTGCATTATAATGTGTTCTTCGGTAAAAATAGATTTAAGCTTCATGGTATTACCAAGTGTACAAACTAGGATTATTAACAATTTATTCTCGACCAGAAGTACTTGTAAATGCAATTGAGCTCAATTTACTCTCTATAACTTTCTAACCTTAGACACCTACTATGTACCTAGTACCTATGGCCATTTTCGAGTACCTCCTTTAATCCCATCTAAAATATACCTTGCCCCCTTTTTCCCAGCACTGTTCACCACCAATCCTTCCGGTCATTGTCCTCGCAAGGGGCATTTCTAATCCGTTTCGCCGGGCGAGTTATTAAATTATCAAGTTGCACGATCGCGCCTGTCACACGTCTGTCAACAGTCAACGAAAGCGCGTAACGAAATATCCAAATACCCAAATATCCGTATAACCGAATAGGAGAATAACCGAATATACGAGGACAACCCTCATCAAGGGTTGTATGTGCATTTTTCAGGGTGACTACCGCGTGCGCCAAGGCGGAAACTAAAGATTTAATCGCCATTTATGGACAATTTTTCAGACTTTTTACGATTATGCGCTCGTATGACGGCCAACCAACGAGTTGTCAAACAACAAAAATGGGACACCGACGCACAAAAAAAAAAAAGAAAAAAAAACAGAAGGAAAGCGAGTTACCCCTTAAGGGAGTGATGGGCGATACACTCTTGCCCAAAGAGCAAATTAATCTGCAGGACTTGCCCCAAACTTGTTCATCAACTCGATATCTGTCAGCACTCCACGAATGGTTGCTCATTCGATTGGCGTTTCGCGTTTGGCACTGAGAAGTAAATCACATGCAAAATCAAGTACTAAGTGAAAATTCGAGCAAATCAGTAACAAAATAACATACAACGGACATATACGGACTATATGAATCATAATATATAAATATATTAATACTAACTAATATTAATGAAGCAAAGTATTTATTTATATAAATACGTATGTAAAAAAAATGTCTTTGCCATTACACACTGCAGACTAAAATTTTCTTTTAACAATGCTCCAGCTTTTTTTCTCTGTGCAACGCGGACTTGCCGCGGTCAGCACAAAACAATTGTGCCGGTCAAATGACAGCGGGTTTCAATTTCATTTCGGTGCAACAATGGTGTTATGCTAAACGGATCCGGGTCTAATGTTTTTACGTAACCAATCCGCCTGGGGGGGCCAAAAACTCCGAGCCTCATATATAATCGAATAAAGTCACGCCGCTTTAACATTTGCGGTCAGCACGTGAGGCTGTGGACAATTCGTATCCTTCGTCTCCTTTTTTGTTCCTTTTGCATCTTTTTTGGTCCTTGGCTGGGATGGTGGATCAAGGGGGGACTGGACTGGACAGGTAAACCGGGTGACACGATATACGAAGCGATACGCTGCGCTCATTGTGTGTGCGCCAAACAAAGTTGCCGCAAAAAGGCTGCAGGACATGTGCACGAAATTAATTTCCAGGGCAGCCGGATGAAGGACGCGAAGAATTGAGGCGGAGGAGCGCTCTTTTTAATCCAACATGATATCGCCCGCAAAATGCAAAGCGGCCGAGGTCGCTCCACTGTACAGTGCGACTTCAATGGATCTAACTAAATGGTGGTGGCTCAATGCTTTACTTCACAGCCAAAGCCGCAAAACTACGACTTTTGTGATGAAATTTCCTCTAAAAAAATTGTTTAAAATTCAATTAAAGTAAATTATGGATTTTTTTTTGTATTTTTAAGTTTTACACTGATATAGATAGAGCTATTAATACTTTGACATTATTTTGTATGATATTTTTCTGATTAAATAATAGTAGAGTTACTGAGTGGACTATGTTTAACCAGTATTTTGTTGAACAGTATTGACTGTATTTTCCGGCAGATCCTTGGCACGGACGTAGCTGCAAAAATCCGAAAGCGGATTAAACGTATTCGTGAGAATTCGTCAGCGATTTCACACCTGTTCGACGGGCAGCAGCGAGGACCTGGCCACGAATACGGACAGGACCTCAATCACGGCCCCTCTCGTCCGGAATGGCATAAAATGCCAATTAGAATTTCAAGTTCGCAGTCCGTTGGTCCGCCTTAAGCGCTCCGTGTTTGGGTTTTCCAGCCTCCACCCACTCTACTGTATATGTACATATATCTCGACTTTTCCCAACGCAAATTGTTTATCGCCCCCAGGGGTTCTTTATTAACTTTACGGCGTATCGGCCGAGTGAGAACTGACCTCTCTCTCTCTACTTTGCCAGCGGCTAAATCTCCAGCCCTCGACTTTCGATTTCCATCCGCTTCGATTCGATTCGAATGGATGCCATTCCATTCAATTCGATTCGATTCGTATACGGAGGAATCCCCGGCTCCACCTTCAGATCCTTTGGCCAGCTTATGACCCCTCTCCTCTGCCACTGTTTTAAAACATTTTCCCCCTTTTTTCATTTTGTTTTTTTTTTGGTCAACGCGTAACGCGGAAATGCACTCAAAATATTAAATGCTTCAGTAGTTGGCAATTATTGTGTGAGACGCACTGCCTTCAGCTTAATTCATAATGCGCATCGAGCTCAAGCTGGTAAATGGGATATGTTGAATTGGGAGTTGGAGTTGGAAGCCAGAGTTTTTTGGCCAGGCCTTCTGGTTCTCAGGGAGTTGGAGCCCATCAAAGAGGAGAGCTTCCAAGTGCCGGAGTTTGGGGAAACCATAAAACACAAAAAGGCTAATGGCGAAAATGCATGCAACTCACATATATGGGGATAGTAATTAAGGGATTAATATTTATGAATTGACATAAGCATACACATGTGGCAGAAAAATCAAAAAGTATAAGACTAATACGAGTAGTTGTTTGATATATTTATAAATGTGTGCAGCATTAAGCAAAATTAAAACTGAATTAAATAATCCAATTACTAGTGGTGCATTTAAATATGTTTACTTATTTATTAGATAAACTTATCGCATAAATCGTCAGTCCAAATTTCTAGCATTCAAGTGTAGTATAATTTTGGATAGCTTTTCAAAAACCAATCGAAGAATTCACCCCAATCACTGAAAACCAATTGAAAGGCACATAATTTCATTTTCCATATGCCGAAAGGGAATCTCTACACGAAATTAGCGCATTAAATTGGCCAAATGGAAAGTGGGCGGGGCTGGGCGGGCGTCATATTTCCATGTGTGTGTGTGTGTGTGTGTACACATGGCAAACCATAAATATAAATTCCCAGGCGCTTTACGAGCCGGCAGCAAAAAGAAGGAAAAAGGATTACATGCCACAAGGAGCAGGAGCAGAAGCTTCGATAAAGCAAAGTCTATGAGATTTACGAGCAGATTTCAAGAGTTACAAATACATACATGACTTTGGCCTAGGATGGAGCGAAACCGGTGGTGCGAGGGAGAGGGCGGCGGCGGAGGGGGAAGGCTGGATGAAAAGCCGATACAAGAATACGCACAGCCGCAGGACACGGATTTTATGTTCTTGGACGACGGCGTCAAGTTGCCAAGAGCAAAACTTTCAATTGCATTTCGGCCAAGTTTCGTTTGGCTTATCTTTATTATCGCCGCTGTTATTATCCTGGCCCCCAAAAGTCGAGGTCCTTGGCCAAATTCCCATCCAGGATCCTGGTTTCAGGATACTGAACGCTGGCAGGCCTCATAAAGTATGTCATGTGTCATAAATGACAGATTCTTAGGCATACTTCATTGATCCCTTTGGCCGTCTCGTTTTTACGACGCTCCTTGCTAAATTGTTGCAGTATCTGTTGCCAACACACACACACACACACCCTAACACTCGAACACATCCTGGCACGCACACACACAACGCGAGCTGTGCGTGTTTGAAGTTTGCTTTTGATAAATGAATGGATTTTCAAAGGCGACGTTAATGAAATACGCACACAGGCACAATCACGAGCAAGGATGCCAGACGCCGAGGATTCCTGCGCTCCAGGAAACATGATTGTGTATGTGTGAGCGTGTGTGTGTAGTGCCCCCCGCATATCCTTCAATCTATCAAACTCACGTTTCCGTCGTGTCTCAATTTACTTGCTTACTAGCTGCTCAACTTGCGGCCCCTTTTGCTTCCTTTGCAAACACTGAAACCAAAGCGGTTGCCCCGGCATTTTGATAGAGTCTGCTTTTTTGGCATATTTATGAAGTCCTGGCGGTGAAAGGATTTTGGACTTGGGCGCCGCAAAAAAAGAAATGTGCTCATTTTGTCCTGCAGCGAAAAGGATTAGCATCAGCTGGCAATGTTTTGGAGTACTACATGCGAACGTTCTTTAAGCATGTCCGAACATCACCGATCAAAAAGCCGGATTCAACTCAATAAATATTCATTATTTCTATTTATTATGCTAGATAAATGTATTTAAAAATATTTATAAAATTGTTATTGAAATAATAGGACACTCTTAGTCAAAATAATAATAATAATTTGTTTATTGGACCAGCATATTGTTGTGAGCATAAACCCCAAGTTTGATGACCCCTTGAATGAATGCTTATTTTTAACTCGCAATTTCAATGGCGCCCATGTAATCCAAAGTCGTCAGTATTGCAGGTAAATTCCTCGACAATTGCCTAATGACTTCCCAGTTGCGAGGCTTAAAAGTGTGCCAAAGAAAAGGCCACTTGAATCCGTTGCCAAGGCAAAAGGAGCCGAAAAGCAAAAGCAAACGCATTAAAAGCAACTTAATAATTCAGATCAAAATCACCAATCAGCGCAGCCGACATGTTGACAAACGATGCCGCCGACATTACCATCTAGCCATCTATAAGCATACCATACCAACTTCAAGGGAAAATAGGGAAAAGCGACAAAATCGGAGAGGAATCAGGAAAAAGCCGGGAACACGGAAAAGCCGAAAGCAGCAGGCAAGAAGGAGGAAGGCACCATCGACAGCGACGACGACAAGAGATTTACATTTTCAAAATCGAATGGCGGCATAAGCCACCGCAAAGCAAAAGACACGCAACCACAGGCATAATGAAATCCACGATAAACAAGATAAACGAACACAGAAAAAGAAGAGTCGCAGACAAACAATGACATACGTGGATATTTTAACGAATCGGAAGAGACCCTATATACAAGCATTCGTTAAGATGTATAAATACTACAAATTCAGAAAGTTAGCAGCAGTATACGAGCTTTCAAGTCCACTTTCAGGCACCTTCACTAGTTGTACCAATAGGTTTTAAGTTTGCTCTGAAACATAAAGAGTGCAGTGCTTCAGTGCATGCATATTGATTAATAAGCAATAATAGGACCAAAATCTTATTAATTGTACTTACTCCAAAGACCAAACAGCATAATATGCGCTTATAACATAAAGTGGAGAGCAACGGTTTTAAGGTGATACATACAATAGGATCAATCGCTATTTGAAAACAACAGCCATGCCGCGTGGAAGTGTATTGGCGGGCGGAAAAAGGGGAGGCACTAGAGCAACAGCCAGCTGCCTTGGCGACGATGGCTAAAATATTTATATCTATTTCAGCTTGGCCGCTTTATACAATTTCTATTTTGCCACACCACACGGTGTGTCCCCTTCAACCAACAACCACCATCGAACAGACATCGTATGCCTTGCAACACCCACTTTTACTTCCTCGATGTCTTCGTTTGCAATCAATGAAAGATTTATGACAATACATCGAAGGAGTGGAGAGAAGTGGTGGAGTATCGGAGCTCAAATGGAAGGAATACAAAGACAGTGCCACATATTGTACTCAGGAATTTGTTTTTATGTCGCATCATTATTTTTATTATGACGCTGCCACTGGCCTGTTATTTAAGAGTGATTAGTGGCTAAAAATGACTTCAATAGCATCGGTGGGTGGTGGTGCCAGTAGGGTGAACCAAAACGGTGTTTTCATTTTCTGTTTACATATGAACCATTACCTAACATTATCTTTAATTTTAATATTTAGTTATTATCATCATTTAGTTTTCCAAAATATCACATATTAAAAAAGATAGAAGAAAAAGCACTGGTTCGCCCTGGGTTACCATAAACAAATATGCCCATAATGAGCGATGGGTAGCGGATAAGGAAGCTCTGGGAAATATTGGGTTACCTAGCTCGTCGGTAACTGAAATGGATTGGAGTCAACGGCAGAGTCGTGGTCCTTTGGATTTTTCTTCGAATCGGCTCTTCCGGCGGATCGCAATCGATCAATTTAATTAGCAATCGGAGCAAGGATGTCAGAACTTTGGAATGCTATATGTATATAAAGGACATGTACTATACGTACATCCACCATCGGCGATAACTCCATTTGGCCATGGGGTTTTTTTTTTACAGTCGTTGTAAATGGAAACTCTCGGTGCGTGTAAAATGCCTTTTCGGTATGTGAGTGTGTTTTTGTTGTGTTGGGTGGTGTGTAGGTTGTGTGCGTATTACAACAGCAAAAACAACAGCATGAGAAAAGAGTTGGACAACAATGAAATGCTTTTAGCCTGCGAAACTGCCAACTGAACAGCGCCAAACGAAATTAAGTTAACAACAACGTGAGGCAGCGAGGAAAAGTTTCCTGCACTGTTTTTATTGAAAATTGAGTTAAAAAACTGAAAGTGTCGACGATGTCGTTGCACGTCCATACATATGTATGTGTTTCGCAAGCTCGTCGCATGTCCTGAAATTCCATGACCAGAATTTCTCGTCCGCTTGTCCCGCAAAAGTAGGCAACACTATTAGCCAACTCATCGCCACACTCATTGGAGACGGCTTTTAGCGATCTGCAACTTGTATCCAGTTACGTTACACATTCCAGTTACATCGTATTCGAATTACGAGCTCAGCGAGATGTGACCATCCATATTTAAGCCAATATATGCTGCGATATTACCAAAAATTTTCGATAAAATATCTGTTTTGTGTATTTAACCGGAAATTGAGAAATTAATTTTTCGAGCAATTTTCGGATTTTTGATAAGAAGTAATATCATCAAAATTTACGAAAAATGGAAAAAATTAAGATTTTCAAACTGAAATGCCATTCGATTAGGAATTTAATTACGAGCTTAACGAGGTATGACAATCCATATTTGGGAGATATTTATTTAACTAATGGACAAAATACATATAATTTTTGGACAAAAATGTATAAAAGCTTCCTTTGCTAGAAATGCAATAGTTCCGATGGGCGTTTTTATCTTCTGTAAGAATTTCAACTAATTTGCACCTGTTTTCTTTTATTTTCAGTTAAATCCATGTGCTCATAGTTTTCAACCTGTGGATTAAATGAGTATCCTGGTATCCTGTCTGATGCCCGAAGATCCTTCTCGTTTTGCGCAAAGTTTCGAGACAGTGGAATGCCAATAACAGCCAGGATATGGACATTCCGCAGAAAGGATGCTGAAATCAGCGCAGATCAATGTATGCGTGAGCGCATAAAATTTATGAATTATTGAATCTATGAAAATATGAACATCACGTACGCCCCCACTCACTCCCTCCGCCGCAATACTATCCGAGACAGACGGAGACGGAAGACAATCGCACAGGACAAACTTACAGTTATGCAGAAAAAAATGAAAAAAAAAGTGTGGTGTTTGTGTGCGTGTGCTGGAATATGCACAGAATTTCATTAAGACGCCTCCACTTCGCCGTTTTCATACGCTGGCAAATGAGAGACATATACGACTAAAAACACCAATTGATTCAGGTCGAGTTTATTAAAGTCTATAAAATTCTTTTATTTCAATGTCTAGCATCCAAGAATGTCAACCAACAAATTGCACTTTATTTATAACAATTATGATGTAAGCTAGAGTATTTCAAGCTTCGGCTTGAAATACTTATGGCAGTTCCCCGCCATCATTATACCCGTTACTCGTAGAGTAAAAGGGTATACTAGATTCGTTGAAAAGTATGTAACAGGCAGAAGGAAGCGTTTCCGACCATATAAAGTATATATATTCTTAATCAGGATCAATAGCCGAGTCGATCTGGCCATGTCCGTCTGTCCGTCCGTCTGTCCGTCTGTCCGTCCGTCCGTCTGTCCGTCTGTCCGTCTGTCCGTCTGTCTGTCCGTATGAACGTCGAGATCTCAGGAACTACAAAAGCTAGAAAGTTGAGATTAGGCATACAGACTCCAGGGACATAGACGCAGCGCAAGTTTGTCGAATCATGCTGCCACGCCCACTCTAACGCCCACAAACCGCACAAAACTGCCACGCCCACACTTTTGAAAAATGTTTTGATATTTTTTCATATTTGTATTAGTCTTGTAAATTTCTATCGATTTGTTAAAAAACTTTTTGCCACGCCCACTCTAGCGCCCACAAACCGCCCAAAGCTGCCACGCCCACAGTTTTGAAAAATGTTTTGATATTTTTTCATTTTTGTATCAGTTTTGTAAATTTCTATCGACTTGCAAGAAAACTTTTTGCCACGCCCACTCTAACGCCCACAAACCGCCAAAAACTGTCAGTGTTGAAGACTCTCCTTCGCACTTTCACTAGCTGAGTAACGGGTATCAGATAGTCGGGGAACTCGACTATAGCGTTCTTTCTTGTTTCTTTATAAATAAGTTTGGGCATTGGTCCGCGCTTGTTGTTTGCCAAAGTTTGTTCATCTGCTTCGACGTGTTTGCCGATGGCTTAGACCCCAGGACCTCCCTAAAGTGAGGTCACAACCTCGCAGATCAAAAAACTTTTTTAATGTGTGTTCGATGAATTGCGTTTATTAAAGACAAGGACAAGCGAAAGGTTAATATTCAATGGGCTGTGTGGTTCATCAGCATTCACAGTTCCAATTCAAGCGATGCAATCCTCTCGTCCAGCGGGACCGGTACCATCGCTTTGAATTCCCTTATAGCTGTAGAGGAAGGAGTCCGATTAATGCAATTGCATGTGGATAACTATCAGTTGAATAAACTGACCAAAAAGAAGGCAAGGCGATCAACTAAACCTAGGGTATGCGGGACGATCTTCATTAGTTTCCAATTGTGTTCATTTTGGCGGGCAGCAGCTAATATCTGTATTAGGGCTTACCAACTGCACTCAGGCCATTCAAATGTATGTATGTGTATATATGACTTTCATCTGTTTAACTTGCATGGCAGTATGACTCTTTCTGTGTGCGTCTGAGTGTGTATCATCACCCAAGTTAACAAATAAATTTCTATAAAAAAACGTTTCATTTTTAGGATAGCTTTTTAGTTTTTTGCTAGCATATGTATTGAGCCAAAACTTTCGACTTACCCGTCGCTTCACTTTTAATTTTGGGTGCCTTTTGAAATTTGTTTATTTTCGAAACGAGTTGTGCTCCAGACGAGCTCTGGTGGCAAACTGAATATATTTCGAGTTAGGCAGGGGCACATGGATTTCACAGCTCCGTTTGTTCGATGAAATTAGTTCCAAGGACAATGTGATCAGTAATTCTGAGCGCCATCGAACTGACCAAAAAGGCCAGGCGATCAACTAAACCTAGGGTATGCGGAACGATCTTCATTAGTTTCCAATTGTGTTCATTTTGGCGGGCAGCAGCTAATATCTGTGTCTGCTGGATGACAAAATAAGTTTATAATATATAAAAGGGAAAGGTATCTTAGGGCTTACCAACTGCACTCAGTCCGTTCAAATGTATGTATATGTATATATGGCTTTCATCTGTTTAACTTGCATGGCAGTATGACTCTGTGTATGTGTGCGGTGCGTCTGAGTGTGTATCATCACCCAAGTTAACCAATAAATTTCTAAAAAATTTTTAGGATGGCTTTTTAGTTTTTTGCCAGCATATGTATTGAGCCAAAACTTTCGACTTACCCGTCGCTTCACTTTGAATTTTGGGTGCCTTTTGAAATTTGTTTATTTCCGAAACGAGTTGTGCTCCAGACGAGCTCTGGTGGCAAACTGAATATATTTCGAGTTAGGCAGGGGCACATGGATTTCACAGCTCCGTTTGTTCGATGAAATTAGTTCCAAGGACAATGTGATCAGTAATTCTGAGCGCCATCGTAGTTGGCCCTGCCTAAACTCGGCACCGCATTGCTACACCATTTTTCATAAGATTATAACACAACTTAATTGAAAATACATACATATGTATGTATGTCCTTACACATAATGGTTCATTTCATTGGTCAATGGTCATTTCATTTCTTTGTATTAAAGAAAATATATTATTCCACAATTGCTTTCACATTATTAAGGCAAAGTTGTTTCTTTGCTATGAAGTTGTCTTTAATAAATGGTATTATTATTAAGGAAATCCACTTAAATGGATTCGGATCGCCAAGTTGTGACACTCGTGGCATGTCCTTCACCCGATTGTCCACTAATGCGAACTGCAAACGGATAACTGCGAGTATGAATTATGCACATTTACTTGAGATGTGTTCCGTTCCACTTTGAGAAGCACAAGCCGGCTAACCAAGCATCTTGTCGTGCCCTTTGAACCCATCGCCCCGTCCCCTTCTATGCCCCTCTTCCTTTTCATATGCTGTTCCCCCTCCCATATGGTGTATCCCATATTCTATATCCGTCTCTCTCGTCCGCTGTCGCCCCATCTCTCTCTCTGATGTTATTCCGCTGTGCGTGTTTGCATTTTGTGCGTGGCGCTGAGCGCTTCCTTACACGGCGTCCGTGCACAGTTGAGGTCACAAAAGTAGTGCTGCCCCCATTTTTATTTTTTTTTCATTTAAATTTCATTATATAATATTAGTTTTGTTAATTGAGTTATATGTGATTTATAGTTCTTATCTGAAGACTTCGCATATATCGAAGTTAAACATATATCCAACAAATTAGTTCTGTGCAACTTTTTATAAATATCCATATTTCGAAGTTTAATAATTCCACACTTTATATTCAAAATATATCATATGGCTTGAACGCCACTGTGCATCTGTAATCCATTTAATTCAACCAAGCGACCATGCCAGCTGTGTGTGTGTGTGTGCCTTTGGCATTATCAACTCATAAATATTTATTGAATTTTAAGAAATTTTCAAAAATGGCTACAGCAGTAGCCACACAAGGAGCAGCCAAGGAACAGAAGCCGGAGAAGGAGCAGGAGCAGGAGCTCAATCTGCGGGTCAGCCGATGACTTGTTGTCCTGCCAGCGTATCCGTCATCGATTTCGATTGCCTCGCTTCGCTTCGCCGGCTTCTTAGCCAACCGTCCAGCCCCCCGGTGGTTTCATCCCGGTATTCAACTGGGTTCTTCCTGCGATACTGCGAATCCTGCTGACCCCAAAAGTTCGCTCGCCACATCCACATCCATATCCTTTTGCATTTTCTTATTTGGATTATAATTTTTTCCATTTCACATGTGAGTGCATTCCTCTTCTTGGTGGTCATCACATCCTCGCCAGTCGCTTGGCCACTTGTCAATTTCCATTTTCATTTTCATTTTGTCGCTGGGAGAGTTGCGACGATGGTCCTTGAAACGCGTAATCTCAGCTCAAGTGGGAGTGAACGAGTTAGACAAGGTCATCGATTCCAAGGGTCCAATGGAAATTCATATTCAAGTTTATACAGATTGAATTGCAAACCATGTCGTTAATAAATAATTAGACTAATTCTGCGTAGAATTAATCTTACTTTGATAACAATCAAGTTCCATTTTATAAAAAAATCGGTTTATTATTTAGTTCAATATTTGTATTTATACCCACATCTTTGTAGCTGCCGAAACTCGGAAAAGCCGTTTCCAATTCATCGTTCGCAATGGCAATGAAGGCAAATAATTGATTTTGTACAGGAAGCTTTATCGATTCGAAACTCAGTTTTCCAGTTTCCAGTCCTCGTCCATTTCAGAGCATAATTCGGTTTAATATTCTTTGACTTGATTTCCCAGGAACTCAATCATTTCCATTTGCCAGCATGGACGAGTTGGGAGTTCGCAAGCAAATGCAATTTGGAAGCGGTGCATCTGGGAGTCATCGGTAACAGGGTTCACCTGTGACCCCTTGACCCCAACTGGGTCCCCTTCCCCAATCGGCGCACCCCTAACCCCTTGAACCCTTGGCCCCTTTGCACCCCCTTTCCACCACTAGGGCGCCCTACTCGATTCGACAGAGTGTCCTGGTCAAGCGGAGCTTTTCCAATTTTAATCGCATTAAATAGTCACTTAAGCGCCGACGCCAACGCCACGCCCCCATTTTCCGACCATTTGAATGCACTGAGATTCAAAAACACCCCATTTCCCCCCAATTCCGTCCCACCGATGCGAAATTAACTTGTTGATGTGGGAACGACGACGAAGCCGTAACAACTGACAGGAAAAGTGGTAATTGGGAAAAGGGTTCAATTCAACGTGGAATATCGGTGGGGGTTTCATTTACCAACGCTTTGCCACGTTCAATGCTAGTTTGAAAATCGCTCCGTGTTCGAATCTTATTAGTGGTTTATAATTACAATTGTATACAGACCAATTACGTTGCGAGATGAGTAAGTGAATGGTGGGTGGGGGGGGATTGCAAGTGGGTTTAGGTGTGGGTGTGGCTCATCAGGTGTGTGTATCTGTGTGGCTAATTAACCACCATCAGGAACTGGCCGTTAAGCACCCAAGTGTACACTCAACAAATAGGTACTCACCATTAAATGGAAAGTATATTTTTGAGCCACCAGAATTTATTATAGCACTAACATTTATAACAATTTAATAAAAACATTTTTAATATATGTAAATGCATTTACTTCTACCTAATTAATAATCATATATATCATTTTATATTATTATTTAATGCAATTTTTTGCGGTGCAGGCGTAAGTGTGTGTGCTTAAATGGGAAGCCCAAGTATGCCGATAATGATGTTCATTTTGTAAGCAAATGTCATAACACAATCCCAAGACCCAAAGCCCAAGCCCAACCCACCCACTCATTTATGTAAATAGCAACGCAAATTTATGCGTATGTATTTGTGCAGCTCAGAAGACAAAGGGCAACCCCCTTAACCCTCCCTCTTCCCCACCCAACCAATGCCTTAACCCACAATCCTCCTCGAGTGTCCAAGTGCGCACATGCCTTGTAATTGAATCCACGTCTGAAATCTGTCGGTGGTCGATAATTTCATTTGGGTCTGCATTTTGATTACAAATTTATCGAATAGCAGAGAGCCGTGTCACGTTGCAAGCAACCGCATCACGATATGCCGATATTCTCGGTGCCACTCCCCCTTTTGACACATTCCCCCGCCTACATTTCTGAGCATTGTCCTCCGACTGGCACTACTAATTGGAATGTGGGTATACAAGCATTTGAAGAGATTCCAAGGAAAAAAATGTTGTAGGCTTCATTTAAATTGATTGTATTTTTAAATTGTCACGCAAATGTTGGGAAAGGTTATACATATAAGCACGTAGTATAAAGTCGATATATTTATATATATAGATACGAGTTGCGTTAAATCCGATGCAAACTACTTGTCCAGCAGGACCGGTACCATCGATCTTAAAGCTTTACCATAGCAAGCCGTGGGAAAAATGTCAAAATGATGAATGAGTCTAGTCCCTTCGCCTAAGTTTTTCGTTTTTTTGCTGCAATGAAAAGTTTTGGTTAATAAATAAAATAAATAATCTGTATAATTACTTACTTTTTTTGTTAACCAGCTGCTTTGCAAGCCGATGCCATTGCTTTTCCGTCATCAAACAAAGCAATGGCGAGTGTGGATGTTAACAACAGCATGAACTCTATGATTTTTGTGTAGTTTTTCTTAGTATTTTATCACATTTTTTTTTGTTAAATTTGTAGCTTACCAGTTACACAATAATTTTGAAAAATTTTGTTTTTTATTTCCTGTTCCGAGACAAGTTGTGCTCCAGACGAGCTCTGGTGGCAAACTGAAAGTATTCCGGGTTGGATGGGGGCACATGGATTTGACAGCTTCGTTTCCTCAATGACATACGTTTCAGTGCATGGTGTGATTCAAAACTTGCGATCGCAGCGTAGTTGGCCCTGCTTAGACAAACGTGGCAATCCATTTGCTCAAACAATCAGTATTCCATTGGCGATAATAGCAGAAAACAAAATTTCAAGGCACATTACATCGAAAATCCCACTGAAGTAAAGCTTTTAATAGGGATAACAGTGGACTGCATCTGAATGGCTAGCATTTCGTTTAAGAATCAACCCACCCAGGTGTTGCACACCTATCAGGTTTGGCGCATCGGCAGCAATGTGAACGACAAGACTCTCGACCTCTGTTTGTCTGATAAGGTATGTTTTGCATATATGTATGTATATGCATATATGTATATACATATATACATATGTTTACATATGCATATGTCGCAATCGGAATAATCGCGGATATCCCTCAAAGTCGTTGGATAAGTACCATGCCAGTTTGACGCGCAGCGAGACGGGATTGTTTCTGGTCAACGAAAGTCGCAACGGAAGTGTGGCCGTGAATGGAGCCAAGGTCGGTGGTCCGGTGCTCATCACCTATCGGGATGCCATCAATGGCATTGTTAAGATCCGATTTGGTCATATCGAGGGATATCTTCGTGTATCGGGCAGCATTACCGGCTAGCGTTTATGTATCACTTTGGATATGTCCCTTTTTAAATCGTTCGTTTTTTTTGTACCGAAACTCATATTTGCGCGAATAAAGCAGGCAAAATAGATAATAGTTCTTAAGATTAATCAGTTTTCGAGTTTCATAAAAATATTAAAAGATTTTATTAATTTTCTTTTCTTTCTGTGATAAGAATCTTGGTGCTTTTTTAATCAAATTGATTGATCTTCCATTTGGTATTATTAAATCGCTCTCTCTGACACTTTCACTCCGAAAAAATATGTTATTTAAGTGTTATAAAAATACACTTATAATTATATTTTCTATGCGATAGCGTTCTTCGTCAGAAGAGCAGAATTAAGAGAAAACTCCCGAAAAAGAGTTTGGAAAATGGAATTTGGTTGTCGAGGTTACACGAAGTTGACGCTAATCAAATGCCTCATAGATTTGTGGCAGGCGACTCTTATATTTCCGGGTTGGTGTCTTGGCTAAAAGGATTCTCCCAAAATAACCAGCTTTATTCTATTATTTATTTAACCATTATTTATTTAAACATTAAACAAACAAATTAAAATTTTTTTTAAATTATTATAGAATATAACATTTTGGACAACAACTAATAACTAGAAATTGTTGTTTCACGTTGAGTGGCCGGCCACAAAACTTTTCTCTTAGGATTTTCAAAACTAACAGATTGTGTTAAGAAAACAGTAATACGAGGTTCAGTAAGAGTGTTACTTTCTCCCATATTTACTGGCTCTCTTTCGCACTAAGCCCCACTGTTATCCTTGCTCTCTGCTGAGAGCGCAGCATACTGTTATTTTAGAAGAGTCCTGTGCGGCGATTGTGTTAAGGAAACTGTTATACTTAAACAAAGAGGTTCAGTAAGAGAGTTACTTTCTCCCTTATTTACTGGCTCTCTTTCGCACTAAGCATCACTGTTATATTTGCTCTCTGCGGAGAGCGCAACAGACTGTTATTTTAGCAGAGTCCTATGCGGCGTTACATAACTGCCATGTGAAACTTGGCTTACAGTCGGTAGATAACCGAAGGATAAACAATTATGGCCAAGGAGGCGGACTTAAGGCCACTTGACAACAATTTTTTCACATTTTTATTGAAAGAGAAAGAAAAGAATAAAATCAAAAAAAAAAACAAAACACTTAATTTTGCTTGAATTTAAAGATATATTGAAATGTGGCGTAGCAAAAATAAGGCACACACCCAACCATAACTTGTTGAATCCAGCCAGCAGCTTTTCCTGCAGGCAAATTTCACTGGGAAATTCAATATCTTCACTTGGCTGTGCGTATGTGTGCGAATGCTCGTTCGCCTGCCTGAGCGCCTAAAAAGCAGACATAATTAGTTTATGCCGAGATTTTTGCGTCTCTTATGGCGCGACACTTGGCAACGACGTCCGGAAAAAGGAACAGGACCTGGAGGACAAGGAGCACGATAAAAAGCAGGAGCAAGGACATTCCATTTGCCCCATCTAAATGCATACAAGTTTGGGTAAAGTGCACACCATACCGGCACCCCGGCACCAAGTCCTTTGACCCACTCGTATTATGCGACCAGAAAATTATGCTTCTGCTCCTGCCGCAGGGAATATTCATTTGCCATTGAACGGAAAAACAGATGCTTTCATATGGCCAGCATATTTCTTGAAGTAAATGCCAGAAAATTAACTGATAATTAAATCAAACGTTTATTATTGGCATATTCTTCTAGCCTTATCGATAGGTAATTTGGCAGTTAGGCAAAGTAGTGAAACCAATTTGGTATATTAGATATAGAATTAAATATACATTCCTTGACCCGTTTGGAAGCCTTCTTCTTATTAACATGGTATATTTCTGCAAGTCCCCATTTCTTTGCAGATTTGCGTTTTTTATTTTTTCACCGAAGTTTTTTTTTTGTTGGCAGGGGCAACACTTGAAATCGTTATCAAATTGCCGACTCTCTGTTGCTCCCCACACTCGCAAATTTCTTTTGTGTCCCCCTTAAGTCGTCGCTCATTGTTTGTGTAGGTTGAAAAATCAAAATTTTACACTCGGCTACACATTTCCAAAGGCTACCGAAAGTTATGGCTAGAAGGCGGCCGGAGAACTGGGACTACTTAGGCCATACATGCAAAAATATCTATACACTAGCGAAAAGAATCCTGTAAATATATTCTATATTTCATAAAGCCAACGGATGACCCTGAAAACGTAAGTTATATATTCTTACCTAGTATTGTTTGTGTACACTGATTTGGGACACCCAAAACAACGTTAATTGAGCTCAACATTTACTCGCAGTGTATATTTTCGTGTTTGGTTATGTTTTTTGCGTGTATGTGCCTAAGTGCGTGTTTATGGCGCAATAAAACAGACCCTAACAGGATCGCACACAAAGCGCAGGGGGGGTGACTTTCGGAAGGGCGATGGGATGGGTGCTCATGGGCGGAGCGGATGGGGGTTGAGCTTGGGAGCTGGATGCTCGATGCTGGAAGCTGGAAACTGGAAACTGAAGGCCGGAGGCTGCAGGCTGAGGCATAGACATAAAGCAATCGCGTTGACTGCTCTTGCTGTTGCATGTTGCCAGAGCCAAATGAAGCAGCCGAAGCGAAACCCAAAAAACCAAAACTCAGACCCAGACGGAGACGGAGACCAAGGAGCAAATGCACCGAAAAAAATTATGCTAAGCCGCTATAAATTAGACCAAATTTGATTAATGCAAAACAAAGAGGAGAGCGACAAGAAGGTACTGATGTAAAATTACCTTTAGAACAGGTACTTTCAGCTTTGTACTGCCAGATTTACAAGACAGCTATTTAAAAAAAGTTTATTGATTAATTATAAAATTAAAATTTCGTTTATAGTATTTTGTTGCAGTGCCTCCCAGCCAGACGAATTTTGCTGGCCAAAAAGAGCAGCTCGAACAGAGTTGGAAAGGGAGGGGAAGGGGGCGGTGCTAGGCAGGTCGGCGAACGACGGAGAAAGGGGTAAAAGTGCCGGAGACAGTTGGAGGGAGACAGTCAGCCAGCATCTTTCCGCTTGTCTGCTGCGCATTTATGACTTTTCCACCAAAGCTCTTGGCTCTTGCATAGCCTGCATATAGGCGCACAGACATATGCCTTATCACAGACACACAGATGCCCACACAGATACTCACACAGATACTCTCGCACACACACAGACAGACACACAAAGGCGCACAGACACACTCACATGGCTGGCTGCTGTCAAATGCCATACTAAACCGATAATCCAATCATAAGTTATAGTCAAATGAGTTTGCTCTTCAATAAATTTTCGCCTCTTTTTTCCCCTTGATGTCTTCTTCATGGCCAAAATGAGTTTGCCCTCTACCCCTCTCTCCTCACCGTGTCCTGGCCCTTTTGGAGTCCCACTGGCTGCTGTTGCCAAAAATACTTTGTCCGAAGGAGCAGCAATTGAGGCGCTTCCACACGAACGCAACAACCAATTAGAAACTGCAGTGCAAGGAGGAAATATAAAAATACCAGATCACTCTTACAGGTAACAGGTTAGTGCCCTGCCAATATCGGTTATTGGTCTTTGCAATGCCCTCTCTTCGGGCGACATTATCATTCAATTTGCCATAGTTACCAGGATATGAAGGTTTACTTTAACATTCAAAATTATTTATACACTTCTTTCAATGATTTTTCCTTTTGTCCATTACATGACACAGATTTCAGTAAAATTTGTACTATACAAAATGAAATGAATACGTACACGGTTAAGAACGCACTAATGATGTCAAATGATGTTGAATGGAGCTGGAATTCTTCATTAATTGGCCATCTTTTCAACCGGGGCGCTCTTTATGTTTGAGCGACTGGATTTTTATCGAAAATGGGGCCATAAGCCCATGGTCAGTGAAATATGCTGGCGTATACAGGACGTGCATATGCCGCGGATTGTTGCCTTTGTCATTGCCATTTACAAGGATGTCCTTGCCCCTCCCCACATTTCCCAGTTTTCCGCCGGATTTTCCCCATTCCACCCGCTTTTTTCCACTCGCATTTCTCGCATTCAGGGACTGACTGCTGTTGCTGCTGCTACGTCGTTGGCTTTTATGCGTATGTGTAACAACTATTAGAAAGGAGTAGCAAACAGAATGGTACAGGGCCAACAGGACCAACAGGAGCAACAGGAGGACCTTTTGCCATGCGAGTCCCCATCTCCATCCCCCTTTTTCATCCCCCTACTGATTCCCCCAATTTCCTTGTTCTGCGCCACGCGCATTCTTTCTCTCATTCTTTGGTTCTTTCTGAAACATTTTTGGCCTCGCCCTCTGATACACTGAAAAATGCACAAGATGCACGTATGTTTCATATTAAGAAGTATAGATTTCTGATAGTGCTGAAACTGCTTGAATTTTCGTTACATCTTTTCATATTTACATGTTTTATAAACCTTAAGGTAACAAGTCATTTCTGCCAAAGTTCATTTCGCAGTAGAAGTTGGTAGACTTTTTTGAGATGTGGCAAACGTTTATGATGTCCTGCAATTGTCCCATTTCGCATGTGGCGGCTACATGTATATGTGTGTGTGTGTGGGTAATGTGTGTGTGCGTGTCCTGTTCTTTTGTTACAACGATTTTTGCGCAATTTCTTTTGTGCTTTGTGCAGCCGCCGACGCCTCCATTTTCCATTGCCGCTGTCATAACTGTCGCTCGGCAGCAGCAGCAACAGCAGCAACAACAACATTGCTGCTGAGCACATGCAATTAGTGCCAAATGTTTCCATATTTTTGCAAAAACGGGAGGAGCAGGTGGGGCAGCAATGCTGACCACAGCATTCAACAGCAGCAGCAACAGCAGCAGAAGGAGCAACATTGGCCAAAGGAGCAGCCACTGGACCAAACATCACCAGGACCATGGAACGGATGGGTTGCGTTGGATTGGGTTGGGTTGGGCACAAAATTCTGGGGTAGAGTGCCTGGACGGAAGGACCGACAAAAAATGAGCAACATTTTCCCCGTTTCATTGTTGCCACTGCCGCACTCGCTCACACAGGTTACACTCGTAAAAAGGGCCGAGCAAAGTGAAACGGTGCAATTATTGGGCAAGTGAATACGATATCTGGATGCTCTGAGGGACTCCAGGGGACTCCTCAAATCAGTCCATCAGTACATTATTTTGCAAACGCAAATGTACTAGTATAGATGTTTATATGTTATAAAAAACTGATGCTACTGGCTAACTCAGAAGGTTTTAATACCCTTTGGCAGGGTATTTGGGAATGTCAAAATATTCAATGCCTTGCCGGCCATGTCCGGCCGGATAGGACAAAGTGGCAGGAGTGCAAGAAGTGGCAGGATGTCAAGGAGTGGCGGGATCAGCACGGAACGTGGTCGAAGTGCCCGGCTGACTGTGTAAGCGGCCGTAACAATTCCCCACCTCCCCCTCCACTCCCCCTCTTCGCACACAACACAGCACCTACGCTCCTTTTGGTCCTTTTGTCGCTGAAAGTGTGTGTGTGTGTGTGCGTATATGGTTAATTATACATTTTGCATATGTATTCCGGCCGTGCGGAATTTGTCGTATGCCCCACATGAGTAGATGTATGTGTGTGTGTGCGCGTGTGTATTGTTGTGCACATATCCCATTCGGACCCGTCACGCCCACCGCCCCCACACCGCCAACCTCTGTTAACAATATGCGTTCGAACATTTTTTGGACTCTCTTCGCGCCCCATTGTCATCTGCATGTTATACACACGCTGCCAGTGAGGTCAAAAAAACAAGAGCGAAGTAAAAAAGTATTATTTAAATAGTAAATAATATTAAGTCATTAAAATTTAAAATTAAAAAAAGTGAAGCTGTGAGCTGTATAACAACATTAATATTATTTATGTCTTATGCAACATTATATTTTGCCATCGAATACTTTCTCTATTAAATTTAAGAACATATAATATAGCTCTTATCAAATTTCGAAACCAAACAGAAATGTATAAAAATCACATTTTCGTGGCGGCCTTTGTAGAAATGATGGCACACGTTCCCCAAAACTCCGCCTTAATCATTTTTCATCTATTTTTAGGCTGGCGGAAGTGCGCGGTACGCACGTCCTTAAAATTGGATAGGCAGTTGGGGGAGTTACGGGTTGGCGGGAATACGGCAAGATAACCGAAAGTGTGAACAATCGTGTGTCAAATTATTAAAGGTTTTCCAGCGACTAAGATTATTGTCCAACACGTGGTCTATATACTTTTTTTATGGGACCGGCTTAATGGCGACTGTTGTATGCCCACCATAGCGCACAGAACATAAAAATGATTTCAAAGGCCGGCGTAGTAAAATTTAGGTAGCAACGAAATAAAAAAAGAAGAAGAGGAAGTATATAGGCATTATTATTCTTGAATAAGTCTTAACTTAGATGATTACTTGCAGTTTTCTCATTTTGCCTCGTATGTGTACATGCATCAATGCAATTCCTAACTACAAAAGTTTATTAATTCCAAGTAATTAAATCGTGTTACTCGAGTGGAATTTTTAATTTTACCACTTTGCCACGGCAAACGCTCTGGATTCACTTTTCTCACATATCTCAGGATAAAATAGGACAGAAGCTGCTGCAAGTTTATTATTGTCCTTTGTTGCTGGGATCGCAAGTCATTATTTATGATGCCTGGCATTCCATCAATTCGTTTGTTTTGTCACGCTCTGGTGTGTTGGCTTATTAGGCGAACATTGCCATCGCCATCTCCATCACCCATCCTAAATCCCTTTCGATTCAGTACCCAGTTTCCAGATTCCAACTCCCAGTTACCAATTCCATACTCAACCCCATGAAATGGGCGGATTCGCACTCATTCTTGCACTGCGTCCTCGTTGCAGCTATTTTCAACGTTTAGTCTGTTGCATCATTTATCATGTGAAATGCGCCAGACACAACAGCAACTCAGATCTGGAGGAGGAGCACCGGCACCAGGAGCACTGGAGCAGCCAATCGGGGAGCCAACACTCCCAACTCACATTTGCCCACATTGTGCCCCCCGCCGCTTTTTCCTTCTAGGAGCAGCTCTGCAGGAACGGCGCCAGCTGCACTTGCATTGCATTCCGACCGTCTGCGGGCGATGGTCAAAAGCAGATCCAGGATGCAAGGACCAAGGACCAGGAGTCCGGCAAAAGCCATAAAAACAAGTGCAAATGCAATTTGAAAACAAGAAAGTTCTTTCTGCTTAATATTCAGACTTTCGGATACCCGCCAAACCAAATGTAACAATTCTACTTTGAAAGCAAAATAATATCTTCAAAACATTCCTTTTTATCCTTAAAATATATTCATATCTTTAATTAGATAGAATGAATCGTAGGTATACAATGTATATATAATAAATATAGCTCTATATAGCTTAGGCACTTAATGTTTTCTATCTTAAGATTTTCCCATATATGAAGTAAGCACTCTGATCGCCCAAAAGATCGAAAGAACCCATCTGTTTAATAACCACCTATCATCCTCATGACCATGAATACAACATACCCCTTGTGCAGGGTAGCATAGTGAGCCATGGTAGAGCAGGGGTGCAGACTGGCAAACGGTATTTGGTAATTAATAGGCCATATAATGATAAACGATACGAGTGTGTGCGCCCATATCGGCTGATTCCACCGACTCTAGAATTCCATGATTTAAATATGGCGCATGAAATGCAATAAACAAATAAATTAATTGAGCCAGGGGGTTTGTGTTTCCACCTAATAGAAAGAAATATGAAGTGATAGAATTGCCTTTTCACCCCCCATCGTCCTCGTTGGTGACCTATCCTGTTAGTAAGTGTTGGGCCACCCGTATGCATTGAACTGGGAAAATTTAATTGAACTGCCCGCAAATGCAATGACCGCAGGGTCGTGGAGATGGAACTATTAGCAGGAGATTAGGAGGGGGGTCAGGACAGTTCAGCTTAGTTCAGTTCAGTACAGTTGGCCGGCCGGAGCTCGTCGTATTGGGGGATGCAACGGGATTGGACTGCAAGCAGCAGCAAGTGCCATGCATTTGAATGAATGCGAATGAATGGGAGGCGCTTTTTATGGCATATATAGTAGATATTTTCAACTGCAGCTGTTGCGAAAATATTTATTTGTATTTCGTTTTATGTTGTCCGGTCCGGTCCGGTCCTGTACGGTACGTGCCATGTGTGAAAGTCAAATCTACAGACATAGATACAGATGCAGATACAACTGCATATATGTACAGCTACAGGCAGTGATACGTATACGTATACAGATACAGATACAGATACATCTACAGCTACAACTGCAGCGACGGACCACAAAGGCTAAGAGATAAATAAATCATTAGAAAATAAATAAAGCAAGCAAATAAAATGAAAACAGCCATTGACACTGGCGATTGCGATTTGCATTCTCCTTTGATCCTTTATTGACTTCTGTGCACTTGTATTCCTCTTTTTCTCGCATCCTGACACCCACCTGTGTCTGTCTTGCAGCTGAATCACAATCAGATAATTATTTCCCATTTGCATTTAATGCAGCATTTGAATATATCTCTTTGAGTGCGTAGCTGGCTATAACAGATTATCTATAACAGATTAATCAATACATTTCATTTGTATAATGAAATGACTAATTATCAAATAGGCTTTGGCCAAATTTATCACTGCTTAGCAATTTAAATTTTAGCCTTAGTGGATACGCCATTAAACTATTTGAAATGTTGCAATATTTGAACAAATATGTGCGCAGTAATTTTAATTTATCTTGATTTTGTTATGAGCTATTAATTCCTCAATTTCTTAACAACTTTTCGCTCATATTTACACGCACAGCTGCAAATAATGGCTCAGCCCTAAAACCCTTGCTTTCACTATCCCAGATGAACCCTGAACCCCCCCCCCGATGAGATTTACTTAGTCATCACACTTGGTTTTACGAGTTTAACGATGCACTCCCTTTTGGCCATCACTCCGTCATTGTTGGCAGTGTCGTAAAAGCGATTTTAATTGAAATTATGATTAAATATAAACGAAAAATAATGTCAACTTTTCAACTCGCTTAATAGTGGCCCATATAAACAATCATGCTCACACACACACAAAACACACAGGCCAACATTGATGCGGTCTAAGCCAATTTTTATGAGCTCCAAGCCCCGAAACCAAAGCGAAAGCCAAAACCAAAGCCAATTGCTATCCCGAAAAGGCCAAGAAGGCGATTCAATATGCTCACCAAATGTTGCTGCCAGCAGGCACAGAGAAAAAAAAGGGCACACTAAAAGATCATTCCATCGTTTGAATAATAAGTACTTGAGGAAAAAATGGTAGATATAAAAATATTGCTAAAAAGAAAGTTTTGTTATAGAAATGTAGAGAATCGAATATTAACTGAAATATTACAAGTAAAATAGGTATATTGGTCTGTTCATATATTGAAATTTTACATTTCGAATAGTTGCCAATTTCTATTCACTTTTTGTGGCAGTGCACATGGTAGATGGTGGTCGTATAAGGATTTTATGGAGTTTATGATCTGGCCGCACATAAAGCGCTATTCCTTGTGCGCGTCTATGTGGGTGAGTGTGGCCTTAATGTATGCTTTTAATTAATAAGTGTGCGTCTGTTTATGGTTGCATCCCCCCACATATACATACATATATCCCTATATATGTACATGTGTACGTATGAATATATCCATGCCCGACCCATTTTTCACAGTCTGGCACAAGAACAAACAGTTTTAGAGCGAAAATGACCCGCGATAAATGTGCGATACCCGCGTCTGTCAATAAGCCCATCAAGTGCTTTCTGTAAATTAATTTCATGCTCATCACGGATGTTGTTATTGGCTTTTAATGCGTACTTGGGTGCCTGTAAATCCCCCGCCCACTTGCCGCTTGCCAATTTTTGCGCCATATGCGCCGCCCATAATGACGTCATCGAAGGGAGGATGATAAATGCAAGAAAATTATGTACTTACAATTGGCATTTCGGCAGAGTAATGAACGCAGATATCCGTAAACCACTGCCCTAGCTTTATGTGCCATGCGTTGCCATTTAGCTGAAATGCATAAGAATTTATGGAGATTAATTCAACTGAAAATGTATAAATATTTGTGATGGTCTATGAAAATTAATGAATTATACAAGTCACTTCTGTATAGGAATATTATATAGATATCGGTTATATATAGTTTCTAAACTGGAATTCCGCAAGATATTTTATTGATTATTTTTTTCCATGTTGTGATCATTTTTCAAGATCTTTAAACTCCGATTTATTGCCACTTTGGTCTTTGAAGGGGCAGACATAAAATGAGGAAAGCTGAATAGCAGGCTTAACTTGCTGCCACCGCTGTCTGATAATGATGATGATGCATCATTAGGTTGACTAATTTTAATTACGCCGGCGCCTAAATTGCTGCTATCATTTTTAATAATATGCCCTGTCTGTGTCGCTCTCACTCCCACTCACTTTCCCACTCTCTGTCCCTGTCTCTGTCTCTGTCGCACCAACTCTTGCCGCCTCTTTCTGTCTATCAAGCCCTCTCATTCTGCCACCCTGTCTGTCTTTCCGCCTGTCCTTAGTTAGTGTTAACTTTTGCAAGCGGCAGCTGTTGCGAGCATCTTTCCAGTCTTCGTCCTCTTTCACTTTTTAATACCCTTTTTGCAGGTTCGTTGGTTATTATAATCATTGAGATCTATTAGGAGTATAATATGATATAAGGTTCTTGTTCATGTTCCACTAAGATCTAAACACGGTGAACCCTAGTGATAAATGTTAGGTAAATTTGAAATATATGCCTGTAGGGTAGTGCGATCTTCGGCTCAAAACAACTGACTGCATGTCCTGGTCGACCAAACGACTTTTGGCCTGTCTTGATGCCTGGCACGGCTTCGTCTGCCATTCAGGCGGGGAGTGGGTGGCAAGAGGGGGGTCCGACGAGGGGGCTGTTGCACAAAGCCAACAAATTATGCACTTACACACACACACACACACACGGGGGAGGGGGAGGGTGCAGACAACTGCGTCGCTATTTGAGTTATGTACCAGTATGTGCAAAGGAGCCGGCACATGGCAATGCCATCCGCACCAACACCGGCTCCTTTCCAACCACCTACCACCTACCGTCGCCCCCTCCCCCCCTTTTGCAACGCCCCTGCACCACTTGAGCTGTACTTTTTTTCTGGCGTCCTTTGAGGACCCGGCACTTGCAACTAGCGACTCTGTGCCAGGTCTGTCCTTTCGGCCCGGCTGACATCTTCTTACTCCATTTGGGCGCGCTGTCGTGTTAATTTAGCGCGAAATATTTGACAAGATGACGCGATGCCACAGTCCCTGCGCCCATTTGCACCCCTCACAGCTGCACAGGCAGAAAAAGGTTTCACTTTTTACGGGTAAGGTATGCAGAGTTTTTTGTTTGCTTCTAACTACTGTTTAAAATGTGACCAAAGTCAAAAACATAGTTAGCTTTAAGCAATCTTTTAAATCTAAAACAAGCAGCGCAAGAAATTGCATTTCGTAAATTACTACTTTATTAATGGCAGTGTATGCCAGGACAGGCACTCTTGTCGGCGGCAGTAACGATCGAACTTCAGTCTCAGTCTCAGTCTCGCTGCTGTCTGTGCAACAGACACCCATATCGATTTATAAGATGCCACACACTCCTGACATTCGATAGTGACTCCACTGTCGTGTCCTGATGCTCTGATGTCCTGATGTCCCGTTGTCCCGATGTCCTAATGTCCCAGTGTCCCGCCCCAAAACGTCCTGCAGTTGCCGTGATTGAGCTGCGCGGTCGCTTTAAGTGATTTCCTCTCCAGCTAATTCGCAGACAATCAAACCTAAAGGCCGCAAATGACTTTTGACAGGTTAAACAAGGACTTCAAGGAACTGCAAGCTATGGTTTCGGATTACAACTAAGAAGATCACTAAACTTATAAAATTACGTAAATCTTTGTAAAGCATCTTGTGTGTTTAATTCAAAATTAAATCGATTTATTGTGATAATTATTTAGTGGGCCCAAGTTAAAAGTTTTGATCGCATTTATTCCATTGATTCAATTATCCATGTCCTGGCCACAAACAGTCGAGCAATTTATCGAGTAAACTGCATTTTCAAGGCACACTACTCACGGCCCAAATCAGCCGCATAATCATCATTGTTCCTTGTCGCGTCGATGGGTATCGAAGGTTGCCGGTTACAGTGGCGGTGGCAAGCGGGGGACAAAAGGGGTTACACGGGTTACATGGGTTATAGGGGGTTACAAGAAGGTTACAAGGGGTGTTACAGGGGGGGCGGCATAGTAGGGAGCCAGCCAACGACAGACAGAGTCATTTATAAAATTTCCACCCGAACGTGTTAAATGGCGTCAATATTAAAAGTTCAAATATGACGATGACGACGGCGCTTGGTAAAATTGGCAAGGGAAAATGGTTATGGTTGCATGGGCAGGGGTTTTTGGGGGTTTTGGGTTGGGCAGGCAGGCAGCCATACATACATATATAGACGGCAAACGAATCAACAAACGTTGGACCTATTATCGTTGTCGCAACATCGCACCACTACAAATACAACTACGGCGTAACATGCATGGGCGTTTTTAATAAATTATTAAGGGGGGCAGAAGGCATAACAAAAGTGTGTGCTCCTTCAGAAACCAGCTACCAATGTGTTGAAATCGTAGAGTGTTTGATTATAACTAGTTACTTTCAATCTTGTTGTTTCAAGGGAATCTGCTGGTACATAAACTTATAATTTCAAAGTAATATTGATATATATGGGAGTTTTGGATCCCTTTTGCGAATGCCACTGCATACACATATGGCATATGGTCCTTGTTGCTATTGCTATTGCTCTTGCTGCTGCCGCTGCTGCTGCTGCTGCTCATCATCATCTTTTGGCGTTAGCAAGTGCTTGGCGGCAACTTCTAATGGCGGCATTATGCGACCCCCAAGCCCCCCAAACTTCGCCCCCCTTCTCCTGGTCCTGCTCATGAGTATGTGTATGTGTGTGTGTGAGTGCGCACCCTGCGCAAAATGAAAATGAAACTGTTGCAAAATCCCATAAAACGGCCAAAAAGCTTTTGTAAATGACGCCAACAGCTGTCGATGGCAAAGCAGACAACGTCGCCGTCCACCCAATTTGCCAAAGCCACCCACCCACTTACCACCCCCACCCATTCCCTAAACCCCCCTTGGAAACACGACCTTCGTTGTACCACGATTGACATCTATGTGTGGGTACACTGGGCAAAATAATAACAATTGGGGTTTCAACTAAATGTTATTATAAGGTTTTTAAAAAAAGTATACTTTTTGGACTTGCCACAATTGAACCCTACAACAAATAATTGAAATAATTCATTACCCTCAAATGCATGTCAGTAAGTTCTATGCTATAGACATGAATTACATATTGAAGAATAATTTTTTGCAGTGCATAATTGTGTGTTAGATATGGGGGTTAGACTGCGATGCAAATGGTGGGGAATCGTGAAGGTTTTTGGCGCGTTTTAATAAAGCGACAATGACATTTTATGAATTTTCCACTTTGTTCTCGGTCCACGCCCATAATATCCCCCCGCGCCAATGCCACCCCGTTTCCCGCCCCTTTGTGCTGATTTCATTATTTGTTTGTTTGCCGAGAACCACAGACTGGCGGCCGGTAGGACTCCAGGACTCCAGGACTGTAGGACTCCAAGACCAGGACTTCCAAAACTCCAAATGAATTGACATTGTCTGTGTGTTCGATGGCTGGTTCCCTGTGGGTGTTGCACAAAGGCGTGTCCCAGTGTGCCTTTTGATATCGGATTTCATTTATAATTAGCTGCAAAGTTAACGGTTGCCAGCCATACCTTGACTTGTGGTTGGTGTGTGGCCCCGGTCAAGTAATTTGCTTGTCAGTTGGGTTCCCGGGGTTGCTTGGGTCACCATATGTTTGGAAGGGGGGCTAGGGGTTGCGCTGCAGGGGGTGGTGCCCCAATGTTTACTGCTTCTTGGTGCTTGTGACGTCTCACATGAAACTGGAGCTGCCCGTCGCCCAGGAAGTTGTAGTTAAAGTGACATTAAGTTAGAAGCTCTTTAAATTTACGTTTCGTTTCTAACAAAGAAGAGTAAATGGCTTCTAAAAAAAAGTATATACTTTAAATCAAACATTACCTATCAAAAAAATACAGCATTATACATTTTTGATGGAATTCTACTCCTTTAAAAGTTTACCAAAGTTAATGACTTATCTTTACATTAGCTTTTACATTAAGAGCTTCCACATCAATATCAGTGTGTACACCTTATAATCATTCCACTCATTGCAGTAAAACGATGACCATAGTATCGATCGTCCATATATCGATCGCGGACGCAATCAATCGACGCTGTGGGCAAAGCTTTCATTTAACAATAACATTCATTGGGAAATCCATTTCAATTACAATGATTGGTCGCATGGGCAAGATGTTGCCCACCAATGGCAACTGGATCCCGGAGTCGCGTCGCTTTCCGCAGGACGTGCTGGCCGACATGCTAGAAGGACTGTGCCGCGACATGCCAAACCTAAGCCCCATGGAGTGCCAGGCGCTTGACACACTGCAAGTCAGATGTATGGCGAAGCTGGCCAACCGCCAGCCGGAATCGAATCCCCTACCGCCAGTGCCAAAGAAGCCCCGTCGCCAGGTAGAGAAAAACACTCTGCAGCAGCAGCAAGAGGAGCGCGAGGAGCACTGCATCTACGATGTGGACGACAGCGAGATGGTCAGCAATCGCATCTACATTCCGCGATTGCGTGCCACTTGGAAACTCCGGCACTTCGACATCGTAATGCCCGCCTTTGTTATCAAGCAGGGCCTATTGAATAAGCACTTTCACTGGGAGATTCTCAACAAGATCATGGAAATCCCCGACGCTGAGGGCCAAGCCGAGTTCCAGAAATTTGTGGACGAAGTGGTCACGAAGTTGTTACCTCGGAGGAAATCTACTCCTCGAAGAGGTTAATGTAGAGGCTTAAGCCAAACTATTTTTAGTTGAATTTGTTATAAGCATTAATAGTAATAGTTATAGACATACCAACGCCATTGTAAATGTTGTTCTACAATTTAAGTGATAAGACTTCTACAAACTACATGTTAGAGTCCAACATTTATGTAATGTTTGTAACATTCAACCCAAAAAAGAATCGATTTTCTGTTGTAAGCGTGTATCAAAAAATGCCATTAAGCTAAGCAGGCAAAAACATTTGTTAACATTCGAAAATGTAACCAATCAAAATCAAACATATAGAGAAGCAAATGTATAGCTAATAAACTATACGACGGAGACATGGGTCTCCTGTGGCAAATCAAAAACATTTTTATTTTCTGTCCCACACTGAAACATGGAGAAGTTACAAAGGAAATTCCTCGCCCGGTTGCCAAGTGGTAGTCCAAATTAACAGCTAATTACGTGCGAATGAGAGCTCTCCGGTGGGGATGTTGTTCAAAGTACTGGCTACGACGAAAATGACAGCCAGGGGGCAGATCACACCGAACACGTACAGCAACTAAAAGCAGAGAAAGCGAGACAGACACCGGAGTCAAACAACATTTGAATACGAAATTGCCCTTGAAAAGGGTTGCCAGCCAAAAAATGGGCAACTGGTATGAAATAAAGAAAAACAAACAAACAAGTAATTCTAAAAGTCCCATCGAGGCGAGAACAAAAGTGACAAATTAGTCAGGGGCGTCGACACTGAAAGCGGTACAATTGACACGGGGTGTGCCCATAATAACCCATGCCAGCACACACACACACAGTCTATGGCAAAACAGTTTAACTTCTATAATACAACTTGTTCGTTAGCCTAAACCTTTCTATATTTTTTTGTGGTCATAACAACTTATAAAGCGTGTTGTGTTTTATGGCGAATTTCCAATTGTGGTCGTGGCTGTCATAAGGAAACTACCCAAATCTGTACACGTAGCCCCCTTCTCTTTGTTGCATAATTACCAGTTAAATAAGGCGGCAATAAGGATTGCAGGATACTCAGAGGCTTGCAAAGTAAACAGCTACAATCGAAACATTAGCCTCGTAATTTCAAAGCTCAACCAGCTTATATAAATGACATTATCAAGCAGCTTATTTGAATTACATTATTGGAAAATTGCAGAGTTAAATACATTATTATTAACTAAATTATTCTTCTTCTGGCAAAGTTAGCCCATCGAATTCTATAAAGTCTCTTCCAAGTTTAAGCAATTACAGGGCAACACAGCGATGTGTTTAAACGGTTTGGTTTTTGTGTTTGACCAATTTTCCTGTACTGGCTTTCAGTGCTTTCATAAATTGGTTTCACCAAGTGCAAATACAATTAGTTGATTGTACGATGATACAATTAAATAGTTTCCTAAGTAGTTGCCTAGTACCTATTATTTCAGCCGCAACTGTGTGTGTGGTTTTTGTCGGATTGCAGTAGCTTCTTGTAGGCGATTTGTATGCAAGGACTCTGGTCCTTAGGATCCAGTTCCATGGTCTTATCGGGCTTGGAAAATTAACGCCCCCTCAAATGGGATTGTGTCGTTAAGTGGGGCATTTGCATTTCTGCACCCTGCTTTATGGCGAACTGGATGGCTCTCCGGTGTGGTGTACATTACTGCCGTCGACGACAGCAGGGGAGTGATGGGAATGCAGCTCCTCCGCCTTGACGGTGAAAATCCCGAACGTAACCGGTATCTCCACGGCGACCTCGCCGTTTATTTTGACCCCAAAACAGAGATCGTCGCCCACGGATAGTTCCTGCCACTCCGTGCCAATTCGCTCCGGCGAATAGTTGATAAATACACCATTGTTGGTATCCTGCGAATTGCGAGGAGGATTACTAGCGGCGCGCACCAACGTAATCCGCATCTTACCAGCTCCTTAATGAATATTTTGCCATGCTTAACCAGAACAAGGGCGTGGAATCGGGACATATAGTCGTACTTCATTATACAGGTGCATTGGGAGTGGCGCCCCAGAACTTGGACACCCTCATTCAGTTGAATCCGATTGCCAACGAGCACGTGTTCCAAATAGTATGCCATTTTTCTGGCCAGATCTCAACGTTCTAAACTTTAAACGTAATGTTCTTCTTCTTTCGTTTCTTTCAAACTTATGCCGCATACGATGACAAGCAATCGATTGTATTCGATAAATGTACATATCAAATTGTCTTTTTACATGCTATATTTTATAGTTTTAGTTCGTATACGTGTGGCGAAAGTAAACATTTTTAGTGATGAAATAATTTGATTTGCTTTGACTTGAAGATGTAAGAATCGAGTACCGAGAGTAATCGATAGCTTGTCGTTGAGAATCGCTATCAGATCGCTGAATATATCGAAGCCCAAAGAAAAACAAACAAAGTTTCTAGCAATCTGCTAGGAAGGTTCTGCATAAATAATTGACGGAATAACTGGCTCCACTCCGGCGTAATTAGCCGGAATTCACAGTATAGAATCCCTTCGCCAAGATATGACAACGCGGGCGAGGCCAAAAGTCAAATAGCAGGGGCCAAATGCAGTGAGCCAAAAATAATGAGCTCCAAATGAAGTAGAACAAAAAGAAAACACAGTGTTAATTATTCATATTTCATTAGCGAACAGCACAGAAACGCAGGTGAAGGCGATACGGTGCGATGCGATGGGATGCGATGGCAAAAGGCAAAGGCGTGTGCCATCTAAAATTTATAAAAATCAAAGTAAGCACTGCGAGCGCAAGGAAACCAACTTTCTGCAAGCCGACAATGCTATCACCCTTTATTTAATTACATAAATGTTTGCATAGATATCTATATGTTTATCTTTGCAGAATTGGTTTATGGGAATGGGCCCTGCAAATCCCTTTTCAAGCCGCCCGAAAGTATGCAAAAAAAAAACATTTGAATCTGAAAGCTTGCTTAGATTTATTTACTTTCAGTTTACTTGGGCTGTCAAGGTAATCAATTATTAACCAAATAGTCAAGCCACTTGATAAAAGTAAGCGGACCTGCGGAAAGAGTAAAACGAGGAAACCGAGGAGGAGCAGGAGGTCAGCTCCGCAGCGAGTAAAACAAAAGGGAAATGTCGAAAAGGAATCTGGATACACATCATCATTTGTCTTGGCGGGAAGAAGGCGATGGCCAACCAAGGCGCAGTGGAGAGTGGCTCCTCCATTTAGGCCAGGCACATTGATGAATGAAGTGCGTAGTAGCTGAAAGGCCAAAAGGCAGGCCGCATTAAAAATGCACACGCAATCAGAAAATGCCTCACGACGGCCTCATAAGCCGAAGTCTGAAGACTGAGTACACCCAGGAACACCAGAACATGGCCCGGTCCCACTTTCAACTCCATGCGCCGTACGCCATACGCCAGGTGATGGATCAGCGGCCTCAGATAAGACAGGCGAAGAAGGACAAGAAGCTAGAGCTGGAGGTGGAGGTGGAGGTGGGCCTGGAAGCCAGATCCAGAGTCGGGGTAATGAGTGTGTTGAATTGGGGCTGCTGCCGTCAAATGTTGTTAACCCCTTTTGAGCCGGGCCTCTCGCCGTGGAGAAACAATTTATAATTTGTTTGAGGGCTTTCAGCGGCCTTTCAAGGCAATTACCCCGCATCCGCATGGCGGACAGCAGGACCTGGCTTTACCTTTGGCAGCCAACACCTGCGCACCATTTCGGCTGACTGGCTGTGAACTTTGGCACCCATCCATTGGCCAGCACTCGGGGATTCGGGTTCACTTACTGGGTCATCCTGTTGGCCATCCTCCACATTTTCACGCTGTGATATATTGTGAAAACGCCGAGCATGTTTCCTTTCACGGAACACCTTCATTTGCCATGGATTCGTGTGTGCACTGAACAAAATATCCATTTATATATTGTAAAGAATTAATCTTAAGCTCATAACTACTCAGATACTCAGATAGTTGGCTGTGGAATCGTTTGAGGGTAAATTAAATTTTCACCATGAGTATCGTGATGATTTTCTGAAAGTGTACGACGCCAGTGAGTAAAAACGTGAATGTTGACCCTTACGGAGATATGCACAGATTTCCCATTGACAGGAAAAGGACTTTCGCTCATTCCCGACTCCTAAAGAATATGAAATTGTGCTGCCTTGCTACTTATGTACCAGTCATTTGTGGATCTGTATTAAAATTCAAGCTCTTTCATGCTATTAATATTCCATTGCGTATTCGCGCGAGAATATATTCCATTTTTAATAACACGAAACTTTATGAAAATTTTATAAATACAAGGCAGCGATGGCGTTGGCGTTGGCAAAGGCGAAGGCGATGGGATAGGATGTGCAGGAGTAGCTGTTGCCAGATTCCTTGACAGAAAAGAAAAGGAAAGCTCAAAAGTCAAAGCAAACAGGGGAAAACTCACTGGGGCCAAGGAACCGAACCAAGCTGAACTGAACTGAGCTGAACCGAACCCCAAGCTGGATAAATTGCGCAATGAATCCATTTGGGTGATGGTGAAAAGTCGGGTGCACAACCACCCACACAAACACACACACACCAACACGCACACTCGCCCGAATGAAAACAAAGAGAGGAAGAAAAAAACCATTGAAATGTGAATATTAAATATACAAGTACAAGTTGCCAGTTAGTGTGCCCCCGCCATTGTTTGTTGCAGCACCTTGCAGATCCAGAAAAACACCCACTCCAAAATCCAATCCACCCACCACTTGACGGTAAACTCCCCGCGGCGTCATTGTGCTTCCTGGCAGGCGGCAGTGGAAAATACCATTTGATGGCATTTAGATGGGATCGCTGATTGATGTTACTGGCTTCTCTGCGAATTCCCAAAAGCCAGACCCATGCTCGGTCAGTTGGATTCCCTTGGCGGCGGATGGCTGCTGGCGGTAGGCGATTGGAGTACGGAACATGTGGGGCTTCGCTTTGGTTTCTTGGGCGCTCAAGAAGTTGGCGAAAGGTAGCTCCACGGAAATCTAGTTGACGGAAAGAGGTCTTAAGCTGGCCTTAGTCAGAAGTTGGCGTCGGATGCGTGAGAACAGTGGATTGCTAAGGTAGTCAGTCCATTGACAAGGAAGAATTTAGCCGGCATATTACGAGTTGGTTCTCAAATACAAACAAAAATCCACTTCAGTTGAGGAAGACATTACTCATTTACTTGACCCATGACCCTGATTGAACATACCGTTACCGCCCAAAGTATGTCAATATAATAGAGCTATGGAATAGGGTCAGTTTGGTGGGTGAAACTCGTTCCCGGATAACTAAATCTCCAGCAAGCGGCGCTATTATTATTACATGGACAACAACCTATATATCGCTAGCTTTATGCAGTACTTTTACCATGGCTCCATGCCGGGCATATATGTAATGCATGCAACAAGGCACATTAATTAAATAAAAATTGATTTTCCAAGCGCATGAAATGCAATCAACGGCCTGGCTTCAAGTGGGACTCGTGCGCGTCCATGTGGCCTGGATGCCGGCCTGGATTCCATACCGGACTATGGTGAAACCCTGAATTCCATGCTCCATGCTCCATGCACTCTGCTCTGCTCTGCTCCACTCCCGCCGTGTTGTCAAATGGAGTTAACAAAGTTTACGCTTTTTGCGCGCGCCGCTGTCTCATTCTGCTGGCTTTATTTTTTTGTCCTGCTGCTGCTATTGCTTTTTTTTAAATATTTTTTTTTGTGTTTGTGTCCTTTGTTTTTTTTGTAGCTCCTCGTCGTTTTTTGTTGCATCGTATGCATAAGTATATAATGTGCAGCTGGCTGGACATGGATGGGTGAATCTGTTGGGCAACGGTTCCAACATGGATGCTGTAGTCATGGTGCCCGTCGTTCGACGGTCCGTTTCGCCTTTTATCCGTTTGGCCACAACGGCGGCAATGAGTTTAATGTGCGCTGTCGCTTTTTGGCCGTATTTAAACCACAGCAAGTCATCAGGCAAATTGAATTTTCAACGTATGGTCGCACATTGCGTTGCACCACTCTGTGTCACGACGCCACCCGCCACCAGCCACCAACCATCCCATGCGCTTTTTCGACCTCGACCAGTTCTGTTTTTTGTTTAACCCTTTAATGTTGACAACTTATTTCAAATCAGGTCGTTAATTAAGATTTTCCTGACACTTGTGATCTCTCTGACTTTAATTCGGTTTATGCTGCTCGTCTCTTTTCGAAAACAAGATGCAAGCAATCATGAGCTATAGAGATTTAATAGCTGAGTGAGAGTGAGTGGAATAGATCTTGATACTTTTGAGAAATAGTTGTTTAAAGCTACATATGTTTTCAGAGATATATGTATAGAAATCGGCTGTAGGCTCTGTGGTGTTAGAGGGTTAAAGCCTTGGCTTTCGGTGTCAGCCCACAATTCTCGTGTCATTGGCTGTATAACATTTCCATCTCGCTCTTATCAGCACGGTCAACGACGGTCCCTTATATCCCCACACCCACACTCGTTCATCCCGTATATATATGTATATATATATATATATATATATATATATATATGTTGTACATATATATATTTATATAAGCGTAAAGCTGCAAACCCCAAACCCATTGCATTTGCTTGCTTCGTTTCTCGTTACAAAATTACCCACGATAAAAATTGAATTACTTCGTCGTCGTTGTCGTTGTCGTGGTCTCCCCGCTTTTCATTCACTGCAAAGTGTTGGGCTTGCTCTTGACGCGCCCATGTCCCCCGTCCTTGATCCTTCTCTACACACCCACATCCGCGTCCTCGTCCTGCTTTGACGACACTGAAACTGTAGCCAGGCCGGGTCCTGTGTGACTCCGTCTAATGATAAATGAGCTGCAATGGATGACAGCGAATCAACTTAAGTGTATTGCTCTGCTTCACTCCCCCACTCTCCCTCTCTCTCTCTCTCCTTCTCTCTTCCTGTTTCTTCCGCTTTATATGGATCTGGTGTCCTGTAGTTGGGGGTCAGGGGCTCCAGTTCCGGCTCCGGCTCCTGCTCCTCGGCTATATCTGCCTTCTGGCCTCAACTGGAGCCAGCCCAATGCACTTTCCCCCTCATTGCTTTTTTGCTCCTGTTTACGTTTCACTTCAAAATTGTATGCTGCACTAAATATTTAGATAGGAAAAAAACATGGCAAGTGTAAGTGAGATGTTTAAGGAAGCGCTGCAGAAACTTTGGCGAAACTTCCTTTACTCATTATGCGCCATGGAGAAGGATTGGCGGCATAATCAGCAAATTGTTGAGAACAAGAACGAAACAGCTGTGCAATAAACGCATTTAAATAGCATTTAAGCATGGAAAGTGTTCAGTTTTTCGATTTCTTTTTCCTTTTTTTTCTTTGAAAATCGTAAAAAAAGAGAAATCTTTCCCAAAGAAGACAATTGATTTGCCAGATTTTCATAAAGTTCAAGATTTATTGAGGAAAACAAAAAAAAATTATGCATATTTAAGTTAGTGCAGTAAATTAGGTAGGACCAGGGAAATGGAAATTGAAGATTGGAGATTGCCAATATTAAAGTAAAGTTGATTTTGAGGCTATCATTGGAAGGTGGCAGGTCAAACGGAGATGGAGTTGTGTCCTATCCTAGTCCTATTTCTCCAGGCAGCGGGCCTCGTCCTTGGGCACACAGGACTGGGCAAGCCAGTCGAATCGTTCCTTTTTGTCGCAGCGCAGGTGGGCGAACTTGTGCTTGCCGGACTTCTTCACCTCGCAGCGGTAGTATTTGCGGCAATCGCGGACATCCGGATAGACGTCGTCCTCGTCGCAGTCGTCACCCTTTTTCAGCTTCTTGATCAGGTCCTTGACGTACTGCTTCTTCTCCTTGGAGCTCGGCTCGTCGTCGCCTTCGTTGTCCTTCTGGGACTCGTTGTCCTTCTCCTCCTTGGACTTGTCCTTCTTGTCCTTGTTATCATTGTCCTTTTTCTCCTTGCTGTCTTTATCGCTCTTCTCCTTGCTGTCCTTCTCCTTCTCCTCAGAGCTGGGCTTCTTCTGTTCCTGCTCCTTGGACTGATCCTCCCCGGACTTTGGCTTGTCCTTTGACTTCTCGCTGGGCGCTTTGTTGCTGTCCTCAACGGAGGCATTCTCGTTGGACGCTGGTCCTTCGGCTGGTGGAACTGAAGCAGCTTGCTCTACGCTTTCGGCGTTCTCAGAATTGTTGTTTCCAGGCTGTTGAGGGTTCTGCGGTTGCTGCGGCTGCTGGGGATTTTGCGGTTGGACAGGAGCTTCGGTGCTAGGAACTGGATTTTTTGGTCGCCAGCTGTTTACCCAGTTTTGCCAGTTGGGCCAGAAAGGATGTGGGCGTTGAGGCGGGTTGATTAGCCCACTGCCAGGAGCACTCGAGCCATTTTGTCCAGGAAGCAGCGGCCTCCAGGTCGGCGGCAAAATCGGACTGTTCGGGCGAAGATGCCAAGGCCAAGAGCCAGCTCCGCCAGGAAGTACCGGAATAGATGGAATAACTGAGCCAGCTGGTGGATTTGATCCCGCAGAAGATGGTCCAGGCGTGCTACTAGCGGAAGCACTGGAGCCAGCAGGAACACCACTAGCTGGAGCATTGGAATTAGCAGGAACTCCACCAGCTGCGACATTGGAGTTAGCAGGAACTCCACCGGCAGGAACATTGGAATCAGCAGGGGCTCCACCAACGGGAACACTGGAATCAGCAGGGGCTCCACCAGCGGGAACACTGGAATCAGCAGGAACTCCACCAGCTGGTACATTTGAATTAGCAGGAACTCCACCAGCGGGAACATTGGAATCAGCAGGAACTCCACCAGCGGCAGAGGATCCATCAACTGGAGCGCCAGGAGCGGCGGTGGTGACATCAGCAGGAGATCCGGGAGCGGCAGAAGATCCATCAGCTGGAGAGCCAGGAGCGGCGGTGGTAACATCAGCAGGAGCACCAGGAGCGGCAGAGGATCCATCAGCTGGAGCGCCAGGAGCGGCGGTGGTGACATCAGCAGGAGATCCGGGAGCGGCAGAAGATCCATCAGCTGGAGAGCCAGGAGCGGCGGTGGTAACATCAGCAGGAGCACCAGGAGCGGCAGAGGATCCATCAGCTGGAGCGCCAGGAGCGGCGGTGGTGACATCAGCAGGAGATCCGGGAGCGGCAGAAGATCCATCAGCTGGAGAGCCAGGAGCGGCGGTGGTAACATCAGCAGGAGCACCAGGAGCGGCAGAGGATCCATCAGCTGGAGCGCCAGGAGCGGCCGTGGTGACATCAGCAGGAGATCCGGGAGCGGCAGAAGATCCATCGGCTGGAGCGCCAGGAGCGGCGGTGGTAACATCAGCAGGAGCACCAGGAGCGGCAGAGGATCCATCAGCTGGAGCGCCAGGAGCGGCGGTGGTGACATCAGCAGGAGATCCGGGAGCGGCAGAAGATCCATCAGCTGGAGCGCCAGGAGCGGCGGTGGTAACATCAGCAGGAGCACCAGGAGCGGCAGAGGATCCATCAGCTGGAGCGCCAGGAGCGGCGGTGGTGACATCAGCAGGAGATCCGGGAGCGGCAGAAGATCCATCAGCTGGAGCGCCAGGAGCGGCGGTGGTGACATCAGCAGGAGATCCAGGAGCGGCAGAGGACCCATCACCTGGAGCGCCAGGAGCGGCGGTGGTGACATCAGCAGGAGATCCAGGAGCGGCAGAGGACCCATCAGCAGGAGCGGCAGAGGATCCATCACCTGAAGCGCCAGGAGCGGCGGTGGTGACATCAGCAGGAGATCCAGGAGCGGCAGAGGATCCATCAGCTGGAGCGCCAGGAGCGGCAGAGGATCCTTCACCTGGTGCGCCAGGAGCGGCGGTGGTAACATCAGCAGGAGATCCGGGAGCGGCAGAAGATCCATCAGCTGGAGCGCCAGGAGCGGCGGTGGTAACATCAGCAGGAGATCCGGGAGCGGCAGAAGATCCATCAGCTGGAGCGCCAGGAGCGGCAGAGGATCCATCAGCTGGAGCGCCAGGAGCGGCAGAGGATCCATCAGCTGGAGCGCCAGGAGCGGCGGTGGTGACATCAGCAGGAGATCCGGGAGCGGCAGAAGATCCATCAGCTGGAGCGCCAGGAGCGGCGGTGGTAACATCAGCAGGAGCACCAGGAGCGGCAGAGGATCCATCAGCTGGAGCGCCAGGAGCGGCGGTGGTGACATCAGCAGGAGATCCTGGAGCGGCAGAAGATCCATCAGCTGGAGAGCCAGGAGCGGCGGTGGTAACATCAGCAGGAGATCCGGGAGCGGCAGAAGATCCATCAGCTGGAGCGCCAGGAGCGGCAGAGGCTCCATCAGCTGGAGAGCCAGGAGCGGCGGTGGTGACATCAGCAGGAGCACCAGGAGCGGCAGAGGATCCATCAGCTGGAGCGCCAGGAGCGGCAGAGGATCCATCAGCTGGAGCGCCAGGAGCGGCAGAGGCTCCATCAGCTGGAGAGCCAGGAGCGGCGGTGGTGACATCAGCAGGAGATCCGGGAGCGGCAGAAGATCCATCAGCTGGAGCGCCAGGGGCGGCGGTGGTGACATCAGCAGGAGATCCAGGAGCGGCAGAGGATCCATCAGCTGGAGCGCCAGGAGCGGCAGAGGATCCATCAGCTGGAGCACCAGGAGCGGCGGTGGTGACATCAGCAGGAGATCCAGGAGCGGCAGAGGATCCATCAGCTGGAGCGCCAGGAGCGGCGGTGGTGACATCAGCAGGAGATCCTGGAGCGGCAGAAGATCCATCAGCTGGAGAGCCAGGAGCGGCGGTGGTAACATCAGCAGGAGATCCGGGAGCGGCAGAAGATCCATCAGCTGGAGCGCCAGGGGCGGCAGAAGATCCATCAGCTGGAGCGCCAGGAGCGGCGGTGGTGACATCAGCAGGAGATCCAGGAGCGGCAGAGGATCCATCAGCTGGAGCGCCAGGGGCGGCAGAGGATCCATCAGCTGGAGCGCCAGGAGCGGCGGTGGTGACATCAGCAGGAGCACCAGGAGCGGCAGAGGATCCTTCAGCAGGAGAACCAGGAGCAGCAGTAGGGACATCACCTGGAGCCGCAGTGGTTACATCAGCTGGAGTGCCGGGAGCTGCGGTTGATCCTTCAACAGGAGAATCTGGAGCAGCAGTAGTGTCAGCCGGTAGGGTGGGGTCAACTAATCCGGGTTCGTTAGTAGATTCTTCGGGTGCGTTCGGGTTCAGAGGGGAATTGGGGTGGATTGGACTGTTGGGATCGACTTCGCCTGGAGCAAGAGTCGTTCCCGCCGGAGCGTTGGGGTCTGCTCCTGGTGTGTTGGGTTCAATGGTTGGGTAAGTGCCCTCCGATCCGGGTGACAATGTGGAGTCCACGGGAGTTGTATCGCTGGGCACCGTCGATTCCGGCTCCAGTGGTGCTTCCGATCCTGTGGTGGTCTCCTCAATGGCTGCAGTAGTTGTCTCGACCGGAGCTTGGGTGGTTTCAAGCGGTGCCTGAGTGGTCTCAACCGGAATCTGGGTGGTCTCTTCCGGCACCTGTGTGGTCTCTACCGGAGCCTGAGTGGTCTCAACTGGAGCAGATGGCTTCGTGGGAACAGCGCTGGCTGGTGCACCTACACCCTCGGTGGAGATCTCTACGGCGCTAGCACTGCTGGTGGAATCCACGAGCGGGGCGGATTCGCTCACCACGGGGCTGTCGGTGATGGTCACCATCTTGGCGACAGCCGCCGTGGGCGCCTCAGCGGCCGACTTGACCGGCACGCAGATCTCGAGGCCGTCGGTGACGCAGCGGGTGTTAAGCTCGCATGGCACCACCGGACCGGTGGTCAGGTCATCGACGCACTGCTGATAGGAGAGTGGTCCCACGCAGACGGCGCTTTTGCCACCGCACTTGAGTCCTACGGCGGCGGCATGCGCCTGTTGGCTGGCCACCAGGGCTGTCAACTGTGGGAAAAAAAAGAAGCCACGGGGGGAGGATCGTGTTAGTGGGTGTGGGCTCCAGGGGATTGGGTCGGTGCACTGTTTGTCTCGGGACCTTAACAATTACACTGTGGTTTCGTTTCACTTGCATAGGATACTTTCGAGTGATCGCCGAGCGCTTTGAACGTTATCCAAAGTAACAAGAGTCCCGGGAGCTACGGATTCGGATTCCGTTACGGATTCGATTTTGATTGGTGCATTATTATTTTTTCGATTTTTTCGCAGCATGTGCGTATCCAAGTGCGACACCGATTGGATTCCAATAAAATATATATACATGTACAACACGTCAGTAAATGAATAACCAAACAGAACAGCAAAAAAAAAGTAACAAGTTTGGGTACACAATCCATTGCGACAGTATTCGATACAAGTTGGGATTGGACTTGGATCGGGATGACGCGATGGCTGCGAGTTCCGGTATTATGCAATTACCACTAGCAACACCAGAAGTCTGGTGGATCGGTTCGTTGTCATCGTGTTCGTTGTTGGATGTGTTTTTGGTTCGAATGAAGAATCGTTACTATCCTCTGTATGCCAGACTTTAGGGTTTTTATGCGAAATATCTCGCTATCTTCAAATCTCCAGCTTCCCGAGCAAAATCTCTGCTGACGCTGGCCAAATACGCGATAATCGCTTGTTTGCTTTGGCCGATAGCCCCGTGTGGCTAAACCAATTTATGGTATTGCGGCGCAAGTGATATCAAAAGTTTAAAAAAATCAACCAAATGACCTGTTCTAATCCCGATTAAGTGAAATTTCATTTACTTCTAGGGGTCATAGACTTGATATAGTGCAGGTCATAACCCACGCACTTTATAACCCAACCATGACTCAGACTTGTTATCTTAGAACAGAGACTCTTTTTTTCCTGCCATTTGTTTTGACTCTTAAATACGTAATCTTAATCTTGGCCAACACTAACGTCAAGGCAAATGTTGATAAAGCGGGCTGCGCATTTCCGTTGACTGGAGTCTTTGCTTTATTTGCCGCCAGCTAGTTAAATAAACATTATAACAGATATTAAAAGAGCAGACCTACAGACAGACAATTCCTATACTTCTTCATCAAGTTTCACTTAACCCGATTCTTGGGGTCGACAGCCCAAGTAAGCCCCACAAGTAAATCTTTGAGTGCAGTTTTCTTGCCAGTGACGCAGTCAAATGATTTTTTAGCGAGTAATTTTTAACAATATGCCCATGACATGAGCACTTTTTCATTTTTTTGCATACCGTTTGAAGATAACGCTTTAGCTGCGATCTGCTGTCCCAAATGCATATCATTTGGGACAGTTCTTGTCAGATGACATAAAGTCTAAGCGGTTCCCAAAAGGATTGTATAACTGGGAGAGCTCGTGAAATTTACGATCGTAGGCCGAGCATTCTAGAGTTCAAGCATCACTCAAGTGTAATCCACAAAAGTTTGTAGAAGCTTAGGTAACGTTTCATTGTTGTTTCATATTGTTAACGACATTCCCACGATGACCAATTAAAGGCGAGAATAAAAGCGAGAATAGAGTTTGGTTCAGTAATATTTACTGTTAAGACATGCCGGTTTCCCCAGAAGCCTTAATTACCATATGGAATGGACACCTGCAGTGCCCATCATTACCTGGAGGTCGAGAGGTGCGCCCAACATCTGTCATGGATCCCACGAATCCCACTCCCACCGGCAGCCTTTGAACTTCGAACTTCCCTGTCCATGTCCCTGGCCCATTGCATATGCCCTTTGAGCCCGAACTGGCGAATTCCATGAAAATTGAACAATTAAGTGGAATTTGCTTTACTTTTTTTGTTATTTGCCATTAATGCGGTTTAGCCGTGCAACAAAAACGAAATATCGAGTTGAAAAAAAATATAAAAAATGGTAAATGCAATGCAGGCGCAGTCAAAGTGCGGTTTTCGTGTGTCTAGACAATACAATAAATATCTGTATTATCAAATATGTATACACTGCAATTATTTGAAAAACCAGACATCAAATCCATATGTTAATTAATTATTAGATAGTTATAGTTGTGTTTTTGCCATTTTAATATAATGTATGGGATAGAAACTTGTACTTATTTCTCTAATATTGTTCTTTAAGTTAAGCACCTAATATACTTATATTTTAAATTGCAGTCATTATTTTGACAGTGTTCAGATGTATTTAATATTATGACTGCTAGAGTGGCCATCGATGAGAAACCTTCTGTCTAGATGAGTGCTAATTCGCTCGAAACCCAGTGGCTGGAGTGGACCCAAACCTAAATAGGCTTTGAGGTTGTCAACCGGATCTAGGCGATGGATGGAGGCAAATGCAAATAAGGCAAAGGTGGTGGGTCAAATTATGCAAGGGCAGCCGGAGGGGCCACCATGGGACCTGCGATTTTGCTTCCACCTTTTGCAGTGGCGCCCGAGCAGGGACCCAGTCCTTTGCAGTGGCAGTGGCAGCTGCAGTTGCAGCTCCTCCGTTAATGTTGTTGGCGCTGCGGTCGCGGCTATGACGACGCCGTTGGTGGTTGCAGTGGTGCAGAGGCTTCCAGTTGGAGCCGCGTCGCGGCTCGACTCTCTCTTGCCTCATTGGCGTTTCACAAAGCGAGCGGCGTTGGCTAAATTTGCATAAATTAACAATGTTTCGCAATTGCAGCGCCACTGATGCAGCGAATTCTTTGTAGCAGTGGGACGAGGGACCCGCACAATTCTCACATGTCCCATATCCCATGTCCAATGGCCAATGCCCAGTGTCCCATGCGAATGCGTGTGTGTTTTGTGTGTCGCAACCGTGGGCAGTGTGCGCGTTTTATTGATTTGATGCTCCAATGCACTTATTATCCCTCAGGCGGCCCCTCCTACTGCCTGTTAATCCCCTGGCGATGCGACGCCATTTGCCACGTCTCTCTAACCAGTGTCTCCCACGCCCAGATACACAGACGACAGTGAGGAGGATATATACGCATTAGGGTGAGCCACATATCAGCAAAGTTGATCGATTGCGGCTCATTAGGGCTTCACTTATTCCGTGGATAGCGAATTGCGGTTCGATGCGATGGCTGAGAAGCCCGAAATTATGACTGAAAATGGGTAAGCAAGTGGAGTGGAGAAAGGGATGCTGAGGAATTCTAAGTTTATTTTGCATACCTTTAGAAATTAATTTGTGCTCAAAGTTCAAATTCCTTAAAGGGGCCGTAGAACCACAACCAAATAAATTTTAAAGATTAGAGAGTATGGAAAAAAATTCTTAACGACCCAAACGGGTAAATTGACGCCATTTAAAGGAAAGTTTTTACCCAGCTTGCCGATGTAGCTTTAATCTTCAGACGGGTAATTAAAAGTAAAAACAAAAATAAAGAGGTTTCTAAATTTAAAGGTGTTTCTTGGAAGAAAGATATTGATAAGATTAATGAGAAAGAACGATAAGAAGAAACAATTAATTAAATGGTTTCGGCCTTTAATAACTCACTGAGAAAAAATGTTTTGAACAAAGCTGCCAACAATAACAGATTTTTGTTGATTTATTAATTGTACCACCCGAACGCGTAAATTTCAACTCTTTTGCATTGTAAATTGGTCCAATTTACGTGTGTTTGGGCGTGCAAAATGGAATCATCAGCAGTCAATTAATCAAGTAGGCATGTATATCATACGGTTCATGTCCTCATGTCATGTGTCACAAAAAAACCTTTAAACGAACCCAAAATTTCAACTGTGACGTTTGTTTTAGGCGGATTTAATCCACAAACAAGAAATACCTCCCATTTTAAAACCATCAGCGAGGCAAGCTAGAAGACCTTTAGCCATGGCCGCAGAGAATCCTGTAGCAGGAACTGCCGAGGAGGTCGAAGGCAACTGGTGCCTGATTGAGAGCGACCCGGGGGTCTTCACCGAGCTGATACGTGGTTTTGGCTGTACGGGTGCCCAAGTGGAGGAGATCTGGACCCTGGATGCAGACGCCTTTCATCACCTGGAGCCCATCCATGGCCTGATTTTCCTGTTCAAGTGGGTGGACGACAAGCCCGCTGGTCGCGTGGTCACGGATAGGAGTGACATCTTCTTCGCCCGCCAGGTGATATCAAATGCCTGCGCCACGCAGGCTCTTCTCTGCCTGCTGCTCAATCTCCGCCATTCGGATATCGATTTGGGCCAAACGTTGAACGGTTTCAAGCGCTTCTGCCAGGATCTGGATCCAGAAACCCGTGGTCACTGCTTGGGCAACGAGGAGAAGATCCGTAAAGTACACAATTCCTTTGCTCGACCCGTACTTTTCGAGTTTGATACGCGCCCGGGCTCGCCCGATGATTATTGTTACCACTTTGTTGGCTATATGCCAATAAAAGGCAAACTATTCGAATTGGACGGTATGCATGAGGGTCCAATCGAGCTGGCCGAGATCGGCCAGCATCAAAACTGGCTAGATGTGGTCAGACCGATTATTGAGGCACGCATGGAGCGCTACAGCGTCGGAGAGATCCACTTCAACCTGATGGCCTTGGTCTCGGATCGTCAGCGATGCTACGAGCGCCAGATTCAACTGCTTGTCCACCAGCCATCGCCGCTCAGTCACGCGGAGCGTCAGTCGGAGATCGCCACTCTAAGGACCTTTGTGAAATTTGAGCAGGAGAAGAAACGACGATACCGTCAGGAGAACATACGTCGCCGCCACAACTATTTGCCCTTCATTGTCGAGCTCCTGAAGCAGTTGGGCGAGACTGGCCAATTGATGCCCATTTACGAGAAGGCCAAGCAACGGGCTTATCAATGCCAAGCGTACAAAAGCGATAAAAACTAGCCCCCTCCATGAGAACTTATGATTAACTTATGATGTCAAACTAAATTGCCCTGCTGCTGTGCAACTGCATTACCAATCGATTGGAAACGTATAAGAAAAACATGCCACTTCGATAGAACTAGGAACGCGGTTTCCCAATTCGTTTTGCAGTATAATACATTATTAAATATTATATATCATAAAAATCGTTTAATGCATTATTCTGCAATCATGATTGATCACTCATTCTCGTTTTATTAAACGATAAGATAAGATTGCGTAGTAATCTACTTGAGTTCACGAACAGTTTGTCGCATTGGGGATTTCGTAGGGATTAGGGCCGTCATAATTATGCAGCGGCATTAAATGGATGCTAAATGGGAGCAATAAACTGTGTCTGTTTTAAGAACAAATTTTCAAAATAGCACAACCAGATTCTTGGCAACCTTGAGTATCCCCCCCTATCAAGTGCTGTCGCAGCGAATTATGACAGATTCCATTTGGGATCCCCACCAACAGCACGGCAAGTGCCCCTCATCTTGAGGCTCTGCCCACTTCTTGTCGTCGGTTTTCAATTTGCATTTGCTGCAGCCACGGCTCCTCATCTGGAACCGTCTGTAGCTCTGATAAATGATTTCTTTTTAATGCTTCGATGGGCCCAACCAAACGGAGCCCGTCCAAACCTACAGCTTATATTTGCAACAGTCGGATGAGTAGGAAGGAACGGGAGGAAGTGGTGGATATTCTGGACGGTGGACGGTGAACGTTGCGCTTATTTGTTTATGTTGCACAGAGTAAACAACTAATTTTCATTTGCCGCAGGAGTCGCACAACCACGACAAGATGACGACGACAACCATGATGGGCGACGACAGGAGCAGGGAAAGATGCATTTCTAGGAATACGAATTGGGACCCAAACAATGTCAGTCACGGGACTGTACACCATTTACTTTAAACTTTACTTTAAACAATGCATGAAGAGTTGAGTTCATAAAAACAAGGTAAGTTTCAGCATGTTTAGATTGAACCCATAACTAAATGTTAATTTGTTCTCTCAGGATGCACAATGACGGTTGTCATTCAGAAATACTTGCCGTCCCGGCTATGAAATGTATCTGGTCAAAAGGATAATGCTCGAAACCGGCAGAAAGGCAAGGACATGGGCGAATTGAAGTGCCAGTGGGTGTGAGAAGTTGCTGCCCATAAAAGGCAGCAAAACACATTCGCACACACACCCATGCAGGAGTAATACAAAAAAAAAAAAAAAAAAAATGTACAAAAACCGCAAAATAACCAAAAGACATTTAACATCAGCCCGCTCAATTTTCCATCTCTTTTCCCGCTCGGCTGGATTTTCTTTTGTTACACTTGCTCCTGCTCACTGTTTTCATTTCCTTCAGCTCGTGGACATGTAAATATGAGTGCAGCAGAGCAATCATAACAAAAATGCTGCACACTCAAATTATCCCTAAATAATTTAGATCTGTGCGGGCGAACAACTGGGCAACTTTACCTTTTGAAGCCTGTGTGTGCGATGCTGATTTCGGGTTTGCTTATCTTTCATTTCATATTTTTGGCCAAAAGGGAAGAGGCAGAGGAGGCGGCGGTGGCGGCGGAGGAGGAGAAGATGGTGGTCGTGGAAGAGGACCCAACATGAAAGCGGAAGCGGAAGTGCTTACCTTTACACACATGCCCATGGGAGTTTATGGAGGCTGAAATCCAACACTTGGCAAAACCGCATTTCATATGCAATGGATATACATTTGAATTAAACAAAAATAATAATTTTTACATTAAATTGTAACCCATATATATTTTACTTTCATCAACAATTTAAGAGATTAAGTAATCATATCATAAAAATGTTTTTAATACATGTAGCAACGTAAATGATTTCTCCAGGTGTGTGGAAAGTCCTCAGCGGAGGAAGTGGAAGGCGTGGCCGAGGTGGGGAATCCCCTTCGTTTGCCTACTCAGCTTTGAAATATGTCCACAGGTGCTCACCCACCGACTTTTATGCCAAACAAAACAAAAACATTAAATTGGCATTAGCGAGGTCGGTCACAAAACTTTGTTTAATAGATTAATAAAAAGCAGGCGCGTAATTGCTGTTTCATATGTCTAGTTACCTAAAATTGCCACAAACCCTAATATAGAATTCTTCATTATAATCTATAACAAATTTAACTTTATGCTTCATTACCGAAGACAAAAAGAAAATACTAAAGAATTTGTTGGCATAATTTTTCCGATTTATATATGAAATAACCACAAAACACAATGTTGTGAAAACTAGTCACTTGTTTTCAAACTTTGTTACATCTTTTCGGTCGAACCTCGCATGGTTGCGTTTAGTTCAAAAGGCTAATTGAAATTTGCCATTAATAATGCAAAAAGGTCTCGGAGAGAAAGTTTTGGGGCTACCCACCCACATGTTGGCACATACATACATGCATACACACACACACATATTTGTGTCCTGTGTGTGCGTACCATTTTAAATATTTCAAATATTTGTTACATTTGCGCGGTGACTGCCAAGTAACGAAATACTGCACTGGAATGGCATGGGATGGGATGTGATGCGATGGAATGGGTTTGGGTTGGGTTGGGAGAGAATGGTGTGGGGTCGAGACCACCGCTGACTCGGCCTTGCCATTTACCGCACGCCAAAAACATCAGCATCAGCATCAGCGGCGGTGAGCAGTCGGACAAGCCAGGTGGAGTGGCCAGGAGCGTCGTGGAATGAGCCAGGATGCTTATTTTCTGGTCCGTCAGCCGCCGGTGATGTCGACGTCACCGTCACCGCTACCACATGTATAACTGTTACTCCACCTCCTTCAGCAGAGGGTTTTGGTTTCTTGTTTCTTATTTTTCAATCTTTTTTTTGAGGGGGGGTGGAACCCCATTTTGGATATGTTGTGTGTGCTGCCGTGATTTCGCGAACTGGCACTGTGACTGTCCAAAAAAATGGAAAATAAATGAACAAGGGTGAAGTGCACAGGGGTAGGTGAAAAAAAAACATCGAGCACATGTTCAAGATGGAATGCTCGAAAATATGTTCGAGGGGTCGAAATCCTGAAATTCAGTGACAAACCGAAAGTTTCCAAGGTGTGGGTGCAAAACCTTAAAGCAATTAAAGATTTTAAACACTTTAAAACACTTACTTTACTGTCACTTTATTAATATTTAAACTTTAGTATCAACGATTTTATTAGATTACGACCTTTGATTTTCATCTGATTAGGTTAGTTAGTTAGTTAAAATAACATCTGCTGGCTGCCTTGCCTTTGTTTTATTATTTATTTTTTGCTTACTTTCAATTTTTTTCTCGTTTTCGTTGATTATTTCACGAAACAACAACGGCAAACAGAGACCAAAACGAATGCCAGATCCTTGGAGCCCAGGACATGGGTGGTATATATACATATAACTGGCGAGGATAAAAATTGTGCAAAAGGAAAAGACAAAAATTGCTAAAGACTGGGGAAAATCTCTTGAGGCTACTGAAAACTTCGTTCCATTTTGCCATCCCGTACCCGTAACCGGACCCGTACCCGGACTCGACTTTTCCGATCCCCTCCAGACCCTGGTGCTCCGTTTTACCTTGGGCAATCGTACCGTACACATTTCTTATGCTGTGCTTCTTGGCTTTGCGCCTCGGAGGCCCGGCGTCTCAGTCCCCAGTTGCCCATCGTCCTTTGTCCATTGTCCGCCGTGTCCTCCGTCCTCTGTCCTTGTGCTGCATCTCTGTTCCACCAACTGGGCCCTGGCGCGCTCCCTGTCCTTGTCCCTTTCCCACTTGCGCCATTTCCTCGGCGGCTTTTCAGACGGCGGCAGTGGTTTAAACACATGAAACAATTATAAAGTTGCTAAGAAATGTAAACCCAAAGAGAAAACAATTTAATTGAATTTAACCAGGGGGTTGTCATATCCTAATGGATTTAAAACAACAACAATAGCAACAGCAGACCGAAGCGGTAACCGCAACTACAACAACCACTACATCAAATACAAATAAAAGCTGGGAGCAAAATAAAAAAAAATATAGAAAAAACAGTAGAGAACAGTGGAGAGGGGAGAACTTCTGGGAATGGTGACCCAGCGAAGGGGAAACCCCAAATCGAATCGATAGCAGGCAAAATAATTAATATTTTATTGCTTGCGAGTAATTGCACTGACTGGTTTTACTAGCTTTAGACAAAATGCACTTACTTGCATTCCCATTTTTACCAAAAATAAAATCATAATATTATTATTTCCTTTTTGCTCTGCTGCCAAAGAGCTTTGTTTTTAACGTGTAGATCCTCCGAATTTTGGATCTGTAATAGCCATAAGTTTTGTTTTGGCCAAAGTGGCGATATTGCAGCTGGCTGCTCTGCTTTCTCTTCCTCTTTGCCCTGCGACTGACACCACCCACATCAGCGGCCCCGCCCCCTTTGGCCGCCCAGTGAATAACATGCCGCCACTTTGATTCGGCATTGAAATTGAAATCCGCTTATTTGATGCTGGAAAAAAAGTGAAATAAATAAGAAAATGAATGAAAAAAAAGAAACGAAAAGAAATCGGTGCAAAGCAAGCAAAACAATATTTTCCTAATTTTCGCGCGCGCACGCGACCAAGGAAAAGACAAAACGAGGGAAAAATTCCCCGAGCGTCAGGGCAAAAGAAAACTGTCAGCGGCAGCAACAGGAGAAAACGCCCCGCGGAGTGGGGCGGAAAAGCGAGTGGGTGGCACTGGTGGGTGGGTGCTATGGGTGGTGCGTTGGGTGGTGGTGGGAAAACGAAAATGGAAATGGGACATTTTCTGGGTGCAGTCAGCAGCGCGACTGTATTTGGCTTTTGTTTGCCGTTGATTTCCGCTGCTTCCGATTGCTTTGTTGTACTTCCTTTGGCCCCCTTTTCATTCCTTTTATTATTGCCATTGCCCCAAACGAAGAGGAAAAAGGTGATTTGATAAGACATCTCAACAAAAAAAAAAGGAAAAGAAATGCAAAAATAGAACGGGGCAAGGTGAGGTGTTTGGTGGATTGGGCCACTTAGATTGAGGAATTGTTTTACATTTCACAATGTGAAATGTCACTTCACCATTTTCGCCCAATGGTATTCACCAACAAAAATCATATTCAATATAAGCTTCTAATAAGTATAAATTTAATTATTAAATTTAATTATTATTGCATTACGATAATATACATTTTAAACGTTTTTGAGATATTCAAACTCTTTAAAAAGTCGACCAGCGAGCATTAACGAATAATTTCATTCATTAAATATTAGAACAAACACATGTATAAAATCTTCGCCCACCATCCAAAATCGATTGGTGGCTGAAAAATGGGGAAATCATTTTTCTGAGGGCGAATTAATTTTCCAATCATTTTATCATACATTATTATTGTTTGCGCAACAGAATTGTAAAATTGATTTATTTATTTATTCACTTGTACTCTATTTGCTTTTATTTTATTTCATATATTATTTCGACTAAATTAATGCTCAACCAGCCAGTGGAAAATCAAATAGACCAGGCGTCCAATTCAAAAACCGAAACCGTAATCGAAATCAAACCCAAGTCGAGGAATGGTCAAGAATTATTAGCCTACGGCGCGTTTGAAATGCGTGTCCAAAAAAAATCAAAAAAAAAGATAGCCAGTCGAAGCAATAGATAGCCCTATCTGACCAGGTTTCAGTTTTATTGCCAATTTTTATTTTGGTTTAAATCAAAATTGCCACCGAATGATAAAAATACTAAATCGACGCAAAAATGTTTCAATAGAACGGTAGATATACCCTTTATTTATAATTAACACCTTAATAAATGCAAATTACAGATAAATAGAAGCATAATATTGGTAGATTTTAGCACCGAAATCAAATATTCTTTTTATATTTTACTACAAATACAAAAGAAATCTAAGCACTAAAAAGAATGCCAAAATAACTGCTTTATAGATTGAAGGTATTTACAAATAAATTAATTTTAAACACATATTAAAGCTGGAATCAAATCTTAATAAAATCGAACAATCTTTATGTAAGGTAACCAAATTTGCATAGAAAATAATGCAAAATCAAACAAAGTACTTTAATCAAATGCATACATTTTAAAATGGAATACGCTGCAGTTTTAATGTGGCAGAGTAAAGCGAATAAATTCGCATCAGACAATCAAAACATCTATGGGAAAGTTTAAACATATTTTCGGTTAACCAATATTATAAAATAAGCCACCACCAACTTGTACATAAATCAAAATGAACAAATTGAACAATGCGAGTAGAAAAACAAGTATGTTTTCAACTTTATTTTTGTTCTCATTAATTATTCAAGAAACCTAATACAGCGTTTAAGTACTCGGAAACAGGCCTGGCTAATAATAATGCATAAATGAAACGTCATGGCCGAGACTCAAAAATGCAGTGCAAAAAAACACATGTATCTATGAATATATGTATATGACACTTATTGGAATTTTTGGCATAGACCAACAAAAGGAATGCCCAAAAAGATTCGCTTTTAATCGCATCAGAGGACATTTTGGCCCATTCCGCCGCATCGCTCAGTTGGATTTTACAAACAATTGGCATGTTTTTGGTTTTTTGCTGCTCGACGACGTGTTTGTTGTTAATTTGTTGCTATTGCACGGCTGTCGGCTCTGTTTTTATTATTTGAATCCAGTGCTTTAGGGATTTAAACTATACACACACACGCACACACAAATGTGTGCATATCGGCATGCACATAAAAAGCATTTATTTATGCAAATTTTATTTTATTTGTTTTCAATATTTTGGTAACTTTGTCGCTGATATTTCCGCCATGCAAAATCAACATCAGCCGACAACAAATCCAACCAACTGACCGGCTGTCAGGCAGCCAACCCACCTGGCCATGTGCAAATGCGTTTCACTGAATCATGTATGGGCACAGTGCGTATCGCGACTGTAGTTCTCAATATTTATGGGTCTTTAGCATTGCTTATTGGCTAAACAAAACAGGGGTTCTGTTATCTATACGACAATTTTTAGCCAAGTTTGAAGAATATTTCCTTCCTAATATTCCGTCAGAAAATAATCAGTTTTTTGATCAAAACTTTGGAAATATCGTTGAGCTTGTAATTAATAGAATGGCATTTCAGTTTAAAAATCTTAATTTTATGCAATTTTTCGCAAGTTTTGACGATGTTACCCATTACAAACAAGAGAGAACGCTATAGTCGAGTTCCCCGATTATCTGATACCCGTTACTCAGCCAGTGGAAGTGCGAAGGAGAGTTTTCAACACTGACAGTTTTTGGCGGTTTGTGGGCGTTAGAGTGGGCGTGGCAGAAAGTTTTTTGGTAAATCGATAGAAAATTACAAGACTAATACAAAAATGAAAAAATATCAAAACATTTTTCAAAAGTGTGGGCGTGGCAGTTTTGGGCGGTTTGTGGGCGTTAGAGTGGGCGTGGCAACATGAATCGACAAACTTGCGCTGCGTCTATGTCTCTGGAGTCTGTATGCTTAATCTCAACTTTTTAGCTTTTGTAGTTCCTAAGATCACAGCGTTTATACGGACGGACAGACAGACGGACATGGTCATATCGACTCGGCTATTGGTCCTGAACAAGAATATATATACTTTATATGGTCGGAAACGCTTCCTTCTGCCTGTTACATACTTTTCAACGAGTCTAGTATACCCTTTTACTCTACGAGTAACGGGTAAAAAAATTCGAAAATTTGGCCAAAAATTATTTAAACAAAGTCGGTCAAAAAGTGATTTAGTTGGTTAGTATAATAATAGTTGGTTAGTAGTAGTAATTAGGAATACAAAAATGTAATTCTTTTAACTTTCTGACCATTTTTAGTCAAGTTATGCCGAAAATACCAATCGTAAATATTGAAATTTTGCCGAAAATCGTTTTTCTGTTTTATTATTATCAGTTATTATTATCAGTTTTTTGTTCACAGCATTCGAAATAGTGGTCCAAATATGGAATGCTAGAAATTTGTTATTAAATTCCCAATCGAAAAGCATTTCAATTTTTTTTTTCAATTTTTTGCGAATTTTGAATAAAAATGCGAAAAATGGTCGAACAATTAATTTTCTAATATCCGGCTAACTGCATACCTCATCGAGATCCTAATTAGGTTGCCCATCAAATGGCCTAATACTTAAGATACGCACTGTATTGTGTTGGATAAAAATAAATATGCACACACGTTCAGTCGCATGTGTATGGATCAGTGTGCATTTGTGTGTGCGCTTCTGGCGACGCATTATTTTGTATTTTAATAATTCAAATATCAATTTGTTGTTACATTTAATATTTAATTTGAACTAAAATGTGTTAAATTCTTTGGGGTATTACGAGCGCACAACTGAACAAGTGCATTGTGTGAGCCGGTGTGGGTGTGTGTGAGCGAGAGAGTATTGGCATGGGGGAAAGAGACGCACATATGGCATGCAATTTTTGGTCTGCTTAATTACAGCTTAAAATCTTTGATTACAAAACCACCCAAACAAATAGACACCGGCGGCAAAGCTGAAATAAATACTGAAACCAAAACCAAAATGCTAATTGCCATCCGGTAAAGTCTCCCGTGCATCTAAAATGCAGAAAAATCCTTTGAATTTTCCGGTGAATAGCCATACGACCATGGCCGACTCTCCAATCAAAGTAAAGCACTTTGCAGAGTGCAGTCCTAAGTGAAAACTATAGGAGTACTCCATTCAGTTAGTGATAATCATTTCTATAAATTAATTGATAGGCCTCTTCTTAAACGATCATGTTGTGGGTTTCGTTATCCTTTCGCAAGACTCGCGTGCCTCTGCCATTCCGAAGTCCGCCTCTTTGCCTAATTGCCCACTTGACGGCAGCTGCTCTGGGTCACTTTAACCCATTCCACCTGGTTCATGCGAGGAGGAGACGGTGGAGATGGAGGTGGACTGGACTGCTTGGACAGCAGTCATTGAGCGTGTGTCATGTTTGTCAATGCCGGATGAACTCCCAAAACGCAGGCTCCCGGACGTGCGGCAAGTTCAGGTGCATGCCACATCTACCCCGTCCAGTCCAATTCAGTTCAGTCCAGTCTAGTCCAACCCATTTCAATCCATTCCCAGTACGTTGGAGTAGGCCCTTGGCCGCGTTGCCTGGACGACCCAAAACGCATGCAATCAAGTGTAAAATCATAGAATTTTTAATTGATTCCACCAACGCAACGCAACGCATAGCAACGCAGTCGTATCCTGGCCAGGACAAATTCAAACTCAGTCCTTGTCTCGTGTTCATATTGTTTTTTCTCGCATTTTGTTTTTCGTATACTGCCCACTTGGACCGGCGGACCCTTCTAATGCGCCGCTGTCGGAACTGCGGGTGTTTTGTTTTCAAATGCCCTATGAAAGGGTTTACACACTTGGTAATACAAATGGCAATCATTCATATGAATGAACAAATGGGTAACCAATTTCCTTGAATATTCTATATTTATTAATTTTTCTACAAACAAGCACCAAACTTGAGGCACTTAAACTCCAAGCCATGTTCATTTGTATCTTTTGGATTGGCAAGAGCATTTCCACTTTCGTAGAATTCTTCAGTTGTGTTTTGCGTTTTTTGTTTCGTTGCTTTCTTTGTTTGGTTAATTGGCAGTTTGTGCCTCGGTCTGACTATGACCCATTGGAAGCGCAAAAGTCTCTGGCAGGGACCACCTTACCCTTGCCTTTACCAATTCCTGTCCCAATCCAAATCCGTTGTTCACATAGTCCATTGCCACCTGGAAGCTGAAACCTCAATCCAGTGAGCCGGCTGCTTGACGTGTCCTCGACTTTGGCATTGCCATGGGTTGGCCCCCAGGATGCTGCAGCACTCTCATCCTGTCATCTGCCATGCCCTTTCGATTGAATTATCCTGGCTGGCCCAGCTCCTCCTGCTCCACATGGCTCCACATGGCTCCTCATGGCTCCACCTCCATCTCCCTCTTCGCCTTTTGTTGCTCTCATTTTTCCTGGATTTGATTTACATCTTTCATGTCCGCACACCCACCACACCCACTGAGCCCTGTGGGCGGTGCGATTGGAAAATGTCCTTGTTGTGCAAGATATTGCCTGCCTATGCTGGGTATCTTCGGTATCCTTCGATATCGAGGCAAACATGAGAGCCACTGTAGCTTATCATCGACTTTGAATCGAGAACTGAGCTCGTTAATCGGCTAAAGGCGATGTATGTAAAGTATGCAACGTTTTTATAAGCGTACATTGTACCATTGTATTCACAATAAACAATAATCATTCAGTCAAGACGAACTTAAAACTATACGTTATAAAAATATAATGGTATCGACAAGGATTTGCGGTTTGCGATTTTATATGTTTATTGATAATCATAAAACCCATCATATAACCCATTATTACATACATATGTATGTAAATCTTTATAAATGGTTATTATAGATAACAATTTTTAAATTTATGTAAACGCCACTTACCATGATTTTTTAAATTGCGTGTTATTTTTTGTGGCATTGATAATTTAAATATGATGATTATTGATATTGATTATTTAATTTTTATTTATTTATTATTAGACACTATTCATTCTCGTTTAATCACACATCACTTAAAAAAAATAAACAAAAACACTAACGACACAAAGGACCGGAAAATCGACCGTAATCCTCGCGAGAAATGGACCTCATTACCACATCACCTAAAAAAAATAAACAAAAAACATTAACGACACAAAGGACCGGAAAACCGACCGTAATCCTCGCGAGAAATGGCATCCGATTACCACAAGACGATCGTGGTGGTCATGCTGGACTTCTAAGCCACCGGAGCATGGAGATCACCGTGTTCCTGTCCACTTTAACCGCCGCGAAATGAGCACAAGTTAGCGAATTTGGCAAAAAGTAAGATCTTAGAATGTCGTTTGAACATTGAAACACGCTAAATACTAGATTTCGTTATTTACTTGGTTTCACTATACTTGATCTATGTACTTAATGCCTTTTGGGCGCTGTAAATAGCTCACAAGTTACAATGTTCGCTTTACATGCATATGTACGTACATACATCATAATGTGCACGCGATTTAAATCCTCTGTATACATGTGTATGTACGTATATTTACATGCATGCTTATGTGCATACACTTTCACTTGACCCGCGGAGCGCCATTTGCATTTGTGCACTTAACTAACCATTTTAACCATTTAAACGCAACACCGCGATCACTTTATAATACGTTATTTCATTTTGCAAACACTTAAACAACGCTAAACACACATGCATAAGTGTGTGCATACATTTTCACTTGTCCCGCGGAGCGCCAATTGCATTTGTGCACTTAACCAACGATTTCAACAATAATTCCATGTGTATGCGTAAAACACAACACCGCGATCACTTAATAATACGTTATTCCTTTTTGCAAACACTTAAACAACGCTAAACAACATTGTTTTATTTAATTTGATGTTTTTGCGCGGCTGCAATCCTTAGCGAACAAAAAATGAACTAAAAACTGAAGAAGAAGAGGAAGAACTAGACGAACATGAAGAAGAAGAGCGAGAGCGAGAGAGAACTTTTAATCCAAACTGCGAGAGAGAGCATTAAGCCAAAGTAACGGTTGCTTAAGCAAACGATGAACTTTGAAAGCTGTCTCTCCGCTCTCGCTTGCTCACTTTTGATCTTCATTCAATTATCCATTACAAAGGCCGAATTGGTAATAATAAAATATGAAGTGAAAACTGCAAACAGTTTGATTACGATTTTTGAGGAAACTTCTGCCAAGATCAGCATGCGATGGTTATGTCCTGAGATGGTGTATCCTGTATGCTGTATGCTGTGTTACCCATTAATATGCTTTATTATGGACATAAGTTAATAATCTTCAAGCGGCGCCGCCATTCAAGCATCCCTGTAATGTCTGTCGTCAATTTGGTCCAAAATCCACTCAGCATTCAAAAGGCATATGGCATTATGTTCAGATATATGCGGCGTGCGAAATCGGCTTGGGCCACGCCCACTCAAAAGCCCATTAAAAAATGAAAGAACAAAGCGAATGAAATGTGAGGAGAAAGTGGGGAAGGGAGGGGCGTCGGAGGAAGCAGAATAGTGCCATAACAAACGGGGCAAAAGATGCCAACAAGGCAATTGTGAAATGTAAATGGCCAACGTAATAGATGTCCAACGTCTCCAGATACACTGAGAAAAACCGCGAAAAATATGTAAGTAGTTACGGTTTACTTTATATTATCTATTTAAAAACGATGTAGCTTTTTACGTGTACCATTAACAGTTCTCATGCGTTGTTTTTGCACCAGCAGTTGTGAAATGCGATTAATATTTTTCCGTGCACAATGGCGACTTCGTCTCCAACAAGGACGCTGGCAATAATTCGTAAATTTGCTCAAATAAATTCCATGCTGAGCGGGACAGGCGGAGCGATTGCGAAGCAAGTCGTAGTCAGATGGAGATTGGCGATGGCGATGGCGATGGCAATGGAGACGGAGATGGAAATGGAGAGCCTAAAATATGTTGTCCGGGCTGAGTCAGGGAAAATATATGCAAAGCCCCCTGGTACGGATTCCACCTACCCAACGACTCCGACTCCAAGTCCGATTCCGATTCCGAGTCGGATTCGGATTCGGATTCGAATGATATGCAAAACATTCGCCGCTCGACTAGGGCACAAAATTCATGGCACGGCAATGCCATGGCAGCAATGGCATGCATTCATGGATCCGCATCGACATCCGCGCCCGCTGTCCGTGCCACGCAGATCAGCGGCATTTTGTAGCCAATCGAAGGCGGCATAAATAAATACATAAATATATGTATGTATAAACAATCGATGGCACTCCGCCTTTTTCGGAGACCAAGTGGTCCATACGACGGCGGGCGGGCAATTAATTTGCCATTTGTTTGTCTGTCTTGAAAGGCGACAAATCCCCCATACGCTGATAAGAATGAATGAGCCATCGCCATGGCGGGATACAGCCGCAGCTCCAGATACATCTGCAGTTACAGTTACAGTTACAGATACAGATACAGATGCATTGGCCGCTTCAGATACAGATACGTTTGCGAATGCGGATTGCTATGCAGCACAGATGTAAATGTATCTATGCGTGCTGCGAATGTGGATTGCAGATGCGGATGCGGATTGTGCCATTAACGGACGCAGCTTTGCTGGGCTTTGTGGGGTTAAGAGCTGAGGGTTAAGGGCACTGCGAAGAGGACTCACTTGATCATCTACCCAGCGTTAAGCCGATAATGTTCCACGCTGAATAAGTCTGCCATTTTTGGCTACCCACAGTACAGAAATACTCCAATTATCTTGGTTGCGGTTTATTAATCACTTAAGGCACTTCTACAATGGCTTTTAAAAAAGCAGCCAGCTATTACATGCTACCAATAGGGAAACCTATCTAGGATGTGCCGCACAATCAACGGAAATCCTCCGCTGATCCCTGCCTAATTTGCAGTGATCCCACAACTGTTTGTGCCAGCCAGATGTCTAATTCCCGAACCCCAAGGAAACTTTTTGGCAAACTCCAAAATCATGGCCAGCGATGAAGGAGTGTGGGCGAGCGAAGCGTCTGAGACAGTTTTCATTGCCAGAGAGGAAGTAATTAAAACACAACTCAAAGGACATTTTAATTTAATCCCTTTGAGCTTGTCTCGCTGGCTGTCTCGTCGCCATCACAAACATGCGACGCCGCCGCATCGGACGCAACAGTCAACTTCGAGGCCAAGTCTCAAGTCTCAAGACTGCAGTCTCTAGTCCCGGCCAGAACCTACCAGTTCCCGGCTCCTACGATCCGCCATTCCGTTGGCCTTTATTATTCCGACCAAGTCAAGTTGGGCCAAAAAATCGTGGCGCTAGTTGTGCACTCTGGCGTTTGGAAGAAAACGCTATTGCAGCATCGATGTCATTGCGGGCAATGCACTGAAACAAAAGGGTGTCACTTTTGGTGTCGTATTGTTAGAATCAATCCCTATATAATCCCACACTTATTTGCTTACACTATTCACATATTTCTTGTAACTAAACACAAACTCTCTTTAGTCTAATTATTAAAGATTAATTAAATATCTCAGATTTTTTTTCAGTGCCGTGCGCGTATAAATCATAAAGCTTTGACCATGCTTCCCCCCCCCCCTTCCCCCCCCCCCCCTCTTTTCACTTCTAAGCCTCTCCCGTTTCCCCGCCAACTGGCATTTCCCATTTGCCAAGACTTTCCTCCTCCATTTTGGTTGCATTTTATTTATGCCGACAGTTTATTAATGCCACTCGGAGACAGAGGCGGAGGCGGGGGGCGTGGGCAGCGATTGCAACGTGCAGTGGTGGGTGGACCGCCTTGTAATTGTATTTGCCTTTATATGCATGTATATATGCATGCATGTGTGGGTGTCTCCAGGGGCGAACTTTTGATTTGAGGAGCCCACATGGCCGAGATTTCGCCACTAGGGATGCTGCAAATATATTGATAATAAAACAAAAGTACGCAGAAAAAATTATTCATCTAAAATGTAAAAAATATTAAAAATCAGTATAGTAAGTATGAGTAATCTGTGCGATACCATCTGCAAGTAATCGTCCGAAGTGCTTGAACTTCGATAACTATCCAGCGATAATTTCGACACTTTTTGCTTACCCCTCTTATCGTCAAACATCCCTGGCCGCAGCCTCGTTTCTGCATTCATCCGCATCCGCATCCGCATCCTCTTCCTCCTGATTCGCCGCGCCAGCCGCCTGGTGACCAGCGCTGCATCCGTCTCCAGTTCGAGTCTCCGGTTCGGTTTTGGAGCGGAGTTTGGGCCCCAGTTCGCTTTGCTTCTTGCTGCTTGCCGCTTGTTATGCTAATTAGTTGTCGACGTTGACGTTTGCCAGCAACGCCGACGTCGTCGACACCAACGATGTCTTTAATTGGTTCTCATGTTGCAAGTCCACGATGCTGCTTTTGCTGTTGCTTTTTCTGTTGCTGCTGCAGATGTGGCTGGTGATGCTGCCGTTGCCGTTGCAGTTGCAGTTGCAGGCGGCAGCTGCTGCCAGGTCGACTTTCTTCTTTCTTTTTTTCTGGCACCCTCTCCATTCTTTGCCACTTTGGCACTGGCAATTAGACTTCTTTTTTGGGGCGGCAGCATTGCCTGTGGAGCCATGAAAAAGAGTGTCAAATGGGCCAAGTGTCGTTTCATCGCCTGCACTTGAAGTGTGAGTTCCAAAAACGAATCGATTTCTGTAGTAAGTAACCATGCTTTTAGACTTTAAAGCATATAAATTCCACCTATTTGAAGATATTTTGTATATTGTTAAATTTTGTTAAATTTCTGCCTAAAATATACTATAATTACATTACGTGTAATAACTCACTCATCATCGAATTTGGCGAATGCCTCGTTGAATTCGCGACATTTTGCAGCGGAACTTTCCAAATGAACACGCATTGATAATGCGATTCAAATTGGGTTCAATTTAAGGCCCGTAATCCCGCACTGCACGTTCCACATTTATGCTGCCCCATTGGCACTTAAACCCTTTGGTAGCCCACTGTTCCGTAGCTTCCCTTAACTCCTGATTTATGCACACACACACACACACACACACATCCATCATTATCATTATCATTATCAGCCGGGGCAGCCCTGTTGTTAGTCCACAAAAGCGTTTTGTTGTGCCAACCAAAACTGTCAACATTCAGCTGCCAGTTGATGGAGCAGTCGGGTTAGTCCAAACGTTATGATAATCACTCACGTGGTCTGCTCGCTGGATACGGCTAGGGAATGGGAAATGGGGTCTCCGATGGGATGGAACAGGTGGTGGCCGACGGCAGGACATGGACTTGGACATGAACAGGGGCAGACGACAGGTAATAAACAATTCCATTTACCGACAACTGTCAGCAAATAATGAAAAATTGAATAAAGTAAGAAAAACGCTGCAAGCCGAGGCATTCAATGCTCTGCTCAATTGATGGGTAATTTCAGCAACAGGTTAAAGTATTGCGCATACGACACGGTGCAGACGTAACATTTTGTTTATATTTTTTTTGCTATGTAAAAAAACAGCAAGAGAGATTGGCAAGCAGATCGAATTTTTCCTCGTTAGCTCAGAAGAAAAAAGGGTATAAAATATTGTAAAATATTGCGCATACGCCGCGTTGCACATCGTTAAGGGTGTTGCGTTGCATTGCACTGCGTCCGATGGACAGATGCAGATGGCTTGGGCGCCAAATGGTCGCCACAGCCGCCATCCGCCCACAAACTGTCCAAATATGTTTGGTTTTTCAGCTGCCGAAGCTGCGTGGGTGCCCAACAATCCCGATCCCGATCCCAATCCCAATCCCAATCCCAGAGCGGCGATGCAACGATGAGCGAAATTGACATGCATGTAATTAGTGACAAGGGGCCAGTGGACGATGGACGGTGGACAGTGGACAGTGGACCGCTGTTAGCACTTGATGAGCTTTATCCGCACACGCTCGCATATGCAGTCGTATATATATCAATTATGCCGTTTATGACCAAATGTCGAGAGTTGGAGTTGCTATCCTCCCTGGCCCTCGAATCTGGCAAAAAATTAATTTTCAATGCCGTCGCAGGAATCCATCGCGAATGACACATCATCTGGCCAAAAAACTGATGTCGAAAAAAAAGGTTTCTCTCAACATTTTACACGCTTGAAATGAAAGGTGTTGTAGAAAGTTGTTATACAAAATATATTATAATATATAATATAATATAATAATAATATAAAAATATAATTATAATATAATTGTTTTATAATTTTACACATAACTTTAGTCATAACAAATTTGTATAATACAACACCAAATTAACAATCGTTGAATCATCACAAATTTCACTTTTTGTTTGTTAATAGGAAAACATTTTCTGAAACCATGGCATACGCGTTTGCAGCAAGTCTCGGTGGCAATGTGTAAAGGCCTCTGCGATGGAGTAGGCCAACAAATGGGGTGCCGAAAAAGGAGCCGGAAGAGGGACAGGACGACAGGACGACAGGGCGACAGGAGCAGGATCTCGACCAGGAGTTGGAGGATGGCTGCTCGATGGCTGGTGGAGATGGGTAGGCGCCTGTCTCGTCAGCGTCACTTGCCACATTCACGTTGACTCTTTTGACACGTCGACAAATTGTCAACAACGTTGCCACCGAAGAAACCAAAGGACCAACAAAAACTAAGAAAAATGATCCAAAAATGCCGGCCACACTGGAATGCAGCCTCCAACCGATGTGCATGTGTCCTAGTGACTCCTGCTGGCTCCTGGTGGCTACTGGTGGCTCCCATCGTCCTGGTGGATGCTCTCATGGCATCGGTGGGTTTTTGGTGGTGCAACTGGAACGGCTGACTCGTCTATTAGCAGGCCGCTGGCATTTTCACGCTTTCGTTTTTATGCGGCTCAGTGGATTTCTGTCGCACTTAACGGCATCAGTGGCAGTGACACTGGCCATGGTCCTCTGGCCACCATTTCCACACCAGCACCATCATGTCCTCCTGCTGCTTCGCTACTCGGCACATTTATCAACGCCTCGCACAGAGCAAAAGTCCAGTGGCTGCAACTCGCCGTTTTGGTTCCCCAAGCATTTTGCTGAAAAATGCAATTCAGCACGATTTGCATTTTAGGAATCCTGTTTCGAGTGGACCGGCAAGTCCTTGCAATAGGCAAAAAAAAAAAAAACACTGATCATAAAACCTTTTTCGATCCAAACATAATGCATAATTGCTTAACAAAAACAACATCTATCTAATTTCAACTTTTATGCAGAAAGTCGACTATTTGCCAGCTCAAGAATACAAATAACTTACTCACCCAAAGTGAAGCATTGAATTCACGTCGTTGGACTAATCGCAGGATGCGGAAAACCCCATTGGGCTTTGGACATAACTCTTCTTCTAGCTTGACCACTGCAGACAGTTGGAATTACGGGCATTTCCGGATGCTTTGGCAAATAATTAAGACTCCGTTTTAGAGTGGAGCAGCCATATTTTATCCGTGGCGATTTCGTGCGCCGGCACATCAATCAAAGTAAATATGTGTGTGTGTGTGTGTGTGTGTGGTGGAAATTTCCATGCGAATGTGTTTCAAGTGCCTTTTCCCAGTTATAAATTTTCGCACACATCCTCGATGGCGCAAGGACGAGGGACACGAGGAACACAAAGGACAAGGCACAAGGACACACACCGAATGCATTCCACTCACGGCAATGGGGAAAGTGTCAAGTTAATGCCAGTAGCGATAGCAGCAAAAGCAACTACAAGGACATTGCCATCCCACCACCCACCGCCTACCGCCCACGCCCCCACCACCCCCTTCACCAAATGACTTCGTTGACGGCGTCATTTGCCTGGCGAAAAGGTAAGTTCCTCTCACAAGCCAAAAATCTTGCAGCTCAAAAGAGCAGGCGAACTCAACTGGCACATACCCTTTACTTTTGACTAATCTTCCTAGCAGAATTTAACTTTTCAAGCGAATTTAGTTATAGCTTTTATGGTTGGTAATACCTGTTAAAACCTTAGGGTGCATAGAAACTGATATACTAACGCATAGACTTCTACCACAAAAGTCGTGAAAGCACTTGTCTGAATGATTTGGGAAATAACAAGATGCCTCCTCCGACTCCCACTGGGATGGGTGAGCTCCATGTCGAATTTCGCGCAGTGTAGACCAAGTTATAATGATGCCACTTGGCTGACTGCTGTTGATGTTGCTGCTGCTGCTGCTGCTGTTGCTGCTGTTGTCGTTTAGCTGCTGAGGCGATGCCAGCATTTTGGACGCCCTTTGGACTCCACTCTTCAGACAAGTCAAAAGGACTCCAGGACTCGAGGACTCCTGACAATGATATGTGAATGTGCCCGGCACTGAAGTTACTAAAGGCACTGAAGTTACATAGGTACTATACTGCATGCCAAAAGGTGACGGGCAAATCTGGCGGAAAACTCGGCGACGGAGTGGAGCGGAGTGGAAATATTGCTGACAGTTGTGGCATATTATCATACGGCGGTGTCCTCCACGCTGCAAGTAGCAAGTCCCTTCTCCATGTCCTGCCACATTAGCAGTCGCGTGTGCTCGGCAATCGCCCGACATTTGTCGCATCCCATGACAGATGCAGTGCATCCCAGTTTCAGTTTCAGTTTCAGTTTCACTCCCATTTTCCACTTCAAGTCACAGAGTCACAGGCCGCCTTTGATCTTTTGTTGCAAACAAATTATTTTTTTTGCATTGTCCTGTTTGGCTTGCTGGTGGACTTAATGTTTAAAAAAATCTACCTTTTGGCATTTGAGTAATTTGAAAATGTTTATATTGGTATATTGTATTGAATTTATTATATTAGAAATGTAGATATTCAAATATAGATATTGAATTATACACAGATATTCAAATATAGATATTCATTCTCCAGCTGGCGCCATCTGTTGCTCAAGTTTCAATGGTTGCAAAACAAAAATAAGCTTTCTAGTAAACAATTTTCAAAAGCTTTTCGCAAAATTTCAAATTGTTGGGAAAATGTTAGTAGGATATTTCATTTTGCTATACAAATAAGGGTATTTATTGAGATTGCGTAAAAAATTAAGTGTATTTATTGAGACTGCGTAAGATACATTAAATCTTAACTTGTACATGACATTGTAACTAACATTGTAACTACATACATGAAGTAAAAAAGAAAGAAGTATTGTAACTACATACATGAAGTAAAAAAAAAGAAGTATTATTACATATATTATTTGGAAAAGGGGAAACCAATGCTCCTAAGTGGACTCCATGGACTGGTTATGTGGCTGGATGGACAGCAAGATGTCGTCGGCGTTTTTAAACTTTAGCGATATGTTTTCGACAAACTGCAGCTTTTCCAGCTGGAAATCGCTCTGAAAATCAAAGTTTGAGACCAACTTCACCAGGAACACCTTCATGATGAAAAGTCCATAGCGGCGACCTGGAAAATATATGGAGTGGGTACCAAAACTATATAGTTTCATGTTGCTAAGTAGGGCTTCAAAGTTAATGCAAAGGGGTATCTGTTAGTCGTGATACTGCTTTCAACTCACCGATACACGACCGCAGTCCATTGGAGAAGGGCAGGAAGCTGTAGGAGTGCCGCCGATCGCGCTGCCTCCTCGGTTCCCCCGATCCCGATCTTGATCCCGAACCCGAACCCGAACCAGGATTACTCGGCTCCTGCTGCTGGTCGAGAAACCGCTGCGGATCGAACTGCTTGGCGGTGGCGCCCCACCAGCGCTCGTCGCGTTGCATGTTGAAGGTGTCCAGCACCACGATGCTGTTTTGGGGCACAATCGTCTCCCGCTGCCGGCCCGCCAGTGGAAAGTCGCGACTGACGTGGCGCAGATTCATCGGTACGGTGGCCAGGAGGCGCAGCGATTCGCTGACAAAGGCGTCCAGATAACGCAGCTGCTGCAGCTGCTCCAAGCTGACCGCCACCTGACCGGTGCCATCCGGTGAAACCAGGGCTCTAATCTCCGCCAGCAAGCGACGCTGGCAGTCGCCCTTGTTGGTGGCCAAGCAGAGGAGGGCCAGCATTATGCTATTGGACACCGTCTCGAAGGACTGCAAATGATCCAAACTTATATAAAGGAATATGAAAACGCATTTGGGACACATACCACCAGTACCATGGACTGAGCTTCGTCCATGATCTCCTCGAGCGTCATCTCGCCATTGGCGGCCAGTTGAAAAATCTGCTCGATGAAGATGCGCCTCTGCCAGCCGCAAGACGACGAATCCTCACCAGACTTTTCACCACCAACGGCGTCCCTTAGCCGCCAGTTGCGATGCTTCGTCCTCACGATGCCGCCGACGAAATCCTCCAGCAATTTGGCGCACTTCCTGGACTCCTCGTACAGTTCCGGGGCCAGGAGGCGGTGCAAAAGGCGTATCTGGAGCCATGGCTTCACCACTCGCACGGCTGAGATCTCCAAAAGTCTGGTTGCGATTGGGATGGAGTTAGGTAATGTAAGGTTAGATGGAATCTGCACTCACCGCTTGTAACTGTGGGCAATGTGCGCGTCATCCAATTGCGTGAAATTGGTTGGAGTGCCCATAATAGTCACTGCAAGAGAGTAAATCGATTATATATACTAATTTATGAAAATTCCCATATATTAAGTTTTATAATATATGGTACTTAAAGGTAACCACATAAATGGCTTGGTTTTCAATAACTGTGAGTGCAAACACTTATTGCTCGACTCAATCAAACAAACACTCATAATTGCATGTAAATATTTTGATGACTTTTCGTGCGGCGACTATATACTTGGTATATAGGCACATTCACATTGGATATTTGATATTGAATATTGGAACGATGGGGACGACGGGATTCCGGCTACGTGAGGCGCATGGAAACGGGGGGCACGTGTCGCAACTCAAAGGGAAGTGAATGCAATTAGTTATTTATTTATTTGTTTGTGAATTCCGCAACGAAATCTCCAAGTTACTTTCACATTAAGCCATATATCTTAGTAATCAGTAATCAGTAATCAGTATGTATCAATGGCTTATACTCACAACAGGATACCTCCAGCACGGCTCGACTGAGCAAATCCTCGGCATCCGTAAACTTGACTGCCTGTCCGTGAAGATGGGGCTGCGATAGGAACTGTTCGATTATCTGGTTGCCCACCGAGTTGAAGACATCGAAGAAACTGGCCACAATGTTGTGACTGAAGGCGGGATTCAGCTGCTTTCTACGCAACTTCCATTTTTTCCCTTTAATAACAAACAATAATTGCAATTTTATCTTGAAAAATCCTTTAGATGTTTACCTCTGGCATGCAGCAAACCGCGACGCACGAAGAAGCCATCCTGCAGAAAGGTCTTGTCCAGGCACTCGGGCGCATTGAGGACGCATTCCATGCCGGCGGGATCATCGATGTAGAGCAGGACTCGGGTGCCCACGAGTACGGCCAACGGGCGCTGGAAGTACACACGATACTGGGATACCTTCTCCAGAATGCCTGCAAAATGTTTACTAACAATTAGATACAATACAATACTAAAACTGTAAGACTCAACTGTTTGGATGCAGATTGATGCAGAGGAGGAACCAGAGAACTGGCTGCTGGACAACGCCGCGCCATCCGTTCAGCTGCCAGATGAGCCGCCAGCACTTGCGTTGCTGCCAGGTGAGGAGCACCGCCAGAAGGGCGCCGCACGCCCACAGGGCCACGTTCAGGTGCATCGCTAGTGTCACTACCACTATCACCAACACCAACACCACAGCCAGCGGCAGTACGCTTTTTACGGCCTAATGCGGTGCTTTGTAGGCAGCACACTTTGCAATCTACGTGGTTTCAGTGGCTCAGTGGTTTCAGTGGCTTTAGTGGCTTGGTGATTCGGTGGCTACAATGGAGGTGGCTTAAACGAGGCTGGGCGAACCGTTCGGTTGGGCCAACGGTTGACAACTGCCAAAATGTGCTACACACAATATTATTGGCAACACCCGCTGGCTCATGACTGAAATGGCTTTCTTAATTGCCCGGCGGACAGTGGGCAGGATTTTGGGTCAACAGCAATAATGGTAATCAAATAAGATTTGGCTAAAGAGCGGAGAAAACGCAAAGGTGGCCAAAAGTATGCAGTAAATATGCTGTTGCATACTCTTAGGCTGATTTAAATACCTATTTCTGCACCATAAGCTATAATAATATAAAATATTTCACTCTTAATAGCAACATAAGCTTATAATCCCCTTCAATTGGATCACTAATACTTTGCTTGTTTTTTCAAATCGATAAAAGACAAATCTAGCGACATTGCAGCTAAATTGGCCAGGTCAAAGTTCAAGCTGCAGCAGTGCACTTCTGTCAATCTCCCCAGGCGCAGATTAGATATCCCCTTTGATCGACGGAAAAAGCCAGCAAATGCGGCACAATAAACCAAGTGCATAGTTATATATGTATATGTTTAAATATATGTATGTACAACCGTCTGAATGAAATCCGATAATCTAATCTGGGCCGCTGTTAACTGTTAACAGTTCGTTGATCTGTTAGTGGAGCGAGTTCTTAACCCTACAAAGCCACATTACTAATGAATTAAACTCATAAGAAAATCATTTAAAACATTTTTAAGTTATATGCTACCTTTGACTATATTTTTTCGTTTTTCAATATCCCTAAAAGTAAACCCATTAAGTTAGTATAAAATTGTATTATTGATAGTTAAAAATGCAAATGCAAGTAACTAAGTATGCATAAAATTGTATTAAGTTTAAATGCAAATGAAAGTAACTACTTTTAATTAGGGTTAATGTAGCCCAGTGCAGATTAGCTGCCAATCATCAGGTTTCATTTAGCTAACAATTCAGTGCGATTGAAACGCTCGAGGAGAACATACCACCACCTACATTTAGTGGGCGACATGGCGCTGTGGCCACTGCTACTGATCACCCTGGGCATCTGGATTCTGGTGCGGAAGTGGACACTGCTGCTACTGGGCACCAGTCTGCCGGGTCCGTGGGCGTTTCCACTCCTGGGCAATGCTCAGATGGTGGGCAAACTGAGGCCGGAATGTGGGTGACGATGCAGTGGTCCATCCCACGGTAGTAGCCATCCAGCAACCATCTTTCATCCAGTCATCTTTCTCGTTTTCACAGAGCTGCGCGATCGCTTCGGTGCCACCTATCGCCTGTGGTTGGGTCCCCAGCTCTGGGTGTTCCTTCATACGGCAGAGGAGACGCGACAGGCGCTCCATGATCCCACGCTCCGCAAGGCGGAAACCTTTCTCCAGCTGGAGCCGCTCATCGGCAACGGTCTACTGATCAGCCATGGTGGCCATTGGACACGGCAGCGTCGCCTCCTCACGCCCGCCTTTCAGCCCCAGGTGCTGCGTAGCTTTGCTCCGGCGATTGGTGGGCATGTAGAGCGCTTGGTCAGGCGACTGGCGGCAACCGGTGGCGAGTTCCTGGAGGTCACTGATCCGCTCTTCGCCTGCCTCCTAGACGCCATTGTGGGTGAGCTGGAAAACGTAGATCATTTGATATAAGTAAGTTGTAACTGATCGATTTTAGACACCTCCATGGGCACCCAATTGGACACCCAGTCCGTGGAGCACTCGCCCATCATCAAGGCATTCCATCTGAGCAGTAAGCTCCTCTTCAAGCGCATGATCAATCCGCTCCTCTCCTCCGACTGGATCTTTCAACGCACCCAACTCTGGCGCGATCTCAACGAGCAGCTCCAGGTGATCCACACGCTGATGGAGTCGGTGATCGAGAAGCGCGCCCAGGAGCTGCTGGCTAAGGAGGAGACCGCGGACAGATCCCACAATCTCCTGGACACGCTGCTCTTGGCCAGATTCGAGGATCGATCCCTGAGTCGCAAGCAAGTTCGCGATGAGATCAACACCTTTGTGTTTGCGGTAGGTTCTCCTTAAACTATGATCTTTGCCCTAACATATATGTATTATCATAAATACCTTTTCAGGGAGTGGATACCACCACGGCCTCCATGTCGTTCGTGCTCTATGCGCTGGCCAAGTATCCCGAAGCGCAATGCCGTCTACGCAAGGAGCTGCAGGATGTGGCGTTGGATGAATCTACCGACCTGGACGCCCTCAATGGGCTGCCCTATCTGGAGGCGCTGATCAAGGAGGTGCTGCGTCTCTATACCATTGTGCCCACCACTGGACGCCAGACGACGCGATCCACCGAGATTGGAGGACGAACCTACTGCGCCGGCGTCACGCTGTGGATAAATATGTACGGATTGGCGCACGACAAGGAGTACTATCCGGATCCGTATGCCTTCAAGCCGGAGCGATGGTTGCAGGAGGATGGCGCTTTCGCCCCACCCGCCTTCAGCTATATACCCTTCTCCGGCGGACCACACGTCTGCATCGGCCGGCGGTATTCCCTGCTCCTGATGAAGCTGCTCACCGCCCACCTCGTCATGGCATTCGATCTGAAACTGGACCAGGAGCAAGCTCCTCTCAAGCTGCAGGCCCAGATGGTACTGAAAGCGCAGCAGGGCATATATGTGTCATTTTCGAAACGATAGAAATTCTAGTTAAATAAGCAAATGAAATTCACTGTAGAAAAGCATGCCAAAATATATATATATGTTATATATATGAGATTATATGAACATTTTTAAGAATTAAATGCAGTTTTGTAAAAACTAACTTCGAAAAAAGCTAAAATATATCGAAGCGCAAATCGTTTGGGGAACAGAATAAATCTATAATATAAATAAAATGTTTTTTTTTTTGTGTATGTATATACTATGCATTATGTATAGATTTTTTTAATCAATTTATAAAAAAAAGTATATTATTAAAGAGTATGTCAAAGTAATAGCTAGAATCTAGTTACATCTAGCTACATCTTGCTTTCGCCCTGGTTACTATCGATAGTCAGATGAGCAGCACGCAGCGTTGCTGGCGCTGATAACATGTGCTGCCGTTATCGTTTCGTTTTTGACAGCTGCACGAGCTGCGCGCTGCATGTGTATGTGTGTGTGCGAAAATATTAATTGATACCTTAACGATGCGATGCAGTGCCGTGTGAAATACTTCGGAGCTGTTTGTTTTTAAATTTCAACAATTCAACATTGAAGACAGCTTTTGTCTGTTCGGCATACCGTGCTCTCCGCTGCTCGAGCCCAAAAAAAGAAAAGAAGCGTAGCGACGGAGGTGAACAGCGACGTGCAGCACACACACTAAAACAAACATACAACACACACACACACACTCAGAGAGACCGACAGCGTAAAGGCATACGGAAAAACGCACACACCCATGCAAATGCCATAAATTGAAGTGTATTTGTAAATTATTGTATTGTTGGAAAGAAAGCAAGCAAGCACACGCATACGGCGAAAAATACGCAAAGAATCTTTAAATTTTGCCAAAGTTTCGGTTCGCAACGCTACGCTCTGTTACATCGCCGATTCGATTGCTAATATTCCTAATATCCAGCGTGCGTGCGTGAGATCAACCTTGCCGCCCGCCCACAAAAATATCCTCCGCCCAGCGCCACCCACTCTTCTCGTTTTATTATTTTTTTTTTTTTGTTTTTTGTATTCGAATACGGCAAAATCGGAAAGCGAGCGGCCCGCAAATATATATATTTATTTATATTTATTGACAACGAGCAGCGAACAAGCAAGGTAAGCTCCATACATACATGCATATGTATGTACCTATGTACATCGGTGGATGTATGTACGCAAAATAAGTGCATGCTTGTGCGTGTGCGGGGCATAAGAAGAAGAAGACGCTGAAGCGGCGACGCATTTAAAGCTGATTCTGCTTCTGCTGCTGGCGTTGCTTCTTCTTCCTCAGCCGCTGGCCGCAACAAATTGCATAAAACAAAATATACATACATGTGTATTTATGTACATATCTATGGTGGTACATGCATACGAGTGTAAATACGTATGTACCACTTTTCATCCAGTCATTGTACAATATTTATACATGTGTGGAGCTTATAGCATGCGTATGTTTTTCCTATCATGTGCGTACATATTTGTAATTTGACATTTGTTTATTACAGTACTTGATATTCAGTGAGCAAATTTGAAGGCAGAAAAAAGCAGAAAAGCTAAAAAAGCGGAAACGCCGCATAGCGGCAGCAGTTGTCCAAGTAAAAGAGCACATCCAGTGAGTCCCGATCCTACAGAGAAATCCATACCATCAGTACCGATCCTTCGCGGAGGAGCCGCCCCAATTCAGCACCATTCAAGTGCCGACTAAAATGGAAATTGAAACAGATCAGTCTATTGAAGCAATGGACACCCAGGACACCCAAGAGGTCGAGATCCTCACCAGTGACCTCCAGCAGCAGCAGCAACAACAACAACAGACTCCGCAACAGCAGCAGAATTCGCCGCCTCAATTGCCCAAATTCAAAAATCTTATCCAGCCACAATTGCACGCCGTTGGCGCTGTAACCCAGTTGCCCAGCGAGAACGGCAATGTGCCGCCACAGCAACTATTGGCGGATAGCAGCTCCACTTCGTTCGGCGACGCCGAGGCCATGGGCATTGACGATGAGTCCAAGGAGGATCAGTTTCGCTCGGAGACCACATTCTCCTTTACCGTCGAGAATGTAGTTCAATTGAAATCGCAGAGACTGTCGCCGCCAGTGTATGTCCGCATGTTGCCATGGAGAATTATGGTCATACCCAATGATCGTGCGCTGGGCTTCTTCCTGCAATGCAATGGTGAGAATGATTCGCCCACCTGGTCATGCAATGCCATTGCTGAGCTGCGTTTGAAGTGCCACAAGCCGGATGCACAGCCATTCAGCCGTGCTCGCATTAAGCATTTGTTCTACTCCAAGGAGAACGACTATGGCTACTCGAACTTCATCTCCTGGCAGGAGCTGCAGGATTCCGACAAGAGCTATGTGCACAACAACAGCATCACCCTGGAGGTGCACGTAATTGCGGATGCACCGCATGGCGTTTTGTGGGACTCGAAGAAGCACACAGGCTATGTGGGCCTCAAAAATCAGGGCGCAACCTGCTATATGAACTCGCTGCTGCAGACATTGTACTTCACCAATTCTCTAAGACTGTCTGTGTATCGCATACCCACAGAGGCTGATGATAGCACCAAATCAGTTGGACTATCGCTGCAGCGTGTGTTTCATGAACTGCAGTTTGGTGACCGCCCCGTGGGCACCAAGAAGCTAACCAAGTCCTTTGGCTGGGAGACGCTCGATTCGTTCATGCAGCACGATGTCCAGGAGTTCCTTCGCGTGCTGCTCGACAAGCTCGAGTCAAAGATGAAGGGCACAACACTGGAGGGCACCATACCGGGTCTGTTCGAGGGCAAAATGTCTTCGTACATTAAATGCAAGAACGTTGACTACAACAGCACACGCTACGAGACGTTCTACGACATCCAGCTGAACATCAAGGATAAGAAGAACATCTACGAGTCCTTCCAGGATTACGTAGCTCCCGAGACGCTGGAGGGTGACAACAAATACGATGCTGGTGTGCATGGCTTGCAGGTGAGTCCTGATTCCGTTGGGATTTATGAAATCATCAAGATTTAACTTGAATAGTTCTCTACTGTACTTACAAATGATGTATACGTAATATTAATTGATATATTATCTTCTGGATTTAGGAAGCCAGCAAGGGCGTCATCTTCACTTCATTCCCACCCGTTTTGCATCTGCACCTGATGCGCTTCCAGTACGATCCCGTCACGGACAGCTCGATTAAGTACAACGATCGCTTTGAGTTCTACGAACAGATCAATCTGGATCGCTACCTAGCCGAGGGCGAGAAGACCTCGGCGGATTACGTTCTGCACGCCGTCCTGGTGCACTCTGGCGATAACCATGGAGGGCACTATGTGGTCTTCATTAATCCAAAGGCTGACGGACGTTGGTTTAAGTTCGACGACGATGTGGTCTCCAGTTGCCGCAAGCAGGAGGCGATCGAACAGAACTACGGCGGTATGGACGACGAGATCTCGTTCCATGCGAAGTGCAGCAATGCCTATATGCTGGTCTACATCCGCCAATCGGAGTTGGAGCGCGTCCTAGGCGACATACCAGAGAACGAGATCTCAAGCGACCTGGTGGAGCGCCTCGATCTGGAGAAGCGCATCGAAATGGCGCGACGCAAGGAGCGCAGCGAGGCCAACCTTTATGTGTCCGTGCACGTGATCCTCGAGGAGTACTTCGAGAACCAGCACAAGCGTCACCTCTTCGATCTGGAGAAGGCTCATCCGCGCATCTTCCGCATCAAGCAAAATCAGACTGTCGACGAGCTGGTGGACATGTTTGTCAAGGGTTTCGGAGTGTCGCGCGAACGCATGCGAATGTGGAACATGTGCACCGCCCAGACGCAAAAGTTTTTGCATTTTGATTTCGTGGCGGAGGCGTCACGCGCCATCGAGCAGATACCGACGTCACAGAAACCGTGGGTCATCTGGCTGGAGCTAGCCTGGCCAGATGTTTCTGGTCCCCTGCCGTCCTTTAATCCCAAGACCGAAGTCCTGCTGTTCCTCAAGTACTATGATGCGCGTAACAAGCGCCTGAACTACATTGGATGTACCCAGCAGCCGCACACCCGCCGCCTCATTGATCTGGTGCCGGAGGTTAATCGGAAACTGGGCTTCGATGCGGACACCGAGATGACCATCTTCGATGAGTACGCCGACAAGAAGCTGGTCAATCTGAACGAGCCCATTGAGAGTGTGCTGTTCATACCGCAGGACCACCTGCAAGGCCACATCCTAATCTTCGAACGTGAAAACGTCGACGCCAAACTCGACCTGCCCACGGTGCAGGACTACTTCCTTGATCTCGTCTATCGCATCGAGATCATCTTCAGCGACAAATGTAACCCCAATGAGCCGGACTTTACGCTGGAGCTGTCCAATCGCTACAACTACGATCAACTCACCAATGCGGTGGCCGAGCGCTTGAATACCGATCCACAGAAGCTGCAGTTCTTTATGTGCATCAACAACTACAAGGAAACGGCGGGCAATGCAGTGCCCTACACATTTAAGGTAGCTATAGACTTGTAATTGGCTTTGTATTGTGCTTGTTCACATTACTAAGCATAACGTTTTCATTTCTTGCAGGGAACCATCAAAGATCTGGTGTCCTACACCAAACTGAGCACGCCCAAGCGTATCTTCTACCAGCGCCTGTCGCTCAGCATCCATGAGCTGGACAACAAGAAGCAGTTCAAATGCGTCTGGGTGAGCAGCGACCTCAAGGACGAGAAGGAACTGGTGCTGTACCCCAACAAGAACGATACGGTGAAGGGACTGCTGGAGGAGGCGGCCAAGAAGATCACATTTGCGGAGAACAGTCGTCGCAAGTTGCGCCTGATGAAGGTTAGCAATCATAAAATCGTGGCGATATGCAAGGATGATATACCGCTGGATACGCTGCTAAAGACCAACGAGTCAATCACGACCACACAGGGCGCTCAAAAGACTTATCGCATCGAGGAGGTGCCGGCGGAGGAGATGCAGCTGGCGGAGAACGAGTTCCTCATCCCAGTGGCCCACTTCAGCAAGGAGCTGTACAACTCGTTCGGCGTACCCTTCCTAGCCAAGGCACGCCACGGCGAGCCGTATGGTGCGCTAAAGCAGCGCATACAGCGGCGTCTAAATGTGCCGGACAAGGAGTGGGAAAACTACAAATTCTCCGTGATCTCCATGGGCCACAATTCGGATGTGAACGACAATACGCCCGTCGACCTGGAGGTGTATCGCTCGTGGACCAGCGGCCAGTTGCCCTTCTTTGGTTTGGATCACATCAACAAGTCGCGCAAGCGCAGCTCGCTTAACTTTTCCGAGAAGGCCATCAAGATCTACAACTAGGGCGTTTTGTTTGGAGCGGCGACACAAACGGAACAAAGCTGGCTTTTAAGCTGTAAACTGGATGAAGTAGGCGGAGCAAGTTTTGCGTTGCGCAGCGGGATTAACGGATTCAAGTTGGATGTGTGATGGATAGCGGGCAAGGGATGGCTGCACTTGTTGCTTGGCTAATAATGTCTATTGTTCTTCAAAATTCAAAACAATGAGCCTGTTTCTTGGAACCAATTCATACGCACCACACCACAAACACACACACACACACACACCACAAACACACACACACACACACACCACAAACACACACACACACACACACACATGCACATGCACACACACAAACAAACAAACAAACACACGCGCGGAACTTACCCCTTTTATTTTTATACATATATATTGTTTGTAATCTAACAGCTAAGTAATGTTTAGTTATTTATTAGTCCCGATCGCCGCTGATGGCAACGATTGCCGAGCCACTGGCCACTGGCCTCTCCACGCACACTTGCTCCCTCCTTTCGCCTTCTTCCTGCCTGTTTACTCTCGTTACCACGTTACCAAGTTACCATTTCCGTTTCCGCCGAACAATCCTGACCAGAGTATCAGCTTTTGCATCGAGTCCAGTCTCCACAATTCTACTGACTTATTGCTTGGACTAAAGTAACTTCAATTTAGGCTTAGGCATTAACGTGTGTTTGCGCGTGTGTGTGTGTGTATGTGTGTGCGTGGGTGTACTTTCTATGCTATAATATTCTTAATCGATAATTGTTCAATCGCAGGCAGAAGTGAACTCGAAACGGATCGAATCGGTTACTTTTGTCTGATTGTAAATAAGCGTTCGTTGCAAGTTGCCCATTAAAAAGTATAAACAAACAAAAAGAGGAAACAAACAAACAAAAGCAAACACACATATGTAACAAAGAGAGGAGGCGAAGGAGGAAAGAAGAGATGAGGGAAAGGAAAGAGAAGAGAAGAGAAGAGAAGAAAAGGAAGGGAAAAACCTTAAACTAATAGAAGGCATAGGAAGAACCTAAACTAAATAAAAGCAACCAACAAGAGAAACAGATATAAATATATATATATATAAATACGCGAGAGAGGATGAGCTGTAAACAATTAAAGGCAACTATGTAACAAGTATAACTTTAAACGAAACAAACGATAAACAAAACAAAACAAAAGAAAAAGATTCATCAAGTTGCACCAAACGAGACGAGGACGAGAACGAGGACGATGAAAATGGAGGCGGTGGATATGATAAGATATATTCATTCGGTCGGCAAGTCGAAAGAGAGAGACAGCGAGTGTGGGAGATGAAAAATATAAGATTTGTTTCAAACAATTATTTGTGATTTTTAAACATGAAATGATAAAAATGTATGCAAAGGACTAGACAACATAATATTAATTAATAAATTACTATAATACCCAGTTTAGTGCTTTTTCTTTGTTAACTATAGCGAAAGATTCGAGATCTGCAATCCGGATCCGATTCGAAATAAAAAAACAAACAATATCAAATGAGAAGAGCCAACAACAAATAATATTTTAATAATCTACTGCTATGCTATTATTATTTATGCAGCCAATAATTCAATTTATTTATGTGTACAAAACAAAAAAGAAACGAAAAACCAACAAAACCCCAATAAAATACCAAGAATTCAACTGAGCGCGGTTTTAAATGTAGTTTTTAATGAAGTCGTTTAGAAAATCGTAGTCTATGGTGGTAGCTCTAGAATTTGCGGCGTTTCAGTAGCTCCGGCCGCCAGTTAACCGGATGCGACTCCTCGCTGGCCTCGTCATCCTCCTTGTACACCTTGATCGTTTTGTCCGCCTCGGCGGTGATTAGCCTGGTGCCCGACTGGTCAAAGCACATGGCGAATATGCCCGCCTCGCTGTCCATGGAGCCCGGCTGAACGGGCGCTTGGAAGCGCTGGAAATTGTAGCCGGTGCGCCAGTCCCAGAAGAACATGGTGCCGTTGTCGCCGCCCGAGACGAGTACGCCATCATTGTTCGCCGCCATGCAGTTGACGATGGCCGTGTGGCCGGAGATGTTCTGCACGAAGTTGCCCTCGGGACAGCGCCACTGCTTGATGTTGTCCGGCGAAGCGGAAGCGAACATGTACAGCGATGGATGCAGCACAATGCTGCGCACGGACTTCTTGTGATTGGTCAGCGTGCATACGCTTTTGCCGGCGGCTAAATCCCACAGACGCACCGTGGAGTCGTGGGAGCCGGTGATGATCTGCGGATTCGTCGCCTGGGCCACCACACTAGCCACTGTGTTCGTGTGTCCCGTCAGTGTGTGCACATTCGCCTTGGTCCTCATGTCCCAGATGCGGGCAGTGGAGTCACGGCCGGAGGTCGCCAGCACATCGATGGTGGGATGCAGGGCCAGGGAGTAAACAGCCGATAAGTGGCCATGGTAGTGTCGTATGACCTTGTTGTACTCCAGATCCCAGCACTTGACCTGCCGATCCTCGCCGCAGCTAAACAGATACGGATGCTTCGAGCTGACGGCCACACCGCGCACAGTGCTCACATGACCGGTGAGCGATAGCTTCAGTTTGCCGCTGGCCAGGTCCCAGATCTTGATTACACGATCACCAGCGCCGGTGGCGAACCACTCGTTGCCCGGCTCCACGGCGATGCAGCGCACCCAGCCCAAATGGCCGGAGATGACGCGCGACAGCTTCCAGGGTGCGTGCCACTTGGGTTTGGGTATGCTGGGCGCCTTCTTGGGTATCAATTGCAAATTGCTGGCGGTGGTGCCATTGGCGCTCTTATCCCCATTGCTGTTCGCCAGAGAGGCGCGCACCAACGATGTGTGAGTGCCGGTCACCAGGGGCGCTGTCTTCTCCGCTGGCCTGCCGCCGGCATTGTACTTAACCAGACTGCCAGCGCCACTGCCCGAATCCGCCGCACTGCCATCGGTGATGGCCAGTGTCTTGTCGCCCGGCGTCTGGGCTCCGGATGCCTTTCTCGCCTCGCCGATCTTCACCGCCCTGTCCAGGACAAGGCCGTAGCTATCCTTGGCCTTGATGGAACGTCGCAACTTCTCTCTGTTTGGGTTAACAACACAAATTAGCACTGCGAAAGTTAGAAACTCCAGTATACTCACAAACTGTCATCAATTTCCGGGAGATTTCCCTGGTTGGAAACGAACAGATCGTGGGTGCGCTTTAGGGAGCGAAATATCAGCGTGTGCACGCTGTGCTTTTGCACGTCTTCCATGGCAATTGGCTGTTATTTATTGTTTATTTGCTAAAATATATTGCAGATGCGGCGCGGCTTTTGCAGCTGACCACAAGCCATTCACAACAGTCGGACTATCGGTTATCGGACAGTGCTGTCAGCCAAAGCCGTTTTATAGCCAAATGTTTATGCTACATGACCAGCTATTTTCAAGCCAAATTTTATTCGAATTAGAAATATTAAAAAAAAAGGTTTTTTATATTAACACATATGCAAAAATGAAAATTATTTCTTTATATATATTTCTTTTTACAGCTTTGAGCCAAAAATGAGAAAGCATGGGTTCAGAGTTCAAATCCATCCAAAAACCGATAGTTGTTTAAGTTTTTTTAGTTTTTTGGAAACCCGAGAAAAAAAATGTATTTTATCTGCCCACTGATAAATTAAAATACAAACGGTTTATCCTTTTTTGAAGCACATTTCTGTTTTTTTTGTTTTGTTTTTTCTTTTTATTATTAGTTTGCGGGAACCGGCGATCCAGATGCAAGAGATGAGGACGTGGGAGACACCGATGGTGACGAGGTGCTGGCCGTAGCGCCACTTTCTGGGACGGGCGATGGCCTCGTGTTGAAGAACTGTTTGATCTGGAGATTGGAAAACAGATTGCTGATTCACTTATAAACGCAAAACACCGCCGACCTTTCATACATCTGTCATAAAACAAACATATTTCCTTGACCGCAACTTTACGCAATTGTACACAGTATAAGGAATGATAGAAAACAAGAAGTAGCCACTGCTATCACTGTTTCTAATTCCCTATTCTAATCAAAACCTAAACCACATAAAGATGGACTTGGGATATTTGGGCTTCGCTTTACATGCAATTAATTTATAAACAGTACCGAGTCTAAAATGTTCTGAACATCAATTAAACTGCTGCCAACTTGTTATGGAATTATGACAGTTTGTTTGTAAGTGATGCGGTTGGTCATGTGCTTACGATGCGCTTGATGTAGTTGCATGAAGTTTCGTTGTTCGAGCTGGACACCACGTTGTCCACTCGGTACGGCGGCGAGATGGTGACTTCATTTAGGATTTGTATGTTTAGTCCTTGCCAGGAGACTTCATTGTACTACAAAACATGAATAGTAATGGTAAATGTTTGAATTTAATCATAGAGAGCGAGAGGTCATTACCCCGTATTGTTTGGCTATCGCTCTATACAGCTCCTGTGCCTCTGGACTGACATCAGCATTCTTGGACTTCAAGTAGTCCTGTCTTCGCTCTACTGTTTTCCGCAGGCGCATTTTGACCTGTTTGAGAAGTTATAAATGGGTAAGGATTACGTAGTATTTCAGGAAAAGCTAGTATGCTTACCTGTTCCAGATTCAGCTTTTGCGGATCATCAAAGTTGCCGTTGCATTCCTTGACCACCTGCACATTGCTGCAGAGCGAGAGGTTCATCGCGTAGATATCACTCAGCTCCTCCGTAGACTTGGATCGGCATTCTAAATGGTTGAAAAGGGAAAAGAAGAGCAAAACAGAGGGGCGAAGATATACGATGTACGGAGAACCAAATTGTCAAGCAGTAAATAACAGCGATTGATAAGAGATATGTGATATAAAAATACAATCAGTTAAGATGAGTGTGAATTTGAGTCAAGGCTGGACAATCCAAAAGATCCCTGTATGTTATGTAAAGCCGGTGAAAGTGTTCACTTTCACCTGGCGGGCAAGTGTGTGTGTTGGTCTAGCTGTGTTCTTGTTTGTGACTGATGTTGCAAAAGGATACTCAGGATAAGCATCTTTGTGTTATGATCGAAGGCCAGCACCTCGCCCTCCACCTCCTCGTTGAAACAGGTCGTGCAGACGACTGTGGATCCAATGCTGAAGCAGTCGTTCACTGCATTCACTGCGCTCGCAGCGGCAGCGGCCATTTTTAATTGCTGGTTGAGATTGGCCAACTGGAAAAGTGCACCCACAAACTATGTGGATATGGATATGGATCTGGATTTAGATCTAATATGGGATACTGATTGTTTTTAAGCCGCTTGCTTAAACAACGTTGCTCAAACGAAATTGATGATTTTGCGGGAGCAGGTGGATGGATTTCTTGATTCTTGGGATTCCTTTCTGGAAAGGATTTCACTAGCTCTCTCGCTCGCTCGCACTCGCTCCGTATGTCTATCTCGCTCTCTCTTGCTGTGTAGCTTTCTCGCTTTCACTTGAACCGCTCCAATGGAAATGTCGCTTCCTGGCGATCTGGTCGAGATCCTGCTCCTGCTTCCGTTGCTCCTGATCCTCGGGTGACTTGGGCAAAAACTTATTGGTTATTCGCTCGGCTAGCTATCGACAATCTAATTTGGCGGCAATTGCGGTTCGGTAATTGAAAAGTTGGAAAAATATGCGAAAAATTTATTGGTCAACACACGAAACAACAGCCAAAAGGGGGCAGCAGAAAACGCAGTGTTGCACATGCCGCGCAGCCATAGGTTCGATAGACATCGATTCGTGTAGTATGGCAACGCTGCTGGAAATATATCAACCGCAATTAATAATTTATTTATTTATTATTTATAATTTATATATATGATATGAAAATATAATGGAAAACCAAAGCTGATTGCGTATTGGAAAGTATGCCTAAGTTTGCTCAAATGCTTCGGCCATTCTATGTATTTTTAGGAATTATAAAGCTCCTAATCTATTCATCGCATATCGCTTTATTTTTTTTCATAATATTAGTTTATTGTTTTTTTTTCACGTTAAAAATGTAAATATTTTCAAAAATGTAATTAAATATTTGCCCTGACTATTGATAGCAGATTGGCATGGCGCTACCCGATCTATCGACTCTATCGATAGTTATAGGCCCAGCTCTAAAAGCCAAGCGGAAATCCAAAAATCAAAAGGAATTAAATATAATGGTGGAACCGAAGACCCAGCCGCCCGTGGAGCGTCCACCGAGCGCAGAGACCTTTCTGCCCCTCAGCCGTGTGCGCACGATCATGAAGAGCTCCATGGACACGGGCCTGATCACCAACGAGGTGCTCTTCCTGATGACCAAGTGCACGGAGCTATTCGTTCGCCATTTGGCGGGAGCGGCGTACACGGAGGCATTCCGCCAGCAACCGGGCGAAACGCTCAAGTACGAGCATCTCTCCCAGCTGGTCAACAAGAGCAAGAATCTCGAGTTTCTGCTGCAGATCGTGCCGGAGAAGATCCGGGTGCACGAGTTCAAGGAGATGCTACGGCTAAACCGCTCCGCCGGCAGCGACGACGACGATGAGTCCGAATCCGGATCTGAGTCGGATGAATAGCCGGCCATGCAGATGTATTTCCGCATGGAAATGGACTGGATGTTCCACCAACACCGACTGATTTTAACGCCACCCAATTATCTTCAATGTTAGACTAGACGATAAGTGAACGATTTTTTATAGAAACCCTGATTAATAAAGAAGCATAAGAGCACTGCGTCCTCCAAATGACCATAAGATCCGCGGATGGTTACCGATTGTCTGCGTCTGATAAGATTGCTGTTGAAACTCCGATACGCCTGTTCACCACATTGAAGTAGAGCGCTTAATTAACCTATTTGTGATATCCCATTGAGCAAGATCGGCGGGCAAGTCCATAGTGAACATGATCCTTTAACTCGTATAGAAAGAATTTCTTCTTGCATACGAAACAATGAAAGGCGCGAGTTAAAACGTTAAAGAGCATAACATACATATAATTGCACTGGGATTCGATTGGTACATTATACTGGGGCTAAGGATAGAGATTGCAGCTCCTAGACCTTCAGGTTGACGCCGGGATAGCCAGTGGCATTCAGTCCGGTCACCTTGTAGGTGGTGCCAGCTGGAGCAGGCTGATCGAACTTGGCGGCGGTGGTCACGTACAGGATGTCCAAGTTGGGGCCACCGAAGGCGGCGGAGGTGATCTGTTTGGTGGGGAACTTGATCTCCAGCAGGATCTTGCCAGTGCTGCAATAGAGTTTGACATTTAAATCTCGTATGCGATTGGAATCTCGAATAGAGAACTTACTTGGGATTAATCTTGTAGATGGTGGCGCCATTGAAGGTGGCCACATACAGATTGCCCTCGGTATCGATGGTCAGGCCATCGGGCAGCAGATGATCCTTGGGACTGTTCTTGCGCAGATTGAATATGACCTTGGGATTGCTGGCCACGCCGGTCTCAAAATCGTAGTCGTAGGACTTCACCTCATAGTCGGTGGTGTCGATGTAGTAGAACTTCTTGGCCTTCTCGTCCCACGCCAGCCCATTGGAGATGCCCACATCGCCCTTGATTACCGACACCTGGCCACCGGCCTCCCAGCGGTACAGCTCACCATGACGGAACTCGAACTCATCGCCAATGTAGCGCATGGTGCCGCCAAAGAAGCGACCACGTGGATCCACCTTGGCGTCGTTTAGCCGATTCTTCTCCATCAGCGGCTGCACCTCGAACAGTGTGCGCACCACCTTGGCGCTGGTCGAGACACCATCCCAGTTGACGATCACCACGCGGCGTCCACAGCCGACGGCGAACTCCTGCGGACGTCCCTCCACCGGCAGCACGAATCCGGCCAAAGTTTCGCCCTCGATCTTCGTCTTGTAGACCTTGTTCTGGCCATAATCGTAGCGGAGCAGGCTGCCTGCCTCCAGGTCCACATAGTACAGGCTCTGCCTGGCCACATCCCAGTGGGGACCCTCGCCCAGGCCGGCGTAGGAATCGGGCAGTGGTTCAATCTTGTACGACATCTGTTGTTAGTGAACCAAATTGATTATATGGATTTACTTATGGATTATATGGATCTACTTATGGATTATATACATTTACATAGCACAAATGGAATTTGGAATGCATTATAGCACTTTATGGTTATTATATGTATGATATTACACGATTACATTGGCATTCGAATTAGACTTAATTTTCGACTGGAGGATAGGATCGCTAAGTCAGCACACTTAAATTGGATTAAACAATTAGCCAGAAGCAACAATTAAAATTTGCCTGTGCGATAAAATCATGAAATTACTCTCCAAAAACGATTTTAACAATTAATATCATGATAATAACGAAAAAACAGGATAATTTCTATTCGAGTAACGTAAGGTAATAGAAATAACTAAAAAAAACAAATTTCAAACGAAACTGAAACTGAAACAGTGACATTTTCTATTGAACCCCAAAAACTTAAACTTATTTTCCCGATTTTTTAGATAGTCCTACTTATAGATGCAGTACCGTTAGGCCGAAAAGGCACACTGTGACCACTGGAATCAGTAGCATCTTGCTCTCTGGGTCTCCGGATCCAAACTGAGCCCAAACCCGTCGCCCCGAGATGCTTTTATTACCTTCAGACCAGGGGATTCATTTTACTGGCTGAGAAGCGGCGTCATCATCGTCATCATCGTCATTATCTCGTCATTATCGTCATCATCGCAAGCGGAACACAATGTAAGATTATTTATTTACTTCCATTTCCATGTTTTTAAGTTCAATTTTTCCACAGGCCGACGTTGCACAGTGGAGTTCTTATTTTCTCTCTTTGCATTTTTCAGCTCGTTATATTTGCCATATTTCAGGTTTTAAAAGTTTAGGTAATTTATTAAGTGCTCCAATTGAAATACACAATTTGCACATATTTTTTGTATATGTAAATCTGCAATTTTTTGCCAGTTGTATTGCCCAGTTGCTCCACTGTGCGTTGCAGCTGCGCTCTTGTGACGTCATGCCCTTCACTTACTCACTCACTCAACAACAACAACAACAACAATAACACAGTGGCGCGCGATTAACTTTTAAGTTTGATTGCGCCTGGCATTCAGCTTTAGATTTTTAATTGACTTTTGTTGTCACTCGGCCGCTGTTATTGAATTGGTCTGAATCAAAGTAATTAAGTACTACATAATCGTGTTGAAGTTGCTTATTACAAAACTTTCTTCGACTTGAGTTTTTACAACTTTTTTTGGCACATTTACCAAAGGAATTTTACCAAATTCCAAAGGATTCATTTGTGTGAAATGAATTAAATAAATTTTCATTTAATTTTGATGTTATTCGACTTCCTCGTTGGAATATACAATGTAAGCTAAGAGAGCACCGAGAACCTTCTTTTCGCATCACTTTAACACACTTAAAAAAAAATAGGGGCCACTGCCAGGGGAGCACCTACCTTGGAGAAAGTCTTTTGCTCGAGAAGAGAGATGGGGAATAGAGAATTGAGAATCAGGAATCGAGAATCCTTGGACACCGCTGCGTTGAGTAGCGCGTTCAAACTGAATTCCATCCGATCCGCCCCAAATCTTTTATACCCCAGCCGGCACGGGCGTGACACACAATCTCGCCACAACCTCCTCACCCTCTAGCTTCTCCTGCTCCGTCCCTTCACCTCCTCCTCCTTCTCCACCCACTGATAAGCGAACAATTGGAGGGCTGGATAGCCCGGCCTGATAACAGAGCAACAGAAGCCGGCAACAGGCAATGGGCAATGGGAAAGTTAACCCGATGGCAAATTGCAAAAATATATTGCAAAACAGATGGCGAAAGTGCAGCATCACAGTTTTGAAAACCCTAACGAAAATGCTTGTCAGAATAATTAAACTACCTAAATGCATAAAAGTATCTAAGTATCTTAGTATCTTAGTGGAAAAGTAATATGCATAAAAGTATCTCAGTTCTTACCTATTTAATATGCATAAAAGAATCGAAGTTCCTAGTAAATAGCTAATATGTATTTCAAAACCAATTGCATCTAGCAGTTTTTCAATAAATGCCTTTTTAAGTGAAAACTTAAACTAATTTTTCAACTAAGTATTGCTCAAACAATAAATCCATTCGATATAAAAGTTGTAGGGTTAAAATTTAATGGCAATTTCTACAATCATAATGCACAGAAGTGGGCGAGCGGCGATAAAAGTCATTTTAAGCTTAAATTTTTGCACTTAAAACTTGACCTTAATATATTTCATTTCTCAAGCGCATTTCTATGCTTCCGCTGGACGAGTGATAAGTGATAAGTTGCAGCGCTTGGCGATGAATCGCATACGAGGCACTGTGCCAAAGGATGGATCTATAGCACACATATGTATATGGTATATAGTACATGGTTCGGGATCTGGTGCTCCATGGTATCAGCTGCCCACATGACCTCCACTGGTTATTTATGGCGCATCTTTCGCTGCCCTTTGCACCAAGTCTATGGGTTTGAGTTTGGGTTTGGGTTTGGGTTTGGGTTTGGGTTTGGGAATCATGACTGGAAGGAATCTAAATCCAAATCCAAATAGAAATGCGAATCTTGAGGTCCAAGATGGAGCGCTTATCGGCAGACGGTTGGCACACAAGTTTGGCCCCTGACTGGTATTTTCTATTTTCATCGGTACTTTGAATTCGAATTGCTATTTAATTAATTGCTGTAAGATTTATGGCCATTATTGATAAGGAAAGCACAACCTTTTACCAACTAAATTCGCTAAGGTCAACGCAATAAATCTAAATAAATCGTAACAATGGAGTAAACACAGAAATCCAAACGCTTTGCACTTGAATATTCATTTTGTTTGAAATTTAAAAACATCTGTTAAAAACTAATTACTGCTTTTGCTTGATATGTATAAATATCGGTTTCAATAGGGATTTTCTCCAAACGTTATTTATGTCGTTTTTTTAGCTAGTATAGATAATTTGTATTTATTTGTTTCCTGTTATTTATTTTCACTTTAATTTCTAATCAAAAAACGCACACAAGTCGCGCGAAAACCGCACCAAAACCGAAATCAAACCATATCGCGACAAAGTCGGTTAAAACCGCACCAAACCCAAATATGTTTTGGCGCGACTTTGGAGCGGTTTTGGTTAGGTTAAACCTGTTAGACTTTACAGTGCAATCATTACGATTTATGATATATTTATTTACCTACATAATTGTTGCCGAAATACCGTTACATTCAAAAAAGATTGACAATGTAAAAGGAAAAAGCGAAAAAAAACAATTGATGGACCGGTTTTTTGTTTTTGTTTTCATCAATGATGTTATTGCCCCCCGTTTCTATGTCAAGGTTATAATAATTGTGCAAATTAGACAGATTTGCAGCGTCTGTGCATCACCTTGCAACCTGTGGTTACTTACCAAAGATAAGCAATTAGCAAGGCACAATTAAATGCAGTTAAATTAACCAAAATAATTACTAAAAAAAAGTGTAAAAAGAAAAGATAAAAGATACAAAAACAAAAACGCTCTATGGGGTCAGCTGGCGCCTTGCAGGGCTGCCACCTAATTCACTGTTTGGAGTTGCCAACTATCTGGCAACGCGCATTCTCTGGAAATCGATAACAAGATTTTAACAATTTAAATTAAAACGCGCGAAGTTCGGCGAACAAATTAATTTACGCTTGCTATAGGGAACTTTACGTTCGCTTTACGCGATCGATTTTTTTTTTAATTTTCATAAGTCTACGGGACACTTCGATTATTTTGACCTATCGACGGCAGTTTCACCCCTAGAAGACAGCAGAAAACAGCTGAGTTTCGAAATGAAAAGGATATGGACATTTCCATTTGACCTTCGATGGTGCGGCAACGGGGTTGAAAACCATGGAAACCTAGGTGCTAGCGATGTACATTAGGATTGGATTGAATAGCTTGATATCTGTGGTGATTGTCATCCTGGTGGCAGCCTATCTCTACCGCCGACATCCTGAAGGAAATGGTGAGTTAAATAACGAGCAAGGAGTAATATTACACCATAATTTCGATTTTAGCTGGCACAAGGAAAGCGTCCAGGAGACCGCCAAATCCGGAGGATCCACTGCCGCCCTCCAACTCGCCGCTAAACGAATTCTCCCGGGCGGCCGTTTGTTCCGACAGCGATGTGTGCAGCCAGTTGGCCAGAAAGGTCTTGGCCAACGGAGGAAGTGCTGTGGATGCCGCCCTGGCGGCCCTGATTTGCAACGGACTCATTGGGATGCAGAGCATGGGCATCGGCGGCGGCATGGTGATGAACGTTTACGTTGCCAAGGAGAGCAAATCCTACAGCATTCTGGCCAGGGAAATTGCTCCATTGGCCCTGCGGGCGGAGAACTTCTCGTCGTTTCGCGATGAGCAGGATTTCAAGAGATCCGGATGGTCCATTGCCGTGCCAGCTGAATTAGCCGGATATGCGGTGGCCCATCAGAGATTCGGGCGGCTGAAGTGGCAGGATTTGGTGCTGCCCACTTTGGAATTGTGTCGTCGTGGCTACCGATTGTATAAGCACCAGTACGATGCGCTCATACTCAACCAGGACATGATCAGGGCCGATCCCGGCCTGCGCCGTATGTTCATCGATCCCAGCACCGGGCGCTTCTGGCCATTGGGCCATCTCATCCGCCCCTCGGCTCAATTGTGCACCACCTATGATCGGTTGGCCAGAAAGGGACCACTCAGCTTCTACAGGGGATCTATCGCCGATGATCTGCTGGCCGACTTAAGGGATGCGGGCAGTGCCATAACTAAGGAAGACCTCAACCAAGCACACGCCAAGTTGAGTAGGTCCATTGTGATGCCCCTGGATGAACATGATCTCCATTTGACTCCTCCGCCGGGTAGTGGTCACGTTATCGGCTTCATAATGAACATACTGAAGGAGTTCCGCGCGGAACTCTCAAGAGCCGGAACTATGAGCCCACGGCATTTCCACTTGATGGTCGAGGCGATGAAGTTTGGATTCGTCAAGCGTTGGCAACTGGACGCATCGGCCAGCGAGGAGGTGAGCCCATTTTCATTTCCATCTCTTTCGAATCCGTGTACTTTTCAAATACCTTTGTAAATTGTATAAAAGGAAATCTCTTTGTAAAATGTATAAAAGGAAGTGAGGTATTGATTAGTCTTAATCTTTAATATAGTATGAAATGAACTAAAATACCCATTATATAATTTCATTTCTCTCACAGCTTTTGGCGAATCTGACCAGTTATGAATGGGCCAAATCCGTGGCCAGGCAAATTAACCACACACAGACCTATAACAGCCCAGAGTTCTATGGAGCTTCTCCTGGCATTCAAATGCGAGATGAACACGGCACTGCGCACACTTCCGTGCTCCATGAAAACGATGCTGTTTCAGTGACCAGCTCTATCAATTTCTAGTAACTATATATTGCGAACATACATATGAATGTGTATAAAAAGGAAATCCTTTTCATTTTGCAGTTTCGGCAGTGGACGAACTGGCAGACGTACGGGTGTTATCTTCAACAACGCCATGTCGGATTTCTCCATTGAGCAGCTGAAGAACTACTTCGAACTGCCCTTCGTGGCTGGCACGAATGGTGTAGTTCCGGCCGCCCGTCCCATGTCCTCCATGAGTCCAGTGATTGTCACCGAACGCGCCACTGGCAAAGTTCGCCTGGTTGTGGGTGCCGCTGGCGGTACCAAAATAATCACCGCCCTCGTTCCCCTTCTCGTGCGCATCCTTTGGCAGGAGGCAAACATCAAAGCCGCCATCGATGCGAGTCGCATCCATCACCAAATGTTGCCCAACGTCCTGCTGTACGAGTATGGACTATTGCAGAGCTATGTGGAGAGCCTGGAGGATAGAGGACATCGATGCGAACGATATGAGAACCGCGGATCCGTCATCTGTGGCATCGCTCAAGAAAATGATACCATCTGGGTGAACTCTGATTTCCGGAAGCCAGGTGGGGTTAGTGGATTTTAGAGATTTGCATCTCAGCTGAGTTTTTCTCAAATTAAACCAAGAATGGTATCAAATATATAGTATTACATAAAGTATTAGTTATGCTAAAGGAGAACATTCTGTTTTCTAACAGGAACTCTTTCAAACACGTTCATTGCTCAAATATATATGATTTAGCCAATTATTTTTAATTTCATTTGATATACGCTTTCGCACGAACGAAAAAACATTCAGTATTTGTTAAAACGTTGTGTTACTTTAATGGTACTTAGAGATAAAAATAATTTATTTGTAATTTCTATCAGTTACTAAAATAATTTAAGTATGTATAGTATAATTAAAGTAATAGCCTAGGTGTAAACCTCCTCATACAGACGTGTAAAAGTGCTCTCTCTTGCGGTGGCAACAAATAAATAGCGTTATGTATAAGAATGTTGCAACTATGCCCAGAGTGTTGAGCGCCATCGAGAAGGCGAGCAGATACTTCCATTCGATCCGCAGCTCGGCACAACCATCGTTTCTAAAAGATTGAATATTCTCCATATAGATGCTTGAGTATGCTCCAGTTGTAGACTTACTGTGAAGGCTCCTCCTGGGCAGCAGTGAATGCCATTGGTGCCTCGGAGGAGGATTTGGCCACCGCCTCACCTGCCGGAAAGCAGGTGCAATTGTGATAGCTCAGCAGTGAGCTCGATGTTGGTCCGCATTCACCATCAGCGGATGAGATGAGCTCCGCGAACTCGATCGCCGCACAGACAAGGGCCAAGCAGCAGAAGATCAGAGCCAGGCCAGTGAAGACGTACGACTCGGCCAGCAGGACCTTGTAGCAACTGTTGGGCGGTCTGTGGTCCGTGATCTTGTGATCCCTTCGAAGCAGTATGAGACCCGCAATGCTGGCCAAAAGCAGCTGAAGAAGAGGTAAGTTCATTGAATTATACCATCCATCTATATGTGTATCCATCTTATTATCTTACCGACAGTCCGCTCAGATACGGATTGATCAATATGGATGCGTTTGGGGCTAGGATTAGTATCCAAGCGGCAAGACCCACAATAAAGAGTCCCACAGCTAATTGCATAACTAGAAGCTGGCGGGATATATTCAGATTCCTGGTGGCCTGGAGACCTGTAGATACAACAAAGTATATTAATAAATATATTCCAATTGACACTCCATGCACCTTTACTAAACTTACCGTCGTGGTTTTTGTGATTGACAACGATCATGCGGCTGTGCCTCAGGCTGTTGCGAGTGGGCGTATGTCGTCCGGCGATCTTCATGCCCTTCATGTTTTGTGGCACCGTGGTGCTCATGTAGACGGCCTTTTCCAGTGAGAGTAGCGATGGATTTAGTGGTCTTTACGATTACTGAAGATTAAGTCACTCACCTGCGATGCCTGCGGCGGTGGCTCCAAGTCGCTGAGGGGAATCTGTTCGTAGGTGGTCGCATAGCGCAGTGCCCTACCATGATCGCCAGCTGGAGCCGGCAGCTGTGCTGGTTGCGTTGGCGGATCGGCAGCAGCTGCCACTGCCGGCAGCTCATCCCGCTGCGGTACATTCTGATACTTTGGCTCCGGCTTGACAATCGCCAGTGGTGCGCTCCTATTGGCCGCGGGTGACTCATAGTTGTTGATCCCGAAGAATTTGGACTTGGCATCGTTTAGAGCCGCCTTTACAGCGGCTATGCTGTGGCTGGTGTGGCTGCCATTGAGCTCCACTTCCACTTCCGGTTCCGGTTCGCCAGCCATGCCGGACGCCAGCTGCTTGGACTGGGAGGCGCCCAAGTTGTCGTAGGTGCTCACGGGTCGGACTGGTTGCACTGGCATGACTCCCCAATCGCCTGGCTAAGTGGACATTCCGGAACTAGGATGAAACCAGGCGAGAGCAGCGCTCCAGGCGCTACGAGCATAGTACTCTCGGCTGCATTCGCTGCAAGAAAAATAAATAAACTGTACTTACAAAACTATAGCTAAATAATAATCTAAAATACTTGATTAATGATTTAAAGTTTATGGTTTCTAATCAAAATTCCCACGCCTTTGGATATGCTAATAATTTTGCAGGCAAAAATTAGTTTCTAAATGTTTATGTTTTGAAATTGCAATCTTATCAAAAGCACACAGATATTTTGTTAAAACAGAAAACAATTTTTAGAGTATCGATTTAAAGCACCGGTGCGGAAACCTATATTCAAGATTAGTCATTTTTTCCGGTTTCATAGATTTTTTTCCGGTTTTTAAATGGGTCGTTGGCATCCATTGATGATGGAGATGGAAAGAGTGGGAGAGGGAGATGGAAACAGTGCGAGCAGGACGGACAGAGAAAGAGAGTGAGAGGGAGCAGTTAAAGATAGTTGTTATTCACAAATTCCAGAGAACGAGACGATATTGGTATTTGCTGGTTGTCGGTGGCCAGGTTGTTGCAACTCTACAAATTTCTGGGGTTCTATAGTTACGGATCGCTGAATAGGCGCTCGTTTTATGTGAAAATACCAATTTATTTCTGCCGCTGTACAATCAATATATAAACCTCTAATTGAAGAACTCCACTACTTTCGATCTATTTAGGGACGCACACACACAAACACACACCGAAATAAACAAAAAATGTTTCTGATCATCAAGCTAAAAAACTTTACAACTTTTTAAAGAGCAAACTTGTCGTACCAACAGAAAAAACGAAAGTCCGATTCGGAATCGTTGCGATGGAGAACAGCGAAGGCGGGGAAAGCAGCGTTCAGAAAATGAAGCAAAAAAAAAGAAACTGAACCGAATTGAAATCAAAACAAAATCGAACTGAAACTGAACTAAAAAAGTAATAAAAAATAAAAATCTAAACGGATTGGACGGATCGTGAGTGCAACTGTACGCACCAAGAGGCGAAAACAAACTAAAAATAATTCTCATCGAGCGCTTTAAAGCGAGCCATTTCCACTTATGCATGCTCTCTGATCTATACCATGTGTGTGTGTGTGTACACCTATGGCTACACCTCAAATACCTGAACATACAGGTACATATAGACCCCACCACCTCGCTCTCACTCTCCCTTACTCTGCCTCACTCTCTCCCACTCTCTCTCTCTCTCGAGCGCGGAGAATTTATAAAAACCCAAGCTGAGATCGCGAGAGAGTTGGGAAAAGTGGCGTCTTGGAAGTGGAAGGCATTTTAGCCAAGGTTAACACTATTGCCCACTTGCAGTGTGTGAAAAAGTAGAGGTCTCAAAAAATCGTTAAATTGGTTTTTTATTATTTATTTTTATTATTATCATTTGCATTGATAAGAATCTGAATCGTTTTGAAGCTATATAAGTATATATAGGTATTTATATCATAAAAGTAAGGAAACAGCTTTGTTAGTTTACAAGAATATGTTCTTGTATTATAGTATTTATGTTTGTGGATAATGTTCAAGATCCCAATGCATTGCAATTATTTTAATTTTTATTATAGTCGCTTACAAATTTACTATGTATGTACAACATCTTAACCAAATTGATCATAGTATTTAGAGCTTTCTTTCGTATTAGCAAATGTATCTTGTAGATTAATTTCACATCACACTATAAACTCGCCATTTAACTGGATTTGCATATAGTATCTTAACCGATATTCGCAAGCTTATCTATACTAAGCTTTTTATTACTTTAGATGGTTCAGTAATAAAAAGCTCGTGTTCAAGTTGGCAAGACGACTAAGCCAAGACGTTGGGTTTAAAATGGGCAGTAGTTTTGCTATTGCTGGCCACTCTTTTGTTAGCCCTCGATTTCAAGAGCGTTGAATTGCTTTGCAGTTGTCTTTGCATTTAGCAGTTAATCCAGTTATATCATACATGGGTAAAAATGTTAAATAATATTTGCCAACTGAAGCATTGCAATGCTGGCTCAAAAGACCATAAACTGACGTCAGCTGGGAAAAAAGGGGGACTGTTTTCACGATGAAGATGATGATGATGATGATGACGACAAAGCCTGGTCAACGGACCAATGCACCTTTGCGAAATGTTGCGGAATCATTAATTGTTTATCATGCGCAATGATGGATTGAGAATGAAAAATGTTACGATGACAAATGGACATATATGTTTTTTAAAATCCCGCTTCCCACAAAAAGCTGAGAAAAGCCCCATTTTGACTTCCCTTTGCCGCTAGTTAAACCATAATCTGCCGTTTGGTTTATTGATTTTTATTGGCTGTCTGCAAAGTTGCAGACATTTAGTTGCCAAAATAACACTTGTCATTGCGGTATATTGAACTTGGAATTAGGACAGCTATAGAAATAAAATCCGAAAGTCCGTTCATCACCAATTTACTTGCACAATTTGTCACAGTTTGCGACTTAGAACGATCGGCAGTGCCAATTATTGGTATTAAACAGAACGCGGCTCTTTTTGTGATCCAGTTTTAGTACGGGTTTTTAAGTCCTACTTCTTTCATTAACTTGTACACTCGGCTTGGGTTACTTTGCTGGGAACCAACTAGCCAGCAAAAGCAAAGTGCAGAAAACAAGGAATCCGACCCTCGTTTGAATTTAAAATTACATATCTCTCTTTATAATGATAGTTTTTTTTAATAGAATTTTAAACTCTTTTTAATACCAAATATTTTATGTAGTTTTAGAGCCAAGAAGCTAGTATCATAAGCAGTATCTGTGCAATTCATTTAAGCCAACCAATTTTTATGATCAAAAAGGGAGACAAGATTAATTAGTAAACTCTTGTTGATGCTAAAAGAAAGACTGTTTCTGATTTTGGTCACGCGCCTTTGCGCCCCCGCTAATTGCAAAATTTAGACAAATTTTTATAGCTGCGCCATTTTGGCGACATATGTACATGTATATCAATCTATCCAAATACGGACTTTCTATAAATATATATTGAACATGAGCAGTGTTCTTTTAAAAGAACACAATGTTCCAAGCCAAGCCATCGGATACATATGTATGTGATATATGTATATTCCTGAAGAAAGGTGCGGTGAGCATCTGGTAATGTAGTTATATTGTAATAATTAGCCACCGCGTTTTCCTTGATGGATCGGATAAACTTCCGCAGAGGGCAGTGGTGGCAGTGGCAGTATGGAACACTTGGATCGACTCTCGAATTGTGTAAAGCTCTGCGATTGCGCATATTGTGTTTCGCGTTGCGTCGCCAACAACGCCACAATGCAAAGACCAAAGACCATAGACAGACAACCAAGCGACCAGCGAAAACCCACCGAACTACCGTCCGCCATTCGTCGAGCGGTAAATAAGGGTACTACACTGCTAGAAAAGCTGCTAAGCTGTCACATTCAAAACTAATGAAGTATGTAGTGCTTTTGAACAAAATTCTGGGCAGTGTTAATTACACAAACAACGAAATATTTGAGGTATTTTATGTAGAAGAATATATGTATATAAAAATATCTAGATACAAGCAATTAAATCACTTTCGACACACAGAACCGGTTGAGTAGCTCTAATAAACTGTAAAGGTCGCTTTCGGATCGCAGTGATAAGAAAAGTGTGGGAGAACCTCAAAGTTTCTTAAGTTGTTCTCCAGCTGCATACTTTCGCTGAAAATGTGAAATGGTTGTGGAAAATCTTAACAGTTTTGGGAAAATCTAGAAAATTGGCCGTTTGTCAAGTGTAAGAGACGATCGGTCAGCCAAGCAAACAACCAACCACCACCTACCAATGAAACTCTTGTTGGTGACGCTGCACAATGGGCCATATTTTGCATTTTTGGTCAGCGTAATAAATGGTTAAAAGCTCTATAACTTTGGAGACATGGGGAATACCGACCGTATTGTGAAAAATTCGACATCTAAATAGGACTATTAGGAAAATAAGTCATACGCGTAAATGGAAAAGTGCTCGCTTTTGCTCCATGGTGCGTTGGTTCCATTGGCGCGTCGTCGCTGCACATGCGCAGTACCTCGCGCAGCGCAGCGCAGTTCATATCATATCACATCGCATCGGATCGCATCGTGTCGAGTCGTGTCGTGTCGTGTTGGTTCGGTTCGGGGTTTGGTTCGGTTCGTGAGGGGTTCGGCTCGGTTCGGATGGGGTCGGCTTGGTACAGAGTGGCAAGATACAGTATGGAGTGCGGTTCGTTGCGAACTTTGGTGGGACACTAAAACCAGTTATAAGCCAACTTTCATTCCAAGCAGACGTGCTGGGAGTTTCGCATCGGAAAGCGGCGGTTTTTTGTTTCGCCGTTGCAGCAGCAGCAGCGTTAACTCGTGCAAATGCAGCCAGGTCGCCCAAAACGAGAAATAAGTTCACGTTCATAGGTAGCCATTAATTTTTCCCATTTTTCCTCGGCAATCCAATTCAGCCGCAGAAACCAAGCCGCGCTCTTTTTTGCCTTTTTCTTTCCAACTTTATTTACCTTATTTTGTTTTTTTTTTTTTCCAATTTTTTCCTGTGTGTGGTTACTGTTTTGTATATATTTTTGTTTTAGTGCTTTTCATAGTGTTTCTTTTATTTATGTTTTTTTTTTTTTTTTTGTGTGTGAACTGGTCAGAGATTCAGTGAGTTTGCTTACAGCTCCCACCCAGAGCAGACAGAATAAAATGGAAAAAAAAATGAAAAAAACACGGCTAAATCCGGTCATATTGAATCATGCTCAGATATGAATGTTAGCAGTTCACGATTTATACGTACGTATGGTACATACATACTATATATGCAAATAAAATCGGGAATTTATTTGATCGACTGTTGTGATTGTGATAATGTGTGTGTGTGTGCCCCAATATTTCTAGTTCTCCATCAAGCGAAAAACCGTGTACTTTCACACACGCTTTAAATTAGCACCAACCAAAATCGAATTAGAGTGCCCAAGCCGAAACTTTCCCAATTCTCCACCAGAGGCCATCCACAGTAGCCGATAATTAGTGAAAGATATAAATATAAATATATATATGTGTATATAAGATAGTCGCTTGGCTCTCAGACGAAAGTTGTACCGGATGGTACCCAGTTTCAAGTTTTCAGATCCATATCCCCGGGGCAAAGTGAAACCAAGTCCCCAATGGGTTCTGTGTGTTTCAGAGTAGCATTGTAGTAGTATGTAGTTGCAACCTTGAAAGCAATACCAAAACACCACACTCGCCCTCAGGCGATTTCATTTGTTTCTCTTTTATCCATACTATACCATACCATACTATACCATACTATAATATACATATACATATATTTCATCGAATGTCTGTAGCTGGTAGCTGGTATTCTTTCGAATACCCATGGCTTAGCCGGGCAGCCCCCAAAAAGGGAAGCCATTTAAAGTTTACTTTTACTTTTTCAATCGAAGCAATCGAATGGAACTGACTCGCTCAGACAGCCAGACAGACTGTAGATATATATATCTTATTATCTAGTCATACATATATGTATGTATATATGTATATGGCTTGCAAGGTATGGGAACTTAGGAAAGCGGTTGAATTGGACAGGTGAGGGTGATGAAGTCAATGGCCGACAACGAATACTATGTGATTATCACGATTATTACAATGCGCATGGGTTTTTTTTCTTTTAATGCAGTATCCACAATACCCAGTACCCAGTATGCACATAATATACATAAAACATCATAATTAGCCAGTGGAAATTCAGTGTGAATGCAAAGTGAAACCTTAATGAACGCATCACGATCGCTCACGCCATCTATGTGTTATGTTTATGTGTAAATCTTACAACTACGACCAAAAAAAAAAAACAAAAAAACACGAGATATATACATATATATGACTAATCGACAAGTGTGTGCATAAATTAATCGCTGCTGATGCCGCAACAACAACAGCAACAGCAACAACAACAACTGAAACAACAAAGCTAATGCTATATAGCCAAAGCTAATGCTAATCGGCAGCCAACGGCATCGGGCATTATAATCATCAGCTTCAGTTTCAGCTACAGCTTCAGTTTCAACTTCAACTTCAGCAGCGACTTTTGCAGCATCCCGGGCATAATTAACACACCTGCCACTTGCCACTTGCCACCAGCAGATACAATGTTTTGCTGCAACATACTGTTGCACGGATATATAGCCGTGGCCACATCCATATCCACATTACAACGGGCCACAAAAAGAGCCATGACACCTCCAAATGCAGTGGCCCTCATTATGCTGCTACTGTTGGCACTGTGCGCCGTTGGAAATGGCCAAAGTAAGTACATCCATCCTATGGTATTGACCCCAATCTAAATACGAGTACACTCGTAATATATAGTATAGCCACACATGCACTCCATTTTCCAATTATCACCTCTAAATGGGGTCAGCGCGGTGAGAATTTCTCAAGTCGTTTGTTCAACTCATTCTTTGTGCCCATGGGAAAGCAATGGATGCAGCTTCAACTTGATTATAAATTGGCTGGACGCAGCCAAGTAATTTATTAGTTTGTTTTGGGGAAATTTACAGAAAATTTACAGACAAATCTGAGTTTTAAATAGCTGGAAATGGTGCCACATTGTTCAGCATCCTTATCTTGCAAACTGAGTAGCAAAGTTTTATAGTAAATAAATTCATAAAGAAGGAGGTATTGAAGTACACGTCGTAAAATATTTACTGCCTTTTCTTGATATCAGTAACAAAGTCTGAATAGCCAAATAGTTCTGACCATATTCCAAGTCCAGTAGTATCACTATACGAAATCCATAATAATGATCTTGCAGTTGATGGGGTGATTTCAATTAGAGTTTGGGAAGAGACATCCAAATTACTGTAAGACATAAATTGCCTTATGGCCTGTTTCTTCTGTTTCTGTTTCTGTTGCTGTTGTTGGTTGTTTGTTTGCCTCGGCGGCAAGTAAATGGGGCTAACTCTTTTGGGTCAAGTGGAGGGAGGGGCAAGAAGAAATGGACAGCCAGCTGGAGTGAAGCAGTGAAAGTTTCAGAGACGCAGTGCTTCGAAAGACTGAAAAACACTCAAAGACACGGAGACTCAAAGACTCAAACACTGAAAGGCTAAAAGACTGAAAGACTGAAAGACGGAAAGACGGAAAGACTGAAAGACTCAGTGGTTGAACGACTTCTGCGACAATGTGTTTGAGTTGAGCCTTTAACTTGGCTTGGAGGAAGCCACTTGAAGCCACTTTGCTTGTGACATTCTTGTTTCAAAAGTTTCACAAGTTCACGTCGTGCAATACGTGATTGCGTTTGTACATTTCACCGTTTGTAAATTAACTAGACAACAGTTACAGGTATCCATCCAACCACATACTCTTATATATTTAGGTATTGCGCCCACCTACGTGAGCTAAATACCAATTTTCCTTGGCGATTTGCGTTTGATTACCATCGCCAACCGCGATGTTGTCACATCGGCAATATGGGGCACCTTTCTAATACCGGCACAATAACCAAATATCGACAAAAAAGCTGTTTGCTGCCCAAGGAGTCATTTTCAGTCATTTCAAATGGCTTTCAATCGCTCACTTTTTTGCGCATAACTACTTGTCAGCGCTGAAGAAAAAGTCCTAAATTATATACATACTTTTTTATTCGTTTGCCTAAGGATAATTTATTGCCTGATTTCGAAACAATTTCTCGTTGAGGTCTTTGAACGCGTATTGCCCTTTAACTTAAGTTTTTCTGAAGGTCAGCTATGAATCGCAGACCAAAAAACATGGTTAAATACGCAACTTTCGGACCCACGTACAGTGGGAGTGTTCAGGACTTTTTCTGTTAAAAAATAAATAAATAAAGTGTATGTATAACTTTTCATTGCCTATCAGATCTAAACATAAGTAAATGCGGTTTAGTATGAAAAACTTAACTTTTATAGTTGCTTCTTGTTATTTTGAACACATTTATCCCACTGTGCGTGGCTTGTAGCATGTCTATAAAAGTTTCAGGCAACCTCCCAGGGTTCTGCCATTAAATAAAAATTGTCAAAAACCTGGTTTCCTTCTTTTCGGTTGCCCGATCCACGCCCTTTCATTCGGAGGAAGGTGGATGGATGGATGGGGGGATGGTTGGGAGTGTGTAGGAAGATCATTGACTTCAGTAAAACCGGATGAATGCGATTCAAAACTCATAACAATAACGGCTCTTTGGCGGTTGGGAAAAAATAACATCATCGAGTTCAGCGAGCGCAGCTGTTACCATTACCATTTTTTTTTCTTTCTACCTTTGCGAAAACTCAAGACTGACTGGCATCAACAGCTGCAGTCGAAAAAGAAATAACAAATTGACGGCCTAGTCTCCTTCAGCCAATTTCGATCTAAGAAGCCTACGTATGCAAAAAAAAAGTCGAAGATCTACTATTTTCAATTCGATTTAGTCAGGTTACGAGCGCACTTGGGTGTTATTTTGGCCAAAATATGAGCCTGCAAGTGGGTGGATCATTGAAATACACATAAATGCTGTTGAATTCACGTGGTCTGGGCATCTCTTTGGGAGATTAGGTTCGCAAAAGAGTCGAGAAATACAGAAAAGTGGTAACTGGGCCACTCAAACCGCACTTTGCATTTCGTAACGCCGCTTTTGTTTGCCTCGCAAAAGCGGCGTTCCCCTTGGAAACAAGACAAAACAGCTTGGCCAACATGCCCTTTAACTTGGCCAAAAACATGTTTGCAAAACCGTTTCGCGCTCTTTTCCACATTGTCCCCTAATTGCCGCTTCATTCTTAATGAAATTACTCAGGCCCAACGAAATATATATATATATATATCTATATGTATATGCAAAAAATAACTATGTAGCCTTTTTGTGTTGTTTTTTTTTTTGCTAATTTAGTGGGCAAGAAACAATTGTGGGAGCATTGGAATTTGGTGGGCTTTTGCATATTTATCATGGGAATAGGAAAAATACTTTTCACAAGTTTTTGGCTCAAAGTGTTCGTTTATAAAATTACAATTTACTTAAATTGGTCACGGGATTCAGATGGTGAAACAAAGCTGAGAGGCTGAGAGCTACGAAAAGTAGAAAATACCCACGCAAAGTAAAAAAAAAACACAAAGATACACGACTTTTGGCGTCCTACTATATAAGGAATCGTTTAGCAAACTCCCAACTGAGTCGACTTAACTGGTTTACTTTTTGTGGCTCTTGGTGCTTCAGATACCTATTTGCACACCTCTATTTTTATATTTTATATATATTTGAATTTCGCTTCTATAGGAAATATTCCTGCTTAATAAAGCTAGTCGATATATGTTACATGTCTTCAGACAGAAAGTTTAATCAAACGCAAGGCTCATGTAAAAATGTTACATTATTTGTTGTGAGCTAGATTTATGTGGTTGTTTGAACAAAAGATTAAAATAACTAATTGTGGATTTGTATCCCTTTATTTTTGGGGAATTTTCACACATTTGCTTGGCTTGTAAATACGAAAATACCCAATTCTGAACACCCATTCAAATCGTAAGAATTTTCCCCGATAAATATGAAATGCACAGCAATTAGCACTTTCCAAAATGAATAAAAATCTGTGGCGAATCTGAGGCCATTAAAAAGCGCTTTCTGGCTACATTTAATTGAGCCAGTTTCTTGAATAAAAAAACTCGCTTTCGTCAAGCGGCGAGTGTTGTAGATATACGAGATTTAAGGCTTTCGTCTTACATAAATATATATAGGTATATATATCATACAAATAAGTATCAGTATCTTGTGTCTGATGTTTTTTTAACTTTTTTTTCAGTCTGCGGTCCGCCGGCGGTGCCGCTGAATGCCAAGGTGCGAACCATCACCGTTGACTCGCAGATCGCGGAGGCGCACTACGAGTGCGACGCTGGCTACGAGCTCTTCGGGCCATCGGCGGTCAAGTGTGACCGGCGGACGGGCTGGGAGCGGGAGCTGCCCTTCTGCGGGGTGAACGTGGCGTACCGCAAGCCGGTCAACCAGAGCTCCTACACACGGAGCGGTCCTGCCAGCTATGCGAACGATGGCAAGCCGGGCAATAAGGTGAGTTGGCCACATCCTTTGAAATACACGGGGAAAAACTGCAGAGTAGATGCAGACTTTGATGCTCAACCTTATTTGATTGATTTACTGCAAAATATATTAATAGTTCGATGTGTAAACTATTATTAACAACAATTTGTTTGTTTTGCTCGTCATGTTGTTTTCAGTTCCATTCGATGCTTTTTCATAAGAAAAGTCAAAGTTCAAGGTGTTCAGGTGTCAAATTTAGTTTTGCATTAATCGCATGGAAATTATACATTCAGTTTGCTAGTTGTGCAGTTTGCTTTTTTATGTGCCATTTTAACAACCGAACTGGCTTCGGATTAAAAAAAATAAGAATTTTAACTGTCAGACTTAGGCAAAATATAATGATGTATTTGCATCTCAAAAATTTGATTTAAAACAAGTTTGTTTTCATTTTTATACAATATCAACATAAATTTATAAAAATAGAATAGTAACCTATTTAAATTGATAATGGTTACTTCATAGGAAGTTTTCATATGTATATGCAACTAACTAGAAATATTACTCATCCGCCATGTGGGTCAAGTAGAAAGTGTCCATCTTGAGTTTGGTATGAAATAAAGTTCTTTCCTCTCCTCCTACCTAGAATCCCGATGGCCAGGAGTGCTCCGAGACGCAGAAGGAGCCATCGCCGTGGTGGCGCGTCGACCTCCTCACCCCTCAGGCGGTGCACGTGGTGCGGATAACGACGCGCGGCTGCTGCGGCCACCAGCCACTGCAGGATCTGGAGATCCGGGTGGGCAACAGCAGTGCGGATCTGCAGCGTAATCCGTTGTGCGCCTGGTACCCGGGCACCCTCGACGAGGGCGTGGTGAAGACATTCACCTGTGCGCGCCCGCTGGTCGGTCAGTATGTGGCCATTCAGCTGGTGGGCGTGGAGGGCAGCCTCAGTCTGTGCGAGGTGGAGACGTTCACCAACGACGAGTTCTCCGTGGACCGATGCCTGAGTCCGAAGATCGGTGTGGAGACCGTGGTAACGACATTCTCGAAAACCTGCTACGACTTTCATATCACAAAAGGAGAAAGCTTCGACAAGGCGCAAACCATTTGCAAGCAGACTGGTAAGTTTGGCCATCTATGCTATGCCCATGGTGTGGCATTAATGAATTCCTCTATAATGATAGGTGGCGACTTGGTACACGACTTTCGTGGCGCCACCAGCTCGTACATCTTGTCCGAGCTGGAGCGCCGGAAGAGCGAACTGAAGCCGCAGCTCGTGTGGATTGGCGCCCAAAAGGAGCCGGGCATCACATCGCGCACCTGGAAATGGGTGAACGGTAAGGCTGGCTATTACTACTACTATCACATACAATTATTTCATCACACATATCTGCACTTTCAGGCGATGTGGTGCAAAAGCCAACCTGGGGCAAGGATCAACCAAATAACTACAATGGCGAACAGAACTGCGTGGTCCTAGATGGCGGTCGCAATTGGCTGTGGAACGATGTGGGCTGCAATCTGGACTATCTGCACTTCATCTGCCAGCACTGTAGGTCTTGCCATTGCGAATAGTCAGTGTCATCGGGGTTTCATCAACTCGTCTTTGTTTGTCTCTTTGCCTTCTTCCGGCAGCTCCATTGTCGTGCGGCTCGCCGGATGCCCAGCAAAACACCACTGTCATGGGCAAAAAGTTCACTCTGGGCGAGAAGATCCAGTACACCTGTCCCAAGGGCCACTCGCTGCTCGGTCAGACGGAACGGGAGTGCAGACTCGATGGCACTTGGAGTGGCTCCTCGCCGAACTGCAAATGTAAGCGATATTGTGCAACCTCTTCCACTGCACCATTATGCTGGAACATTATGGCAAATGGGGTCGCCTGCGAAATGTAATTAAATCCAATCAACATTTAACTAAGAATTATTAATCTTCCGCAGATGTGGACTGCGGCAGTCTGCCGGAGCTGAAATTTGGCTCCATTCACATGTCCGAGGAGCGGACGAGCTTCGGCGTGGTGGCCACGTACAGTTGCCACGAGAACTACACGCTGATCGGCAATGAGAATCGCACGTGCGCCGTGGACGGCTGGAGTGGCAAGCAGCCGGAGTGTCTGGTGGACTGGTGTCCGGATCCGCAGCCCATTGCCGGTGGCAATGTGCGATTCAATGACAAGAGGGCCGGTTCCACGGCCACGTATGTCTGTGAGCCGGGCTATGTGCTAGTTGGCGAGGCGGTACGTGTTGGAAACATCCACTTTTGGACACCAACTATTATCAATTAACTTCTTTCAAAAGATCATCTCGTGCGGATTGGGTGGCGAGTGGTCCAGCAAGACGCCCTCGTGCAGATTCGTAGATTGCGGTGCACCGGCGCGACCAAATCGTGGCATTGCCATACTGCTGAACGGCACCACCACCGTCAACTCGGTGGTCAAGTACGAGTGCGACGAGGATCACTGGCTGGATGGGCAGTCGGAGCTGTATTGCACCCGGGATGGCAAGTGGTCCGGTGAGGCGCCCGTCTGCGAGCTGGTCACTTGCGAGACGCCAGCGGTGCCGTCTGGTTCCTTTGTCATCGGCTACGACTACAATGTCCACTCGAAGATCCAGTACAACTGCGATCCCGGTCACATCATGCACGGCACACCGGTGCTCGAGTGCCTGGACACCGGGGAATGGAGTGCCGATGCGCCCTACTGCGAATGTAAGTTAAGAACAAGTTTTTTTTTATTTATTGCATATAATACTTTATTCCGCTACAGACATCGACTGCGGCACAATCCTGCCCATTCCCTATGGCAGCCACAAGTACGCGACAAATACCACCTATGTGGGTTCCGAGGTGGTCTTCAGTTGCTCCCAATCCCACAAGCTGAGTGGCGTCCTCAAGCGCACGTGCCTCGAATCCGCCGTCTGGAGCGATGCGTCGCCCAAGTGCGAGGGTGAGTATACAAATACATAGTAGATACCCCTCATGGTTGCAGTTTGCTCACGGTTGCGGTCTTCCATCTTCCACAGAGATCCGCTGTCCGGAACCGAAACTGGCGGCGCATAGTCTGCTCTCCGTCACCGGGAATGATCGCATGTATGGCAGAACACTGATCCGCACCTCCGAATCGGCGCAGAACACAGCTCAGACCTACAAGTAATTGATAGAATCCAGCATTGGTGGTGCCCCTTCTAATTCCGTTTCATCATCTTTCAACTTTCCTCTGCAGGATTGGAGCTCTGGCCAAGTACCGCTGCGAACGGGGCTACAAGATGGTGGGTGAGGCACTGGCCACCTGCACGGATAGCGGACAGTGGAGCGGCAGCATTCCGGAATGTGTGTGTAAGTACTACATAGACTTGCTTAGAAATCAGTTTATGCTATTTACTTGATATACAATCCATTGCAGATGTGGAGTGCGGTGCGCCGGAGAGCATTGGCAATGGCAAGGTGGTCCTGGCCACAAATGCCACCTACTACGGCGCCGCTGTCCTCTACGAGTGCAATGTGAACTTCAAGCTGAACGGCGTATCCCGTCGCCTGTGCACGGAGCACGGTAACTGGAGCCACGAGGCGCCCGAATGCGTGGAGGTGGTCTGCGATACGCCCAACATCAGTGAGAATCTAATTGTGGAGGCGGGTCCACGGGCTGTGGGTGCCGTGGCCACCTTCAAGTGCGCCAAGGGCAGGATCATGATGGGAAATGAGACGCGCGTGTGCCAGAAAAACGGCAAATGGACGGGAAAGAGTCCCACCTGCAGACGTAAGTCATTCACATCTCCACCAATATCTAAATGTGTTCATACCCACATATATCAATCTCATTTTCAGCCGTCGACTGCGGCCGTCCGCTGGCCATCGAGAATGGCCGGGTTATTGTGGTCAACGATTCCACGTTGTACGGCGGCTCGGCGGAGTACCACTGCATACCGAACTACAACCGGGTTGGTCAGTACCTGCGCAAGTGCACCGAGGATGGAGCGTGGAGCGGCAAGCAGCCGCGTTGCGAACTGGCCACGGCGGAGGGTCAGGAGACTTCGGAGCTGGGCACGGGCGTGGGCATTGGGGCCACCGTGATCGTCGCCCTGCTGGTGATCTTCGGCTTGATATTCCTCTATCGCAATAAGGCGAGACCCGTGAAGAACACGGAGAATGTGCAGGCGGCGGAGACCAAGGATGAGCGCAATGCCGCCGTTATGTCGTACTCTACGCTGGAGGCGAACAACCGGATGCACATGGACAACAATCCGTCGGCGACGTTCAACACGTTCCACGGCGGAGCCGGCGGACGGAACAATGGCGGCGGTAATCCGGATGCCAACAGCAATGGCGAAAGACTGAACAACAATCGTTCGGGTAAGTGGTATGCGAATTATAAAGAATATTGAATAAAGATTTTATGATGATGCCTATGGTCATTGACCTAGGGTCAACTACATATGATGGCATTCAGCCTATTAAATATTTAACAAAAGTTAGTATAATTACATCAATATCATTGCTTTACAGAAAACATTTACGATCAAATACCAAACGAGCAATTCTACGACGCTCCCTACGAGATGCGCACCAATGATGAGGTCTACGAACCGGAACCGGTGGCCAGTAATGTCATCACCATCAATGGCATATCCGTGAGATAGAGATAGAGATACAAATGAATCTTTGTATCTTTGTGTTGATATCATCCTGAAGGAGGCACCGGATGACAGAATTAATTGACGAACGTTTAACGTTAGTTTTGTGTGTTAATAACTGTACATATTAATTGTTTAAGGGAGGTCTTGAGTTACTCGTAGTTCGCCTAAATCTAAAACATGCTCACCCTATGTACACTGTGCACCCCACCCCCACATGTACACTGTAGCCCCTTCGTATGATTTAGGTCTATTCATATACCGCATAATCTATTATTATTATTATTATTATTATTATTATAATTATTATAGATATTATACATATGTATTTAACATGTCCAAATCGATGTACCTACTATGCAGTCCATGTACTGAAATCGTGACTTGTCGCGTAGGAATTTTGGATCACGAGCCGAAAGATATTCGCTCCATATTCATACTCGTATTTTTTTGTTTGTGTTAAAAAATGTTAAATTATTTTAACTATTGTAGTGAGAGGAGTGAAACAATTTTTTTGTTATGCAATGTGTAAGAACTCGCCAATGTGTGTAATGTAAAAAGCGTTAATTTTACGTACAATTAAACGATTGTGGTTGACTAATTTATTTACGATTATCAAGTATATTTCAATTCGCTGCAAAAAAAAAACACAAAAAAAAAACCGGCAAAGAGTGGTAAGTGTATAGGGGGCGGTAGAAAATGAGGGGCTTCTTGTTTAATCAATAGTTCATGGAACATTCCGTTTCGGTTTGGCATCCCAAAGAAAAGCGTACAAATATTCATACAAAATTCCGAAAAAATTCCAAAACTCGTTTTTCGTTTGTTCAATTTTTTTTTCTTTTGGCTAAATGGCAAAGAAGGGGGCACAACAACAACTGCAGGCTGACATCCAGACGGACGAGGATCTGGAGCGTTTCATGGAGCGACCAGGACTCTTGGGTTTGTCAGCAGCTCTACTTTTTTAGCTACAGAAATTCTAGACATAATACGCCCCCAGTTTTGGATGTTTACTCGGAATGGTGTGGTCCTTGCCAGGGACTGGTGGGATCCTTGCGAAAAATCAAGCTGGAAATTGGCGGCGACAATCTGCATCTGGCCATTGTGGGTTAAGTACTATACGTTTTCATCTTCAGCTGCCTAACTGATTTTGATACCTAGTGCAAATCGGATACTATCTCGTGCCTAAAACGATTCAATAAGCGGAGTGAGCCCACCTGGCTTTTTGTGACCGTAAGTCTATATAAATATCACTAAATTGTGAAACTTATGTGATATTTGTAGGGCGGCAGGGCGGTTAATCTAATGTTCGGCTCGGATGTGCCCAAGCTTGTGGCGGTGCTGATCAAAGAGCTGGAGAAGACCACGCAGAAGGCATCACGTCAGGTCAGCTACAGACTGGACGAACTGCAGCCGATTGAGGTGGAGCAGCAGCGCATCAAGATGGAGGCCATCGAGCGGGCCGAGAAGGCGGAGCGTGAGATCAAGCACAAGAAGCAGATGGACTACCTCACCCAAGTGACGGACTCCATCATGGAGAATCTGCCCGATATCGGCGTGACGATCTTTGGGCCGCAGGTCAATCGCGATATGTTCAAGAAGCTAACCGAACCAGCCGAGGCGCTGAAGATGCAGTGCAAGGATCGCCGCATCATCCAGGTGAGCAACGATCAGTTCGAGATTGTGAACTTTGCGTGCAAGAATCCGCTGCCGCCGGATGTGATCGAGCAACTGGACGGCAAGGAGCTGCTGATGTGCTTCTGGAAGATTGACGAGAGCATCGGCACCGTGCCCAACGTCCTCATGGCCTATGCCAATGAGCTGACCAAGGAGAGAGTGGCGCCGCCCAACGATGATATACCCGAGGAGCATGTGATACCGCCGCTGATCACAACCATGAAACTGAAAATCGAGGTGGAGCTGAAGGAGGGCGAGACCTGGGTGGAGGAGATTAGCTCCGAGGAGGAGGCGCGCCTGCAACATGCCAAGAGCAAGGCCAAAAGCAAGTCGATCATCCACGAGGAGGCGCATCTGGCCGAGGAGGAAGCAGCCGATCTGGATGCCGAGGAGGAGGCCAGCGAGGAGGAGACAGCCATGCCGGAGCCAGGTGGCGATGCCATGGGCGGCATGCCATCTATGCCCGGTTTCGAGATAGAACTGGATGCCGCTGATGAGGCGGGCGAGGATGAGGAGGAGGTGCAGGAGGTGAAGGAGGTGAAGGAGGAGGAGCCACCGAAGCCGCTAACTCGCACCAAGACAGTGAAAATGCCACCGATTTGGGTGCCCAACAGCCGGCGCACCCATGCCGCCCTCATCTACGTGTTCTTCCGCAGTCAGACGTCTTCATTCCTGCCGCCGGATCCCAAACCGGATCCGCCGCACATCATCATGGCCTTCGACGCGTCCAAGCGCAAGGAGATCATGCATGTGATCGATCGACACAAGGACGATGTGCCGCTGTACGGATTCTTCTCCAGCGCCGAACCGGATGAGGCCGAACTCATTGCCAGCTCAACAGATAAGTACGAGAGCAGTCCTCACGCACCGTACGTATTCTGGCCGGGATTACCCCATGCACTTTACTTCAATTTCAATCCCATTTCATGCCCAACTGCAGGTCCGACAAGATCGTGCTGAAGGTGAACAAGGTGCAGTCGAATATGATGTTATCCCTGGTGTCGTACGGTCCCAGCTATGTGAGTCCCAATGTGATTGTCGGCAAGGACGAGGCGCACAAGTTCTTCCCGGAGGACTACAAGCCCCAGGAGGAGGTCGTCGTCGAGGTTGAAAAGAAAAAGAAGAAGGTACGTTCTATACTTACCAATTCGCGTGAATTCGCAGTTAAATACTCAATATTAAATTTAATATTTGCTTGATTGTTTATTTATTGCAGAGCAAGCGGGCCACCGAAATCACCCAGGAAGTGGAGACAGCGGCAGCAGCTGCAGCGGCGGCTCATCCTCCGGAGCCACCTGCTCCAGTCGAAGCCGAAGCTCCCGTCGCTGAAGCTCCCGCTGGCGACGAAGGAGCTGCCGCACCAGCAGCTGGAGAAGCTCCGCCAACCGGAGAGGCCGCACCAGCCGCTGAGCCAGCCGCTGAAGGAACCGCGCCGGAGGCACCACCACCGGCACCAGCTGGGGAAGCTCCTGCACCGGAAGTGGCGCCACCCGAGGCGCCCAAGGAGGAGGCACCTGCCGCCGAAGCACCAGCGGAACCGGTGGCAGAAGCTCCTGCTCCTGCTGCTGCCGATCCTGCACCAGAGCCAGCAGCCGAGTAGCTAGCGTGATAAGCGATCAAATGTATTTTCTGGCTAATCAAAATTTTACAGTGTATGCGCCAAATTGCCCAGTTGTTAAATTGTTAAAGTTTCCAATTTAATATAAAACATAAAAAGTGTTCCTCGCATAAATTTTCTAGTAATCCCTGTGATCCAGGGATTATAACTGAACCCGTAAAAGCAGAAAAACTACTCAGCCAACAATTCACAAATAAATATGCCATGTTACCCAGTAACAATCTCTTAATTGATCGAGTCGCATGAAAAGTAAAAGTGGGCGGCGTTGGTGTTGGGTGGTAAATTCAGTGCCAAAAAATAAACCGGACAAATGGGAAAAATCATTTCACTTGCAATACAAATGTATTCACTTGCAGTACAAGATGTTTTTATATTGGTTCACGTAATGTTCGCGTCGTTGCATTAAATTTCTTTCAGTGTGAAGTAATAATTGCACAACCATCATATGTGAAGGTGGGGGATGAGGGGATGGGGATGTGGATGGGGCTACCGATTGACCAACTAACTGAGTAAACCAAGTAAACCGAGTTTCCTTCCTCATTGTTGCGACAGAATGACGGCAACATTTGTTGACAGCAACAAGTTGCAGATTTCGGCTTTGTTGTTATTGTTACAGTTTTATGGCTATTTGTTGTTGTCATTACCATTACGACCAATAATACGCTGCACTGTCGGAAAAAAAGTGAGCGGCTCTTGCGATCTTGGAAAAGGCGCTTGATATTATGTTGGTTTTTTGAATTTCTAGAGTGAATCGCATCTCTGACAAAATTTGTAATAATCAAAGGTTATCAAAATTTAACTTCAGTGGGTACTTGAGCAATCCTATAGAAATGCATATTATGAAGGTAAATTGTTGCACTGTTAGTTTTAGTAATATATTTTCGTTGTTAACTGCACGGATTTTGTGCAAAGTAATAATCAAGCATATGTAACTGTGCAGCGGCTCCACGAGTCGCCCACCCCCGGACAGACCCCTGAAAACCTGAGCTTCAACCGAAAGCCAAACTAAAGCCAAAACGATCGTGGCTCAATGTCCAAAGCGGCGACTCTCGTGGTCGGGTTAAACCAATAAAATCGTTGCGCAGACGCAGCTATTCAGTTGAATTTTGGACTCGAGAGACTGCGGATCGAAGCTCCAGCTGGGCATTTGGATTTCTCAGAAAAACCTCGCATTGCAAAACCACGACGATGGCGCAATCTCATAAAATGCATATTCTGCTGCCGCTCTTGGCCACGATGCACTGCATCTGCGCCACGCCCATAGCGCCGGCCACGCCCGACGGCGCCACGCCCATCGACGCACGCGTCTCGGCCGCCGACTTTGGTGCCCAGGATGCCTTCGATGCCTTCGATGCCGCCGACAGCTCCGCGGAATCCACCCATGCGCAGGCCAGCGAGGCCGGATTCAAAGTGAGTGTGGGTGGTGGTGTTAGATGCTAGGTATAGTTTATACCACGAAGTGACTACCCTTTGTTTTCCCGGCAGATCTCACTGCTGCCGACTCCGGCCAAGACGGCGGAATCGGTGAATCTGGAGCAGGAGGCCATTCCCTCGAAGGTGCTGAGCGTGTACGACAACAGCCAAAAGAAGCTGGCCGAATTGGCGCAGGTAGGTGGAGTGATATCACATTCCCCAAATGGAGCCAATAAGACCCAGTTTCGATTGCAGCCCGTTCCCATTTTGGACTCCATCAGTGAGCACGAGAAGTACGGCAACAACGGCGACATGTTCGACGGCATCTCGCGCTCCATTGTCAACGGCTATGAGGCCTTCTCCAACCTGCTCAACACCTTCATTCAGGTGGGTTTCTTGTGTATTTTGTGTTTGTTTGCCCTGTTTCCATGGCGGATTCATTCGCACACACGTTGCATAATGGTCCCAGCAATTATGTAGTATTTATGTATATAATATACTTGCGATCGAAAGGGCTGTGAACTTGCGACCTGAGTCGCCAATTGATAAGTTTCTGCAGTAATTTGATAGCGAGTCCTGGAGTCTTGGCTATTTTCAAGCCAGACTGACAGCACCACAGCACCGCTGGCGCTACTTATGCAATTGGTCGTGTGCTTCGTTTTGACCAAGGTCAGTTCCAGCTTTCCCTCTGTTGACCACACTCCACCCCTCCCTCTTGCAGAAGCCCAAAGAGTTGGCGCGCAGCGTGACGAAGGGGATAACGGCTCAATTGGATGTCATCGGTGGCAAATTGGTGGGCCTTTGAAGGCGCTAACCACCCAGCCACCCACCCAGCCGCCCAACCAACCACCCAACCAACCACCCAACCAACCACCCAACCAACCCCAGTGAAACTGCACTGGCTTGTAATTTAAATAAATACTTTAATTTATTTGTAACTTAACACGAACATGTTGTGTAGGAATGCATTTCGATATAAATATTTGTATGTATAAATAAAATAATCATACCCATAGTAGCTATGTAATATTTGCTCCTACTTCATTCACTTTCTCTTCATTTCGTCTTCTCGCTTCATTTTTCTCACGCTTTTCGGGCAGTTGCGGTTTCTGCTATTTCGACTACTACAAAGTTCCATAAAGTAACATAAGTATATTGTATAAATATGTATAAATATATAGTTCATATATTGATTTAGTTGAATTTAGGATTACGAGCATATCCCGCTCCACACACCAGCTGTATCTCAGGTACTCCTCTGGCACTCTAACCAGCCATGATTGGTGATGGTACGCAATATACCCTGTTCTATGTGCGTTTCGGTACTTGGACCTTAAACTACTACTACTAGAGAGCACATCACAATATGGATACACCGCTAACTACATATATGTGATTGTTTAACACTGGTAGCAACTTGCTGCCAGTTCAATTTTGTTCGATATGTCTTCGCCTACAGATTACAAAACAAAAACAAACAAAAAAAAATTAAATTAATTTTTGGCACATTTCGCAGAATAAATTAGAAACTAAGAGAGAAAGAGAAAGAGAGAGAGAGAGAGAGTTAACAAAAGGTATAGAGATAGCGACATCTGCATCTGCATCCGCATCCGCATCCAACCCGCCAATTTAGAAGTCCGCCCACCACCAACGCTCACAATCGCGTTCAATCCTCCCAACTGCTGGTGCGGGTCTGGGGATCGATTGACGGCGAGTAGGATTTGTAGGTGTCCGAGGAGCGCTTGTGCTTCACCGTGCAGAACAGCAGCATCGAGGTGATCAGCCCGAACAGCTGGACAAAGGCGATGCCCAGTCCCACGGCGCCCACCACGTTCAGCTGGCCGGTAAACCAGCTCTGCAGCGAGTGGGCACAGCCCTTGTCCCACCACAGCGACGGGTTCTCCGACCTAAAGGTGGTGAGGAGTGAGGAGTGAATGAATACAATGGTTGACTGTTGACTGAATCGGAACAGTACACTCACCTGCCGCAGTCGGGACGCATCATTCCGTCGCCGGATCCTTCGGTGAGCACCTGGCGCTGATCGTAGAGGGTCCTGCAGCAGGATTCGGGCACCCAGCGCCTGCCCGGCCACGACTGGATGTCATACCAATCCTCGTAGGAGGAGACGCCACAGCACTCGAACTGCAAATACAAAAAAAAAAGTAACCATGTCATGTTTCAATGGGCAACACGAGAGAAAGGCCATTCGATCTCCACTCACCGACTGCTGCACGCTGTCCCAAATGGAGGCCACCGATGGCGCCACCAGAGATCCCCGATCGCTGCTGTTGTAGTGCCGCTCGATGCCGAAGCGCAACTCGTTGGCCAATGTCCGTCCCAGTCCGCCGCGGAAGAGAAAGGCGATGGAGCCCACCAGGAACTCGCTCATGAACAGCATCACAATCAGCATGAAGTACTGCGGCGATAGATATGAAAATCGAATAGTTAGTTACACAAAGTATATATCACTAATACGACATGTATGCCATGAGCCTGACCTCCCGCGATTTACTCACCAAGACCAGGAGACAGCGGGACTGCACCCAGGCTCCGCAGCAGCCAAAGAAGCTGACCACAAACCCGGTGCCGCCGATGCCCATGAAGATGGTGTCCGCACTCAGGCCGGCGTGTTGGGGCAGCAAGGTGGCGTATCCCGCGTAGCTCAGTCGCAACCAGAGTCCGGCTCCCAAGAACGCGCAGCTACACAGCTGGAATGCAACGGGTTGGGAATCGGAAATTAGAAAGACACTGGTTACCAAGCTAAAGGAACTGATTGTGATTAACATGAGTTGTCCAGCTTACAATTTGCTATACAACAAGTGGCTTGTCTCAGCCTGGGACATCCAAATTATACATTTTATATATAAATAATATGCGCTTGGTTAAGTAGACACCTACTGCTAATTATGATTGCCTGGTGCATAAAGTAATGAAATGGGCCGAAAACCGGACTTTTAAGCCGAGTTTTGTTAAGAAAATTGAGAGATTATGGATTTCAGGTACTAGGCAAACAGAAATGTCAGGAAGTGGCCAACGATCATTTCGTTTTAAGTAGACACCTGCTGCTAATTATGATTGCCTGGTGCATAAAACAATGAAATGTCCCAAAAACCGGACTTTTAAGCCGAATTTTGGTGGAAAAATGGAGAGATTCTTGATTTCAGATACCAGGCAAACAGAAATGTCAGGAAGTGGCCGACGATCATTGCGATTTTAGTAACCACCTGCTGCTAATTATGATTGCCTGGTGCATAAAAGAATGAAATGTCCCAAAAACCGGACTTTAAAGCCGAGTTTTGGAGGTGAAATTGAGAGATTCTAGATTTCAGATACCAGGCAAACAGAAATGTCAGGAAGTGGCCAACGATCATTGCGATTTTAGTAACCACCTGCTGCTAATTATGATTGTCTGGTGCATAAAACAATGAAATGTCCCAAAAACCGGACTTTAAAGCCGAGTTTTGGAGGTGAAATTGAGAGATTCTCGATTTCAGATACCAGGCAAACAGAAATGTCAGGAAGTGGCCAACGATCATTGCGATTTAGTAACCACCTGCTGCTAATTATGATTGTCTGGTGCATAAAACAATGAAATGTCCCAAAAACCGGACTTTAAAGCCGAGTTTTGGAGGTGAAATTGAGAGATTCTCGATTTCAGATACCAGGCAAACAGAAATGTCAGGAAGTGGCCAACGATCATTGCGATTTTAGTAACCACCTGCTGCTAATTATGATTGTCTGGTGCATAAAACAATGAAATGTCCCAAAAACCGGACTTTTAAGCCGAATTTTGGTGGAAAAATGGAGAGATTCTCGATTTCAGATACCAGGCAAACAGAAATGTCAGGAAGTGGCCAACGATCATTGCGATTTTAGTAACCACCTGCTGCTAATTATGATTGCCTGGTGCATAAAACAATGAAATGTCCCAAAAACCGGACTTTAAAGCCGAGTTTTGGAGGTGAAATTGAGAGATTCTCGATTTCAGATACCAGGCAAACAGAAATGTCAGGAAGTGGCCAACGATCATTGCGATTTTAGTAACCACCTGCTGCTAATTATGATTGTCTGGTGCATAAAACAATGAAATGTCCCAAAAACCGGACTTTAAAGCCGAGTTTTGGAGGTGAAATTGAGAGATTCTCGATTTCAGATACCAGGCAAACAGAAATGTCAGGAAGTGGCCAACGATCATTGCGATTTTAGTAACCACCTGCTGCTAATTATGATTGTCTGGTGCATAAAACAATGAAATGTCCCAAAAACCGGACTTTTAAGCCGAATTTTGGTGGAAAAATGGAGAGATTCTCGATTTCAGATACCAGGCAAACAGAAATGTCAGGAAGTGGCCAACGATCATTGCGATTTTAGTAACCACCTGCTGCTAATTATGATTGCCTGGTGCATAAAACAATGAAATGTCCCAAAAACCGGACTTTAAAGCCGAGTTTTGGAGGTGAAATTGAGAGATTCTCGATTTCAGATACCAGGCAAACAGAAATGTCAGGAAGTGGCCAACGATCATTGCGATTTTAGTAACCACCTGCTGCTAATTATGATTGTCTGGTGCATAAAACAATGAAATGTCCCAAAAACCGGACTTTAAAGCCGAGTTTTGGAGGTGAAATTGAGAGATTCTCGATTTCAGATACCAGGCAAACAGAAATGTCAGGAAGTGGCCAACGATCATTGCGATTTTAGTAACCACCTGCTGCTAATTATGATTGTCTGGTGCATAAAACAATGAAATGTCCCAAAAACCGGATTTTTAACCGAATTTGGGTGGAAAAATGGAGAGATTCTCGATTTCAGATACCAGGCAAACAGAAATGTCAGGAAGTGGCCAACGATCATTGCGATTTTAGTAACCACCTGCTGCTAATTATGATTGCCTGGTGCATAAAACAATGAAATGTCCCAAAAACCGGACTTTAAAGCCGAGTTTTGGAGGTGAAATTGAGAGATTCTCGATTTCAGATACCAGGCAAACAGAAATGTCAGGAAGTGGCCAACGATCATTGCGATTTTAGTAACCACCTGCTGCTAATTATGATTGTCTGGTGCATAAAACAATGAAATGTCCCAAAAACCGGACTTTTTAACCGAATTTGGGTGGAAAAATGGAGAGATTCTCGATTTCAGATACCAGGCAAACAGAAATGTCAGGAAGTGGCCAACGATCATTGCGATTTTAGTAACCACCTGCTGCTAATTATGATTGCCTGGTGCATAAAACAATGAAATGTCCCAAAAACCGGACTTTAAAGCCGAGTTTTGGAGGTGAAAGGAGAGATTCTCGATTTCAGATACCAGGCAAACAGAAATGTCAGGAAGTGGCCAACGATCATTGCGATTTTAGTAACCACCTGCTGCTAATTATGATTGTCTGGTGCATAAAACAATGAAATGTCCCAAAAACCGGACTTTTAAGCCGAATTTTGGTGGAAAAATGGAGAGATTCTCGATTTCAGATACCAGGCAAACAGAAATGTCAGGAAGTGGCCAACTCATTGCGATTTTAGTAACCACCTGCTGCTAATTATGATTGCCTGGTGCATAAAACAATGAAATGTCCCAAAAACCGGACTTTAAAGCCGAGTTTTGGAGGTGAAATTGAGAGATTCTCGATTTCAGATACCAGGCAAACAGAAATGTCAGGAAGTGGCCAACGATCATTGCGATTTTAGTAACCACCTGCTGCTAATTATGATTGCCTGGTGCATAAAACAATGAAATGTCCCAAAAACCGGACTTTTAAGCCGAGTTTTGGAGGTGAAATTGAGAGATTCTCGATTTCAGATACCAGGCAAACAAAAATGTCAGGAAGTGGCCAACGATCATTGCGATTTTAGTAACCACCTGCTGCTAATTATGATTGCCTAGTGCATAAAAAAATAAAATGTCCCAAAAACCCGACTTTTAAGCCGAATTTTGGTGGAAAAATGGAGAGATTCTCGATTTCAGATACCAGGCAAACAGAAATGTCAGGAAGTGGCCAACGATCATTGCGATTTTAGTAACCACCTGCTGCTAATTATGATTGCCTGGTGCATAAAACAATGAAATGTCCCAAAAACCGGACTTTTAAGCCGAATTTTGGTGGTAAAATGGAGAGATTCTCGATTTCAGATACCAGGCAAACAGAAATGTCAGAAAGTGGGCAGCGATCATTGCGATATTAGTAACCACCTGCTGCTAATTATGATTGCCTGGTGCATAAAACAATGAAATGTCCCAAAAACCGGACTTTTAAGCCGAATTTTGGTGGTAAAATGGAGAGATTCTCGATTTCAGATACCAGGCAAACAGAAATGTCAGGAAGTGGCCAACGATCATTGCGATTTTAGTAACCACCTGCTGCTAATTATGATTGCCTGGTGCATAAAACAATAAAATGTCCCAAAAACCCGACTTTTAAGCCGAATTTTGGTGGAAAAATGGAGAGATTCTCGATTTCAGATACCAGGCAAACAGAAATGTCAGGAAGTGGCCAACGATCATTGCGATTTTAGTAACCACCTGCTGCTAATTATGATTGCGTGGTGCATAAAACAAAAAAATGTCCCAAAAACCCGACTTTTAAGCCGAATTTTGGTGGTAAAATTGAGAGATTCTCGATTTCAGATACCAGGCAAACAGAAATGTCAGGAAGTGGCCAACGATCATTGCGATTTTAGTAACCACCTGCTGCTAATTATGATTGCCTGGTGCATAAAACAATAAAATGTCCCAAAAACCGGACTTTTAAGCCGAATTTTGGTGGTAAAATGGAGAGATTCTCGATTTCAGATACCAGGCAAACAGAAATGTCAGGAAGTGGCCAACGATCATTGCGATTTTAGTAACCACCTGCTGCTAATTATGATTGCCTGGTGCATAAAACAATGAAATGTCCCAAAAACCGGACTTTTAAGCCTAGTTTTGGAGGTGAAATTGAGAGATTCTCGATTTCAGATACCAGGCAAACAGAAATGTCAGGAAGTGGCCAACTATCATTGCGATTTATGTAGACTCCTACTGATAATTATGATTGCCTGGTGCATAAAACAATGAAATGTCCCAAAAACCGGACTTTTAAGCCGAATTTTGGTGGTAAAATGGAGAGATTCTCGATTTCAGATACCAGGCAAACAGAAATGTCAGGAAGTGGCCAACGATCATTGCGATTTTAGTAACCACCTGCTGCTAATTATGATTGCCTGGTGCATAAAACAATGAAATGTCCCAAAAACCGGACTTTTAAGCCGAATTTTGGTGGTAAAATGGAGAGATTCTCGATTTCAGATACCAGGCAAACAGAAATGTCAGGAAGTGGCCAACGATCATTGCGATTTTAGTAACCACCTGCTGCTAATTATGATTGCCTGGTGCATAAAACAATGAAATGTCCCAAAAACCGGACTTTTAAGCCGAGTTTTGGAGGTGAAATTGAGAGATTCTCGATTTCAGATACCAGGCAAACAGAAATGTCAGGAAGTGGCCAACGATCATTGCGATTTTAGTAACCACCTGCTGCTAATTATGATTGCCTAGTGCATAAAACAATAAAATGTCCCAAAAACCCGACTTTTAAGCCGAATTTTGGTGGAAAAATGGAGAGATTCTCGATTTCAGATACCAGGCAAACAGAAATGTCAGGAAGTGGCCAACGATCATTGCGATTTTAGTAACCACCTGCTGCTAATTATGATTGCCTGGTGCATAAAACAATGAAATGTCCCAAAAACCGGACTTTTAAGCCGAATTTTGGTGGTAAAATGGAGAGATTCTCGATTTCAGATACCAGGCAAACAGAAATGTCAGGAAGTGGCCAACGATCATTGCGATTTTAGTAACCACCTGCTGCTAATTATGATTGCCTGGTGCATAAAACAATAAAATGTCCCAAAAACCCGACTTTTAAGCCGAATTTTGGTGGAAAAATGGAGAGATTCTCGATTTCAGATACCAGGCAAACAGAAATGTCAGGAAGTGGCCAACGATCATTGCGATTTTAGTAACCACCTGCTGCTAATTATGATTGCCTGGTGCATAAAACAAAAAATGTCCCAAAAACCCGACTTTTAAGCCGAATTTTGGTGGTAAAATTGAGAGATTCTCGATTTCAGATACCAGGCAAACAGAAATGTCAGGAAGTGGCCAACGATCATTGCGATTTTAGTAACCACCTGCTGCTAATTATGATTGCCTGGTGCATAAAACAAAAAAATGTCCCAAAAACCCGACTTTTAAGCCGAATTTTGGTGGTAAAATTGAGAGATTCTCGATTTCAGATACCAGGCAAACAGAAATGTCAGGAAGTGGCCAACGATCATTGCGATTTTAGTAACCACCTGCTGCTAATTATGATTGCCTGGTGCATAAAACAAAAAAATGTCCCAAAAACCCGACTTTTAAGCCGAATTTTGGTGGTAAAATTGAGAGATTCTCGATTTCAGATACCAGGCAAACAGAAATGTCAGGAAGTGGCCAACGATCATTGCGATTTTAGTAACCACCTGCTGCTAATTATGATTGCCTGGTGCATAAAACAATAAAATGTCCCAAAAACCGGACTTTTAAGCCGAATTTTGGTGGTAAAATGGAGAGATTCTCGATTTCAGATACCAGGCAAACAGAAATGTCAGGAAGTGGCCAACGATCATTGCGATTTTAGTAACCACCTGCTGCTAATTATGATTGCCTGGTGCATAAAACAATGAAATGTCCCAAAAACCGGACTTTTAAGCCGAGTTTTGGAGGTGAAATTGAGAGATTCTCGATTTCAGATACCAGGCAAACAGAAATGTCAGGAAGTGGCCAACTATCATTGCGATTTATGTAGACTCCTACTGATAATTATGATTGCCTGGTGCATAAAACAATGAAATGTCCCAAAAACCGGACTTTTAAGCCGAATTTTGGTGGTAAAATGGAGAGATTCTCGATTTCAGATACCAGGCAAACAGAAATGTCAGGAAGTGGCCAACGATCATTGCGATTTTAGTAACCACCTGCTGCTAATTATGATTGCCTGGTGCATAAAACAATGAAATGTCCCAAAAACCGGACTTTTAAGCCGAATTTTGGTGGTAAAATGGAGAGATTCTCGATTTCAGATACCAGGCAAACAGAAATGTCAGGAAGTGGCCAACGATCATTGCGATTTTAGTAACCACCTGCTGCTAATTATGATTGCCTGGTGCATAAAACAATGAAATGTCCCAAAAACCGGACTTTTAAGCCGAGTTTTGGAGGTGAAATTGAGAGATTCTCGATTTCAGATACCAGGCAAACAGAAATGTCAGGAAGTGGCCAACGATCATTGCGATTTTAGTAACCACCTGCTGCTAATTATGATTGCCTAGTGCATAAAACAATAAAATGTCCCAAAAACCCGACTTTAAAGCCGAATTTTGGTGGAAAAATGGAGAGATTCTCGATTTCAGATACCAGGCAAACAGAAATGTCAGGAAGTGGCCAACGATCATTGCGATTTTAGTAACCACCTGCTGCTAATTATGATTGCCTGGTGCATAAAACAATGAAATGTCCCAAAAACCGGACTTTTAAGCCGAATTTTGGTGGTAAAATGGAGAGATTCTCGATTTCAGATACCAGGCAAACAGAAATGTCAGGAAGTGGCCAACGATCATTGCGATTTTAGTAACCACCTGCTGCTAATTATGATTGCCTGGTGCATAAAACAATAAAATGTCCCAAAAACCCGACTTTTAAGCCGAATTTTGGTGGAAAAATGGAGAGATTCTCGATTTCAGATACCAGGCAAACAGAAATGTCAGGAAGTGGCCAACGATCATTGCGATTTTAGTAACCACCTGCTGCTAATTATGATTGCCTGGTGCATAAAACAAAAAAATGTCCCAAAAACCCGACTTTTAAGCCGAATTTTGGTGGTAAAATTGAGAGATTCTCGATTTCAGATACCAGGCAAACAGAAATGTCAGGAAGTGGCCAACGATCATTGCGATTTTAGTAACCACCTGCTGCTAATTATGATTGCCTGGTGCATAAAACAATGAAATGTCCCAAAAACCGGAATTTTAAGCCGAATTTTGGTGGTAAAATGGAGAGATTCTCGATTTCAGATACCAGGCAAACAGAAATGTCAGGAAGTGGCCAACGATCATTGCGATTTTAGTAACCACCTGCTGCTAATTATGATTGCCTGGTGCATAAAACAATGAAATGTCCCAAAAACCGGACTTTTAAGCCGAGTTTTGGAGGTGAAATTGAGAGATTCTCGATTTCAGATACCAGGCAAACAGAAATGTCAGGAAGTGGCCAACTATCATTGCGATTTATGTAGACTCCTACTGATAATTATGATTGCCTGGTGCATAAAACAATGAAATGTCCCAAAAACCGGACTTTTAAGCCGAATTTTGGTGGTAAAATGGAGAGATTCTCGATTTCAGATACCAGGCAAACAGAAATGTCAGGAAGTGGCCAACGATCATTGCGATTTTAGTAACCACCTGCTGCTAATTATGATTGCCTGGTGCATAAAACAATGAAATGTCCCAAAAACCGGACTTTTAAGCCGAATTTTGGTGGTAAAATGGAGAGATTCTCGATTTCAGATACCAGGCAAACAGAAATGTCAGGAAGTGGCCAACGATCATTGCGATTTTAGTAACCACCTGCTGCTAATTATGATTGCCTGGTGCATAAAACAATGAAATGTCCCAAAAACCGGACTTTTAAGACGAGTTTTGGAGGTGAAATTGAGAGATTCTCGATTTCAGATACCAGGCAAACAGAAATGTCAGGAAGTGGCCAACGATCATTGCGATTTTAGTAACCACCTGCTGCTAATTATGATTGCCTAGTGCATAAAACAATAAAATGTCCCAAAAACCCGACTTTTAAGCCGAATTTTGGTGGAAAAATGGAGAGATTCTCGATTTCAGATACCAGGCAAACAGAAATGTCAGGAAGTGGCCAACGATCATTGCGATTTTAGTAACCACCTGCTGCTAATTATGATTGCCTGGTGCATAAAACAATGAAATGTCCCAAAAACCGGACTTTTAAGCCGAATTTTGGTGGAAAAATGGAGAGATTCTCGATTTCAGATACCAGGCAAACAGAAATGTCAGGAAGTGGCCAACGATCATTGCGATTTTAGTAACCACCTGCTGCTAATTATGATTGCCTGGTGCATAAAACAATAAAATGTCCCAAAAACCCGACTTTTAAGCCGAATTTTGGTGGAAAAATGGAGAGATTCTCGATTTCAGATACCAGGCAAACAGAAATGTCAGGAAGTGGCCAACGATCATTGCGATTTTAGTAACCACCTGCTGCTAATTATGATTGCCTGGTGCATAAAACAATGAAATGTCCCAAAAACCGGACTTTTAAGCCGAGTTTTGGAGGTGAAATTGAGAGATTCTCGATTTCAGATACCAGGCAAACAGAAATGTCAGGAAGTGGCCAACGATCATTGCGATTTTAGTAACCACCTGCTGCTAATTATGATTGCCTGGTGCATAAAACAATGAAATGTCCCAAAAACCGGACTTTTAAGCCGAGTTTTGGAGGTGAAATTGAGAGATTCTCGATTTCAGATACCAGGCAAACAGAAATGTCAGAAAGTGGGCAGCGATCATTGCGATTTTAGTAACCACCTGCTGCTAATTATGATTGCCTGGTGCATAAAACAATGAAATGTCCCAAAAACCGGAATTTTAAGCCGAATTTTGGTGGTAAAATGGAGAGATTCTCGATTTCAGATACCAGGCAAACAGAAATGTCAGGAAGTGGCCAACGATCATTGCGATTTTAGTAACCACCTGCTGCTAATTATGATTGCCTGGTGCATAAAACAATGAAATGTCCCAAAAACCGGACTTTTAAGCCGAGTTTTGGAGGTGAAATTGAGAGATTCTCGATTTCAGATACCAGGCAAACAGAAATGTCAGGAAGTGGCCAACTATCATTGCGATTTATGTAGACTCCTACTGATAATTATGATTGCCTGGTGCATAAAACAATGAAATGTCCCAAAAACCGGACTTTTAAGCCGAATTTTGGTGGTAAAATGGAGAGATTCTCGATTTCAGATACCAGGCAAACAGAAATGTCAGGAAGTGGCCAACGATCATTGCGATTTTAGTAACCACCTGCTGCTAATTATGATTGCCTGGTGCATAAAACAATGAAATGTCCCAAAAACCGGACTTTTAAGCCGAATTTTGGTGGTAAAATGGAGAGATTCTCGATTTCAGATACCAGGCAAACAGAAATGTCAGGAAGTGGCCAACGATCATTGCGATTTTAGTAACCACCTGCTGCTAATTATGATTGCCTGGTGCATAAAACAATGAAATGTCCCAAAAACCGGACTTTTAAGCCGAGTTTTGGAGGTGAAATTGAGAGATTCTCGATTTCAGATACCAGGCAAACAGAAATGTCAGGAAGTGGCCAACGATCATTGCGATTTTAGTAACCACCTGCTGCTAATTATGATTGCCTAGTGCATAAAACAATAAAATGTCCCAAAAACCCGACTTTTAAGCCGAATTTTGGTGGAAAAATGGAGAGATTCTCGATTTCAGATACCAGGCAAACAGAAATGTCAGGAAGTGGCCAACGATCATTGCGATTTTAGTAACCACCTGCTGCTAATTATGATTGCCTGGTGCATAAAACAATGAAATGTCCCAAAAACCGGACTTTTAAGCCGAATTTTGGTGGAAAAATGGAGAGATTCTCGATTTCAGATACCAGGCAAACAGAAATGTCAGGAAGTGGCCAACGATCATTGCGATTTTAGTAACCACCTGCTGCTAATTATGATTGCCTGGTGCATAAAACAATAAAATGTCCCAAAAACCCGACTTTTAAGCCGAATTTTGGTGGAAAAATGGAGAGATTCTCGATTTCAGATACCAGGCAAACAGAAATGTCAGGAAGTGGCCAACGATCATTGCGATTTTAGTAACCACCTGCTGCTAATTATGATTGCCTGGTGCATAAAACAATGAAATGTCCCAAAAACCGGACTTTTAAGCCGAGTTTTGGAGGTGAAATTGAGAGATTCTCGATTTCAGATACCAGTCAAACAGAAATGTCAGGAAGTGGCCAACGATCATTGCGATTTTAGTAACCACCTGCTGCTAATTATGATTGCCTAGTGCATAAAACAATAAAATGTCCCAAAAACCCGACTTTTAAGCCGAATTTTGGTGGTAAAATGGAGAGATTCTCGATTTCAGATACCAGGCAAACAGAAATGTCAGGAAGTGGCCAACGATCATTGCGATTTTAGTAACCACCTGCTGCTAATTATGATTGCCTGGTGCATAAAACAATAAAATGTCCCAAAAACCCGACTTTTAAGCCGAATTTTGGTGGAAAAATGGAGAGATTCTCGATTTCAGATACCAGGCAAACAGAAATGTCAGGAAGTGGCCAACGATCATTGCGATTTTAGTAACCACCTGCTGCTAATTATGATTGCCTGGTGCATAAAACAATAAAATGTCCCAAAAACCCGACTTTTAAGCCGAATTTTGGTGGAAAAATGGAGAGATTCTCGATTTCAGATACCAGGCAAACAGAAATGTCAGGAAGTGGCCAACGATCATTGCGATTTTAGTAACCACCTGCTGCTAATTATGATTGCCTGGTGCATAAAACAAAAAAATGTCCCAAAAACCCGACTTTTAAGCCGAATTTTGGTGGAAAAATGGAGAGATTCTCGATTTCAGATACCAGGCAAACAGAAATGTCAGGAAGTGGCCAACGATCATTGCGATTTATGTAGACTCCTTCTGCTAATTATGACTGCCTGGTGCATAAAGTAATGAAAAGGGCCGGAAACCGGACTTTTAAGCCGAGTTTTGGAGGTGAAATTGAGAGATTCTCGATTTCAGATACCAGGCAAACAGAAATGTCAGGAAGTGGCCAACGATCATTGCGATTTTAGTAACCACCTGCTGCTAATTATGATTGCCTAGTGCATAAAACAATAAAATGTCCCAAAAACCCGACTTTTAAGCCGAATTTTGGTGGTAAAATGGAGAGATTCTCGATTTCAGATACCAGGCAAACAGAAATGTCAGGAAGTGGCCAACGATCATTGCGATTTTAGTAACCACCTGCTGCTAATTATGATTGCCTGGTGCATAAAACAATGAAATGTCCCAAAAACCGGACTTTTAAGCCGAGTTTTGGAGGTGAAATTGAGAGATTCTCGATTTCAGATACCAGGCAAACAGAAATGTCAGGAAGTGGCCAACGATCATTGCGATTTTAGTAACCACCTGCTGCTAATTATGATTGCCTGGTGCATAAAACAATGAAATGTCCCAAAAACCGGACTTTTAAGCCGAGTTTTGGAGGTGAAATTGAGAGATTCTCGATTTCAGATACCAGGCAAACAGAAATGTCAGAAAGTGGGCAGCGATCATTGCGATTTTAGTAACCACCTGCTGCTAATTATGATTGCCTGGTGCATAAAACAATAAAATATCCCAAAAACCCGACTTTTAAGCCGAATTTTGGTGGAAAAATGGAGAGATTCTCGATTTCAGATACCAGGCAAACAGAAATGTCAGGAAGTGGCCAACGATCATTGCGATTTTAGTAACCACCTGCTGCTAATTATGATTGCCTGGTGCATAAAACAATGAAATGTCCCAAAAACCGGACTTTTAAGCCGAGTTTTGGAGGTGAAATTGAGAGATTCTCGATTTCAGATACCAGGCAAACAGAAATGTCAGGAAGTGGCCAACGATCATTGCGATTTTAGTAACCACCTGCTGCTAATTATGATTGCCTAGTGCATAAAACAATAAAATGTCCCAAAAACCCGACTTTTAAGCCGAATTTTGGTGGAAAAATGGAGAGATTCTCGATTTCAGATACCAGGCAAACAGAAATGTCAGGAAGTGGCCAACGATCATTGCGATTTTAGTAACCACCTGCTGCTAATTATGATTGCCTGGTGCATAAAACAATGAAATGTCCCAAAAACCGGACTTTTAAGCCGAATTTTGGTGGTAAAATGGAGAGATTCTCGATTTCAGATACCAGGCAAACAGAAATGTCAGGAAGTGGCCAACGATCATTGCGATTTTAGTAACCACCTGCTGCTAATTATGATTGCCTGGTGCATAAAACAATAAAATGTCCCAAAAACCCGACTTTTAAGCCGAATTTTGGTGGAAAAATGGAGAGATTCTCGATTTCAGATACCAGGCAAACAGAAATGTCAGGAAGTGGCCAACGATCATTGCGATTTTAGTAACCACCTGCGCTAATTATGATTGCCTGGTGCATAAAACAAAAAAATGTCCCAAAAACCCGACTTTTAAGCCGAATTTTGGTGGAAAAATGGAGAGATTCTCGATTTCAGATACCAGGCAAACAGAAATGTCAGGAAGTGGCCAACGATCATTGCGATTTATGTAGACTCCTTCTGCTAATTATGACTGCCTGGTGCATAAAGTAATGAAAAGGGCCGGAAACCGGACTTTTAAGCCGAGTTTTGGAGGTGAAATTGAGAGATTCTCGATTTCAGATACCAGGCAAACAGAAATGTCAGGAAGTGGCCAACGATCATTGCGATTTTAGTAACCACCTGCTGCTAATTATGATTGCCTAGTGCATAAAACAATAAAATGTCCCAAAAACCCGACTTTTAAGCCGAATTTTGGTGGAAAAATGGAGAGATTCTCGATTTCAGATACCAGGCAAACAGAAATGTCAGGAAGTGGCCAACGATCATTGCGATTTTAGTAACCACCTGCTGCTAATTATGATTGCCTGGTGCATAAAACAATGAAATGTCCCAAAAACCGGACTTTTAAGCCGAATTTTGGTGGTAAAATGGAGAGATTCTCGATTTCAGATACCAGGCAAACAGAAATGTCAGGAAGTGGCCAACGATCATTGCGATTTTAGTAACCACCTGCTGCTAATTATGATTGCCTGGTGCATAAAACAATAAAATGTCCCAAAAACCCGACTTTTAAGCCGAATTTTGGTGGAAAAATGGAGAGATTCTCGATTTCAGATACCAGGCAAACAGAAATGTCAGGAAGTGGCCAACGATCATTGCGATTTTAGTAACCACCTGCTGCTAATTATGATTGCCTAGTGCATAAAACAATAAAATGTCCCAAAAACCCGACTTTTAAGCCGAATTTTGGTGGTAAAATGGAGAGATTCTCGATTTCAGATACCAGGCAAACAGAAATGTCAGGAAGTGGCCAACGATCATTGCGATTTATGTAGACTCCTTCTGCTAATTATGACTGCCTGGTGCATAAAGTAATGAAAAGGGCCGGAAACCGGACTTTTAAGCCGAGTTTTGGAGGTGAAATTGAGAGATTCTCGATTTCAGATACCAGGCAAACAGAAATGTCAGGAAGTGGCCAACGATCATTGCGATTTTAGTAACCACCTGCTGCTAATTATGATTGCCTAGTGCATAAAACAATAAAATGTCCCAAAAACCCGACTTTTAAGCCGAATTTTGGTGGTAAAATGGAGAGATTCTCGATTTCAGATACCAGGCAAACAGAAATGTCAGGAAGTGGCCAACGATCATTGCGATTTTAGTAACCACCTGCTGCTAATTATGATTGCCTGGTGCATAAAACAATGAAATGTCCCAAAAACCGGACTTTTAAGCCGAATTTTGGTGGTAAAATGGAGAGATTCTCGATTTCAGATACCAGGCAAACAGAAATGTCAGGAAGTGGCCAACGATCATTGCGATTTTAGTAACCACCTGCTGCTAATTATGATTGCCTGGTGCATAAAACAATGAAATGTCCCAAAAACCGGACTTTTAAGCCGAATTTTGGTGGTAAAATGGAGAGATTCTCGATTTCAGATACCAGGCAAACAGAAATGTCAGGAAGTGGCCAACGATCATTGCGATTTTAGTAACCACCTGCTGCTAATTATGATTGCCTGGTGCATAAAACAATGAAATGTCCCAAAAACCGGACTTTTAAGCCGAGTTTTGGAGGTGAAATTGAGAGATTCTCGATTTCAGATACCAGGCAAACAGAAATGTCAGGAAGTGGCCAACTATCATTGCGATTTATGTAGACTCCTACTGATAATTATGATTGCCTGGTGCATAAAGTAATGAAAAGGGCCGGAAACCGGACTTTTAAGCCGAGTTTTGGTGGTAAAACTGAGAGATTCTGGATTTCAGATACCAGGCGAACAGAAATGTCAGGAGGTGACTTTGCAGAATTCAAAATCAAGCAGCCCCCAAAAGTAGGCAACGCAGAATTTCACGATCAGCTTATCTCATCTCTTAAATCAGCCCAAAAGTATGCAACGAAAAATTCATGATTAGCTGGTCAACGTTTTCCGACACATCCTAAAGGTATGCAACTGAAATATAGCAGCTCGAATTTCTTCCGGCATCCCAAAAGTATACAACGAAAAATTCATGCACTGAGCTGGGCTGCTGATAGCAAACGTTAAAGTGTATTGCATACTTTTGGGCTGTGACATTTATGGTTGTCATTAGTTAGGTTGCACAATCGAACTGATCGCCGGTCGCCTACTGACATTTCTGTTCGCCTGGTACTTTAAATCGAAAAATCACCAATTTGCTTCATCTCGGAGCACCACAACCAATTTCTTCGGTCAAAATTGTCAGTTTTACCGATGCTGAATACCAGGCGAACAGAATCGAATAGCAGGTGGAAACGAACAGCTGATCGCTGAAAGTAAAGCTTACTTAGGGATGGGCGATTCAAATGAATCGTTCGTTATTGTGCACATGTCATGAGCTTTGATCCGATAAACACGAAAGCTCCCAGTGCATTTGAATCGCCCATCCCTAAGTAAGGTTTAGTTTAAGCGATCAGCTGTTCGTTTCCACCTGCTAATCGATTCTGTTCGCCTGGTACTTAAAATCGAAAAATCACCAATTTGCTTCATCTCGGAGCGCCACAACCAATTTCTTCGGCCAAAATTGTCAGTTTTACCGATGCTGAATACCAGGCGAACAGAAATCTCTGCAGGTGACGGCAGATGCCAGCAATTATCATAGAACGAGACAACTATCTGATATTTCCCTGATTGCCGTCCCTTGCATGCTTTCAGGCTCTAAAGAGAAATGCCGTTACTTGCAACGGAACTCAGATCAGAGATGCGCAGTCACATTGTGCACTTGGTGCTTCACGCGTTTATCACGAGATTTGCACGACAATCACGATATAATTAAAATATCCCATGTGGTTGTTGGGAGCGTGACAAAAAATCAGTTACACGCGAGCCTCTCTATTTTAAGGAAAAAACGGATCGTTGGCTGCCTACTGGGATTTATGTTCGCCTAGTGTTTAAAATCGGAAATCTCTTAAATTTCTCTAAAATTTCAGCCGCCCCGAATATTATTTTCGCTACTAAATCGGGCAGTTTTTCGTTTCGCACACCAGGCGAACAGAAATCTCAGGGGGTGGCGGCAGATGCCAGCAATTATCATAGAACGAGACAACTATCTGATATTTCCATGATTGCCATCCCTTGCATGCTTTCAGGCTCTAAAGAGAAATGCCGTTACTTGCAACAGAACTCAGATCAGAGATGCGCAGTCACATTGTGCACTTGGTGCTTCACGCGCTTATCACGAGATTTGCACGACAATCACGATATAATTAAAATATCCCATGTGGTTGTTGGGAGCGTGACAAAAAATCAGTTACACGCGAGCCTCTCTATTTTAAGGAAAAAACGGATCGTTGGCTGCCTACTGGGATTTATGTTCGCCTAGTGTTTAAAATCGGAAATCTCTTAAATTTCTCTAAAATTTCAGCCGCCCCGAATATTATTTTCGCTGCTAAATCGGACAGTTTTTTGTTTCGCACACCAGGCGAACAGAAATCTCAGCAGGTGGCAGCAGATGCCAGCAATTATCATAGAACGAGACAACTATCTGATATTTCCATGATTGCCGTCCCTTGCATGCTTTCAGGCATGCAGGAGAAATGCCGTTACTTCGCAACGAAACTCAGATCAGAGATGCGCAGTCACATTGTGCACTTGGTGCTTCACGCGCTTATCACGAGATTTACACGACAATCACGATATAATTAAAATATCCCATGTGGTTGTTGGGAGCGTGACAAAAAATCAGTTACACGCGAGCCTCTCTATTTTAAGGAAAAAACGGATCGTTGGCTGCCTACTGGGATTTATGTTCGCCTAGTGTTTAAAATCGGAAATCTCTTAAATTTCTCTAAAATTTCAGCCGCCCCGAATATTATTTTCGCTGCTAAATCGGACAGTTTTTTGTTTCGCACACCAGGCGAACAGAAATCTCAGCAGGTGGCAGCAGATGCCAGCAATTATCATAGAACGAGACAACTATCTGATATTTCCATGATTGCCGTCCCTTGCATGCTTTCAGGCTCTAAAGAGAAATGCCGTTACTTGCAACGGAACTCAGATCAGAGATGCGCAGTCACATTGTGCACTTGGTGCTTCACGCGCTTATCACGAGATTTGCACGACAATCACGATATAATTAAAATATCCCATGTGGTTGTTGGGAGCGTGACACAAAATCAGTTACACGCGAGCCTCTCTATTTTAAGGAAAAAAACGGATCGTTGGCTGCCTACTGGGATTTATATTCGCCTAGTGTTAAAAATCGTAAATCTCTTAAATTTCTCTAAAATTTCAGCCGCCCCGAATATTATTTTCGCTGCTAAATCGGACAGTTTTTCGTTTCGCACACCAGGCGAACAGAAATCTCAGCAGGTGGCAGCAGATGCCAGCAATTATCATAGAACGAGACAACTATCTGATATTTCCATGATTGCCGTCCCTTGCATGCTTTCAGGCATGCAGGAGAAATGCCGTTACTTCGCAACGAAACTCAGATCAGAGATGCGCAGTCACATTGTGCACTTGGTGCTTCACGCGCTTATCACGAGATTTACACGACAATCACGATATAATTAAAATATCCCATGTGGTTGTTGGGAGCGTGACAAAAAATCAGTTACACGCGAGCCTCTCTATTTTAAGGAAAAAACGGATCGTTGGCTGCCTACTGGGATTTATGTTCGCCTAGTGTTTAAAATCGGAAATCTCTTAAATTTCTCTAAAATTTCAGCCGCCCCGAATATTATTTTCGCTGCTAAATCGGGCAGTTTTTCGTTTCGCACACCAGGCGAACAGAAATCTCAGCAGGTGGCAGCAGATGCCAGCAATTATCATAGAACGAGACAACTATCTGATATTTCCATGATTGCCGTCCCTTGCATGCTTTCAGGCTCTAAAGAGAAATGCCGTTACTTGCAACAGAACTCAGATCAGAGATGCGCAGTCACATTGTGCACTTGGTGCTTCACGCGCTTATCACGAGATTTACACGACAATCACGATATAATTAAAATATCCCATGTGGTTGTTGGGAGCGTGACAAAAAATCAGTTACACGCGAGCCTCTCTATTTTAAGGAAAAAACGGATCGTTGGCTGCCTACTGGGATTTATGTTCGCCTAGTGTTTAAAATCGTAAATCTCTTAAATTTCTCTAAAATTTCAGCCGCCCCGAATATTATTTTCGCTGCTAAATCGGACAGTTTTTCGTTTCGCACACCAGGCGAACAGAAATCTCTGCAGGTGACGGCAGGTCCCAGCAGGTCTCATAGAACGAGACAACTAGCTTATACTTTCATGATGGCCGTCTCTTTCATGCTTTCAGGCGCCCTCTAAGGAGAAACCCCGTTACTTTGCAACGGAACTCAGATCAGAGATGAACAGTCACATTATGCTTCACGTGTTTCTCACGAGATTTGCACGACAATCACGACATAAATAAAATATCCCATGTGGTTGTTGGGAGCGTGACAAAAAATATGTTACACGCGGGCTATATTAGACAAAAAAAAGGGATCGATGGCATATAATATCCTCATCCTTGTGCATAAAGTAATGAAATGTGCCGAAAACCTGACTTTTGATCCGAGTTTTGTTGGGAATATTGAGGGATTCTGGGATCTATCTTTCAGAAGGAATATTAGATGATGGAGAGCTTTCGATGTCACAGGCAAAGCACACAACTGTTGCATGTTGACAACGGCTGACAGCTGACAGCTGCAGATGCAGAAAGCTATAGGCAAACAACCGCCGCCAAAGTCTAAGTCGAGCTGGAAACTGAAAGCAAAGCCAAAAGCAAACGCAAAAGTCAATGACAGGCGCGCAGACAATGCAACATGCTGGCACAAAGACACTTCCGCCGCAGACGACGGCAAAGTTTGTAGCACTGATTAGCCGCCCTACCTTCTGATTTTGGTTTTGATTTTGCCTGTGCATATCCGTTCTCGAGGAAATGAGACGGCAGTCGGAATATTTATGTTTATCAACAAATTTCAAATTACCATGTTTCATAGAGGTGTATCTGTATCTGTATCTGTATCTGTATCTGTATCTGTATCTGTATCTGTATCTGTATCTGTATCTGTATCTGCATACTTACCCATAGAATGATGTTGAGCCAGCAGAATGTGCGGCGTATGCAAGTGTAGCCAGCATTGCCCATCGCGGGATCTGAAAAGGAAAAAAGCCGTCAGACTGAGCACTTTTTATTTAGTATAATTATGTTGTTACAAATCTTGTAAGAAAACAAGGCCTTTCAGCCTTTAAATATAATATTCTGTTATTATTAAGTTAGTATTATTACTATGTTTTCCATTGGCATTTCCTTTGGTCAGTGTCATGTAACTGGAGTACCCAGACACATATGTATATACATATTTACATGTGTGCCAGCGGGGGCGACTGGTTAGGCAATTGCAATTGAAGCTGCAACTGCTGCACAAATGTGCACACACATGGGTGGGCACTCGCTTATGCAAATATTTTGTGTGATTGAATGAAAACAATAGCTAAATAAAAACAATATCACAAAATTAACAACAGCAGCGACCTCAGCAGATGGATGACCATGGTCACCGAAGCAGATGAACAAATAAATGGATGTCCTCATCTATTTATTTAAACTATGGGTGGCAAAAAGCATTCAGGGCCGACAATTATCCATTAACTTTCATTGACTTGAACTAAAATTTAAATACAAAGTAGGTGCACAACTTGGTATATATATTCTATATATTTGGAACATTGCCAATGTGCAGAGAAAATCAAGAGTTCAATTGCCAAAAACTACCATTCTTCTCGACGTTCATGGGAAAGAAGCGGCAGCACTTTTTGAATTGGTTTCATGCTAATGATCACATGTTTTGTTGCAATCAAGCCCATGGATCTGCGATGGGAAAATTCGTGTTGACCAAAAAAAAACAGCTTGCGTGTGAACCAGCAATGAAAACCAAAATAAAAACCGAAAAAGTGTTTCTTTTGAAATGCACTGCTAGGCAAAAGCGGATCTGTGAAGATTGCACAGAATTATCCAGCATCAAGTTAATCTAACAAATATATAACGCTCTCTTGAAATCAATCTTTTCATACTTTTGCACTTGTGATTTGAAATTTCTTGTGCTGTAATTGTCGGACTTGCAATTGCCTTGCTAATTTATCCAAAGTTGAAGTTTTAGAGGAGCACGTGCCTCCTAATCACGATCCCACTATCTCACTAACCCCTTTCGGATTGTGATTCAGATGCACACATTCAGTTGAGATTCACATTTAAAGGGGTACGGAATGTCCGCTCGAGGGTCGAGCTATCCGCCATATAATTGGAATAACTATCATCCGCGATGAGGATCTCCCTCTCCCTCCCCTTCCCCCTTGACGAACATAATAATAATGAAATAGTGCAAATAATAAGCGGCAATGGGCGGGGTAATGGCTCTGGCCTGTCCACTTTTCAGCTTTTTCAGATTTTTTTCAGTTTTTCAGCTCGGTTCGGTTCCATCGCGATTACCATTCCCAGTTCCCAGTTCCCAGTTTGCAGTTCGCAGTTTCCAGTTAGTCGTCTCCAAGTGCGAACAATTGCACAAGGCACACACAACAGCAACTGTCGCTCGCTTATTTTCCAATTTAACTCAATAACGCGGACTATGGCTTAATGGCATTTGACGCTGAAAATTTGCGATTTACCCACCCACTATGCCCTACCATCCCGCACATACCCTGCATGCCACACACACCACACACCATACTCTATACCCTATACACTACACACTATCCACGGTGCTGTGGGCATTTATCATAATTCGAGTAGCTGGATCTGGGATGCTGCGGATGTGGAGAATGGGAATGTGGATTTGGATGTGGCAGAGTGATTTATGCCAGGGAATTGCTGCCATCTCAAATTGTTTTCGTTTAGCCAAAGCAAAAGTTTCGCAAATCGTCGCAGTAATGGGTTAAAACGATTAGCTTTTCACATTTTCCACTCGCCAATTGAAATGCTCCATTAACTTGCATGTGCTTTTAATGTGTAAGAATTAAGATTCTTCTTATTATCAAAATTGGAGAATTCAAAAACGAATTCAAACTGCAAGCTGGGTGATATTATATCATATCACGTATTACCATATTTATAATATATCTCTTTTGATTTCAGGTTCCAACACTGCAAAGTGCCCGAAAATGATGAAAGATATGTGTAATATTTCATAATGTCAAAACGGAGATCACAAAAGATCAGGGACGCGAGTTACGGGGAGATTACTGTAGCTGGCGGTAAAAACCAGTGGGTAAAATTGCAACAACAACAGCGACGACTTTAGCAACAAGATCAGTCGCTCTGAAAAAGATTTTCACCATCTGACCGTTGAGACCCCCCTTTAATGTGGTTATTGCTGTTGTTGTTGTTTGTCTTTTCAAAGTGTCGTCCACGAAAAGTTTTCTCTTTTTTTGTTGTTGTAACCTGGGCAGTTGGCAGTTGTTGCTGCCGCTGCCTTTCTGGCCGATCGGCCAATCTATGTGCTTATACTTTGTTTGCGCCCCATTGCCGCATTTCTTTTCAGTTGCAAATTACTTTAAGTTGTTGCTTGTTGTTTGTTGTTTGTTGTTTGTTGTTTGCTTTCAATCTGGTTTTTGTGGTTGTTCGCTGCTGTCAATAAACTGCAAAAGTTCGTTGTTATTGTCGTCACTGCATCGGTTTTCTATATGCTATGTATTATATACTTTATTCCATATACTATAAACTATATATGTACATATATGTATGTATTTATATCAACTTTAGCTATACAAACAGGACATTTACATTGGCTTCAGGTCGATTTTGATTGCTGTTTTCAACGAAATTTCCGATTTCGATTCGCACTATTAGGGCACAGAATTTAACTCGAAAAAAAAGGAAGGAAAACAAACAAATCGCGACACTTTCTGGCGCAGGAATTTTGGTTTGGTTCTGCACTTCCGATTCTGATACAGATACTCGGTTTCAGATACTCGGATGCGGATACTCGGATTGCTGGCTTGGGATTTATGATTTGAGATTTTCGGTTCGTTTGGCGTAATTCTATGCGCTCGCCGCGGTTGTTCAAAATAAACTGACAATTCTTCGCGTTGTCAGTTGAAAATAGCAAAGAAGCGACGCCGCCGCGCAGCAGCCGAAGTGGCACGAATGTCTAGCCGAAGTGGCTTCGGTTGCAACTTGTAATGCACAGCGACAAAAGAAGGGTACCCTTGGAGAAGAGTTCTCATATTAGCATAAGATTGATTTATCATTATATACAATGCACTAACCACTCTGTATGCATGATACAAGTAAAAATCCCTCAACTTCATATAACAATGTGGCACATTCTTGTACCTATGATTTTTTGCGCCGTGTACTCACTGGTGACAGTTGCAGCAAGTCCCTCGCTCTCCGAGAGCGCAGCACACACTGGGCGAATCGGGGAGTACGTGCGGCCCCAAAACCAAAACCAAAACCAAAAAAAGAGAGCTGAATAGCGACGCGCGCTGTCTGCATACTTCATGAATGAGATTTATGTTTAGATTTCAGTGTCACGTTTTGATCCACTTTTCGGCCTAATTCATACAAATTCAAACAAACAAAAGAAACAAAAAACAACAACAATAAAGGCAAAAAAGACATAAAAGACAAAAAAGAGCACAACAAACGAAGAGATTTCAACAAATACATAACGACGGGAAGTGGAAGTGGTCAGCACTCATACGCCGTGTGTGCAGCTGTTGCATCCGACATGACGTCACGGATTACGCTGCGAATGCGGATGCCACCCAGCTGTCAGCTGTCCCTCGATCTCTCAGTTAAGTCCAGCTGAATAGTAATACTCGTATGTATTTGCAACGATTAAAGTTATAGGGTTATAGTTATACAGTAATAGGTTCAATGAACCTTCGCTAAGTGGAAATAAAATAAAAAAAAATCGTTATGTTTTAACATTGCACATATGCTTATTTTATGTTTATTTTTGTGTAATATTTGCAAAACGCTTGGCCGTGGCCAAACTGCTGAGGATGGCCGTTACATAATTACATAATCAAAATGCAGTCTTCATAATTAGCTGCTTCATTTGGCGGAGACAGCGTGAAAGAAAATATTGAAAATAAGCAATCCATTGAATTATCGACACAGATAACAGATGACTTGGCGTTGCGTGATATCAAACTTAGCATAAATGAAAGTCGAGAAAAGAAACTCCAACCACTCTGACTCTCAACACAACGAAATATATGTGATGAAACCAGAAACTGGAAAAGTTATATAGATCATACAAAATTATTGGAGTATTTACAATTAAGTTTGTAAAAAAATGTATTTATAAAGATTCAGCCATTCCATTAATGCAATATTTGTATAACTAACGCACTGTGAAAAAATAATCTTTAAGTGTCTATGCGCTTTTGCTAACAATCATTACTTGTTTTTCTGTACATTTTGTTACGCTCCTTTTTTGCGTGAAAAACACATCAGTCTAGTATTTCCGCACAGTGAACTCAAAAAAAAAAAGAAATGGGAGATAACTAGAAGACTAAGCAAATGAGGCAAGCATAAATGAGCTGTGCTGCGCGCGAAGGAATCAATCGATTCACTTGTCCTTTCGCAGCTTCTGGCTGGACAGCTCAATGGCGTCCAGCCAGAGCTTGAGCTCCTCCGGCTTCTCCGGTCGCTGGGCAGTTTCCGGATAGGTCTTCAGCACCTCCAGCACATTGCAGTTGGTGATGTTCTGCTTGGACATGGCCACCGCGCGCACAAATCCGTCCGCGAGCGTGACGAACTGCTGCTCCAGATAGATGGCCTTGTCGTCCCACCAGATCAGCTTCGTCTGGATCTTGTACGGATGGAAGATGGGTATGGTGCGTCGGTAGCGCACACTGCTGGCTCCCTGAACGGCACCGCCGCGTTGCTCCCGGATGCGCTCGTAGAGTCCGGTGAGGGCGTAGAAATGGAAGCGGGCAAAGTCCAGTTCGCGCAGATAGCGGGCGTTGTTCATGTGCCGGATAAAGATGTCCACGTCCTGCGAGGTGCACAGCCCGTAGATCGTTGTGGTGTCCGTGACCTTGCGCTTCCGCTGGAACAGCCGGCCGGCGAACACGGTGAATACGCAGCGGATGAAATAGTTGACATCCCAGATCACGTACAGGATCAGCAAAATCACCAGAAAAGACATCGCGTTATATGTGCTTGTGTGTATGTAGTTGGCACTGCAAAGATGAGGGGCGAAAACTCGTTAGTGACAGCGAAAGTTGTTGCTACATGGAAAGCTATTAGTGTCTCTTGATGGGAACCAAAAAAAGATTACAAAAATTGAAAATATTAAGAAATAGATAGAAAACGAAAGGAAGTTTCTAGTAATTAGGAAGCTTTTGTATATATATAGTGTATATACTTTAAGTAAAATACCAATGATATGGCCCTGATTTCGCTATGTGCATCAGACTTTGGCGCTGATTTAGCGGGTCGCCAAAGTCCGTTGCCGTGAAAGTCAATCGTATTGGCTGACCCCTGCGCCAAGCATCTGGTTATACATATACTTACATTTGCAGTCGATCGTTAAGCTCGGCCAAACTCGCCAGCAACTGAGAGCGGTACGAGCGGTAGGAGCGGGAAAGCGGTACGGGCGGTAAAAGCGGGCGGAGCGGTACGCAGCAACACAACCGTTGGGGAAGCAAGGCCACGGTCGACTGAAGACCGGAGATTGTAGACTGTAGACTGCAGACTGTAAACTGTAGACTGAAGACTGCCGATACGAAAAGAGCGAATACGACGCAATGCCGAAGCAGAAGAAAGCAATCCGTCGAAAGTTAACCAACGCCAGCTGGTTAGCTGTGATGGCAACTATAATATTACTTAGGTTTATAGCTATAATGTAATAAGTGTGTTTGTAAAAACAAGCCTATAAATTAAAGCAAAACGCATTACAAAAATAATATGATGAAAAGCGATGATGAAAAGACAATGCAATAATAAGAAAAAAAATGCTGATAACTTGGCTATTTTCGAGTTGACTTCAGTAGCATGCAACTAAAAAGTACCCTTTACGATCTATTACTTTTGAACCCAACAAAACACTTTTCAACGAGGCGTATACGCAATTTAAGCATTTAATAAAATGTTGCCAAGTAATACGGGGCCCAAGTCAGATGTTTTACAAGCACAGCTTTTAAAGTAAACAATATAGTTAGCTAATGCAAATAATTTAACTAGTTACTTCTGTAATACCAATTTATACAACTGTGACCCAAAGATTGATGTCACTTTTCGCCAGGTCTCGAGACTTAACCGCAAAACAGCGTAGTAGCGTATTAGCTGGGCTAAATAGGTATTTTAGCTACTTTTCTTAAATAGTTATGGTCAACACTGGAACGACCCCCTTCTCATGCCCACCTTCGCCTGTTTCCGCCACTTTCGCATGTTTTTCCCCGTATTTCTTGGCTCACCTGTACGGATAATTCCATCTTGCCTAAGCAATCGATTGATTTCGATTCCAACCGCCGGCTGTTCGCTGATGTGTGGGAATCTCTGGTGTGGCGCAATAGGCAAATTCGCAGGTAAACGCTTAAAAATATATATATAACTACTATCCGATCGGTGTAAACACTAGCCCTTGAACGCGGCAAATTACCCGAATAGACAAGTTTCGAGTGACCGCAGCTGAAAGTTCAAGATGGGGCCTACTCACAAGTCGTAAGGTGATGTTGAATCAAAAGAAAAGACAATATTTACCAATGGGTTTTAGCACGACTTAATCGTAAGTGTAAGCAAAACAAGAGAGAACGCTATAGTCGAGTTCCCCGACTATCTGATACCCGTTACTCAGCTAGTGGAAGGGAGAAGAAGAGTCTTAAACACAGTTTTTGGCGGTTTGTAGGCGTTATAGTGGGCGTGGCAGAAAGTTTTTTGGCAAATCGGTAGAAATTTACAAGACTAATACAAAAATGAAAAAATATCAAAACATTTTTCAAAAGTGTGGGCGTAGCAGCTTTGGGCGGTTTGTGGGCGTTATAGTGGGCGTGGCAGAAAGTTTTTTGGCAAATCGATAGAAATTTAGAAGACTAATACAAAAATGAAAAAATATCAAAACATTTTTCAAAAGTGTGGGCGTGGCAGTTTTGGGCGGTTTGTGGGCGTTAGAGTGGGCGTGGCAACATGAATCGACAAACTTGCGCTGCTTCTATGTCTCTGGAGTCTGTATGCTTAATCTCAACTTTCTAGCTTTTGTAGTTCCTGAGATCACAGCGTTCATACGGACAGACGGACAGACGGACAGACGGACATGGTCATATCGACTCGGCTATTGGTCCTGATCAAGAATATATATACTTTATATGGTCGGAAACGCTTCCTTCTGCCTGTTACATACTTTTCAACGAATCTAGTATACCCTTTTACTCTACGAGTAACGGGTATAATTACCCATAACTCGTGCACCAATAGCACTGAATTGGTGACAAAGTATAGCCTGCTTTTAGGCGCCAAAGCAAAGGGCCAAGAAAATCACTCATTTAGTTGCGTCTTTTTTCAGATTAGTTTGTTCATTTACTAAACAATCATTGTACATCATAGCTTACACACTGTGGACTACCAAGGAGTTTTGTTTTTACCTTAGTTCATTGTTCAGGGGGGTGGGGGGCGTGGCTCTGATCTCTGGTTAATTATACAATACATTAGTTAAGGCCAAAAAGAGGGCGGGTATTTCTTATTTGTTTTACAGACCCTTACGTAGCTTACAATACAAACGTTTCACGTGCACACTTAGACATTAAACATTAGCACACTTTAGCACGCACACTCACACACACAAGCACGCGAGACAGAAAAAAAAACGTGTATTAATGGGCGTTTCCATTTCCGGTTGCGCATCCGCATCCGCTTCCGGCGACTCCAAGGATTCCAGTCAGCAGCCGCTGCGTAGATTCTTGCTCGACATGTCATTGTACTCGATCCACTTGGCCAACTCTGGCGGCAGCGAGGGCTTTAGCTTGAGGCAGTGCGCCGTGGTCGTGGTGGGCGTGGCACCTGTGCCCGCCTCCCCCCCGCTCGTCGTCCCATGTCCGTTCTCCGCCAGCGAAGTGTCCATCGCAAGATTGCTTATACCACCAGTCGGCGGCGAGGGAGCAGCCAGCGAGGGCAGCACCGTCGCCCGGAATCCGTTGGAGGAGGTCCTGGGCAGCAGTTCGGACATCACCGCCTCCATGGACACGTCGATCACCCGCTGCCGACAGATGGCGATGCAGTGCACGAACTTGTCCGACGGCCGCACAAATCGGTGCTCCATAAAGAGCGACTGCTCGTCCCAGTAAATGATCTGAAAGGAAATGAAATTAAACATAGTTATTAAGTCTTAACTCTTTTCAGACTTTTTATACTCACCCGCGAAATAATGTTGAAGCGATGAAAGGGGCGGATGAAGCGGCGGTAGCGTATGGTGGCCGCCCCCTGGAAAACGGAACCGCCCATTCCCGTAATGGTGCGGTACAGATTGGTCCGCTCGTAAAAGTCGACACGCGCGAAGTCCAGCTCGCGGAAGTAGCGAGCGTTGTTCATGTGGTACAGCAAAGTGTCCACGTCGTTGGTGAGGCAGAGTCCTGCAAATATTGAATTCCGAAAGGATCATCTAATGCTATCGTGCCATGGCAACGTGAAAACGTAAAACCAATAATTGCTTTCAAATGGTAAATAAACTTCAAGCATTCGCCAAGTTATGTCAACACTGCGTATGAGTGATAACCTCTAGAGACAACTTGATGGCACTTAAACGTAATTAGTCTACTCGTTTCAGGAACACTTCAGGAATAAAACTATGCACCCTTACATAACTACTTTAAAGCTATTTATGTATGTTTATTTCCTATAAAGTTAAGCTTGATTATAGTTCTTATCCATTATTTATGGAAGACATATTTAACATTACTGAGTTTAGGGTGTATGTATGAAACATGACTTTCTAGATATTTCATAGGACTATTCAATGGACTTCACAACTTTAAAAGGCACGGGATATTTTACTATTTATTCAGTTTGCATGCAGGACATAGGATCAGGGATAAAAAGGGACTTGAAGCTCTCACCGTTAACCGTGGTGGTGTCCAGGATGTGGCAGCGCCTCTTCACGAACCGGGCGAGCAGGACACAGAGGCACATGCGCAGGAAGTAGTGCAGTTCCAGGAGTCCGTAGGCCACGATGATGGCCAGCAGGACGCTCAGCGCCAGGTAGCACAGCTGCTCCATTCCGGCTGGCGGGCTGGCGGGTTGGCGGGTTGGCGGAATGGCAGATTGGCAGGCTGACAGATTGGTGGGCGGGCGGACAGGCGCTTAGGGGGCGTGGTCCGTGGAGCTGGTTGGCACTGCAAGTGGTAAGTGGTTTGGGGGGTTGGTGTTCATCATCATCATCGGCTGACAATCAAATTGTGAAATGATTGCAATCTAATTAGAATGCGGAAGCAGGAAGCCAGGCAAGTGCTCCAGCTAAGGGTTAAGGGTGAGACGTTCGGTGTTCGAGGGTTAAGGTTCCCGGGGGTGGTTTTCTAAGCGCGGTTCAGGTTCAGGTTCTGGTCCTCACTAAGCTGGCCAGGATGCTGAACGGAATTAGGTCATGTTTTCACCATCAGGTGATTCAATTGGCCACGACACAAACACACACCCACACACACACAGCGCAAGCAAAAAAAAACAAAAAAATGTGGGCTATAATTATTACATTCTATATAGTTTATTTAAAATTGATTAATAGGCATCCCCGAATCGTTCCCGTGTACCAGACACACACGCACACACACACACACACACAGAGACGCTGTGGAAAACACTCGCGCGCGACCAGGACAACCCCTAATTTGTTGATTCGTCGCTCGATTCATGGCCAGGACATTCGGACGACGGCCACTTTCGATACCCACAGCACTGCCCGCCCGCCCGTCCGCCCGTCCCGAAATTCATTTTCGATATTTTCCAATAACAGGAAAAACCACTCGCAGGCGCACACATTATTAAATTTCAGGAAGGCACACGAAACAAAAAAAAAACAAAAATGCTCTAGACCGAAAACAAAAACCAAAAAGCCAAAATGCAAAGAAAACATGCTAGCGAAGCGCCTACCGCAGCGACAACAGCGCACTGAGACTGAATCGCCTTTTTGGCCAAATCCAAATCCGTCCGCTGGCGGAAAGTCCGCCGCAGCCTCAGTCGCCGTCGCAGTCAACGCCTGCGCAGCTCCCGCACTCGCCGCTCTCAGCTGACGTCCTCGCAGCTTTCGGCCAGAAAAGCTCCGCTGGCTAAGGGTTGAACCTGTTGCCGGTCCCGGTCCCGGTCTCGTTCCCGGTCCATTCCGCCCAGCACAAGTATTGGATACCATAGAGCATTCGGGTATACCAGACTCATCGGGACAGATGTGACGGCAGGCGATGGGAGAAGTTATCAACTGGCTGTATACCTATCAACAGGGGAATAATACATTTCAGCACATGTTTGCTAAAGGCAAGCTGAATAATGAGTAGTCATTAAAGACAAAATCGAGGAACCTGCACCTAGAATTAGGTGTTAATTGTTAATACTCCATAATTAAGCACAGAATGTTATAGGAGAATTCAATGCTTGCATATTCCCAATTAACTATAATTAGGTAGCTGTAATTACATATGTACCTAAAATACTAATCTCCAAGAAAAAATCCGGATTTCCCCCCAATGCAAAAATTTATATGATTAGATACAGTTTGTCTGCTAGAATTCCAAGTATGTTTTATAACTATCTAAGCGATAGTAAAGGGTACCTATAACGTCTTTATGGTTTAATACCGCAAGACTGCACAATGAACTGCACTGCCACACGAACTCAAAGTTCCTTGAGTTGTTCTTTGAGCCAGAATCAAATGCTACCCCTTATTAGCCCGGCCCAAATGGGCAAATAAACTCCGATCAAGTACGTATAGTTCCATGCGAAACGCAAATGCCAAGAATAAGCACACTTAGCTGCGATCGGAAGCTGCAGCTGCAGGTGGAGCACGGGTTACGTCTGTCGTAACCTCCATTAACACACCCACACCTCGGTCACTCCTCCTTCACTCTCGGATGCGCAGAGATGGCCTTTGTTCCGCTGACTCGGGTAGAATATATGTATGTGGCCCACTCGACCGGCAACACAACAAATTAGCTGGCTGTAAACACTAGGAGGGCACTCGTTGGGCAAATACGGGAAGTTTGCACCCATAAAAATAAAAACGATGGAAAAACAAGGAAAAATCAAAGAAACTATTTAAAAGCCTGCTCAAAAACAAAAAAACAAAAAAATGGCTAAAAAGGCCAAAAGCCAACACATTCGACCACAGGGGCGCATTGATTTTCAGTTTTCTTTATTTTTCAGCTCAAACAAATTGAAAAGTCCAAGCCAGTTAAGCTTTAAACTAGAATTTTCGTTAGTTTATTTGTTGTTACTGCGGTTGGTTTTTGTTGTTGGGCTTTCGATAGGACAAACAAAATTAGACAAAAGTGATTAAAGTCGTAAGTGCTATGTACAAAGTGTGTGGGTCTCCCGTCTCCCGCGCCGCTGAACAATTATTGTAGGTACCCAACATTTGTTCCACATCCTTGCCTTATCAAATATATATATATCCTGTCTCATTTATAGGTATATAACACAAGTTAGCACAACGAACGTTTCCTTTTGGGGGCGAAGGATCGATTAGATTAGAGGCATACAACTACGATTTTGTTTATGTATATATGTGTGGTGTGTTGGGGTAAATATAACTATAGTTAAATATCTTATACATCAAGTATTTATATATGTACAGTATGCGTTGCCACTTGGCTTTGGGATAAGGATTAGGCTATGGGTAATAGCATGATTAACCGAATAACAAAAAAAAAGTAACCCAAGATAAATCGTGTAAATCCTGACAGTATTTGGAGAGCCATCCGGGGTATATAGACTAAGGTCTAAAAAGCATGACACGGGCTATCCTCTACCTGTCCCTTTCTCTTTCTTTTTCTCTTTCCGCTCTCCATCTCGCTCTGTCTCCTGCACTCCTGCTCAAAGATATCTGGTTCTGGAGTGGATGGTCCACATTGATTAATAAGGCATACGAAACACACAGAATTTGACTTGCCACTTGGTCAACACATAACTAACTCTCCGGCCGATCATCTCTTACACAACTAGTCCTAGTCTGATCATCGCTAAACTCCAGTTCCTTCGCATCTTTTCCATTCTTAACTTTATATCTTTATATCAGTTGTATCCTTAACTTTCCGACGAATCCCTTTTCCCGAGGTCATTCAATGGCAGGGCAGCAGAGCCACAAAAACACATTAGCTGCTCCATTCCAAATGTGCTCCATACTTAGTTGGCCTTCACACGGCACATCTCCTCGCGGTCGCAGTGGTCCACGCTTTTGGCGTAAATGCGACGCAACGTGGCCAGCGGACAGAGATCCTTGTCCTGCGGGCAGCCGGGCAGGCGCACCACTCGCTCCTGATGCAGCACCAGGACTTGCGGCTTCTCCTCATCGCAACTGCAGGGGAGAATTAGCTATTAAGATAGATATCTTACATTCGGCTTATATCGCGCACAACTTACTCGTAACGTAAAAAGGCCAAGTTGGTCGCGAACGCGTCGATCTGGCTTGTGCGCCAAAGACGCTCGCTGGCAAAGTGCTTGTGCGTCAGCGGCTTATTGTCCCGGGCCAATCCCAGGTGAGCCAGCAATTTGAGAAGCGTGCCCGAGTGCGTGAAGTACAACGTGGCGTTGGTTCGTCGCTGCTGTTTCTCCTCAGAGGAACTGCAACATGCATTTGAATTATTGTTAAAAAAGATAAAGAAAGAATTAAAACAAGATATTTATAATCTGGAAGATTAGTTGAGAACGAACAGTGCTTCAGATTAAAGTATATATAAAAAAAACCAGATTCGACTGGAATTTGCATTCTAGACTTGTTTGCCAGTTTGGAAGCTTTATATTAAAATTTATGAATTCCAGGCGCACTCACCCAATGGCCGCAAACATATCTGCGATTGCCGGACAGGCAATGCGATGAGTCAGTTCGTAGCCGTATCCATCGTTCCAATAGTATTCCAGATCCTCGAAGAACTCCAGCGCCTCCAAGGCGGCCACGTCGAAGAAGTTACACCACACGGATTCGTATGTGGATCTCGAGCCAGAGTCGCGACGCGGTCGATGCCAGGCGGTTTCGAAAGCACACACCGTATACATAAGCTGAACGTCCTCCGGCTGAAGATCCGGTAGCCGGGTGCTGCTCCGTACCTGCTCCACTGCCGACTGCATCTGCGGCTCCGCAAGGAACCTGCGTGCGTTGACCAAGGTTTCGGGATTCTTATCGACGTCAGTTTTCCACTTGCCACAGCCCTTATAGAACTGCAAGGACAGATGAATACAAATGTTAGTGAAATAAGGCTCTATGCTCAGTATTACTAACAAATACAATTATTTTCTTATCAAAGTAGCTCCTTCATATTCTTGAAATTCTTGAATGTCTTGCTATTTTCTTATTAAAGAAACTCCAGTCATCTAATTTTTTACATCGTTTTCTACCTGGGGTGGGGCTGTATATGGCCACCATATTGTCCACGAAGCCCACCGCCAGCTGCACTTTGTATGGGTGAAAATACAGCCACGTGGGGTGACCGATCTTGGGCCCAATGAAACCCTCGTTCGTCCGCAACACCTTCTGCTGCCGTCCGTCCAGCGAGTAGATCACAATTTTCGAGGCATTGCCACAGGCCACCGTGTCCGCCAACTGGTGGCTGGTTATGGCCGTCACATCGCCACCGGCGTCCCACTCGTACACTACATCGTTGAGGCCAATGGGGGACTGGCTCGCCCGCATGTCGGCCACACTGATCCGACCTTCGGTGCAGCCGGAGACCAGCACCGGTACGTTTGCCCGCAGGCTGGCATGGAGAATGGGGGCACTGTGGCGTCGATAAACGGAGATCCGGGCGTCCTGCGGCGAACATCGCTTGTCAAACAGTCGCACACTGCCGTCGTCGCAGCCGGCGAGTATCACATCGGAACGCATATTGGGCAGGTAAGGTGATAGCACCCGGGCGCAGGTTTCGCTGCGGCCCAATGGAATATCTGCCAGTTTCAGTTCCCGTTCTACGTCCCAAATGCGGATAAATCGGCAACCACCGCCGCCTATCACAAGGTGCTGGCTGCACTGCTGCCATGCGGTCACAATCCCTCCCGAGCCAATTGCTCCGCTCGACAGTCCCGATGCGTCCGCACCCTTGCCAATGCTGCCGCCGGAAGCCACGCTGCGCTGACGGTGATTGTGTTGGTTAACCTGACCCAGTGCTGTCCAAGCAGTCACCAATCGGGCCTTGCTCGGGGTATCCTCGGTGGTAGCGGAGCTGGCCGGCGGCGAGGATTGCCAGACGCGCACCACACCGTCTTCGTGGGCCACCAGGTTGAGTGCCATATCCTGTGCATTAATGAACTCGATGCTGCTAACGCGGGCAAAGGGGGCGGCCGAAAATCCACCACCTCCCCCACTTGGGTGTGCGCCCGACTTTCGCGGTGTGCTGCCATTGAGCGATGAAGATGATCCGGAACCTGATCCGTAACCGGAACTAGAGCCAGTGGAGTTGCCGCCCAGAGCTTCGGAGCCGTATGTGCGTACCGAATTGTACTGGAAGTCGTAGACCAGAACCTTCTCCCTGTAGGCCACCGCAATCTGCGGTTCGTAAGGCAGCAGTTTGACAATGGAAGGCGTGAACTGTGTCTTCCGGTTCCACACGCACACATCGAAGCCGTAGGGATCGATCAGCTCCTGGTGCTTGCGGCCGGCATGTCGGCGCACAAAATCGTTTCTCAGGAAGCGCAACCTCCTGCGCCGCAGCTCCGCTGAGTTTCGGTCCACTGGGTAACGCTGGCGTCCCTCCTCTGCAGCTCCCTCGGCGCTGCTGTAGCGCTCCTTTCCCGGCCGTGTGAAATAGGAAATGGCCCAGGGTATGAACTCGGTCAGCACAATGGGCGTGAGGCTGTGTCCCGGCTCCAAGTAGTGATTGCTCTCGCTGCCGCTGCTTCGCGCCGAATGGGTGCTCTCCCTCGGTCCGCTGGGCAGTCCCAGACCAGCTCCGGCGCCCGTCACTCCGCGGGAGTACGCTGGTCCGCTGTCAGTCTCATCGTTGATGGAGCTGGTGCGCAGTTTGCGCTGCAGAATGGTTTGAGGATCTCCGGCAGCCACGCAGGCTCCACTGCCCGATAGCCTTAGCTTTTGGGCCCAGTGACTGGCGCCCGAGGCAGCTGCTCCGACGGGCGGTGATTCTGCAGTCGCCCCAGCTCCTCCAGGTGCACCGCCACCGCCCAAGTAATTAACCCTCGTATTTGGACTGGGCGGGAGGCTTACACTTAGGCTACTGCACTTCTCGGAGGCATTGGACATGGTGGCTTCCTTGGCTGCCATAATGGGACACAGTGCCGTATCCCTCACATGGTCAACAATCTCCTGGGCAATGGCCGCCACACGGGGAAACGGATCCTGGGCCAGATTACAGATGCCCAGCCACAGTTTGGTGAAAATTGACTGGAAGGGTATGCTGTTTGTACCGCCCGCAGCTCCGGCAGCTCCTCTTCCGCCCGAACTGGCAGAGCCACTCTTCGAGCGACCCAATGGGTTGCTGGATGATCCTGTGCCCGAGCCAGTTGACGCACCACCCATGTTAGATATGGAGCTGGAGCTGGCTCCCCTGCGGATGGTCACATGACGCTCCAGGCTGTGCGTGGAAGATGTCAGCTCCCGGGGATCGGGACACATCACGAACGAGGCGGCGGAGACGTGACCGCGCATATGCTCAGTTAGATATACGGCCACGAACTGTGACTCAAAGAGTACCACCATCCATTGCAGAGCGGCGGCCAACTCCATGCGGACTAGCGGCGACATATCCTCGCCAACGGTCTCGAGCATGGTAATGGCAATGATGCGATCAATGTTATTCGCCTGCTCCTCGCTGCGGTCCGTCACGGAGCTGATAAATGTGCCCAAGGCGAAGACGGCAGCAGCTCTTACTTCCGGAATCTTGTCCCGCAGCAGAACGTAAAGCTTCTCGTGCGCCAGGTCGCGTGCTCCCGACCAACGAGCCTTTTCAAAGTTCTGCCACAACATGCCCAGGCAAATGGCAAGCCACTGGCGCAACAACCAGCTTCCGTCGTTTAGCTGCTCCAGGCAAATGGACAGTAGGGGACCCTGAAGGGCACTAGTCTGTCCCAGCAGGAAGTTGTGCACTATGGAGGACAGTACAAAGGCGGAGAGTGTGCGATGCTCCTTGGAAACGGATGTGTCCTGCAGCACAGAGAGGAAGTACTTGTACTCCTTGACCAGATCCACCTGGCAGCTGGGATCCACGGCCAGGATCTTGGCCCAAATGAACACCAAAACGGGCCGCAGTTCGCGCGTAGAACTCTGCAGCAGCTTGAGCACATATGGAAAGATGCCCACGCCCAGGGCGAGATTAACGGCCCACGGACCGAGATCCAAAAATCGGGCCAGCAGCTCTAGGGCTCTCAGGCGGTGCACTTGCGACAGTAGGACCTGCAGCACAATGGGCAGCTGTTCCGGTGGCGTTCTCGATTCCGATTCGCTGTCCAGCCACACCTGGAAGGCTGTGAGTTGGTGCTCGAAAAACGGCAGCTGGCGGTACGGCGCATTGTGATCGAGAATTTCGGGCAACTGCTGTAGAGCCAGATCTACCACTAGATCCCAGGCCTTCCACATTGGATGGCGATAGCAAGGCGGCAGGGCGGGCAGGGAAACTGGAGTGCAGTCGTGGCTGCGCAGAATGCGCTCGGCCAACAGGAAGTTGCGGAACAGGCTAGCCACCAGTAGATCCTGGCGGAACAGGCGCTGAAATAGCGTGAGGGGAAGTGTGTTCCACGCTATCGTGTCCGTAATGGCGGTGAAGATCCAGTTGAGCTCACCCATCATGGTGCGCCGGTCGTTGACTTTGCCTGCGATGGGATTAAATGGTTACCAGAAGTCCGTGACTGAGCAAAGGCCTAAACTTACCTGGAATCTTATCGATCAGTTCACTCTGGATACGCGGCACCATGCCCAGTTTTTCCTGCATGGCATACCACTTGAGCGCTATGTTGATGGGTGTTGTCAGACAGCTGGTAAACAGATCCGCCGGCAACTGCGCATTCATGGGCAGAATCTCATTGGCAGCACAGGCGGCCAGGTGTATACAGTTCTGGTAACTGACCATCTGGTTGGGCAACTGCACCTGGTTGGCGGCTACATTGACGCCACCACCTGAGCCGCCCACCAGCTGCTGGACTCCGCCCCTCTGCTGGGCGGCGGCCTGCGCCTTTTTCAGTTCTTCCTCATGCTGGTCAGCGTATGGCTGAAACGAATTGATGATGATGCCTGCATTGGAGCAGTCATAGACGTAGATTGAGGGCACTGACATCCACGTGATAAGCTCGAATATGCTCAGGGGGATGTATTGCGTGAAGGTCTTGTTAAACACCCAGATCTCTCCGTTGGCTGTGGGCTTGGGCACACCGTGTCCGTTGTAATGGAAGAGTATGCGCTCCCCCTTGGCGTTCCGGCGTAGGGAGGTGCAGAGCTTCTTAACGTCATCCACGGTGGGATCGTTGCACTTCTTATATCTGGCTCTTGGCTGCCAGCGTTCGTACTGCATTTGCAGGTTGCTCCCAATGAGTTCCATGGCCTTGGGCGGGGACACCGAGCTGGGATCTATCCAGCACTCTAGCCGTGAGCAGGGTTGGATCTTTACCACGTCCGGCGGGTCCACGCCGATGTTGAGGCACAGAACCAGGGCCACGCTTGCCGTCTTCATGCGTTCGCGGATACGCCACGTCACTCGTTCGTACATCATGGCCTGAATGCGCTCCTTGTGCCGCTTGGTCTGCAGGGAGAGCGGGCACTTGTCGTCGCGGAGACGCTCCCCAAAGCATATGCTCTCCGTGGGCGGCTGGGCCTGTATGCTTTGTATTTGCTTCATCCGCACTTGGATTGAGTCGTCCCGGGGCCATTCCTTTCTGATAATCTTGATCAGCTCCCTCAAGCAACCGAGGGAGGCGTGCTCCTGACCGTTGGAGGCCTGGATGTCGGATATTTGCTCGATGTGCTTCACGATTGGGTGTAGTGAGTGGTCCTGCCTTATGTTGCTAACCACCTCACGCAGGTCGTTCGGTGAGTCTTCCTGGGATCGTTCCCGGCCGATGGCCACCTGGTTCTCCAAGGTGGCAGATCGACAACGCTCGATCTGCTCCAGTTGCTCCATTACCAAGAGTATGGGATCGTCCCAACGGGCGAATATATATTTTTCGTATCTCGTGCGAATAAAGAAGCGCAGGACGGTCTCCTTACTGGAGGACACCTCCTGATCCGCGATGCTGCCGTTGCTGCTGCCGCTGCTTTCGTCGACTGCGACGCCGACCGCGGCAGTGGCGGACTTAGCGCGAACGGCACTTGCCATGTTTTGCGTGCTTTCTGTTTCTCTTGTTTCTCGCTGTATTACTTTTTTTTCTTTTTTGCTTTTTTCGGTTGCTGAGGAGAGGGTGCAGCAGCGCAATGCGAGCGATTTCCCGGAGCGATTACGTCTCTGTCGCGGATCCAAGCAGCTGAAAATCCCCCCGAGGGGACTCTAGCACATAACCCCAAACACTTTTCACACTTTCCGCTCCTCCTACACCGCCAGCGCCTCCTCCGCGCTTCTCTGCTTTTCTTTCCTCGTTCCTCTTCTCCACGTTTTCCGCCTACGGATCGCGGCCCATTTCCCGAATACGGTTAAAAAGAACTCGGGGAAAACACGCCGCCTGCGCCGTTTAAGTTGAGGGCGGGCCAAAATAAAAACCGTTCAACTATCGCGAGCGAACTCCGGCGCAAGATGAAGCGCATTAATGGGTTTATTTACTTGCGCTCTGGTTTATTTATTTATGTTTAATCGAATTATATTGTACGAAAAGAATTGCGCAGAAAATAGAGCTGGAACAAAAATCGATGATTTTTCGATTGCCACGATGCGGTCACACTAGCAAGCGGTTTACAACATTGATATCGATAATTCAATAATCGAAAAATGGCCTTGCTGTAATAAGTGGCGTTGCCAGATCATTGCGAGTGCAGATGTGGCGCGCAATTCAAATTGAGTTTAACACATTGACTTACTTTCTTGTTTCTAACATTCGAGAGAAAAACTAAAGGAATGCTCACCCGCAAAACAGGATCCTCGTGCAAAGGCGGTGGATACCGTACAGTATGGATGCGATGACGGCCAAACAAGCCCGTGGCAAAACTTTCCGCGCTTTTCAGAGTTCTCTGTGTCGCCGTATACTTGAAGTAGTACCACTCTGGATTGTATAACTCAGGAAGTATATCCGGGAATCGCTTCTGCATCCGTTCCGCCAGCTCAATCAACTCATCCTCCCCCTCGGCCACCAGTAATTTCTCATCTTCGGTGGCATTCAGGTGCATCCAATGCCATTGGCGCAGTTTTCTCAATTCAGCTGTGCAGATTGGCGGATTCGGCTGATCCAAAATGCGATTCTTTATTTCAGATAGGCGATTTTGCGCCTGCAAAATAACAGATTCGCTGGGATTTCGTGTTCCGTGTCGGATGATGGACCAAATTCGCGTCGGATGGCAACCTTGTCGGGTGAAACGGTTAAAAGCGTAAAATCAGCTGTTTCATTATCCATATGTGAGCAGTGGGCACCGCTAATGATATACGAGTAATTATTTAATAACAACTCAATTTTTTTGTTCTGACGCTAGCAAATTGCGTAATATTTGTGTGCAATAAAAAGTCTCTTTGATGTGATTACGGGCTCACTGTATTAAGCGAGCGCTGTCGACTGTCACATGGCACAACATATGTTTCGTATTACTAAGCAGGTGCCCACTGTATGTGCGTTACACAGAAAACAACAAAAGTACAAACCGGCGTATTTCGGCGGCGTTTCGTCGTAATTGGCGATCGCTCTGTACGGCGTCTTTGTGGACAGTCTGCCCTCGATATCTGCGCGCTTAAGGCGGCGGCAGTCCCCCTCCTCAGCCCACGTCACGCCCACGAAGCAGTAGAGGAGGAGCGACAAACACAAACAGTAAAATTGGCTTAGCATCTTTCCGGGCGGCGGAAAAACTTGTCACGAGATTGGAAACGAGCTTTTCCGAAAAACGGGATTAAAACATGGAAAACAAAACGAAAGGCGAGCGCAAAAGAAAACTAGTAAATAATAAACACGAAAGAAAAACAATTTGACAAGTGTGCAAGTGGCGAAAGGTGGCAAGGCTATTGCAGGTCATCTGGCAGCCCCAACACACCGGGCAGGCAAAAAAAAAAACCGTTTCCACCGCTAGTTGGCGGTATTTTTGAAAAACGCCTGCGATGGCAGCAGATTAATGTATCTAGTTCCATTCCAGGATGATTTTATGAAACTAGCTTATTGAAAATTTAGTTAGCTTTGCAGGTGCAGAAATCGGCGCGCTGCCGCTCAACAAGTGTTCTCCTCGCCCAAACGAGCTTTCTGCCTTAAAAAGCTCGATTTTAACCGGCCCGGCAAACTAAGCGATTAAAAATATGTTTAGTCGCACGCCAAACACGCAAATGGAATAAGCCTTGGCAAGAGAAAACATTTGAAATTACTGTAAAGAATAGAACGCGAAACAAAAAAATTAAAATTGCCATAAATAAATAGATACATCCCTACATTCGTTTTGTGTGGTCACTTAGTTATTGTTCTTAAGAGTTTCGGTGCAATCCGGTGCTCATCGAGGTGCCCATCGTTTATTTTTGTGGCTGCCATATGGCGCCCAAGGAGTCACAAGCCGCCAATGTCAATAGTGAAAAAAAGGAAAATCTGAAACGCACATGCCAAAAGTTTTGCGCCAAAAATAAAGTTCCAGGTAACCGGTAAGTCGGAGTCGTTGTCCTTTTGGGAATTTGTGGATGGGAGCAGGAGCAGGAGCAGGAACATTGAAGGTGCCCGACATTATTTGTGGTAGCAACACACGCTACTGCATTGGAAAAAACGGAGGGGTACTTACATTTGGATTAAAATGTTGGCTGACCATCGCCAAGCCTATTAGCCACTTTTCATATGCAGACGATTATTAGTGCATTTGCACTTTTAAACTGGAAGCCTTTTATCACTTCAATACTATCAAGTTAACTGATTGGTTTGGCCTGGGAATATAATAAACTGATAGTAAACATGTGCATAGTAATTGAAACATTTACGATAGATGCCCACTGCTCATAAAGATTATCTATATGTAAACATGTTTTACTACGGGAACTCTGTTTATTTATAGTGGCAATTTAATTAGTTGATAAATTCAAAAGCACACCACTTATCTTGCCGTGTATTCACGCCACCTGTTGGGCGCCCATTTCTTTTTTTGGAGCTTAAAGCGCGTGTTTGGAAACTTTCAATCTATTTTTGTGAGTTAGAATCGCAATCAGCTAACGAAAATCGATCAAATTATGGCTTTGTTGCCTGTGTTGCAGGACAAGGGTGGCTTGGTAACGTTAAAGGACGGGGGAATCCCCGCACTGCCCACCGAATTCCAGGCGAGATTCCACCGAGCTGGTCATATATGATCGCTGGGAAATTTGGGGGACTGGGGATAAGTACAACCCATCAATCAGCGAAATCGAAATCGAAAATTGGGTAACGTAATTTCGACGATTACCTGACGCTAGTGTCACAAAAGTATTAACACAAAGATGGGTGCAAAGGTGGGTGTTTTTGTTTGGTTTTGAATGGGTGGTGTCGGGGGTGTGTGGGGGGTGTGTGGGGGTTGTGTGGGGCTGCGGTTTTGGGCAGGGGGGAGTGTTCTATAATCGCCCAACTTATCGGACTTATCGGGTTGGTAATTAATATTTCTGTCCGCAGCCCATTGACAACGACACGATGATCACGCACTGATAATGCCAACGCCAATGACCAATGATTTGCCAGCTTGTCTGGTTCTCCGGCTTCCCTGGGTCATGTGTGTTTTCTTTGGGTTCCTCTAAGGGTTGTGGGACTAGCTGCTCCGGCCATTCATCGATGGCTTACCACAGCGTCATGCTGGCTGGGGCAGACAGCCGGGCAAAATCCGAAAAAACCGCAAAAATACCGCGATAAGAACGCATCGTGTGTGGAACGTGCCAAATGAACGTCCATTGGCGGCACCTGCAGTACCCCCATAGTAATGAGTAAACAGTCCAGTCCTGTCTGCACCGCAAAAGGGTGGCCACCTAGTCGATGGGTAGCCTTTCGTACAGGGAAATACATTCAATTCAATATTCAAATATTAATAAATATTCCATTAAAAATACTTTGGAACCTTAACAAGTTTAGGGATATTCCAGGGATTCTGAGCCCTTTAAATGGCATTGGCCCAACTTAGCTATCTGCCCCAAAATATCTCGAGAAAGTCGAGAAACTTTAATGCTTGACCATACATAATTCGGGCAGAGAACTGGGAGCGAGCATCTGGCCCCATATTATTTAATTCGTTTTGGGGCTCTGTAACCAAGTTGGCATTAATTTAATATACACCTCTGGGGTGTCACTTCCATTGGCAATACTTGGTTGAATTTGTTGTTAGTGCTGCCGGCGACAGCGTCGACAGCGACGTCGGCAGCGACGCCGGCAGCGACTGCTTAAAAGCTAAGGACACGCGTTGAGAACGCTCAGTTGGCATCGAAAAGTCGCCTCGCGCGTTTGGCGGCAAAAAAAAAGAAGAAACAAACAAACGAAAAAGTAGAAGAATTATATTAACTAAAAAAAAAAGCGGAGAGTGAGTGGAAGAGAGAGAGAGCGCCACACTAGCGCCCGCCCACTCGCACCCGCACTCGCAGGCGAATCGCAAATTCAAAACAACAAACAAACAATCAAATCAAAGGCAGTGAAAGTCGTAAAAGACATAAATAATCATAAAAAATAGTGCAAATAAAATAAGCAACAACAAAAATAACAATAAAACACTAAGTCAGCAGCAGAACAACAAAAAGTAATGCACTAAAATATTATACAAAAATTAAACAAAAATCCGGAAAGTGCACAGAAAGAAATAAGATCATAGAATTTTTGTGTTTTTTTTGGAACTGATATCGCAGAGGTATTCCATTATGGTATTCCAACACATCAGTGAGAAACTCGGGGATTAAGTTCTTGGTGGACTTGACATGTTTTTGATAACAGTGCTGAAATATTGATCAGGATTGAGATACAGTATATATTTTTTTACTGTGCAGTAATTGTTTGCCAAGTTATCGCATATCACAAGATGTATTTTAATAGACCACATATTTATGTGATACTGAAACGATGATCAGATAAACCTACTCTTATACTCGTATGCTAGCCAGAATTACCAACATTTTTTTTTGCCTGTGCGATTATGAATTTCAAAGTTTTTGTTTAGCTTGTGAACCAGCTGCGCGTAGGTAATACGATGCGAATTTAACGACGGTCGCATTAATTTATTTTAGTTTGTGTCGCTCCGTTCGAGTTTCTTCTCCGCTTCCACCAGCACCAGCACCACCACCAGCACCACCACCACCACCACCATCCTCATCCTCTTGCGGAAAAATAATAATTATGAAAATACAAAACGACTGTATCGAATTTCACGTGGCTTCATCGGCAGAAGTGCCCAATTTTGAAAACGATCGCGAGTTGCGAAGAATATTGTGAATTTTGAATATTTAAGTATTCAAGAGCGTCACGAGATTGGTAGCTCTAGATTTCCGATTTGGGCATTCGATCTGTTATCTGGCATCTGCCACCGAATCTGCCATCGGATCTTTGATTAAATCAAATTAAATGAAATCGGCTTGGAGACAGTATATAGACGAGATATAGCCCGCTGCCTTCGTCGGCGTCGCTGCCCATTCGCAGCTGGGTTAACTAGTTTCGAGTTTTGCAAAATTTGACGCGCATTTATCCGAGCTTCCACTCACAGTGGATATCGGTTATACTCGCATTTGCCGAATATTTCAACTTGTGAATAAAAGATACAACATCTCATATTATTGGAGATGGCAAAACTAACTACTGTATTTACTTTCATCTTCAAACAAGTAGGCTGTGCGTTCTCAACCACTTCTTGTTAGTACACTCATCGGGGTTTACGTAAAAACCATTTAGCGTTTATTTGACAGGTTTACTAGTCTCGTAAACTAAAACTAATTCCAACCGCTTACTCATTCAATGATAAGCACGAGTTAGCACGCTTATAGCTAACTGCTGAGAATGCAGCTCGTTTCAAAGTAGCCCAAATATGAATTGGCCCAAAGGTGACTCTAAATGTAATTCACGAAGTTATGGCTCATGAAAGAATGGAATAGATTCACTTTTTTTCAACGGCCCTCTTAGCCAGTGATTACTTTAGTCGGCGGCACAACAAACTGTGTGGCTTTGCATCCCCTGCTGAGTTGCCGGCTGCGATTGCGCGAAAAACACGTTGGCCCTGATCGCATGTCACAACAACAACAATAACAACTGCCTACTAAAAGCAACAAAAACAATCAAATCTTGGCCATATCACAAAAAACATAAACCAAGAACAACAATAATGCGAAGAAGATGATATCAGAAGATCATTACTAGTCGAAACTTCAGAAGCCGGTACTTGTAACTTCTGCGGTTCTTTCCCCAACGATCCGCCCAACTTTTTGAAGCCACCCAGGAGCACAGTGAAGACTCGATGCGCCGAAATTTGGCCACGCTTCGATTGTCGGAAGGTCTGGTTGAATCCGGTGTTCGGCGGTCTGGTCTTAAATTCACCCAGACATCTGATAAAATTACGCAAAGGCCGCTACAGTGATGCAAACATGCGCGAAACTCGCTGATAAGAAATTATCATTATACTCTACTTTAAGTAATATAGAAATCAGAAATCATATTCCTAAATATGGTCTCCCTTTCTATCTAAATGATTTAAATTAGTAGATATAGAACAACAAAAATAAAATATAGAAATATGGCTTAGTTAAATTGTAAACTATAGTATAGATGTTCTTTTAAGCAAATGGCTCACCTTGATGATGATGATTTTTTTCCAGTGCCATCGAGGCTGATGTTGCCAGCGTCGCCGGCGTTGTCGCTCTAACTGCGAACTGCTGATCTGCTGAACCGCCGCACCGCTGTACCGCTGTACCGCTGTACTGCTGTACCGCTTCACCTGTCCGCCGATCGCGTCAGCGGTCCGGTCCACAAATCAGGCGTCCCATTGAGAAGATGTCGCAGCAACATGAGGCAACAGCGGCCGGCGCCGAGAAGCCGCTGAATAACGGCTACCTGCAGGCGAATGCGCCGCTGGAGGAGCTGAGTGCCACGGTGGTGTCGCCACTCCTGGGGCAGCAACATCAGACGCAGCAGCAGCAGCAGCAGCAACAAAACAAGCTGCCCACTGTCGTTTTCCTGGCGCCCGACGGCAGTGGGGGCGTGGGAATCCAGCGAGGGAATCCAGCGCAGGTCAATCCCGGTGGGGTGGTGGGCACCGGGAGCCACAGCGACTGGCTGCTCAAGGAGTCGCAGCAGCGGCGTCGCCTCTTCGTCCTGGCCATCGCCTTCACTGTTCTGGGAGCGGCCATTGGTGCACTGGCCATCTATTTTGCCAGCGTCCATCAGCGGTGCCACCTGTACCGGCTGGAGCCAGGTAAGGGTTAAGGCCATAAAATCTGAAAATTATGAAATAAATATAAATCAAAATACGGCTACTATAAGTATGCTTAAAGTTTAGCAAGCTCTAGAGGTTTTTGTATTTACTTATCAGTTTGAATTCCGTTTGTCTCACAATTTATTACTATGCTATCGAAAGCTATCTACTAGTGTTTGATTATTTGTTACTTGACGAAACTTCCCGGTTTCATAATGGAACTTTAAAAGCCCAGAATTAGGTGTAATCTGGGAATTACGCTTGTCTGAAACATTTTTTTTTTGTATTCAACGAAATTGTTTATTTGGACTAGCGTACTGTTACCCTTATTGGACAACTTAATCTAATCTAAGTTACTTAAAACGATTTTTTTTATATCTAAAGTTTACAAAGATTACATGGGGTAATTATTAAAGGAAATGACATAACTATTAACGGTAAAGAATTGAAAGGATTCATATATAGCGAGGGATGGCGGACACAGACACGGACAAACAAGCAACTGGAAGTGATGACGAGCGGACAGGTAATTTTTGGCCAAATTTTCGCATTTTTTGTAAGGGGTAACATCATCAAGAATTGCAAAAAATGTGAAAAAATTGAATTTTTTTGAAAACACAGTTCGATTGGAAATATAATTACGAAATCAACAAGGTATGGCATTCCATATTTGGATCACTATTTCGAATGCTGTGATAAAAATACTGATAATAATATTCGCAAAACAATAGAAAATCGATTTTCAGCCAAAAATGTAATATTTACGATTGCCATTTTCGGCATAACTAGGCTAAAAACGGTCAGAAAACCAAAAGAATTACAGTTTTTTACTCCTAATTACCAATACTAACCAACCAAATCACTTTTTGACCGACTCTGTTAAAATAATTTTTGGCCAAATTTTCGCATTTTTTGTAAGGGGTAACATCATCAAAAATTGCAAAAAATTTGAAAAAAAAAATTGAATTTTTTTTGAAAACACAGTTTGATTGGAAATTTAATTACGAACTCAACGAGATATGACATTCCATATTTGGACCAATATTTCGAATGTTCTGGTCAAAATAATCATATTTATAATCGCAGAAACACGATTTTCGGCAACAATTCAAAAATCATCATCAAAAATTCGAAAAAAATTTGCGCGACACTTAGATTATTTACTTTGGGGAAATCGGAAAATGAAATGGCTATTATCCTGCAGCAAACGTGTTGAGTGTTGGGAACACCTCACCTGTTGGTAGTAGTAGCTCGAAGAGCGGCAACTAGGTCAGCAGTCAATCAACAGGCGAGTCCTGTGCCCCTGATTCCTTTCGGTGGATGCCGCTACCCCTTGCTGCTACCCTGTTGGCCAGCAAGCGGGCATGTTAACTGAATTTAGCGCCTGGCCGCTGCTGACTCACAACAAATGGAGCCAAAACTCAATTTCCTCTTGGCCCAGGGAATGGAGCGCAACAGGCTGAAGGATGCCATTGCCTCCTGGGTAACTGCCTCACTGGCACACTTGCACACTGGTACACTGTGGGTCCATCGGGGTGTTGTAATCTCCGTTCTGTCCTGAGCTGTCCTGTCCTCTTGCAATGCGCCTTGTTTAAAATTCAATTACAGAATATGTCAAACAAGCAGCGGAAGCAGCAACAACAATGGCAACACTCGCTTCCTTCAGTCAGCCTTTTTGTGGTGGGCCAGTTGCTCTCGCCACCACAGTGGTGCAAACATGCACAAACTGAACTGAGCAAATATAGATTATTGAGCTAGAATTCAGTGTTTGCTGCGATAACTACGCTATAATATCTGACCAGAAATATTAGGCATACAAACAGAAATATTATTAATGTCACACTAGAATGGCTTTGAATTTTCCAAAGAGCCAGGGACACTGTGTTCCCTGTTCGTTCTTATCTTGTGTTATCGGTGGGTGGTTGTTGTTGGGTGGTGCTCTAGACTCGACGCCCTTCTGCATTTGTTCGCTGGCACATGGAATAATGCGATTCCAAGCAACTGAAATATTCAGGAGCTGCTCCATGGAAGGATGTCTGTCCGGGCATAATTTACATGTTCATGTGCTCCCTCGATTAGAGAAAACAGAACCAAAAAAAAAAATAGAGAAAAAAACCGAGAAAAATAACCAAATACATGAGCAGCCGAAAAAGAAAAACAAGTAAGATATATGTACATACAAACGAAAAGCAATCAATCGGCATTGGATAGGGATGTCTATGAATTTTTTAACGGCCGTTCCCATCGATCGTGTCTTCCTCCATCGAATCCTTATGCTAATTGAATATGCCACACGCACACCACTGCACAGGCCATTATCCTGTTTATATTTGTACCATGATAAAACGTGTTTTCAACATTTTGCGCCAAATTCATTCATCGTGGCAGCGGCAGCGGCAGCGGCACCATCAAAGCCTATTTCCCCTTTTTTTAAAACCATTTAAAAATATCTCATTGGCGGCATCTCCGTAAATACCCAGCATCATCATCATCAACATTTTCCATCGGCAACAGCGACTTGTGGTAGGCCTTTGGCCTTGACTATGATTTTTCTCTCCCTTTCCCTCTTTTCCACTTTCCCACTTCTTTGCTTTTCCATTTCCACCACACCTCCCTTTAGACCCATCGATTTTCTCCTTTCGAGCTTAAAGTAAGCTCATGCTAAGTTTGCTGGAATGGTTTATATGAATACACTAAAGATCAGCGAGTTATCTCGCTTATTAATACTCATAGCTCATTTTACGTTGGCTTTAAGGGTCTTGTAATAACCATTAATCATAAACATTCCAGATAGATTTCGCTCTCAATATTGAGGCATTAAAAATGAATAAGCCAGGGTATAATATTTTATCGAAATATTTATATCTAAATCGATTGCTTTCCATCTCCGTTCCCTTGCCGATTTCACTGCTAGTCAATGTTATAATAACTTCTGGACATTCAACCCGAGTAACCAACTGGTCAGCTGGCCAACTTGCCACTTGCCACTTGCCACTGGCCACATGCCACATGGAACCTTCCCCTGGTCCACTTAAACCTATTAGCGCCGGGGGAAATGTTATTAGCTGGGTGGACGATTGGGCGTTTGGACGGTTGGACGCTTGGCTGAATCGCTTTAATTAATAACTAAAGCTGCCATCTCCAACGCGCCTCCACCTTTCCAGTTTCCCCCACCGCCGGCGAACATCCCACTTTTATTGACAGCCTCGACAAGGACGACATGCAACATGTGTCCTGTCCAGGCGGCAATCGATGGCCAGTGGACGGGGGTTCGAGGGAATTCAGCCACCGAGCTTGGCTTTTCGTTATTTTAATTTAATAAAGCCAACTGGGAAGAAAGAAGGGGGCAGGTGGGATGGATCCCAATGTAGATGAGGAGCAGGAGAAGGAGCAGGAGCAGGAGCAGGAGGAGCTCCTTGCGCGTCGTTTAATGAGAAATTCAAATTCAATTTAGTTGAGTGGCCCGCGAATCGCTGGTTGTCTTGATAAGTTCTTTTTCGACGTATTCCCGCTGTACATTCGCTTCTAAAAGCAAATTGCTCATAAGCCGTGCTGTTGTACTACGTGTGCTGTACTGAAAATCCGTCAACTTTAATTGCAGACAACGATGACAGACCGAATGGCAGGTGGAACCAGGATTCGGCATACGCCCACGAGGGGCAGGATAACATTTGCATGAGCCAGGAGTGCGTGAGAACAGGTAAGCTCAGATCCACTTCAAAATCGCTGCCGTATTGGGGATTTTCTAAAAAGCTAGTTAAGAACCCCTGCTTTCAAAGTGAAACTAATGCATGTGCCGAGGGGAATTCGAATTGCACTTGCAATCAAACTGCATTCCAAATAGCTTAAATAATCCAATACCTATAATGACTACAGTGAAACTCACTCATGTCGAAACCAGATATCTTTGTAAGCCTTCATTATGAGTGTAGTAATCCATCTATAAGAAACTCGGCTATACAACAGCCAATCAAATGGAGTGAACGGTGGGAGAAGGCGTAGGTTAAGGGCCTTTAACGACCATCCAATATGTGCGGTTTTTATTTGAGTTGTAAATTATTCACCGGCTATTAAGATAGCTAAGTGCCCGTGTGAAGGGCTATGCGATACGGTCTACGGGATATGCTCTATGGAATATGGTATATGGTACTATATATTGCGCTCATTTTGCCCACCGATGGGGACCAGAACATCTGCTCACCCTCATGTCTACCCACATTCATCCATTCCAAATGCACTTATGTCAAGCAATGCGGGCAACCAAACACCTCAAAGTCACTTGCCGAGGAAATTGCCACAGTGATTGACATGCCTGGCATGCCGCTAGATACACGGACACAGAAATGCATAGTCAGGTAGATAGATAGATAGATAGGTAGATAGATAGATAGAAAGATAGATAGATAGATAGATAGATAGATAGTTAGATAGATAGATAGATAGTTCGACGGATGGATGGATGGAAGGGTATATAGATACACCTGTCCTGGTAGATGGAATTTACTAAAATATACATGGCCACAATTACAGGGCGATGCCATCGAATCGAGTGCTCCAAAAAGCATACTTTTCGGGGCTTCACCCTAATTGGTAACCCAAATCGGATTCTTAATTGAACTAAGCGGCGTGGTTCGTATTCTCTGGATAAAAACACTTTCCAGGAATTGAATAAGGACAATTGACAGTTGGTAATCATTAAAGCGAGTGAATCAGGGAAATTGCTAAGTGGCTGACAAACATCCTGGGTAACTTTGAGTTCCCAGAATGCAATTTTCGCTGGCGAGCAGGTATCCTATTGGTATCCTTTAGAGCTACTGCATAAATCAAGGACGTTTCCGAAGTGAGAAAAATCTTGAAGGTGGGGGGCACACTAATGAGTTTCGCACTTAGTTTTCCGAGATAATGAAATTCATTTTAATGACGTTGATTTATGGATTGGCAGCGCAACCCCTGAACAATGCAGGTCTATCTCGGAAAATTGCTGCTTCTTGGCAGTTTAGTTACGCATTCAATTCGTAACTTTTGTGTGACCGAAAAGTTGCATTGGCATTGGGGAAAAACGTGGGATTTTGCGGAGGTGGAAACTACTTATCGCTTATCGTAAAAGTTGCGTTGATGATTTGTGGTCCAAGTTTATGGCCGGTGCGATCAAAAGAAGGCATAAATTATGGCCTCAACGGGGTGAAGCACTAACTGCACACCAGCTGAGGGGTTTCCCACCGCATTGGGTTTGATTTACTGCACCGAATACTCTACCAGCCTAACGCACAACAAACTAAACTATCCAAATCCAGCGGCCTCCCTGCTCTCGGCCATGGACCTCAACTCCGATCCCTGCGATGACTTTTTCCAGTACGCGTGCGGCACGTGGAACAAGATGCATCCCATTCCCGAGGACCGCAGCTCCATCAGCACATTTGAGGTACTTGGAATTCGCAATTGGACTATATGCCTCGATAAGACTTTGTGGCTAAGTGTGCTTCCTAATTCCCTGCAGGTCCTGTCCGATCAGCAGCAGGTTATCCTGCGCGCAGTTCTGGAGGAGCCCGTAGATGAACGCGACAACAAGGCCACCATAAAGGCGAAAACCTTCTTCAAGAGCTGCATGGATATTCGTAAGTTGAACTCTTCATGTTTAGCTATTTTATAATTAATTTTAAATTTGCTATCACAAGCTAACGCTTTTTCATTCTTTCAATCGCAAACCAGTTTATAATATATCTATCATTGTGAAATAGGGTTTTGCTTAGCTCACCTGTCTTAAGACCTTACTTCCCGTTCTCAGCTCAAATCCGCAAAATCGGAACGGGACGACTCAAGCAGGTGCTGCAATCCCTGGGCGGCTGGCCGGTCATCGAGCGGGACTGGAGTCCGCCGGCGGATCTCTCCGTGGAGCGGCTGATGGGCCAGCTGCGGCTGAACTACAGCGAGCCGGTGATGATCGAGCTGTATGTGGGCGCCGACGACAAGAACAGCTCGGTGAACATCCTGCAGATGGACCAGCTGCAGTATGCGCTGCCCTCGAGGGATTACTACCTGAAGGAGAGCAGTGCCAACGACCGGAGGGCCTACCACCGGTACATGACGCAGGTGGCGCTGCTCCTGGGTGCGGATCCGGCCACCGCCGCTGCCGAACTGGAGAAGGTGGTGCTCTTTGAGACGCAGCTGGTGAATGTTTCGCTGCCGGAGGCGGATCGCCATGACACGAGCCTGGTCTATCGCAAGATGCTGCTGCCGGACCTGCAGGAACTGGTGCCCGAAGTGCAGTGGCAGGAGTATCTGCAGGCTGCCCTGGGTCCACAGATTCCGTTGCAGGAGGACGAGCCGCTGGTCACCTATGGCCTGCACTATCTAACCGAAATGGGCAAGATACTGGCGCACACCGATCGCCGGGTGGTGCACAACTACATGCTGTGGCGCCTGGTCATGTCCTTGATGTCGCACATGATCGATGAGTATCAGCGGGAGCGGGTGGAGTTCCGCAAGATCCTGATGGGCATCCAGTCGGAGAGGACACGCTGGTCGCAGTGCGTTGAGTGGACGAACAAGAAGTTGGGCGTCGCCGTGGGCGCTCTCTTCATTCGGGACAACTTCAACCAGGAGAGCAAGGAGGTGGCCCTCGAGATGATCCACACCATACGAGCGGCCTTCAACGAACTGCTGGCCGAGAACGATTGGATGGACGACGAGACGCGGGCGGTGGCCAAAGAGAAGGCCGACTCCATGAACGAGCGTATCGGCTATCCGGAGCTGCTGACCAATGCCACCGAGCTGGAGCAGGAGTACGTGAATGTGGGTATATACTCGTATATATAGATAAACAGTTTCGTGAAATCCGTAGTCCCTAATTTCCTCAGCTAACCATTGTCCCCGACAACTTCATCAGCAATGTCCTTAGCATTCTGCAATGGGAGTCGGAGAAGATGCTGCGGCTTCTTCGCCAGCCGGTGGACAAGGAAAAATGGACCACCGAACCGGCGGTGGTCAATGCCTTCTACAATCCGAATAAAAACGATATAGGTGGGTCAATGGAAGTCATCCACCAATGCCAATTCATTCTACTGTTTTGCATTCCGTACGTACCTTAGTATTTCCTGCTGGCATCCTGCAGCCGCTGTTCTACAGCCAGCACTTTCCCAAGTCCCTGAATTACGGCGGCATCGGAGTGGTCATTGGCCACGAGATTACCCACGGATTCGACGACAAGGGACGGCAGTTCGACAAGGAGGGCAACATGATGCAGTGGTGGAACAATGCCACCATCGAGGCCTTTCGCGAACGGACGCAGTGCGTCATCGATCAGTACTCGCGCTACAAGATCAATGAGGTGGACATGTTCATGGACGGCCGGATGACGCAGGGCGAGAATATCGCCGACAACGGCGGTCTCAAGCAGGCTTTCCGGGTAAGTCCATATAGTTATATATATCACCGTATCCTAAACCCATTGAGTTCTGCGCTTTTTAAGGCCTACAAGAAATGGGAGACCTTGCATGGGCGGGAGCAGCAGCTGCCCGGCTTGAACATGACCCACGATCAGTTATTCTTTCTCAACTATGCCCAAATCTGGTGCGGATCCATGCGGCCGGAGGATGCGCTGACCAAGATCCGCTCAGCGGTCCACTCGCCAGGATTCGTACGTGTCCTGGGGCCACTTTCGAATTCGCGTGACTTTGCCAGCGCCTACAAATGCCCACTGGGCAGCACCATGAATCCGGCGGAAAAGTGCAGCGTGTGGTAGTAGTCCGCCGTGGCCGTCGATGTATTTTTTTTTATATATTTATATCGCATACTATATAGTATATACATATCGATATACACCATACGAGTACTGTAGATCACCTGCGGCAACAGCAAACCAACAGCAACAGCAATGAAAACCAATTACCAGGGCGATAAGATTGAGGATCAGCTGCTGATCTGTGCTGCTCCAATTTTTTGTGTAGTCTCCCCAGATTTGTTTTTTGTCTTGTTTTCTGTTCGTTATGGCGCTGCAATGCATATGTACTTTATACCTGGCTATATAGAATTATAGAGTGTTTGTAGCTGTACACGAGCACACGAGTGCGCTATCCGTGAGTAGCTTACAAAAAGCCCCGAGTCCGCACTTTCACACACACCTCCTTACCGGCATTATATTCGTGAATAAAGAACCAGTACGGAAACCCATAATTTCTCTTCTTTTGTTTTGTAGGAGAAGTTCGTTGGGAGCCGCCTTAAATCTTCTGAAATCACTTCCAAGTAACACGGGGCGTATACGTTCTTTTCAAATTCTCTTTAATTTATAATGCTCGTTTTCTTAGGTTTTTTTTGGTTTTGTTTCGCTGCTTTACATAGTATGTGTTCTCAGTATATATGTACGTATCTCTAGTGGAACCAATCGAACCATTCAAATTATACGCAAAGTTCACGCAACGAAATGATTACAACTTGGCTTTTGGCTTTTGGCTATTTGTCTAACAGAGAGAGAGTTTCGGTATCTGGCCTTGCAGCAGGGGATCGTGCTTAGTTATGCTTACTTATGGCCTTCTTAAATAATTTCACATTTAATTGGCTTATTTTAGTTTGCAAAGAATCAATGGTTTTTTTTTGGAGCGGGAGCATGGAGCTAAAAGCAAATTTGCTTAGCTTGCATTTCGTTGGCCGTTATGGCAATAGTTTTTAAATTTAACTCACTTTTTCTAATTTTGCTGTTCGCTTTGGTTTTCCGGTTATTTTCGGTTTTCTGTATTCTCTCGTTTTTTTTTTGTTTTTTGGTTTAATTAACTTATGGTTTGTAGCAGTTTACCTAATTATTAATCAACAAGAAGAAACGCTCTTTATAGTTGCTTTACGCTTCGCACAAAAAAAACAGACACACACAACTAAAACCAAAAACGTATATAGTTTCATTTGGTTTACTTCGAAGCGGCTACGTTTAAAAAATTACAAAAAAAAGTTCAAAACTACTAGCGCATTAACCTATAAACTTCATGCTTATAATTTTCTTTGTATTTTTACGTTCATTTTTTGGGTTTTTGGATTTTTGTATTTTCGGTTTTCATTTCTTTCTTTCTTTCTTTATTAGTAAACTTAAGTAGTTATTTTGGTTGTTCGTTATTATTCTTTCTTCCTGCCTCGTAAATAGTTTGCAGAGTTGCATTTTCAGCTACGCGAAGCACTGCTTGCCATCACCGTTACATTTCGCATTGCTTGCTTGGTGTCTGTGTTGGTGTGAGTGTGAGTGTGAGCAGGGTGTATTCATTGTGTGCGTGTGTGTGCGAGAGAGGGAGTGGGAGCGTAGAAAGAGATGGAGACAGTATCTGATACATTTTCAATATATATATTTATATATATATATATATTCGTAGAGAAAGGCACAGATGAAATTATCATTTAATTAAATTTGTTGCTTCTTCTTTTCCTCGCTTTCGCCCGAATCGTTTAATCGTTTGCTAAGTTTGATTTTAAAGTTTATCTAAACTGGAGAGCCCCTTACTATTTTTTTTTTTTTACAGTGTGTACAAAGAGTGTAAAATTGTTTTCATTCTTAGATCATTGGTTTTCCTTGAAAAAAATTAGCTTAGACCATGTTGAAAAATTGACAGTGTTAAGTTAGTGTTCTTCTCGGTTCCTCGCTCCTTTGTCTTCTTGTTCTAGTTATGCCTTCTGAAGAAAATATCTTGATACTCTATTGTAATTCGTTGATAGTTCCATATATACACTATATATAGTCATTAAACATTAATCGTTAAATTTCTACTACGTTTCTCTTGGTTTTTCCATCTTTCTTTTTTTCATTCTTTATAAATGCTACTTTTTAAAGTTCCACTTGTAGTTGCTCCTGCTGCCATCTTTCACCACCCTCATTGCTGGATAGCTTGGGGGGATTATATTATTTATTATATATAAAAAACATCTTGAATACCCTTACTGCGTTGGCACTGTATTTCGGATGTCTGCTTGTTTTTCCTCGGGGGGCGGGATCTAGAAGTTCTGGAAGCCTCTCGGGGGCGGGGGGATAGAGTGTCAGACATGGGTAGGGTATTTAAATTTAGCGAAGATTGTCGACCAGATCGTACGAGCTATTTGTTAGGGGTGTGTGTGTGTGTATGTTGGCGTGTGTGTGTTGGTGTGTGTGTGTGTTTAAGTACCTAAGTAAATTCGTTTGGACAAGGTTCTTATGTGTTTGCCTTTAATGGTTTTCCCCTTTTCCGTATCCGTTTTCCGCCCTGGAACAACGCAGCTTTACTCGTTTGTGGGCTAGGTACGATCTTAAGAGCTACAGTTCTCTATTGCTTATCAATGGGTTCGTTCAGATGGCTTTTCCTTCGGATTCGGTATCATTCCGCTAGTTGGTTGCTTGTTCCTTGGCTTAGCTACGTAAAATACACTCGATTACATATGCTTACATACAGGCATTCTATATACAGATCGCTTGTTTTTGTGTTTTTGGTTTTTGGTTTTTGGTATTGTTTTTGGTTTTGATTTTGGTTTTGTTTTTGGTTTTGGTGTCTGCACGGCCTCTCATATAAACGTTTAAACTTTAAGAGCTAATCACAGAGTTGATGATTCTTTGTTCACAAATTTCCATCATTTTGGTTTCGAATGCAGTATCCCCTATAAGTAACTGTAAATGTAATATAACTGTATATATGTAAATCGCATATAACACTTGTATATAATCCATCATCGTATTCGACAGCTACATTTAAACGGAAAACACTCTAATCAACTTGAAACTTAGCTATTCACCTTCATCGATCTACATCGATTTTCAACGATCTCTGGCGATCTATTAGTTTAGAGTTCTTCATATATAAGTTTTGCTTGTTAAAGTTATGAAAACCGTAGGATTGCACTAAAAACAGTTGACAATTTTGCTTACTAGCTGTAATTTACTTAACTTTGCTTTCAATTCTATTTCACTGGCTTTCTGGTTTTCCTCTCGATTTATGGCTAAGAGTATGCCATTCGCCATCCTCTATAGTATATTAGCTATCGAATAATCATTATTTCTGCTTTCCAACCGCACTCGTCGATCTCTATGCCTAGAGCCTAATGCTATAGTTATAGTTTTTTAGAAAATTCCCTAAAGTATTCTTTAATGGCGGCCAGGTTTTTGAATTATGGAGAATACATACATATATGTATATGTATATACATATATGTGTGTGTGTATATATATAGAGGTTAAAAGTAAGCTCCTTCGCTTGTGGGTGGACCAACTTAGAGATTTCGAAATCGAGGGATAACTGTTATCCTAGCTATTATCCTTGTTAGTCAGCACTACAGTAATCATTATTGTTGTAAGCCTGGCCCTATTTAGAGATAACTACTTGTAACGATCTACAGAGTGTTTGTGTGTGTGTGTGTTGCATTTAGTCCATGGAGGATTGGGGGGACTTGACCAGGAGCAGCTCCTTGTAGTCGCTGTCCCTGTCCTCCGCCTCGTTGTCCTGATCCTCGGGCTCCCTCTGCTCCCGCTGATCCATGCGCCTCCGTTCGCTGATGATGCGCAGGATGTCCGAGGAGTCGGACTTGCTGACCCCCAGTGCGATGGAGTCTGGCAGGATCTGCTTGGAGCTGCCGCTCTGATCTGGCAGATCCAGCGAACTCGAGGCAATGACTGCCACCGATCCTGGTCCTGATCGGCCTCCAGCAGCTGCTGTTGGCAGCAGCAGCGAGTTCTCATCCATGTCGGCATCCTCGTCCAGCGCCTGTTGTTTGAACAGTTGCTTGGTGCTGCCACTGCGACTGCGCGGCGGCATGGATCTGGGAACGGAGAGGAGCAAGTTGCTCCGCATGCATCCTTGGTCCACGGACTGTGACCAACCAAAGGGTCTTCGTGGTGGAGGATGTGCCATCGGCATCGGCACCGGCATTGTCGTTGTCATTGTCATTGGCATTGTTATTGGCATTGGCATTTGCATTGGCATTGGCATGGGCAATTGCAGGGGCGTGGGCGTCGACGTGGGCGTGACAATGGGCAAGGACAGGGGTGGGGGCAGTGGCGTCGTTACGGAGGGCACCAGCGCACTGACCACCGACAGGGACACATCCGCATCCGTCTGCGAATGGCCAACATCCGCGCTGCGCACACTCCGTAAATCGTAGGAAACTCCTCCTCCTACTCCACCAACTCCACCAGCGCCGCCACTACCACCACCCCCTACTCCTCCCCCATCGGACTCGAGGCTCTCGAAGATCGTGCCCCTGCGGCAGTCGAGGGCATCTCCGCCCCATGGGAGCGAGTCGCAGCTGGTGCGCTTGGCCTCCAGATTCCGTCGACGGATGGCCTGCTCGTCCAGTGAGCGCTCCTTGGACAGCACGCCGCGCTTACGGATTGGATTAATCTGCTGTATGAAACGAAAATATAATCAAATAAGCAAGCATTTTTAGAAAACGAACTCATCTTATTACCCAGTAGGATTGGCGTCGTGGCCCAGACTTGCTTCCTCCTCCGCCGCCGAAGGGTTCGCCCAATCGGGCACCGAGTGCCTGAGGCGTCAGGGTGCCGCCCATCTCGGCCAGACTCAGGCCGCCGAGCATGGACTGTGGTGGCTGCTGGAAATACTGGACGGTCTGCCTACGTGGTCCAGCTCCCGATCCAAGCGGTACCGCTCCCGTTGCCGCACCCCCGCTTCCCGTCCCTGTCCCCATAGCCACCTGGTTGAGATTGGTGGCCGCCGAGCTGGTTAGGCTGGCGTTGGGATTGTTGGGATTGTTGGCGCCCGAAACCGTTGGAAACTTCTTGTCCAGCGAGGGTGTGCTGTAGATGAAGTTCTTTGGAAGCGATTTGACCTTGGCGAGGGGGCGCGGGGGAGCGGCCGCCTTCGATTGCGCCTCCGCCAGCTGCTGGCACAGCTTTTGCTCCTGGGCGAACTCCTGCTCGCGCACCAGCTCGCGCTCGAGCTCCACCTCCATGTCGAGCTCGTCCTCCATTTGCTTGTGGCTCTCCTCGAGGTGTTTCATCAGTACAGCCACGACGACGTTCACTAAAACGAATTGCGCCATTAGCACGAATATCACAAAGAATATGGGAGCAATAACTGAGCTGACGCAGCAATTGCGGACACAATCGGCCGCGTCATCGCAATTATCCCTCAGCGTATCCTTCATGATGCCGTTCCAATTGTCGCCAGTCGCTACGCGAAACAATGTGAGGAAAGCCATGCCAAAGTTGGCGAAGTGCGCGTGCTCGCCCAATCCCTGGCAGGGAATCTCGTCGGAGCACTCGAGTCGCCCGAACAGCTCCACGCCCAATGCCGCGAATATGAAGAAGAGCAGGAAGAACAGCAGTCCCAGGTTGCCCACCTGGGGCAGGGCCTGCATCACGGTGTCCAGCAGCGCCCTAATCCCATTGGCCATCTTTAGCAGTTTGAGCACTCTGGCTATCCGCAGTACCCGCATCACACGTATGATTGTCGGATTGATGGGTATGATCTGGTGCGTGTTCGTCTCCAGCTCCTCCAGCACAATGCCCACAATCGAGAGCAGGACAATGCCCACGTCCAGCTGGTTCCAGCGATCCTTGAGATACAGCTTCCAGCCCAGTGCGACCAGCTTCATGTTCGCCTCCAGTATGAAGACCGCAGTGAAGAAGTAGTTAAAGATCTTCAGTGCGTACTTGAGACCAGATGGCATCTTGTAGTACTCCATGGCCATGGTGACCACATTTAGACCGATGACGGCGGCAATGGCCAGGTCAAAGTACTTGGACGTCACCACATTGTGCACGAACATCCGGGTGGGTGAGTAGTTCGTGTAGTATGGTGGCTCGTGCATCCGGCGTCGTTTCTTCTCCATCTGCAGTGCCCTCTTCGCCGCCCGCCGGATCTTCTCCTCCTTCTCCTGCTCCTCGCGACACCGATGAAAGTTCTCCACCACCACGCCGACGAACATGTTCAGCACAAAGAAGCCCACCAGCAGAATGAAGGCAATGAAGTACAGGAGACGCCACTCGTTGTAGTTGACAATGGGCTGCTGGTCAACGCCCACCGCATCCAGGCCGGTGTACATGATGTTCACCCAGCCGTCGCGGGAACTCAGTACGAATAGGGACATCAGGGCCTTGCCCAGATCATCGAAGTTGTATTTGCGATTGGTCCACACGTTGCCGGGTATACGGCGGCATTCGTCCGCATTGCGTACGCCCTTGATGTTCTCGCCCTCGCAGTAGTAGAAGGTGCCCTTGAAGAGCTGAACGCCCAGGATGCCGAAGATGATGAAGAAGGTGCAGCAGATGAGCACGATGTTGCCGATGGGACGCAGGGACGATAAGAGCGTTTGCACGACTAGTTTCAGACCCGGGGCTCGGTTGATCACCCGCAGCGGCCGCAAGGATCGGAGTAGTCGAAACACCTGCAAGGACATTTTTTTTTTGTTTGCCGGAGGCGAGAAGAGAACAGAGCAGAACGGAAAGGGGCGAGAAGAGAAGAGTGGTTGTGGTTGGTGCATCGGCTACACTGATTTATCGGCGGCGCCTCTTCCGAGGCACTGCTTGCTGCGCCGGCTTCAGCCAGCGGACGCCAGGCGGCGCCACACATGTAGTAAAAGCATGTAAAACCATGTAGAATATACACATTTACTTTGGATGAAGCCAACACATAAAGGAAATAGCAACAAAGCACACCAGTGTGTAATTGCCATTGTTAAAAAATTACAAACAAAATATAATATATTAAAAAATAATATAAGAAGCAACCTAATAAATAGTGCACTTTTTTAAAATGCCAAATCAAATTGTATTGTAATTGCACAAGTTGTACAAACTTAAACCAAAACCACTGGTGTGCTGTAACTAATTGGATTATTTTGGAAAATGTCACACAAATTGAAGCAGTTAATGCCCGAAAATTAATATGATTAATAATATATGTAAATGCCAACACTGCTTGAGCAACAAAACAAGGCGATGGAAGGTGATAATACAACGAGATGGGGCGTTTGCATTTATAGCTATATGATGTTGTTCGGTTTTGATTGGAGTGGAATGGTATAGCTTAAATGGTGGCTTTATAGGAATAGGGGTATGACACTACCAACTGACACTACGGCTGTCCACATGATTCAACTGAATGACTAGGTAACTCGCAGAGAACCGAAAGCGGAGTAAAAGATTTGAAGATTTATTGACGTTTTTTGATTATTTTAATGATAAACCCTTAGGGGTCTTCTCATCTCCAGTGTCATAACCCTATCATCACGTGGAGGTTGTCGATAGGAAAGGGGAAAGAATCAAGTATGTACAATACGAAACTCAATGAAGGCAAGTCAACAGATTACTTGAATTTAAGTTTTCTTTGGTTATTTTGGGGGTGTATACTATTAAGAGTTATATTTTGGGAAGTGGGGTCTACACACACATAATAAATGGTGAAAACAAATTCGATCTTATTTTTGCTGATTAACGCATATAGCAGCGGAAATTTACCTGAAGTTTTCATAGAGATATAAAGTATATATATAAGTATATTATATACACCATTTTTTTTTTAGATATAGATAGACACGAGATGTGTGTAAGTAGAAGATGAACTCAAAATTGAAAAGATTTAAGATAATGTTTCATTAAAGAATTTTGCATCATGTGTGTGTGTGCTTAGGTTTGTAGATGTGTGTGTGTGTGCGTGTAAGAGTGTGTGGGTGTGCGCAAGAGAAAGAAGAGCACATAAAAGACAGAGATAGCCAATCAGCAGAGAAACAGAGACAGAGCTATGTGTTCGAGGCGATATAGCGAGCGACTTTGATTGGGGATTTCGAGCATTAGCATTAGCATTAGCATTAGCTTTAGCTTTAGCATTAAGTTTAGCTATAAATTGCGATTAGCGATTTAGCGGTAGCTTTTCTGATCCGAGTGCGCAGCCCAGCAGCCAAGTAAATGGGCGTGGTCGGTTCTGGGCGTGGTTCTTGGTAATAGCTGTTCTGGTTGATCTTGGTCTGCTTGTTGTTAATCGCTTGATTATTGATTATTGGCTTGTTTTTCTGGTTGTCAGGTTTTCTGGTTTTCTGGTATTCTGGTAATCTGGTTTTCTCGTTTTCTGGTTTTCTGGTCGACTGAGGACTGCTGGCTACTGCTGCTGCTTTCGGATAGCAAAGTGTCCAAGGGCCGCGAGCCCGTACTTACCCTTAAAATCCCAAATATCCTCGGACTCGATTCGCTAATCAGGGACATTAACAAATCAATTATGGAAATGGTAACCAAAGATCCGTCCATGATATTCCAGCCGGACGTAAAGTAGGCGTCGTGGCCGTAAAACATTCCCGTAGCCACCACCTGTTGGTGATTATTATAATCAGAATTATGAGTATATATGTACATACTGTATCATATTGTATATACTGACCTTGATAAACATTTCGACGGTGAAGACGACGGTGAACACGTAATTGGCTGTTGCCAGGAACAATCTTTCGGTGCTGCTTGGAGGGATGTTTGGTCTTTCCATGGCCAGGGTGATGCAGTTGAGCGCGATGAACAGCAGGACCACGTTGTCGAACCACTTTTGGTTGACAAACCACGTACAGATTTGCCGGAACCTGCAAAACGGAACGGAGGGCGTCGAAATGCAAATACGTGAAATGCGAGTCGCAGGCAAAGTTGAAATTGAATTTTCCGCTCGGTGGTGGAAAAAAGTACGGAAAACAGATGGTTAAGTCGGAGAATGAAAGTTGATTTGAAATTTTCGCTTTCCCCCATTTCAAGAAGTTGCCAATTGAATTGATTGATTGTTTGATGATCAGTACGCAAAACGGAACCCAACAATATTTAATAAACAAACTAATTCGTTAACCATATCGATGAACATAGGTACTCACCTGTTGCTCTCGGGGAATATGTAGAGCGAGTAGTCCTCGCGCTCGGTGGTAAAGTGCTTGGGCGTCAGCTGCTCGATGAGCATCTTGAGCTTGGAGTAGCGCTCGCCGCCTCCTGGCACCATGGAATGTGGCTGCATCGCCAGCTGCTGCTGATCCTTGGACAAGCGGTGCTGCTGCAGCTGCTGCAACTGCTGCAGATGCTGCTGCTGGGTGGTCGAGGAGAAGGAGTCCTGCCGTTGCTGGAGCAGCTGTTGCTGATGGAGCTGCTGCAGCTGCTGCAGCTCCTTTTCCTCGAGCCGCTTCTTCAGATTGTAGTGGCTAATGGAGTTCTTGCGCTTGTCCCGCGCCTCCATGTACTGTTGCAGCATGTTGTCCGGCTCGTTCAGATTGCCGTACGACTTGTTCCACTTGTCCAGGTCCATCTTCGAGTTCGTGTACGACAGCGACTTGCGGTTGGCCTCCAAGTTGTGCAGATTCAGGTGCGATGTCTTGCTGAACGCAAGTTCGATGGAGCTCATCCTTCGCTGTCCGGAACCTGGGCGCAGTTTGGGCGGTTGATTGAGATTCTGGTAGACCTGCGAGTTGAAAATGCATGCCGATGCCCGACGACTGCCCACCGGTCCGCTGACGCTGCCGCTGCCTATGCTCAGCGTATTGGATAGCCTTCGTATGGAGTTTTGTGGACTCAGGCGATTGGTCTCCTTGGTGCCCGAGGAGGAACCACTGACCACAGCACTGCTGCTTCGCAGCAAACAACTATTGTCGCCGCCATTGTTCAGCTGATGCTGATGCTGCTGCTCTTCCTCTTCGTCCTGGGTCCTTCGAGCTGGATTATCTGTGTCTGTGGCTCCAAGGGCCAAGGCGGAGGCACGTCGCCTTTTGGAGCTACCGCGCCGTAAGCGCTGCTTGAAACTCCCCTGCTGAGGCGGTGGAGCCAAAGGCAGCCGCTCGCTGGACGAACTGCCGCTAGTCGAGGCTCCGGTGTTGGCATTCCTGCCCATTCCCGTTGTGGGTATCTCACCACCTGGACTGGAGCCCACGCTCACATCGTTGAGACTGTGACTCTGGCTCTGGTTCTGTGCGTCCGCTGTGGACGAGATGGTGGGCACATAAATGGGCGTTGCCGCCGCTGTTGAGCTGGAGCTCTTCGAAATGTCATCGATGATCACGCTGTGCATGCTGGCCGAACTGCCGGCGGTGCTGGGGACACCGCCTCCCATGCCCATGCCCACACCCACACCCAGCTGGCTGGCATTGAGGATGTTCAGGGGCTTGTGGGAGAGCACCGGCGAGGGCGGGATGAGATCGATGGAGGGTATGCCCTCGTCCAGACTCCGCTGTCCGCCGGTGAAGATGTTCGGCGGTCGCAAAAGCGACGGAGAGGGCGGACTGGGTGGCTGTGGATGGTAGTAATGTTTGTTAAATGTAGAGGAAATCAAGTTGGAGATGCGCTTCGAACTAAGAAGTTGTTTCGCACTCACCTCCATGTCGCCCCACTGGCGGAAGCTCATGCCCGGCTCCAAGGTGGTGCTGGGCGAGTCCTGCGGCGTTGCCGCGGTTGTCGTGATGATGGGCGGATCCCGGGCGAGCCGGATCTTGGAGAGGCGTGGCGCCTCGCTGCGCCGCTCCTTGATGGAGTATGTCTGTGTGCGATGGGGTGCAGGTAGTGTGTCAAGTCAAGTGTTCATGTTCGTCTGCGAGGCAAGCTCCCATCTGATGTTCTTACCTTTTTGAGGCCGCCGCGCGGCTTGGCATGCTGCGCCCCCTCATCCTTGCCGCCGCTACCGCCGCCCGCCTCTCTGTCCCGCTCCCTGTCCCGCTCCCTATCCCTATCTCTGTCCCTCTCCCGCTCCCGCTCGCCAGGCGCGGAGGCGCCAGATGTGCCAGAGGCGGATGGAGCGGCAGACGAGGCGGGCAGCTCGTTGATCTGGTAGTCGTGGGTGGGCTGCAGCAGGCGCTGGCGGTGCATGTTGCTCTTGGCCTCGATGATCAGCTCGGCGGAGTCCTGTAGCTGCGGGGGATTTACGAACCGTGGATTCAACTCGTGCCACTCAAACAAAGGGACATACACTCATCGCATGCAGCATGCACCTATCATACATTCTAGTTTTTTTTTTTCATTTAGCTGTTATTTTTTGTTTTGTTTTTTGTTTTGTTCGACTCAATCACACCTGGTCATTTGGGGACCTTGATCCTTGATCCGCCCGAGCTCACTTACCTTGCGCACATCCTCCGCCGATCGCCAGCGGTTGCGCACCTCGTAGTAACTATCGTTGGTGGTCGAGGAGTCCGCCTCGCTCCGCGACTCATCGTACATACCATCGCTGTAGTTCTCGGCCAGCGTCTCCTCACGCAGTTTCTTAACCAACTCGCGCTGTTCGCGCTCGCGACGTTCATTTCGCTGAGGGAATCAAAATTTCAAAATTAGACTTTCTCGTCAACCGGCGGGGGATTTCGGGGGTGATGGCATTGGGTCTTCGAGTTCGCTAGTTCAGCGGGTCAGCGGGTCAGTCGCATTTTTTATTCTTTTTTGTTTTTTTTTTTTCACTTTGACCCACTTGCTCGATGGTGCTCGTTGCCTGGATCGGCTGGCACTTCCGGCGGATTACATCCGATGGAGAAAATGGGGGCAGGAATTGGAGGCACAGGCCACTGGGATTGGGAGCGCGACGCACACGATGCTTCATATTATGATCTAAGTTGCCCTAAGCTGATAAGGTAGTCTTAAAAATCAGGTAATCTTTATGTGAGCAAGCTAAGAAAAAATGATAATTAATTATCCTTGTGTTTGAGTAACTGAAACTGTACTGCAGTATTATCAAGTTGTTTGTCACAAATTCAATATGAACTCATAATTAAAGTTGACTTAAATGAATACTATTTGGACATTTTCTTGTTATTAAATTAACATTTACATTATCAAAATTTGAAGCGTCGCATGCGTATAATCGAATTTTCTTTTTGCAGCCAATCAAAAAAAATCTAAAGATCTTTTCGAAAGAGCCAGGTTTCATTTGTTTCATTTGTTTTCAGGTTTTCAGGTTTTTTTTTGGGACAAGGGAATGTTGTTGGCAAAACTCTACCTCTGAACTGAATCCCTCAACCAAAATGGCCACCAATAAATTAAACAGCACATAATTGCCGAACGTCATTAGTGCCACAAAGTACAATGCGGCCCAATGACTTGTTTTTTCCATTCCGTTGAACAGGACGACGTTCCAATCCTCTTGCGTCAGTATCTAAAAACATTGTTTTTTTTTTTTTTTTTTTGTGGTTTGTTGTTGATTGTTGAGTTTGATTGGAGTTGGAGAGTTGTTGAATTGTAGTTGTTGATCGGTGGCAGTTGCAGTGGCGGGCGGCAAACGTGGTGCAGATTTAACATACATACGCATGGATATATATGTCGTGATACACATATCGGATATTGGATATCGGATATATATCGTAAGAAGCGAAAGAAAAAGAACGAAATACCGATAAACAAATGTTGTAATTTTGTTCGTTGTGAGCGGTGGCAAAGAACGTAAGTAAGTAAGTAAGTTAGGAAGTAATTAGTATACGAAATACGAATGGAAAACGAATGGCAAAAATGTCAAAGTTCAGACAAAAGACAGACAGATGTAGATAGAGCGATATCAAAACGGCAAACAGTGTTATCGTTTTCATAGCATATACGTATATACATATGTAGGTGCACATAAGTAGAGACTGGCATACTTATATGTACACATATGCTATGGATGAGCATTGAAAACTAGCAGTTTGGTCATTTTGGTGCATACATAAAATTAAGCGTAAAACTAAACAAATATCCTGCAATTTGGGGGGCAAAAAATGAGTTCTAATAACTAAAAATGCAGACAAATATTAATCCAGAGTGTTCCCGGAAGAATCTTATGTTTTTAGATATTGCACATGATTGATTTGAGACCAGGAACACCAGGATATACATAGGTAAAGCCTAATAAGGTGAGATAGTTTGGGGAAAAATTTAGATGGGAACTTTAGGGAGATCAAGCAGTGGCAGTAGCTTATCTCAAAATCTTCGTAGACAGCCCGTTGAAAAGCTGCTCAAACTGATTTCCATTAAACAATAATTCGTGGTGTGGCATACTTAACAAACAGAAGGCAAAACTAAATAGAAACCAAGTTAAACCCAATATATAAGCACGCTATAAGCAAAGTCAAAAGCAAATAATTTAAGAGAAGCAGCAGAGGCTCTTGGATTACATCAAAGAACAAAAAAACGCACAAAACTCTTGCATATAGGAATTTGTAAAAAGTTTATAATTTTTAAATGGTTTTTTCACCATTTTATTCTTGCTTTGTACACAAAGTGCCAATGGGTTTTTCTATAGCATTTCTTTTCATTTTAGTTTTTATATATTGTTGTTTTTTTTTGTGCTACACAATACGAATGCGGTTTATTTAAGAGGCGAATTAAACTGATTTTGGTTTTCATGTTGTTTCTAATCTGTGACTGTACATTTGTATTGCGCATAAGCAACTTTAAAAGTATATACTATATGTATCAATAACGCTTTTTACACAGTTTGCTTAGCAACAAGTTTTTAAAATGGATCGACTAGTGAAAGAAAGATATATATAAAGGCAAAGATCGAGGGGAAATATTAAGCAGCAGCAGCAGCAGCAGCAAATTTAGAAATAAAAACTTTCGTTTCAGTTTGAACAAGCCAACGAAGCAACAAACAAACAAACAAACCATCGAACAAACAAAAGACTTAAATCAAATATATATACAGTTGGTATGAGTGTGGCTGTTAATGATTCATTCTGTTCTCTGCCGTGGTCGTGAGTGGTCGCAATCGATAGTTGCTTCTGGTCTGGCATACAGTTATAAAGCCAAAAGACAAAAGCCGAAAGCCAAAAGCCAAAAGCCGAAGGCAAATCAATGTGAGGATCCCAAAAATCATGCAACAAAACTCGAAGCATCAGCGCAAACGGTTTTTGCTTATGTCGTATGTGTGTGTGAGCGAAAGGGGGGTATAAGTGGGAGAAAGAGACAGAACCAAGAGAAGATGTGAGAGTCCTTTCCACGGTCCTCTAGTTATTTTGGTACAGTTGTACGGGGATTTGCATACTAGAGATGTCAGTGCATTCGATACTATCGGTTCATAAGGATAAAGTCGCAGAATGCAACACACACATACTGATTGTAAATTTCAAATAAATGTCCTTCTATTCAATATGTACAGGAATCAACTGCCAAAATAACTTTTTAAATCCTCAATGGTCGTGAGTCAATGCGTTTAGGCGTTTAAGCGTTTGTGGGTGTTTGGTTATGTGGAGAACTCTACGACTACAATTGCTGGCATCGGAATCGAAACGAAATCGAAAATCAGTTCGAAAACAAAGCTAAATAAGAGAGAACTCAAGGAATACTAGCAACTGGTGGGTACGGTACTTAGATAAAGACTAGGAACTGGTTAATTTTCAAATAAATCAAAACAAGGAGGGCAAAGAGAGCAGAAACTAAGAACTCGAAACTTTTGTGGCTATACGTAGGAATTCGTTAAATACTTTATCATAATAACAAGAATTTAAGATTGGTATTGATGGGTATTGTTGTAGCTGTTGTTCAACGTGGGTTTTCTTGGGATTGTGGGTGGTTCAGCTTTGGATGGTGGATGGATTCTCAAGGTTTTCGGGGTATTCAGGTCTCTGGGTAAGTGGGTGGGAAGGTAGTTTATTGCTGTATTATTGTTCTTACTTGGAATACTGTGACTGTGGCCCACAAAATGTTGTTGAAGTGTTTGCGATCGCACTCGCATTGCGGATGCCGGCTGATTATTTCGGGACACGTGCACTCGCGTTCGAGTCCGGATTCGTCCAAAAATTTACAAAACTTACCGCCAAACAGATACATGCCGAGTATGCTGCAGGTTTATATATATGTTTTATATATACCGTATACATTTGTATTATTTATAGAGTCATAGATGTGTGTCTGTTATTATAGTTCATTAATGGCTATTTAAACTGGTTCATAGATATATATAGAGAGAGAGAGATCTGGGTTCGTATATATATATTTATATATAATATATAGTTGCGATTCTTATGTCTAAGGATATAAACGAGTAGTAGGTTCATCAAGTGGTCCCTGTACAATGTGGCTTGGGTGTTATTCGGGATTATTCGGATACTTGTGATCTTATAAGGAAGAGAAAGATACAAAGAGAAATGTCTTTTCATCTGTTCTTCTGCTGGGCTGGAGATTTTTCTGCTCTTTTTTTCTACCTTGTAGTTTTATTTTTCGTGAGTTCTGTCTGTCTATATACACAGTGGTTAATGGGTAGTTCTCTGGGTAGATCTGGCCTCAATGCTTGCAAATTTACATATATCTCTAGGAATGTGTGCTGTGCATAAGCTCGACAATGGCGGAAGAGATTCTTTTTATTTTACAGTTGATCTCAGGTCCATTGGATGGCCAACTTGAAATGACCGAGCAATTCTACGGATCATGGGAGAATCTGTATGTTCGCATGTATGTACGCTTAAGAGGTACGTGTGCCTGGAGGGTCTGAGTGAGAAAGGGAGGGCTTTGGTTACAGAATTCAGTGGGATATTGATTGGTTATGCTTGTGTTTGTGTCGCTGTGTCTGAGTGCGAGACAGTGGGAGAGACAGAGACAGAGAGAGTTCTCCTTTCAGACGGTCTTAGGGTGGAGTTCTATACAACTTAGAGTCTAGAATAACATATGGACTAAAGAAAGGTATATACTTAAACATAGGACATTGAGCAAAGTGAGTGACAAAATCGAGGCATATATATATATATATATATAGAGAGTACATAAAGAAGAGCACGAGCGAGACAGAGAGAAATAGCGAGAAAGAGAGTGAGAGGTGTATAAATAATGCAAGTGTGTGTGTTTCTTTTCGAGTAGTGTATTCAAAGTGTTTGAGATGCTAGATGCAAACACAGTTCCACTCGGTTATATATACATATATGTACATTTTATTGCATGCTGGAAGCTCAACAAACTCGAACTGAAATGCTTACCTGGTGCATCAATGTACATAACACAAATACATACACATATATACAACGACCTTATGAGCATTCATATATGGCTTGTGGACATTCCCATATACGAACACTCCGAACGACATGCGGATGCGCGCTGCTTGCTATGGAACTCGTAACGGTAATGTTAACGACAACGGTAATTCTATCACTAACACTTACGGTTAGCTAACGGTAATCGCAACGGTCAACGCATGCATGCCAAACCAAGAATCGTAATCGGTATCGAAATCGAAATCTAAGTAACTTAAGATAAAATCAAGTCTTTAACTGAATACCACACTCAATCAAGGACACACCACAAATTAGTGAGAGCGAGCAAGATGGCTAGCTAGCTAGTCGATCTCGATGTCTGGCAATCGAAAAGCAATATCAAAGAACTTAACAAATAATACAATATGTGTGTGCGGGTGATTATTTCATTTAGATCTGTACTGTAGATCTCAAAATCACTCGCACTCAACGAACTCATGGTTAGACAGACAGACAGAGACAGAGGCTCAGAGCGAGAGTGAGGGGGCGATAGGACGTCACAACAGTTATCGATTTAAGCAGAAAACAAACGGGTAATTTGAATAGGTACGGAAACGGAAATGAAAACAGAAACACCAATAAAATCGAAATAGAAAACAAGTGAAAACGAACGAAAGCTAAATGCTCAACGTATCAGAACGTATTTCACGGGGATTCATAATGGGAATTGGGCTTTCATCTTGTTTTTTTTTTTCTTTTTCGGTTTTATGAACATTAGGTTATCGTAATCATATCGGTAGCAGATTATGGCGTAACATTAGAAGTAGTAGTAGTAGTAGTAGTAGTAGTAGTATAGATATATACATATACATATAGGTTTACGTATGGTAAAAGGCTGATAGCAATGGGTCTACCTGGAACACTGTGACGAGCGCCCAGAGCAGGCTGTCGAAATTCTTACGATCGCAAATCATCTCTCCGTTAACTTTCTCGCAGAATTTACATCCGAACAGATTCATGCCGAGTATACTAAAGTGATGGTTTGGTTTTGTTGATATATAATATGATATATATATATATATATTTTGATTTGTTGTTTGGTTTTTCGTTTTCGATTAATTTCATTTAAATATATATTCTTATATATTTTTTGTGTTTTTGGTTTTTGGGGGTATTTTTTTGGGTTGTGTTTAGCATACAGTTGTTTAGGTTTATTTTAATATTCGTTTTTCAATTTATTTTATTATTATTGGATTGTTTTTAGTATAATTTTTTTTTAAATTGTGTGGAGTGTGACAAAGAGAGAAAGAGAGAGAGACAAAAATATATTTATAGAGAGAAAGAGAGAGAGATAGTAAAGAAAGAAAGAGACAGAGTGTGGATGATTGATTTACAGAGACTAAAAGAGAGAGCAAGGGAGAAAGGGCTTGAGCTAGAAAGTGTTTCTATTAGTGAAGTGAGCGGCAACGAAAGCTAGCAAATAAAAGCTCTCGGAAAAAGAGAAACGGTGATAAAGACACCTTTAGAGAACCACCTGTGCGACTTAAATCGGACCACGAAACAGAATGGAAATGAAACAAAGGTACAGTTCGCTCCAAAGGAACTAAGAAGCTAAAGGGGAGAATCGGCCCTTGGATTTGGTCTGTCTTTTGAAAGTCTGTTTTCAGTTTCGGCTTTATTTTAGTTTTCTCTTTCGAGTTTATTCGGGGCATTTATTGAGTTGATTTATCATTGGTAGCGATGCTGGCTTCTTTTTAGCTCCATTTACAGTTCGTTCGGTTCATTATTTGCTTGTTAGTACATAGTAAGGTTATATAGAGTCTGGTCGGATGTTTCGTGTGGCTGTTGTGTCTTTTCTATTCTAACTACACAAACTCGATTACATTTACTGTAGCAACTAGTCTAGCTAATATGCGTGTCTTATTGTAGTTTTCACTGTTGAAGTTCTGTGTGTTTACTTGATATTCATAGTTATACAATAATATCAATTACGAGTAATCATAGATAGGTATATATAGAGATAGAGAGAGAGTACGAGTATATATAGGTATGTATCAAACTGCAGCGACTGCAACTACACAATAAGTAAGCGTACGATCTTTTTAGTTATTTCTATGATCAATTTTTTCAAGTACTTTGTGTCGGGTGTATTTTTGAGCGTGAATGTGCCGTGTGTTCGTGTGACAAGCTCTAAGCAGGAAAGCTTTAGAGGCCGCATTGTCAGGTCTATTGGCAAATGCATAAAGCCAAGCCGAGCCTTTTGTGTTTGGGAGTGTGTGTAGTATATGTGTGTTGCAGTGTTGGTTAACGCTAAAAGAAGCTAGGATACACACTTATTTAATTTGAAATGGAATAAAGCGTTTTTGGCTAACTAACTAAGCGAACTAATTGTTTCTGTGGCTGTTATTGCTGTAATTGTAGTGTATTTAACCAAAAGAGCTTCAAATGATTGGATGTCGTACAGATAGAAAAGAAGCACAAAACAGTGATAGTGTTTGAAAGGGAGACCGTGAACATGGTGTGTTGGAAAGTGATGTTCGAATTATTTTGAGTACAAAGAATAAATACCATAGAAAAATGATCAAAAAAGGCAGCGACGTGGTCGGTGCTTGAAATCGAACACAAGTCGATAGTGGACCGAGCGAAAGAGTGATAGATACAGAGAAATTCAGATATTAGAGAGAGAGATAGAGGGAGATAGAAAGATGGAGGAAAACATTTTCTTCGTCTTAGTAGGGTGTTAGAAAGTGTAAGAAGTGTAAGTGTGAAGCAAAGTGAACGAACGAGGAGCCAAATTGTGTACGACATCTAACGGCACTTTGGGGGTTGGATAAAATGATGTAAATGGGGGATAAGAGGCTCGGGAAATATATATGTAGCAAGATAGAAAGAGATATATGTATATATCAAGTGATACGGGTACATTTCTTGCTGGTACGGATACAAGATCGATTGCTTTAAAAGTTACACAACTTGTAACGTCATCTAACTACGAATCTTCCAGAATTTTCAAATGTTACTCAGACACAGTAAGTGAGAAAAATACCAAGAGTTAGAACTTAAGAATAAGCGGTGAGAGAAAGAGAGAGAATTCGTAAAGATATCACTTGAAGAGACGTTAAGGCAAATCTTTACTTATATAGGCAATACTCAAGTAGTACACAGTAGAAAGGATCGTGTCGTAGAAGCACTTAAATGAGGATGGGAGTTCGGAGAGTCAGTGGTTCAAGAGATACGTGTAAGTTTTTGTATGATCATGGGGTGGACATAGATAGAGGTCTATGGGAAGGGTGACAGGGGCAGAAAGTGATACATGTGTTACATCTATCAAATGGTCAAAGATACCTACAGCAGTTATGGATAATCAGGATTATCAGGAAAATTGCAAATGAACTCAAGCTTCAAGTACTAAATCGAATATAAATGGAATTGAATTCAGAAACTCTAAGCATAGGTACTATTTTTATCATGACTTGGCATAGAACTTAGCTTTTATTATTTGGTAAGTTCTTAAGATTTGATTTAAACCTATACTCTAAGGAGTAGTTTTTTAGAATCCTTCGACTTTGTTAACGCATTTTCTCTCTCCAATATAAAAAAAACTGCCCTAATGGACAAAGTTCTTTGGGAGGAAAAGGTGTTTTGGAATGAGAAGGCATTGGCTGAATGGGTTAGATGATGGACTCTTATCTATGTAGTAAGCAGCTAGGGAGGCGCTAGGAACTGTTAGGCATTAGACGACTGCTATGGGTTAACGAAACTGAACTGTTTCTGTTTTTGTGGCTCGGTTTCTTTGTGTTAATCACTCTTTTACAATACATTAATTTCATGTTTGTGGGGTCGCGTTCGATAACTGAACTGATTGGCTATTATATTGTGGATTGTAGATTGTAGATTATATTGAGTTTTCTTTCTATTTCATCATTACTTTTGTTATCTCCGCTTTCTTCTCGTGTGTCTGTGTGTGTATGTGTTTCTGTTGGTGTCTTCTTTTCTTGTACCGGTGAGTCTTTCTGTGTGTGTGTTGGTGTGTTTTGTGCCCGTGTGTGTGTGTGTGTGTATGTAAGTTATTGTGAACAGTCGGCAATCCAACTCACCTGAATATGAAGATGAATAGAACGAGGAGGGAGAAGAACACGGCCACATTGTCCATAGTACGCAGCATCACGAATAGCTGTCGCCGCAGGTTGGGCATAAACCGGACCAACTTGAGGATTCTCAGCAACCGGAAAGTCCGCAGCACGGACAGACCGGAGCCACCACCACCCGTTCCGTTGCCCATAAACGTCTGACAGATCTCAATGGCACTAATGAGAAAGTTAAATGGATTATCGACGCTTAGTTGGTTACTTCTACAGGGCTCCTGCCATGGTAAACACCATCACTCACCTGAGTATGACGATGATGCCATCGAAAACATTGAATCCATTGGCAATGTAGCGGAATGGACCCTCTGCAACCACCTTTAGCAGCATTTCAACAGCAAAGATGCCGGAGAAGACCACGTTGCTCGTCTCCACAATGGCGGTCAGTTCCGGCGGCTGGTTATGGTATTCGATGCCCATGGACAGGGTGTTTATCAGGATAGCCAACAAGATGCCCTGCTGGAAGTACTTGTGCTCGACCAATCGCCTAATGTAGCGACGTATCCAGCTGCACACGCGCGACATGCACCGGTACACGGAGATCAGGCAGCGAGTCGTCGGCGATCTCTGCCTGGGCCGCTCGTCCAGCGGCGACAGGGCGTTCTGGTAGAGATCATAGCAGCAGGCATAGTCCTCCATATAGTTGCCGGTGGGGGCGCGGGCCGCTCGCATTCGCGAATTTCCCTGTCCTTGTCCCTGTCCCTGCCGTGAGCGATAGTTGCGACTGTGACTGGTGGTATTGTTATTGTTGTGATGGTGGTGCGACTGCTGATGGTGCTCTTTGCGCCGATGGTTCGCCGCCTGGCTGTCGATGGGTCCGATGGGTCCGATGGGTCCACCACCCACCACAGCGGACACTGTCGAGGGCTGAAGTGTCTGGCCGGGATCACCAGCCGTTGTGGCAACCATCACAGTGGCTGCATCGGCGCCCGGTGGCATTTGATTTTGTCCAGTGGGCACAGAGCGCGGCTTGTGGTGCGCCCGCAACGCCTCTGCGGTGTGTGGATCGCAGCGGGCCAGCGATGTGTAGAATGACTCTAGCGTACTCTGGCCAGTCGGCAAGGCCGCTGAAAAGGCCACAGAGAATGCTAAGAGCTCTTGACAAGTCATCGCATCGTGTATACCCAGTTCAGAGCAATCGGCATAGGGATTGGCAATGGTGCCGATGGTCTGCGGTAGATTAACCTGTACAAAACAAGAAAATGCGCACTTATTGTAGGCTATTCTACAGCTAAACAATGGCGCCCGAACAGGAACTTAAAACACATGAATTCCTCTTCGGTCGCCACTTGACTGCCATAATTATGACACTGCTTACCTGCCAGATGCTGCCATCGCCAGCTTGGGTCATCTTTTCCGTCGAGAAGATGTTGCTTTTCTCATTGGTTCCCCCAGTTCCAGTTCCAGCTCCGCCACTTGCACCGCCGTTCTGGTGACTGTTATTGCTACCGCCGGATCCGGTTGCCGCTGCTGCTGCGGCCGCCACCGTGCCAGCAACTGTGGCTACTGTGGGGGCCACCGTTGTGGTGGTGCCACCCGTTGCGGGATCTGCGTTGAGGGCGGGCGGCGTGTGGAGCAGCACGTACTCGTTGAACATCACCGATGGTCGCCGGCTGGCCGAGGTGGGCGGACTTAGAAAGCCCGAGGTGCACGGATGACTCTGCGAGTGGGCGGTGGTTCGAAATCAAAGTTATTAGACGGTACAAACACTGCACGGGATTCTTTTTTGGGTTTTTTTTAGGGGGAATGAAATGGAAGATAACGCTCAACTGGATCTATGACTAAGTACTAGCAAATAGTATATACAAGGTTTTCACAGTGCTTGCACGGAAATCAATTAATATGGTTGCACCTTCAGTGTTTTTATTTACAAGTTTTACAGCGAAACTTAATTTTGGCAACAATACAATTCCCTGTGCACATTGCACACTTTAACCTTTGCCCTTTTTTGCGACTCCATTCCACCCAACATTTATTATAGCTTTAATGGGCGACATATGGACGTACGAGTATATACGGGTCGGGTTATTGTCTCTGCTTACAAACGGCATTTACATACGCAAACAAAACGAAATGATATAAATAATTAATGGGCATTTCGACGGGACAATGGGCTGGAACAATGGGCTACAGATTTATCAATGGGACAATCAATTCGCTGTGTGCTTATGAACACAGAAACAAAAAAGCTATTTCAACTGCACTTAATATGCAAACATATCGTTTATATCTACAATTTGTAAGTGTTTTTGTCCATTGGTTTTTACGTGAATAGCATATTTGGTGATACTCGACTCGTTCGCTGGCTGAATGTCCATGCCAAAGGTCACGTACATATGAGCGCCTTTTTTTTGTTGTATTCTCGGCGGTAGGACATTCAGTGTTCGGTGCTGACCGAAGTTGCGTTGCGCTCTTTTATAAATTATGCTGGCAATTTAAACATATTATTTTACTTATTTATCGTTCAGTACCTTGCCCAAATTTCCCAACTGCAGCTTTTGAGAATTAGCAAGGTTTATAACAAATATGAAAGATTATTATTATTATTATTATAATTATTCGTTTGTGGTTGCTGCTGTTTGAGATGCTGTCTGTTTTTGTTCGCTGGCCATTTAGATTTTTGATTCGGGAATTTGGAAATATATATATACATATATTTATCTGTTTCTGTTGCTGTTTATCTTTACTGTTTTTCGGTTCGAATCGATTTTGGGTGTTCTATTTATTGTGAATCGAGCTGAACGTTGTTGTAAAGGTAACCATACTTACAATTAGCTGCTCGGAATCAATCATTTGCTGCGGCAGCTTCAGCAATATGGTCTTCTGCTCAGCGGTGCTGCCCTCCGGCTTCAGCTGATGATGATGAGCGGTGGACTTTTTCAGCGAGGAACTTCGCGGCAATCCGTCTGGGGCCAGCGATTGCTCCGTGTTGTCGGAGGAGGAGTGCTGCTGCTGCTGCAACTGTTGTTGGTTTTGATGTTGCTGCTGTTGCTGTTGCTGTTGCAGCAATTGATGTTGCTGGTGGTGGGCCGAGGACATCGTCACACTTGCGGCACTACCATTTATGCCATTGACCAGCGCCACTGTGGTGCAACTGGCGGCGTTGTTGTTGTTGTTGCTGTTGTTGCCACCGCCGGCAGCAGTGTGGTTGCCACTGCCGTTGTGGTTGCTACTGGTGCTGTTGTTGTTGTTGTTATTGTTGTTATTGCTAGCCGAATTAAGCGGCACCATGACGGTAATCATCTGATCCTGAATACTGGACGGCTTGCGATTACTGTACTTGGGGCACTTGGGATGATGGCACTTGATCCGCGACGGCGAGAAGGTCAAATTGTCGGCATTGGGCAGTAGGCCCTCCTTGCGCTGCTGTCGCTGATACCTGGTGGTGTTCCAGTGGTTCGGTGGTTCATTGATTGGGTGGCGGGGTGACAGAGTGACAGAGTGGGTGAAATAACAATTCGATTAGCGACAAGTTGGATAGACAGTACGCGGGGTTCACACACTCATGTATGTACACAAAACATCGTGTTCTATGTTTTTGGGGTCGATTCAGGTGGGTAGGTTGGTGGGTGGGTGGGTCGGGTGGCACGGAGATGTGGGTGGTTGCATTACACGTGCATCGACTAAAGAGGTGGGTCAGATGTTTTTTGGGGTGATTCAGTTGGTGTTTCCATTTGTACGTGCACTCTCATTAGTGTCAATGTCAGTGCCATGTCTCATGTGTATGTGTATGTGTATGTGTGTGTGTGTGTGTGCTTAGCCATTAGACAGACAACAATCGCAATTACATAATTCAATCAAATGAACTAAGGACAACGACAGTACAAAAATGCAAATGATCCAAATTAACACGAGTCCCATTCTGCGGATTCAGTGCCATTCGCTTAACTCGTTATTCTGTACTCTGTACTCTGTTCTAAATGTGGCATCATTGTGTGAGCGGCAATCTAGTGTGGGGCACATGTACGGATGGGATTGCAGTTACAGAGATGGGTCAACAATAGGAGGTCACCATTACAAATACATTTCCTTCATGGAAGGATCAAAGATCTGCCTGATTCTGCCATGAAATCCTGATTTGTTTAACAATGAGCGGTTTAACGTAGCGGATTTAAGAGGAAATTCCTTACTTTTTTGTGCATATGATGGGACGCAATATGGATGCACTTTCAAATAGCTACAACTCTTCTAGCTTAAAACTTTTGTTTACACACATTCATGCCCTGGCCACTAGACTCGCTGCTAATTCAATTTACTAAGCGTTATCTATGCATAATCAAATTGCAAAGCACTCTAACTAAGACTTAAAGAAAAAATATAAATTTATATAAAAATCAAGTAAACTTGGGGCAGTCTCAATAAACGATTGAAACGACCAAACGTAACATAAAAGACAAAAGAAGAAAAAAGGTTTTTAAAACCTGGGAGATTTTGCTTGAAACCAAAAGAGTTATTTAAATAATGCGTTTTAAGAAAATAAACTCAAATAAATTAAAGCACTTTGTGGAAAAGAGGTGCCCAAAAGACTTGGGCAATTTTTGAGCAAATCACTGGCGATGGTTGCAAAGTCCTTCTTCGTGGCTCGAGTTCTCCTGTCAGCGCGAGCTGAGCTTTTGCCGAGAGATTAGTGTGCTAATTACTCGCTTTAATGGGTTAGTAATCAATCAAGTTTTGAAGTGACTAAAGCCTACAGCTTTCTTAATCTTTTCCCTTCTGTTTCGCGCTCGATGGGTCAGAAAAATCATACACAGAGACAGTCACAGACTGGGAGACTGAGAGAGAGCGAGAGAGTGAGAGAGTTAGAGAGAAAGAGAGAGAGATGGGCAGGGGAAGGGAACGGAACGGAAACCGGAAACTAAAATAACGAACGTAAGGTATAATTGAATGAAATCAAAAGGTACAAGCAGCATACTTATATAATCTGTACTTCTTTAACATTCGTCTCTTGAAGCGCCGCCACAGATGGGCGATATATTTGACGATCTCCGCATAGCAGGTGGCCGGTTCCGAGTTATTTGTGCTGCTGGCCAGGGTCGAAGTGGAGGTGTACCGGGCTCGCTCCTGTCGCATCCGCTCCATCTCGCGCTTCTTGGTCTCCGAGAATTGCGTGGCGATGACGACCAGGCACAGGTTGATCATGAAGAACGAACCAATCTATAAAGATTCCAAAAAGAAAGAAACCTTATCAATCGGTATACATTTGCAACAAATCGAAGGACCTCCTTAAATGTGCAATAAAAGGTTATCCGAAATGGGCTCTGGCCAGCAGTTGGCGCTTTGTTAATGCTGAAAAAAAACTTTTCGCATTTCCGTTTAAAAGTTTTCGCTTTCATTGCTGCCAGCGACAAGTGCAAGCCATAAATTTTCCCCAGCCTTTGTTTATCCACCCGCACACACAGCAAACGGGTCCTTTGGGAGGACCTTTTTGGCCAGCCGCTTAAATTCAATTAGCTGGGGGATCGGTAGACGCCACCTGGTGGTCATCGTGGGTTTGCAAGGCACCAAGATGGTGATCTCAAAACTTCGAATCGCTAAACCTTCAGATACCAACGCCTGTCTGCCCTAACACGTTAAGCCTAGCTTTCGAATTATTGTAAAACTTAGCTAGAGTAGAGTAGAGCAAACGAAGTTTGAAACTTTAGTTTTAAGTTGTCATCAGTAATAGGGTAGCCTTTAGCTGTCAGGAAAGCGGTAGAAATGGTAGAAGTTTTAAATACTAATTTTCAACTTGAATAGTTTATGTTCAGTTGGTGTTCTTGAGATGACTTTAAAACTTACAATTGGAATATCTTTTCCCAACTGCGTTGAAAATTCAGTTATATAATTATTATCATTTATGCAAAGAATCTAAAAACAGTGTCTATTTTCATATTACGACTTATTTTGGCCCAGTTGTTAAGCTCAAAATGTTGAGTTCATTTTTCAAGGAATGATAAAAGCACTTTACAAGCTTAGATTATTTATGGCCAAGTAGATACATATATAGATATATTTTAGCAAGAACGTAACTTTTAGTAAACTAGTAAATAGTTCTTTAGCCGAGGACTGAAAATCGAAACGTTGGCAAAGTTTAAATTGAAAACATATTTCAAAAACAAAGAAAGCGCTTCTAATTTGGAACTCGTGAGCTTGGCAGAAAATGCATAAAACATAAATAAGCAATTTCCTTCCATGCCGAACGCCCAATAGCAAATGGAGGCAACTGGCGTTTGGAGTGAGTTCTGGAGAAAACTGGAAACTATTTGCATACCAAAAGTTGTTGGCAACAAGAGCAAAATCATTTTGCACACGAAATGAACAGCGACAGAGACAGAGACAGCAGGAGAAGGAGAAGGAGAGAGAGAAAGGGAGAGAGGTAGATTGAGCAAGAGAGAGAAAGGTGAAGCAAACTTTAAACATAAATAATGAAATTTCCTCATGTGTGTCCGCATTTGTATCTGTATCTGTATCTGTGCCTGTATTTGTGCCTGTGACTGCGTCCACTTGTGTGAGTGTCTGTGAGCCATAAAGGCTTTTAATTAGTCCAAGGACACCTGAGCACAAATCCTGCCATGCAAATGACAGCACAACAGACTGGAGTCCACTCGAAGATGGCACTGGCGAAAGTGGACAGTCGCCGGGTGGCAAAATGTGAAAGTGGCAAATGGAAATGGAAAATGGAAAACGGCGGAGGAAGAGGAAAGGGAAAAGGTTCAGGGTGCCTGCTGTCTGCCTTACAACACAAATTCAGCTTCATGAAATTCATAGCATTTTTCGTAGACAAACTTTCCGCACTGTTGCCTCGGTTGCCTACCTGAGCACAGGATCTGTTGTGCGTGTGTGGTCATAGTTTAAAAGTAATTTACTTATTTGCATTGCCAAATTGCTTTGCCATACTTTCGGCCCACCATTGCCGCCGTCCTAAGCCCCAAAAAAAAAACAATGGTCCATGGTCCCTGCGCAACTTCAGCTCAATTAGTTGGAGTCCCTTTAAGCCTTCTGCAAATTAAATATTCAATTCGTGATCAAAGCGGCAGGTCGCCAGACACCATGGCCTCTGACCCCTGACCCGCTAACCCACTGAGCCCTCCTAAAATACCAACCCCCGCCAAAATAAGAGTACAACACTCACCACAATCAGCAGCACAAAGTATATCCAATCCCAAAAGCTGTGCGCATCCTGCACGTAATACATTATGTCCGTCCAGCCCTCCAGCGAGATGACCTGCAAATCCAACAAATATTTCACCGTAATTAGCGTGCGCTCTCTGCAGATATATAAATGTACGAGTTTGCAGCGAAAAAAGCAAGAAGGAACGAGGCATAAAGTCGGGGCAGATGGCTGGTGTTTTATTGTTCACGCCCCGCCATTGTTGGCAAAAATGAAATGGCAAGGGGAAGGGGAAGGGGTAGGGGTAGGGTTAGGGGTAGGGGTAGGGGAAATTGAAAGGGAAAGGGAAAGGGCTGTGGGCAGAGCAATTAGGATGGCGTTTTGGTCGGGGCCACGTCACGTATGCGTAATGTGCGGCTTCAAGCGATGAAATACGAGAAAGAAATTATCCATTTACTACCTGATCTTAAACCCATTATAAAGTTACAGAGAATGAACTAAAACTCAATATTATTATGATACTGCGTTGTCGCTGACGCCCGAGCAGGGACCTTGCTACTTTTCTATATTTTTAATAATTTGTAAATTAGCTATTGATTGAACTAAATTTGCCTCGGCCATTTATCCAGCTCATGTATTACGAATTTGTATTACGAAAACAATAATAATAATAATAACCATTTGTATCAAGGTCCTTAACAAATGCGCCAAAATTCCATTCAGATTTAACTCCCTGAGGGAATCAAATACAGGCGCTATTGGTTTCATGGCCTAATGTGCACTTGATTTGGGCTTAATTACATCATTTGACCTGCATATCAATGGATTGGCTTGCGGTGTGCGCCATGTAATTGGCATATCAATTAAGGCCCGCCCCGGAGGACGAGTGCTTTGCAAGTGGATCGAGTTAGGGTTGCTATTCATCAGTTTTGGCATCAGTTTTGGCATCAGTTACGGCATCAGTTTCGCCATCAGCATCCCTATCACTATCACTTTGGATATCACTATCACCCCGATTCCCGTTCGGAGGGACATGCAAATTGCTGGCGTTTGTTTTGTTAGTTTAGTGAAAGCTGGCAGTTTTACTCGTGGAAGAAGTTGACGTCGAATTAGCATACAACATTTTGTTGTTTCTATCGCTGCTACTCGCCTGTTGCTGTATGTTGAACAAAGTTGAACACTAATTGGATACACAACGAACAAGCAAGTAGCATTGCTAGTGTTTGACAAAAGTCAAGTACTAATCTAATTTTTTTTTTCAAAACATGGTAAAATACTTAATAAATCTTGTAATTATTTCGCAGTGCAGGGACGGGGATTTTACTCACCAGGAATATGGCCACCCAGGCCATGCCGATGTTGTCGAAGGATATCGTGCCCTGGAAGGGATTCTCGCCGCTCTGCTTGCAGGTGGTATAGTACTGGTTCCAATTGACGCAGGACGTGTTCGTCGGCTCATTGAAGTCGAACAGCTTGGCCTCCTCTGCGGATTGTGGGATGAAGAGATGTTAGCATGAGACGATGGGACGATGGGGCGGGCGGAAAGTGTATTGTTTGTAATTGTGATTGCTTCGGTGGCTCCGGCTGTCATTAAGCGACAGCGGGAGGGCAATTAAAAATGCCATCAAATTTGATTACAGCGCAATTTGCACTTCATTTAGCTTTAAAGTTAATGTAATTGACGTTGACGCTGGTAATAGGGATGGGTGTGCGGATTGGGTGAGACTTACCATTACAGACCAGCGAACCAATGCGATAGGGCGGAAAGTTCCCGCACAGATGCATCCCCGAATCGTTGGGCGTGGAGCAGATATAGTCCTGATCTTTGGAGAACTCGTAGTACTGCGACAGGCTAGGGGTGCGATGTGTACAGAGAATTAGGAGAGTCATGGGATGCGATTGTCAGTTTAGATCGGAAGAACATCCAGCACACAAAGAAACAAAGTGTACGAAACAGAAGATCACACCACAGAGAGAGAGATATATTTATATATATAGAGGTTGAGACATATAGAGAGATAAGGAAGGAGTGAGAGTGAGAGAAAGATAAAGATAAAGAGAGAGCACAAAGAGAACTATTAATAATCGTAATCCGTAATCGTATTTCCATATAAGTAATCTGTGTGTTCAATGCGTATCGTAAACATATACATCGAGATTTACGTAGAGAGATGTACAAAAATAAAGCAACTGAATGATACCATAAGTTCAATTTTGATTTGTGCTGAGTTTCACGGTTCATCCGCGAAAACATTCAACTAATTATAGTGATATCGACAATGCCAATTCCAATATACGTGAGGCAAATGAAAACAGCTAAACAGAACTGATCAGAGTGAGTCACGGTTGACCAATGCAAGATAGAAACAGATAGAGGGTGAGCGATAGCGAGTAGCGAGAGCGAGTATCAAGATCAAGACGCAATAGTGCTTATCTAAGGCGAGTAGCGAGAGCGAGTGGAAGTAGCAAGAATCTATTGGTAGGCTCCCCACACACGGAGAGATCTGAATTTAGCCACAGAGCGAGTAAGCGGGAAGGTGTGAGTCATAGTAAAAGCTGCTGACACTGAGCATAAATAAGTACAGAAAGACACAACTGTACCGCAAGTGGGAAAGTGAGATATAAGCGAGCCACAAAGCGCCAACTAAAAAGCAAGAAGCACAAAAGGAATGAGGAGGTGGAGAGCAAAATAAGACAGCTGGAAGGGGGGGTAGAAGTTAGCAAAAAAGGAAGAGGACTACACACTCGTAAAAAAGGAAATGAAAACGCCAAAGCAATTTAAATTAAACGCGCAATGTTGCCACAAAATGGCCGACGCGCCGGAAACTCGCGACTTCAAAAAATGTCTGCCTCAACCAAGTGTCAACCGTAAAGTGTCTGTGTGTGTGGTGTGTGCGCTTGTCTGGGTTCCAGGGTGTTGTCGTGTGCGTGTGACAATAAAATGTGTTTAATATGCACGTGCAAGCACGGCAATGACATTCGAGGACAAGGGGCGAGCAGCGAGCAGCGAGCGGCATCGCAAGTGAATTTTGAAATATTCCCGCTCGCTTTTTTCTGTTTATTTTTTTTTCCTACCATTTCTTTGCACAATTCGCAACAATTCGCACGCTTCAACGTATGCAAAACTTTATGGAGCTTATGTATATGCATTTGTGTGTGTACATATGTGTAATTGTTGTACTTGATTTGCGCGCGTGTGTGTGAATAGGAAAGAGCGAAAACGAGAGGGGCAAATGAAGAAGGAGGGGCAGCTTTAAATACCTTTGCAATAGAAACTGATGATTTTTCCTGTAAAAAGAGTTCAGCTTACAAGAGATACACATACATAGGCGCACACAGCAGCGTGACAGTGTGTGTGTGTGTTTGTGTGCGGGCAAGTGTGCCTGTGTGCTGCTGTACGTGTGTGTGTGTGTGTGTGTGTTTCGCTCTACTCTACTAAATATTGTACTGCACTGTGCTCCACTTTACTGTATTTTCAGTGTGTGTGTGTTTGTGGACCCCAAAATGTTGTTTAACTTGGTGAAAAAAAAAACTTAAAAAAATACAGAGCTGTGCACGTTTAGAATGCCGACTTCAAAATACCTATCCTTGGCATTTAGCTATTTGCAAAATAATATAACTTAATAACTTTCTTATAGCACTATGATTTTTTTTTATCGGGAATGTTTGTAACTTTTTTTCATATTGTTATTTATATTTTTTTATTGCATTAAAGGTGCATTGGTAGATTTTAAAAATTTGGTTAAAATTTAATTCAAATGGATTTTCACGGAATGAAAGGATCTCCGTTGAGAGTATGTTATTGCTAATTGGTATGCTTGTTATTTTGGTTGTATGTGTGCTTTTTTTGCCTCTCTTTTTCGGGGGCTTCCAAAACATGTCATATATTTGTGTGTAGAACCTCAAACAATGATGAAAACAAAAGCAGAAAATTGCAAAATGAAACCCAAAATTTGGCAAATGCAACACAAACAAAACGGTTGAAAGGGGGTTGCGGTGGGGGCGTCTGACCCCGATTCTATATATGTATATATATATCTATACTTATAAAGAAGTGTGTGTGGTTTAGTTAGCAGTTGAGATCAGGTTCAAGTGGTGCCACATCAACAACTCTAAACACAAAATGAAACGTACATCAAGTCTAGGCTAAAAATATTTATGGTAACTGGAAAAGGGGTTAGACTAGGTGGCAAATAAAATGTGGCCTCAAATGGGTTAACTAGGGGCTTTTGCTTTTGGTACAGTTGTGTGGGGTGGGCAAAATAGTGAATACATATAGTGTTTTCTTTTTTGGGCGGAGGAAACAGCAGGATGCTTAGTGGTAGTCTAGTTTAGTTTAATTTAGTTGATATTTAGTATAGCTTGGTATTTCGTATATATATGTATATATATTCATTAATCTTCAAATATTACTTATACAAAGAGAAAGATACAGATAGAGAGTTAGCTTGTTAAACGTTAGAGTTAAAAGAAGTCGTATTTCGTATTATCGTATGGCCAAATATTTAACTAATACAAGTATATAGATATGCACATCTACTAATAAGGTGTGTCGACTATCGAACGTGTGTGTGAACGTGGGGGTAAATAGAGTAGTGTGTGTGTGTGTGTGTGGGAGAGTGTGGTAGAAAGTACTTGGACAGTGAAGTATTGATGCCTTTGTCTATCCAATAGAAACGCGGTGGCCACTGAATTAGCCCAGTTTATACCCAGAAATTGAAAAAGTATAGATGATTATATTGCATATATCGCATACGATTGAAGGAATTTAATATTCCATTAAATATGTTATTAGAGCAAGAAGCTGGATACAGTGGCCAACGCGCTTCACAACGTTAGGGGTATAAAACATTAAGATATCGAGCTTTTGGTGGAGTAGTATCCACTGATCAAGGTACAAAGGGTTTAGGGATAAAGGTCAAAGGTCTAAGCACTTAGCAGGTGAAGGCAGACATAGTTAGAGGAAGGCTAGAGGTATTTAAAGTCAGTGGTGAAGAGTTACATTGATATCAGTATTTATAGACAGAATCTAGTTGTAGACTAGCTAGTAGACGGCTATTAGAATCTGTTTTTTGTGTCCACTTGGGGGTCTTTCTTTGGTTTAATAGTGTGTGTAACTGTGTGTTCGTGTGGGAGTGTGTTTGTGTGTTTGTGTGGAAGTGTGTCTGTGTGTCTGTGTGTGGGTTAAGTTAAGAGGGGAATAAATCATTTTATCTTACGAGTTAACACGGACTCGAACTCTGTACACTTCAGGAACCCTGTAAACAAAAAATTTGTTCCCGGTATGATTTTTGTTTTTGTTTCATATTATCTGCTTTTGTTGGTATTTGATATTTATTTTTGTTTGGTTTGCTTCTACGGGAAAAAACGTAAAACTCGAAACATAAAGAGATAAGTGGAGGTCAGATTTTGGATTTTGATTTGCTTGGCTGCCAATCAGGATATATTTTTGTTCTCTTGTTCTGTTTTGGTTTCATTTTTTTTTTTTTTGATATTTTTTTTTTTGATTTTTGTCACACTTAGCAACAAATCGAAGAAACGAAAAACTGGAAAAGAACATATATGCATATATATATCTATACTCTGTTTGCCATTCTCACAGGCTTGCCTTTTGTTGTGAGTGTGCGTGTGAGGGTGTGTGTTGTGTCTGTTGTGAGTATGTATGGGTGTGGGTGTGGGTGTGGGTGTGGATGTATATACAACATGACTTCGGAGGCTCACAATATCACAGAAATGTTGATTGTATGGTACAATTCCTGCCCGTGCGAATAAAGTTTGTTAATGACGAAAGGCCCAAAAACCAAATCAAAATGATTTCAAACCAAAAAGGGTAAGCCGTAATAGAAGTACCATCATCAAAATTGAATGGGGCAGGAACCTGGTTTATAAAGCTGGAAAATATGTCTGCCTTACTATTGAATTCAATTTCGCAGACTTGCCAAAACAAATCATGTTGAAATACGCTCGACTGCAAATTGCCAGTTGCACGATAATTATGCAAAGCAAAAGTCAGCCGCAAAAATAAATTTATTTTCCGAACAACAAATAATCGTGTGTACAAACAAACAATTTGAACAGCTGGGCATGCAAAAGCAAACAACAAACAACAAACAGTAAACAAGGAAACAAGGAAACCGGGGAAAACAAAGCCGCCAAAAAACTGAATCTTCTTGGACAATCCGCGCAGCGACCCAAAAATTTCGTTGTCTACTTTAAAGGGCTGCGCTGTCTATGTATGGGTGAGTCCTTCTGTTTTGTACGTGTGTGTCAGTGTATGTGTGTGTGTGAGGGTGAAAGAGCACGCGTGTCCTTTCAGTTCTGCGTGTGACGTTATAAAGCCGCCGTGGCACAAACACAGACGCAAACACAATGCCAATGATAAATGATTGTTTTGGCCAAGTTTAAAATCTTTTGTCAGTTGCCGACTGGAGAGCACTGTGGCTCTCACCCCTCAAAAAGGATCGAAAAATTCGGATAAACGGACTTTGACAAATTTCTTTAAATTAAAAATCGAAATATAATTGTAAGATGCCTACTAGTTTCTTGTATCCATCCATGGATTTTTTACTTTTGTTTAATAACTGCGAATTCTGATAGGAATTACACCACTGTGCGGTCCTTTTTTCAGTTTCTTCATGCTGTCAGGACCACAAGACGGCTGTTTTTTGCTGCCACAACTGGCCCAAGGATTTGGGCGATGGACCAAAGAAGGGAATTAGGCCCTAGTGTGCAGAATGGTCTTCATCAGGGCTTTTGGATTTCATATGCAAATTCATCGGACTCTGATGCAGCTACAGCGGGATCTCCACTATTTTTTGTTTAAAGCGTTTATAGCGTCGTTTGTGTGAGTGAAATGTGCTTGTATGCTTGTATAGTGTCCTGTATCCTGTATCCTATGGCTAATGCTAAGGCTAAACAAAAACCAAAGGCTAAGCCATTGAACCAAAAAAGCCAAACAGGGGGAGGATTGGGAAAGCAGCAGCCAGGCAGTTGTGAAGGACTCGGTTTAAGGTCTGGACTCGATTTAGGTTTAGATGACGCGGAGTAAAAAATACAAAGCCAAAAACCAAAACCAAAGCACTAAAGGCAACAAAAGAAAGTTCAAATCGGAATACACGATACGGGTATATATATAAATATATATCGATATGTACAATATGTATGTTAAATGCCTAGATATGTACGATTATGTATGAGACCCGGAGGCGCCGGCAGACAGAGGCCTACATATGGGACATATCCCATACGACCTGGTTTTCTTTTTTCATTCTCGAATCGAGCGCTTGGCATTCGCTCCAACTTTGTACTTACGTGAGGGGATAGACCATGCCTTCGGTTCGCATCAGACTGCACCGCTGCCGGAGAATACCCTCCCACAGCTGGACTCCAATAATGCCGAAAATGAAGAACACAAAGAAGCAAAGCAGCAGGACATTTCCCAGCATCGGCAGCGTGTCCAGCAGAAGCATCACCAGGATTCGCATACCTGCAAAGGATTGGGTGTCACATTTTTGGAGTCACTATATGAGCTACCATCTGCACACTTACTGGGTATTCGATTGATGGCCCGCAGGGGGCGTAGCACTCGAATCGTCCGGATGGCAGTCAGATTGAGGTTCTCCACATGCATCACGTACTCCAGCAGACCCGCCAGAACGATGAAGAAGTCCAGCCGGTTCCACGAGTCCGCCAGATAGGTGTTCTTGCCACAAATGCCCATGGCCACCATTTTGATGGTCATTTCCAGGGCAAAGAAGGCGAAGATTATGTCATCGAAGATCTGAAAGGGAGGGAGTTGCATTAAGTGTTTATAAATGAAAACATCTATCTAGCTACGATCTTATTAACTTCGTGTTCGCTCTTTAATGTGACCCGCTTTTCGGAGCTCTGGCAACTTTTTCGCACCGCAAATCCCATTCGATTAATGACCTAAACCTAACGAACTAACGACAGTTGATCAAATTAAAATTAGCAAACCCTGCTTAGGGGCGAGGGGGTGTGAGTGTGGGTGTGTAGGACGGGGGTGGCAAGGACACGTCAGGCGTCACACACATGCACGTCGAAATGAGTTTGCCTTGGCGGCATCATCATCATCGTCGTCATCGTCGTCATCTTTTTCTTGTGCACCGTCTTGTGTCAAGTAATTTGGGTTCTTTGGGGGATGGTCTGGATATATATATATATAAATGTATATACATGTTTAGCTGGGATAAGGGTGGCAGAATGGGCGGCAGTAACGCCCACTTATGTCACTGACTGCGACTGCGGCTGTCGTTGTCATTTTGACTTTGTGCTGTGTGCCAATTTGGCGATGCCTTCTCTTGTCTTGTCTTGTCTTGTCTCGTCCTTCCTGCCACCTCCTTTGCCATCGCCATCGCCATCTCCGCAAGAAACTCATCCTTGTCCTTGCCAGTATCCTGTCGTGACTGGTGTTGGTGGTGCCCTGCTTTTCGGGAGGTCCTGGCCCCGGCTGTCCTGTTACTTTACACTTGGCTGCCGCCGAAACTGTCGCCCGACTTACATATCATTTACAAACATTTTCGCACGTTGAGCCCGGCGATTCTCTCTATGCTCTGTCTGTAATTGCCCCACTGAACACTCCACTGCACAGCACCCACTCCCACTGCCACTGCCACTCCACCCACTTCACTCTCCGCAAAAGCACAAAAAATACAAAAAAAATAAAGAAGCAAATCTGCGGTGGTGCCGCCTAATGAGCCGAAGTGCCTCGTTTGGGGTGTCATCAGAGTGGCAGCGCCAGGAAGTGAGCCAAAAAATTGCTTAAATAAATGGCATTTAATGTGACACCGATGCTGACAGGCCCACCTGGGGAGCAAGGATATCCAGCGAAGAAAGCAGACCCAGCCCAACAATTGGAGTCCTTCACCACATTTTTCACATCATTTTTCCTATCAAATTAACCTTAAGCCCCCGGGATGGATCCATAATTATGTCAATTAAAAATACGCCACCCAGGCAGAAATGAATGTACTGAAATGGTATTGCACTCATACCTTTTATGCTGTTCATACTTAAATATTTACATGCCACACTTTGCTGGCGCTATCAAATCAAATTAGTTATCATATGTATTTAACTAAGTTATTATCTAATGGCTAGTTCTAGTGCGCTTACTCACCTGAAGGATCTTGCAGCGGTTCGTGACACAGGCGTCGTCCACGCAGGGCTGATACATGCCGAGTGTGATGCAGTTGAGCAGGATGACCAGGATGGAGACGCGCTCGAACCATGTGCAGGTGGCCAAAATGGAGACGAGTCCGTATCTAAGTTAAGGGCAAAACCAAGGGAATGGCAAACAAGGACGAGGTCAAAGGGAAAAAATAGAGCAATTTTCCTAGTATCTTGTAGTCGTTGCCTACTTTTGTGCGCTGATTGAAGGCGAAACAAGTCGAGCGAAAGAAGCGGGTAAGAAGAAGCGGGGCGGAGACAAAGACGCAAGGGGGCGTGGTGGATAACAACTTGCAGTTGCCTCTAATGCGCACTCAAGTGCTTGTCAACTTGCCTGCCAGCCAGCCAGCCAACCAACCAGCCACCCGCAACCCACACCGCCCACACTTTCCCCCCTCCGCCCCCTGCGGTTGTCGTTTGTCGGTCTCGTTTGGTATGCTCTCGGTTTTGGTTTTGTGGGGCTGGAGGCTTGGGGCTCTTGGTTTCTGGATTCCCATTCCCGTTCCCAATCCTATTCCCATTCCCATTCCCAGCCAGCAAATGCAGCAAATTGATGACAGTTGGCAGTCAGCTCATAACACTTGATCTAAATGCGTTTGGCCAAGCAGGCAACTACTCAGCTGAATGTAACATTGTAAATTACTGGTTTTATATGTTTTCTCCTCACTTCAAGTTGAACACTCATACGCAGTGTGGCCTCTGCTTAAATACTCATCACTTGAGCAGTTAATGCATGCAAATACAACAGTTTATTGCACATACGCAGTGTGGCTTTGTTCGAATTCTTCAAGATGGTTGCATTTTTAGACAAAAAAAAAAACAAGACTAGGATAAGCAAATATTTTTGGGTTTTGATGAGCCTACAATGGGCTAAGTTTGAAAGCCGTAAGGCAAGAAGAAATACGTACGTGTGCGTGTGTAAAATTCTTTGTAATTTAATCACTCAAACGAAGTTTTGTCAGAGTTTAAAATTCTTGGCAAGTGCAAAGTGGAAGCCTAGAAATATAACACGTAGCGCAGTATTGCCTTCTTTAAACAACACAAATTCCATTCTTAATTGCGGGTCTCTTTAAACTTTTATAAATCTAGAAAATATAGTAATACTTAAACAATTCACGAGTGCAAGTAATGCGCTTTTAGGGGTCCACTTTTTTTTTGGATCTTTCATCAAATGGAATTCAATCGACTGCTTTGCCGACAGAATTTTTTCCCCCATGCCATCCAACATCACAACGTCCTTTTTGCCACTTGTCGCCTAAAAGCCTCGCAGCTGCACTTTGGTTTTCGGGCCTCAGGCGAAAAAAAAAAGAAGAAAAGGAAAAACTGGAAAACACAAACACTCGCACAAGGCCAAGTTGGCAAGCAAGTTGGCAAAAGGGGGTGGGGAAAAGGGGGAAATTTCGAGCCGGCTTAATGCATGGCCAAATGAGCGCCAAGGACTCATTCTTTCGCCAGAGCAATTAAGGATCGAGAGCACACGCGCAAAATGGCAAAAATGTTTACGCTATTAACGCACAATTAAAGATAAAACGTGGCGCACAATCCGCTGGCCAACAGCGAAACACAACAGCCAAACCGAAATGTAACGTAAAGGAATGGAAAAAAAACGAAAACAAAATATCCCTGGGTGGCGGTAAGAGGACGAAAAGTTGCCACAAAAAGGGCAATTCATTAGGAGGCGAGAGGAGATTGAAGCATATGCTGGTCGAGGGTCAGGGAATCGGATCGGATGGGCTCGCTGGCTCGCTTTCGGATTCAGTTCAGTTCAGTTCAGTTCAGCTGAGCTCAGTTCGGTTCGGTTCGGTTTGGGACCGCGGCCGTGTCATAAAAACAAATGTGAACAGGCCAGACGGCACAAAAGGCCGCGACCAGGCCAACCAAAAAAAAAATATAAAAACGAAAGGCGGGACGGGGGATGGGGGATGGGGGATGGGGGAAGGGGGCGTCTCCCAGGGAACACGCCCACTCTCCGCCTGGATAAATACTGCAGCAGCACAAATATGCGACAGCAGTAGCAGCAGCATCGACCCTGGCGCATTCATTTCATTCAACTTGCCTTCAAAGGGGCACGTATAGGGATGCCAGAAAATACAGAAATACAGCACCGGATATATAAACATATAAATATTATATCAAGTTGAGCGTTTTTTATGACAAATAAAATAGCGTTATTCAATGTCCACTCTCTGGTGTTAAATTCAATTGCAAGGTTCGGGGTTAAAACGCCCTGGAATCAAAAGAAAGTGCCATATAAAAGCTATAATTTTTAAAATAAAAAAAAAATAAATGATGTTCCGATATGATAAAAGATACTATCCCATTCTATCCCAACTATGCCATTGATATTCTTCCGACCTTTTGATATTCATCCCTAGTCAGGTGTGTGAGTGGGTGGCACGTAAAATGGGTGGAGGGCGGGAAAGTGGGAAAGGTTGGGTCCCCGGGTATGCGCGCATTATTTTTGATTTGGCAACAGCGATGGCCCCCAAACCAACAGTAAACAAATTAAGTCGAGCGTAAAGTCGGCCAGCGGAAAGGGGGCGTTGCCATTAAGAGGGCGTGGCAGGTCGGGTCGCTGGGTGGCAGGGGAATGGAATGGGGAATGGGGAATGGGGACGCATGCAAGCGTGCAGAAATCGCAACAAATTAAAAGAGCCACAAACAAAAACGAGAGCCCCGAAAGCAAAAGCCGAATAAGATGACTGAACATGCCAAATTGTGGAACGGGCGCTGAAGAACGGAGAGTGCTGAATACTGAATACCGAATTCTGAATGGCGAATAACGAATAACCAAAGCCCGAATGAGGCAAACGAAACATACAAAAAAAAAAAAAGAAAACAACAAACATTTGGAAAAACGAAAATGCCAAAAGTAAAAGTGAAAAACTTGAGATAAATTGGCTTCGACAAGGAACAAGTTTGCCCCAATGGAAGCCGATCAATTTAATTGCTTCTATGACATCAGAGGGCCATTTAATTGACTACTCATCTGTATCGAGATTTCTAACATCAAGTGGGTAGTTGCTACGAAAACGTAAGTACTTCGTATATACTAGATACTTAAACTTAACTTGAACTGCTTTTATCAGTAGCACAAAAGGGTCACATTTGCAGCACTGTGATTATTTGATAGTCCTGCTTTTAAAGGCATTAGGCAACGGCGGAAATTAACAATTCCCACACAGAAGCACGACGACCTGTTATGCGTCCCACAACAAGGACTCTCGCCCCTCCTCTCTCTCCTTCCTGACAGGACGCGGCGCATTTGTGTAATGAATACAGAGCACGTACACAGTGGCGGTCAGCTGGTCAGCTAGTCAGCGAGGCCAATGGGCATCGGCCAAAAGGGATATCCACACCGCACTCTTGGCCCTCTGTCATAATTAGTTATGGGCGTCGCAGCGACTTCACATTATCCAAGGAGCGAGTCCTGCCCCGCCCCGCACCACCCGGCATTCCATGCTAATGATGCCTGCGCGTCCGAACAGCCGTGTGTGCTCCTAATGGCCACCGCACAGGAATGCAGCCAGCTGGTGTTGGTGCCTCTGGTTTGGCCACCCCGTGACCATCAAAACCGACACTTAGCTCCCCGCTTCTGCGCTCCATATACACACACACACACACACACACACGGAGACATATCTATATATAAAACATATATATATATACATATATATGTAGCACGTGCCGCGCACATTTCACGCTAAAAGCGCCGTAAAATGAAAGAGACAACTTTGCAGGAAACTGCCCGAAAATGCATCATCCCATATGAGTCTAAAAGTTGCATTGCTAATTTGGGTGGAAAAGTTGCAAAGACGACCGCATGCTGCAAAAGGCCAATGTCACCTCACAGAAAGAAATATCTCAAGGCTTGCAAGTTATGATAATGCATCAAAGCATAAAAACACATATGAAAGGCAACCTGTTCAAAGTGAACTTCTGTGACCATGCAATGCATCATTTGGTTGTAATTAGGTTATTCTCGAATATTTTTCAAGTGAACCGATTAATATTCTACAGTTTGGCAGAGTGTGGCTCTATCGATGGACATCGAAACGAAAAACAGAAAAAGGAGCGTACGTACTATGCCATCCGATATTGATACGCAAGGCCAGCTGGCGACGCTGCGGCGGCTTTAACTTTTTGGCAAATGGCACCGCTGACCTCAGCTGCAGCCCAAGTCACGTCTGGGTCACCAAAGACACGGTCGAGACGAGCGTCGCCAGAGGAAGCGGAAACGGAAGTGGATGTGGAAGTGGAAGTTTGGGTAGCAGCACAAGCAAGTTGAACTTAAATTAGTTTAGCCAAAGCAGTTTGATTGCTTCTCATACCAAATTGAAATGCAACCAGGGCGAAGTTGCACCGCAGCCCGGCCACAAAATCACTTTGGCTCCCAGCTTACACTTCCACTCAATTCCAACCACACTTTCTATATAATAATTGGCGCTGGGGGAGGCATTGGCAATGCCCTCGTAGACTTTGACAATAAAATCCATAAAATGTCAGCAAGATATAGAAAACAATACAATGGCGGGGGGCGACGCTTGAAAAGCGCGAACAATGGGACAAATCAAAATTTATGGCTAACAATTAAGTGGCAAGTATCGAGAGAGCGATTACATACTTGTGCCACAAAGAAAAGGGATTTTCCATGGTACGGAAGTGAAGTGGAGTGAAGTGAAGTGGTGTGGTCTGGATGTGGCACATCAAGTGGCTAAATCGCAGCCATCATCGCGGCTTTTGGGCTAAAAATAATGACACTCCGCTCCACTCCACTCCACTCCACTCCACTCACTGCGATGTCAACGGAGAAGCGACTTGACGTTCGAAACTCAATTATCATAATTTACTCAGATCCAGAACCAGAACCACGGGCATAAATAAATATCCACGTCAGTCAATTTTAATTTCGCTCCAAGTGAAATGTGAAGTGCGCGCCAAGAAGTATGCAAAGCGATTTTTCATGCACATGTGCCACATGCCACTTGAGCAAGCAGCAGGAGAAGAAGCAGGAGCAGGAGGTGTGCCACTGGCACTGGCACTGGCACTGGCAGATAAACAACATCGAATCGCCAGGGTTGTCAACTTCTTCCATCCGCCTACGCCTCCACCGTATCCCACATCCCACTGATTGGCGCACATTATCCAGCACCCCAGAAAACGGATGGGGGGATGCGGCAAATATGAAAACAAGGCGGCAGCGGAAGGATCTGGCAACTGGGACTGGGGGACATATATCCACTGGTTCCGTCTCTCAATGACGATGCCCATTCAGATATTTATTATTTATGCCCAGCGAACTCACACACACAAACACACGCAATACCTTTTGCAAATGCTGACATTGTAGCATGAATTTTTCAACAGGCAGCTACAAAAAAAATACAGAGAAATTGTCGAGTAGATCGAATTTGAGATACCCAGTAAATATATAATAATTACATATATATATACATTTTTTGAATATTAAGCAATCTATAACCTCGACATTATGAACTTGCAGTAGATTAATCCCCGCCAAGAATGCACCTGTTAAAAATTCACATCCTGCACCGAATCGAGTATCCTTAGGCGAATTAAAAAACAAACATAAAAAATACAACAAAAAGTAGAGAGGAAAGCGAGAAGCAGAAGGGTGGAAAGAGAAGAGAAAAATCAATAGGCTCACAACGCACATCCTGTGAAATGTGTGACAAGGACACTTCAGCACACACACCCATGGGTAAATTGCCAGCGAAGGACAATGGCAATTAGGGCATCCCAGCCACCATCACCATCACCATCACCGTCATCCCCACCATCATCCCCATCTACCCTCGAAACTCTCTACGTTTTTGTTTGTGCAAAGGATATGGATTGGTGATGAGCATCAGGCACCAGTTGCGCGGCCGGGTGTACTGCGTCAGCGCCCTGATAGAGATCTCGGGGAATCCCGGATACGGCAGATTCGGTTCGCCGGACGAGCTGGACGAGCTGGAGGACGAGGTGTGCGATGAGTCGCCATCGTCGGAGCTGCAGCTGCCATTGCAACTGGAGGCGGTCGATGAGCTGACCGCTCCACCAGTTCGACGACCTCCTCCCCTGGATCGGGATCGTCCTGCGGCTGTGGCTGCGGCAGCATCGCTCAGCGATGAGGCTCCACTGTGCCGGCGTCCTGTTCGCCGACGTGCCGCCTGTTGCTCATCGCGATGATCACGGCGCTCATGACGATCCGTTCGATCAGATCGCTCCTGCCGATCCTGGCGATCCTGGCGATCCTGGCGGTCGCGTCGTTCGTGATGTTCCTTTCCCTGATAGCGACGCCTGCTGCTGCCACCACCATCCGAGGCATTCGATGTCTGGCGATGCGATGACCTCTGGCCACTGCTCGTCCTTTCCGCAGGATTCGCCGACGCCGATGCCGACTTGGCATTGGCACTGGAGGAACTGGTTTTCCGCAACCGCTGGCTGCCCCGTCGATGGCCGCTGGCACCGGAAACGGATACGTTGCTGCCACCGCCCCCATCGACGATCACCGTCATGGGCGGCTCTTCGTTGGAATGCATTTGACTTACTCTGTGGGTGCTGCTGCTGCTGCTGAGCTTGCTGTTGCTGTTGCTGAGGTTGTTGTTGCCAATGTTGCTGTTGCAGCCTTCTGTTGCTGCTGCCACGCGACGTCGCTGGCCATTCCTAGCTGGTGCTGCTGCTGCTGCTGTTGTTGCTGCCGCCGATGTTGCCGCTGTCGATGTTGCTGATTGAGTGGTAGTTGTTATTGCCGCCGCTGCCGCTTGCTGTGGCAGCATTTTCTGGGGTGCCAACTAAGCGAATTTTGGTCATTCCATCTTCCTGCCGATTGCTGAAATTGAAAAAGGAGGAAGTGAACAATTAGTAAAGTCATTAAAATCGAATATTAAATTATAAGTGCAACATCAGCTTACACCGAAAAAAAGAGAATTCACAATAGTCGTAATATTCCGCAAAAAAAAAACCCTTAAACCGCTATATCGCTATCATGTAGAGGATTTAATTAATACTTCTATTATTTCATTTCGAAAATCCCGTTTCTGCAAGTTCTTTCAAATTTTAAGCGCATTACTTATTTCATTACGCTTTAATGAGTTCATTTGAACAATTTTCTTCTGGTGTACGTGCAAAGTTTCGGGAATTGATTTTTAATGCGATACTTGGCGCCAGCAATGGTCGCCACCCAACCACCCCCAAAGTGAGCCACCCAACCACTCACCCACATAATGAAGCCAAAACATAATTTATACGCACGTGCGTTGCTTTTTCTGAAAACTTGATGTATGTGTGTGGGAATGTGTGGGTGCGTGCGTGTTGAGTACGTAAAAATAATGAGAAGCACATTTTGTGCGTATAGACAAGAAACGTAGCATACTTTTTGGGGGAGACCCTTGTGCGCTCAATCATTAATTACGGCTCGTCGTGTGCGTCTGTGTTTGTGTTTCGTCGTGAGGTAAGGACCTCTAACACATTAACGTGCCAAAAAGTGCTTCGTTGTGGTTTCCCACACACACACACACGCGCACGAACACACACTTGCAATTGTGTGAAAATTGGCTCATTGATAGGCTGCCAAAGAAATGCCACAAAGGACGAGATTCCTTTGCGAAGCTATTGAGATATTTGTGCGCATCTATGGAATCGATTGAGCAAGCACTTTTGTGTCAAACAATTTATGAAAATGCAGATAGGTTAGAAACATAACTCAAAAATACTCAAAAATACTCAAAAATACTCAAAAAAAGTTGGATGAATATTAAAGCTTTTAAATGTGTGAATATTTCTGTAATTTACTAGTATTAACAAGCAATTTAATCGATATATCGTCTTCGTATAAAAATCCGTTGATTCTATGGGTTGTCGATTGGGCTATTTGAGAATTGGCAGGACACGTGTCCTTTAGATGTATTGTTGATATTGCCGTTATTGTTATGGTTATTTTGTGGGTGGACCTTAAGACTAGAAATCAAAATAATTAATCGTTGGCTGGCGCCATTTGTTTATCAGCCGGAAACGGAAGTCAGCGCCAAGACAAACAATGCCAAACACACACGCATACACGCACAAACGCACGTGACAATACAAAAGTTGCCGAATTATTTGGAAAATGTTGAGCAGGCTTAAGCAGACAGGAGCAAACACACACAATGGGACAACTATTGTAAGCGCCTTGCACGAAAACACATGGCACCCATGTAAACTCACACAATCGCCCTGTATTTGTGTGCGAATTACCCCGCCCGTCTGTGTCTGTGTGCGTGTGCCTTACACAGATATACATAATTAAACACAAACAGCGCGGGAAAGGCAACTTTGCTGTTGATATTAGTCAAAGGGCGAGCAAAAATACAAACAAACCCAACCAACCAACACACACTCACACACACACACACACACATGTAGACTTTAGCCGAATAACGGGATCAATGTGACATTCAAACTTGTCAGATATTAACGCGATAACAATTTGAAATGGGTCAACACAGTGTGCAACATGAATTTATGTTGTAAGTGGACTCAAACTGTAGATATATATCGACATAAACGGTTTCCCAAAACGAGAGCGCGCTTATTGAGTTCATTCCAAATGGATTTGCCAGCCATTGTATATTATTATATCGCATAACAAATTGGAATTCGATTGAAAATAATTCCAAAAGAGGACAGTCTAGGTTTAAGTCTAGCTTAATCCATTTGTCAAATAAAATAAGTATTTGCCACTAAAGTTACATTTGGCATTCGCTGTACGTTGTTTAAGTACGAGTTGAAAATTATTAGTTTGCAGTATTGATATTTAAAAAAAACCTTTTTAAGACATATGAGCCTGCACAACGTCACTCTTAGTTGTCTTGCTGCTTTTTTCACTTATCACCAACCAATTTGTTATTTACCCACACTCACACACACACATAGTTGTCTGCTAGTTGGCCCCCTTTCGCTTTGCCGCCGGCGGGTTAATGTAAACAACAACCAGGACAACTCACTCTTCAGACTGTCGGTGCCATGAAAATATGCAAATAAATTGTCGCTTATGTGGCAAGATATTTGCACAGTTCTCCATGGCCCGCATACTTTTCATTCTGCGGCTGTCGTGGAATCTGCGGATATATAATTCACTTTTAAATGCAAAATCAAGCCCCTGTCATTGATAGCTGTCTCTGGAGCAGAGTGAAAATAATAAAAAAAAAATAGCACACAAAAAAATAAAGAAAAACGGGAGGGCAAGTCAAGGAAGGAGTCGCACGAATAATAAGCATACGCAGCGTGGTACACACGTTGGCAAATAAATCAGTGGCAGCGCGCCTCGATGTCGCCCGACGGCATGGAGATCCTTTTTTTTTTTTTTTGTGACTCTCAGCTCATGGAAGTCCTTGCTCGTGCCAGGAAGATTTATGCTCACCGCCTGCCTGCCTCATGAGGCAGAGCCTGTCGGGAAAAGTCGCCGACATTAGCATAAAGCTGGTGCCATTTTTTGGGGCACGGGCCACGGGGCAGTGGGAAGCGAGAACTTTGAGAAGAATACAACTAAACTTTTGGTTATCAATGGCCATTCTGATTGCCATCCCATTAGGCAGTGGTCAACGGACAGTTGTGGGAATGTGGCTCTGTCTTCGGATCTCTTGCGATTTACCCAGGAATACCAGTTTCAATCTCTCGAGCCCTGCTGTATTTAACATTAATATTTATGATTGCTCATCTGTGTATAAATCGATGCTCAGTCTCGCTTTCGCCGCTTTTGCCGCCTTCATTGCTTGCTTATTGCGCCGATTTTATTATTATTTTTATTTGGCTTGACTGGCATAAAAAAGGCAGTTGAAGGAGAAAACTCATTTTCATGTTCAGCAGCTGCCAGAAAAACAGACAGTTGCATATATATATGAATACCTGCTTGAACTTCGTTTTTTTTTGTTTTGTTTTTTTTTTTGCTTTCATTTGATTTTCCACCGCTTTTCTTGCTTTTCAGCTTCATTGAGCGCATTTGTTACTCACGCTTTTCATTTCCTTTTTTATTTTGTTTTGATTGCCCTGGCTGGGGACTTGAGCTTTACTTTCTTTTACATTCTTTTACTTTCCTTTACTTTCATACTTTTCATTCACGGCCACACGCTACTTATTGTCGTTTTAAATACGCAGACATAAAATTCATATTTTTATGCGTCACTTTTTATTGGCCCATGAATGGCGGCCACTAAGCCGGGAATCCAGCGTTCGGCGGTATCCCGAATTCCGGAATCCACCTGGCGCAGTCAGTTGAGCACAACCGTAAATTTCCGTGCAGAGCATCCACAGAATCCCTTCAACATCCTCCATATACGAGTATATGTACGTAGTAGTATATGCTTTTCCCTTTTTGGCAGTTCGATAAATTCCGTACTTTTTTATTTGCAACTTTTACGTAATACGGTTAATGGAATCTGTGTGGGTATGCGTGGGTCTTATTCATTATTCGATAAATATTCAGCATGCGAGCATTTGAAATGCACGTCTTGAGCTTCGATTGGGGGCTGTGGGTTGAGCGATTCAATTTGGTAATGGAAGTCGTAATCGATAAAATCGATTTATAGCCGCGTCAATCGCTCAGTTGGCCGGGCTATCGATAGAAGTCGATTGGCCACTGGATTTGTAATAAATATCAAAGAGATATTCCAGATTTTAAATTTAAATAGTCGTATTAGTTACCAAATTATTCTTACTTTAGTAGTATCGTAATTATGATTATTACCCATTTGCAAAACATTTGCAATATTTTTTTAATAGGCACTCATATTTCAGCCATCGTTAGCTCTCGTAAATGTGCCATAAAATATACTCTTCATTTGTTTTATGCTCGTAATTATCGCCAGGCCTTGCTAGAGTATTTTTCATTTTAATCACAAAAATGTATTTAAAATCGTAAGCTCATCAGCATCGTTATGCATTATATTAAATGGCCTCCCTGGCGAATTGAACGAACAATCAATATCGAAACGCTTTTAATGGAATTGCACCAATTGAATTCGCCAAACGATTGCCGATGACTTAATTTGATCATTTTGCGTTGCGACGACTCCATTGGATATTCGACCCCGAATCGAATTAAATGTTCTTCTTGTTTGCTTTTATTGACTTTTAACTTTTAACTGTTAACCGCATTTCCTTAACCACCAGCAGCAAGCAGTTGCAAAATTTCAGTTCCAAATTATTGCGCATACGCCTCGTGGGCCGTGCCAGCATTCAGTCAACGTTTTTTTGGCATCGCGCTTTTAAGTAATGAGAACGGCGATGGCGCCTTCTTCTCCGCCTCATTGGCAGCATCTGTTAAATAATACAGAAGGGGCAGGCGGAAGAGGTGGAAATGGTGGAAAAGCAGGGTGGAGGAAATCAGGAAAATTCACGAGGAAAATGCCAAGGAAGTGGAAGCCATCCAAGGTTGTGGCCATGTCGCATCGATATTGTAAATTACTTTTGCTGCGCTCTAGCTGACATTGAGAATTCCTGCGGAAACAAAAAGGTGAAAACAAAGAAGCAATCCTGTTGCCTTCAGCGAAATCACAGAATTATGCTGATTTAATGCTTCTGGGGAATACCAAACTAATCGCCGACTAGGCTTCAACTTATGTGGGAATACATAAATGTGGAAAAACTGATACAGATATAAATATCTGGGCCAAACGGGCACCAAAAACCCCATGAATTTTTATGCAAATTCTTTTCGGGTTCAACTTGTTGAGCCGAAGTGATGCCACAAGCTATTTTTTCTTTTTTTTTTTTTGGAGGGGGCAAGACGAAGGGCAGAAGGCAGACTTTTCACAAATTAAACAAATAAGACAACAAGGGACAACAAAGCTCTAATTCGATTTAAGTCTGAAATTTCCCACACCAGCAAAGGAAGGGAAAATTTCGGAAATGACAACGACATGTAAATACTTTTGCCCGCACCCCACACAAAAACATGTGAAATACACAAAATATCCCTCACTTGCCTAACACAAAAAAAAAAAATACAAAAAAAATAAAAAAGAAAACAAAAAGTGAAAAGTGAAAAGAAGAAAAACGAATTCGGTTGTTGACAAAAAGCCAGAGGCTGGGCAAAAGTTTTCTTGGTATTCGTATGCGTGTATTCGTACTCCCAAATCGAAAAGCACACGAATGAATTTTCATTCAATTATCTTGAACATTTGCCCGACTCTCCAGTCTCCAGTTGGTTTGGTTTCGTTTGTTTGTTTGTCTCGTCTGGGCAATGAAACTAGCCCCAAACTGTTCGGCTCCGGACCAAAAAGGACGAACAGGATGCGAAGGACGCGAAGAAGGAAGGCAGGAAGGCCGGGCACGTTGTGGCCATTGTCTTGGCTGGAAATTCATAGCCGCTCTGTTTCAATTTTCGGTCAGTCGTGGTCCTGTCTCCATCCACATCCACCTCTTCATCCTCATCTTCATTCTCATCCTCATACTTGTCCTTGTCCTTACTCGCGCTCTCGCTCTTGCTCTTTATCTCCGTGGAGTGGAGTGTCCTGCGTCCCGAGTCCTGTGCCCAATGGCCGGTGCTTCATGCCATAAAATTTCATTTTATCAAACACTGAAAACGTGTCGGCTTGCACTCAAGGTAAACACGCTGGTACACAGCGAAAAAAACATGCGTATATGGTTTTCTTATAAATTCGATATGTTTTTTTTAACACTGTAAAATAAGTAAACTCTGGATTACAATATAATTGGTTATATATCTATCTGACTATTCATTTTTGAGGTTCTTCTAAGATTTAATGAACAAATTGCAGTTGGCATACTTTCGCTCAGTGTTTTTATGCCGCATAGCAGTGGGCCGTAATGCCTTTAAAATGGAGTACTCGTATCTCGTGGGCGCGGTGAAGTTTGTTAAGGAAATCATCTGTATCTGTATCTGTCCTAGGGCATTTAATGGTGCGATCTGTGCGACGACACTTGTCATCCGGGGTGGCTGACCCCTGACCCCTGACCCCTGACCACAGAGAAGAATGTATTCCTGCCTTTATGACCCGAAAGTCTGTTCTTGATCATTTTCAATTAAACTTGGCCCGCCCATCGCCTTATTTTCGCCTTTGTCCGCCTTGTCAGTTGACGCAATTTTTGGTTTTTAATTGGCCATCATCAGGTCAGCACGGACTTTTGAAATTGGCCAAATAATTTACTTGCCGTCTTGTTGTTATGCCTTTATTCCCTTCCCGTTCCCCATTAGGCTGCTCTGTTGATTAGGCTGGGAAAAAAGTGAAAAGTAAAAAGTGGAGTGGTGGTTGTTCAAGAACTTGCCTAATTGTCCCGTCTTCAGGGAGTTGAGAATGGCATCATGGCGAAACTTTTGCGCCGCTCGTAAAAAGAAATGTTTGGCAAATGAAAAGGCGGCGAGAAATGCGGCAGTTAAATTCGCAAATTGAGTCGAATGAATAACTAAGTGGGCGTAGAAGGTGACTGGAAAATGGTGGCTGGTTGCATCTTGAAGTTTGCATTAAGTTTTATCGGAAATGTTAATATTTACATATACTCGTATATAAAAATATAAAGATTTTAGATTAAGGACTGCGAAATTTCTAATAATTAGCGCAAACTTGTTAATAGCACTAAGTATTTTATAGTCGCTACACTTGCTCCCAACTGCGAAAGTTCTCAGTGTAAAAAAAACCCTAAACTATTACACCCAGTTAAAAAAAAAAGAAACCCTCCCAAATTTGGCCATCTTGACCCGTGGCTTAGCGTCCACAGTTAAGAGTGTTTCGGTTGTTTTAACCCAGTTTCCGTGGCCGTCATAAAAACGTGGTACGACAATTAAGCCCACAGCTCAGTGAAAGCAGCAGTACGGTTGGCTCTATGAATAACCACAAGCAAACACTGGACCCATTCGAAACCAAATGTGCTGAGACTGCAGCCGAAAGATACGATGAGGAGACCCGGGATCTTGTCCAATTTTCCGACACATGACAAAAAAAAAAGAAGATTGAAAGAAAGAAAACCCTAAGCCAGACTCAGCAACAGAAACGGATTCATGGAACTGTGAGCTATGGAACTGTGATTTGGAACAGAACTGAAATATGAAACTGAGAAGGGAACTGCAAGTGGGACTGGGACTCAAGTTGTTCACCTTGAGACCTATTCGCCAGCCACATGACAACTGTCCCAGCATTTTGACCTGGTGCTAAACCCAAAAGCAGAAAACACGGAATACAGCATACAGCATACAGAATACAGAATACAGAATACGAAATACAGAAACACACTTTTGACCTTTGCCAGTGTGTGAGGAATGTTAGAATATAAGAACAACAAGGCCTAGCACTTGTCTACCCTTTTGGCCTCGTCATTGTTTGCCCCACAGGCCCCAAAACTGGCAATAAACTTGTCTATTTAAGCACATGCCACAAAAAGAGACGACTAGATGTACGGTGCATGGTTAGGGGATGCAGGATGCTTTAGGTTGTAGGTTGCAGGTTGTGGGTTGGGGCTTCGGTTGGAGGGGTTTACTATGCCAAGACATTGTTGAGCTCTTTTTAGAGCAGTTCTCATTTCTTTTGTTCGGTGTGTGTGTGTGGCAAGCTCAATTTGAATTAAATTCAATTTTTTTCGTTGCATTCAACTGTGCCACTTCAAGGTTGCCCACAGAACCAAGTTGCAACAGCAGCAGCAACAAACAGGCAACAGCCTTTTTGCATTTGCCAGCGGCCATTAGGCCGAGGATACCACCCACTACCAACCACCCTTTGCCGCATTTGGCCAGTTTTTGAACAGATCCCCCGCTTGACTGGCCTGATTTCTGCCCCTTCTGCTTTTGATATCCATTAATGGGGCATATTGGTTACATGTCGAGTGTGATGATCGATAAATATAATAGTTGGAGAATCTCTAAAATGAAGCTCTTGGTATTCAATATTCCGGATTTTTAGGCAAGCACTTTTAAGCAAGCACTTTACATTAAGAAATGTACAAAATGTAATTTAATGAGAAACCCGGTACCTTATAGCCTGAACGCTTGGTAAAATGGTTCTCTTATGTTTTTCTTTTATTAGTTTTTCATAATTTTTTTTTCTTCGGTTTTGGCCCATTTTTGCACGTTAATTTTCGTTCGCTTCTTGCTGCTTTGCTTTCAATCTTTCTGTTTGCATTTTTCGGAGGCCAGAAGCCCCGTGTAGATGAAAAGGCATTCCATTCCAAAAAGCTGCCTTGCAATTAAGAAATTTGTCAGTTCGCAGTGCAGCCAAACGAAATGGAATGAAAACGAATTGAAATCAAATGCAATGCAAAGCAATGCTATGCAATGCGCAATGAAATGAAATCAAACGTAATGAAATGAAATGAAAAGCATTCAATTGAACTGTGAGGGGGGAAAACTGAACTGAAAACCATGTGCCACAAAGGCAGTCGTCTAATGAGCGCATAATTAAGGCGCAAAAACCCGATGGCGATGATGACGTTTCGCCATAAGTTGAGTTATACATTTCAATTTTCGAGACCAGACCCACTTTGATGATGATGATCGCCATCGTAATGATGAGGATGATGCCTGCCTGGGTGGTTGTGGTGATGGTGTCGTTGTTCTAAAACTGGGACATAGCCAACTTTTGCTCTGCTATCTGCCGCACTTCCTGTTTCCGGTGACACTTCCCCACATTCCCCTTTCCAGCAACAACAGAAACAACAGAGGCAACAACATCAGTGGCTTCCTGTACATCGTCTATGCCATTATGGCCACTTGAGTTGATGCCAAAGCTGCCATTTGTTGCCCTCTCTTCTCACACCGTTAAATGTTTTGTTTAGTCCTTCGTCCTGGATGCTCCCCTTCCATGCTCCTTCTAGGATGGAGATGGGTAGCTCCTCGGATGCCAATGCCGCCATTGGATGTCATTTTTCGGCTCTTTGAGCGCACAAGTTGCCACGATTTATGTGCAACTTCGGCAAAACAGCAACAACTTTTGGCTAAGAGCAGCCATATCGACTAAGTGCATTTGGTCGTTCTGCATACTTGGCACTGCAAACTACTGGCCTCTGTGGGCCAGCAAACACAGCACTTACCTCATCGTAAACGGGGCTACAAAGTTGTAACTTCATTAGCAATATCACTTTCAATACAATCGAATTTGCTCTATGAAAACATTTATGTTGACACTGGCCAAACTTTAATATACATATATCAATATGTGGATATTTATTTGCAATTAATTAATATTTTCGGAGTAATAAGGCAAATTTAAACAAGCGCTTTACGATAATTAAACCGAGCTGAATGCTTTGTTTTGTTGTATTTTGACTATCTGAGTAGTTTCTGAGTAGTTTTTGCTAATTCTTTATGTAGTTCTTTAAATAAGTGGTCTAGATCTTTCCTCTCAACTGGTGTTTTTAAATAAATGGTTACTCCTAGTCGACTCACCTCATTTTAGAATACCCCCTATCTATTGTTGGCCATCTGATGGTCGTTGCATTTTTGGTTTAGCCAGCTTCCTGATTTCCTCCGTCCTGTGGCTCCATACCATGTCCTGCATCCTTCGTTCTTCGTCCTGCGTCCACCCGCCCGCAGCTTAAATTACACACTTCCGCCTTCCTTCCTGCTATTCTGTGTCCTGCTCTCTGTGCTCGTAGTCCGCAGCTCGCAGGCCATTCAACTTCCTAAACGGGTTTGTCAGCCCGCCTGCATACTTCCGGCGGATTCAGGAGCATCTGGTTCTGGCCCATTGGCAAGCTGTCCTATTTCGTTCTGCTGCAAACTTATGTTTATTAACTCAACCGAAAGCGGACAAAAGGGACGGCTGCCTGTGCTGCCTGTGCCGCCTTTATTGGCATTAAAACAGGGGAAATGCGGCGGTTATACGAGCATTATCGGCTTGTTTCCGCTTCCGTCAATCGCTTTTCACTGAACTAATTACGATTTACTGGAAATTGGAGCGGAGAATTTTACCACTAACTGCTTGATAAATGATAAATTCAAGTAAAGTTCTAAATAGGCAACATTATGTGTTCTAAAACGATACTTCATAATAATAATATTTAGTAATTTGAATCATATTTAATATAAAATTCCCTAAACTCTTGCACACTTACTCGTATGTATGTATAATTTAACCTGTTGTTATGCACTTGCTTGCTGGAAAGAATTTATGAAACTACGCACCATCACATCGTTTTCTTGGCAAGATTCTCGAAACTTTTGCCACTGCATTTCCCTTCGTTTCCAACTTTTTCCTTCCGAGGCACCCGCCCACCAATAAAATAAAAGGCAAAAGGAAATGCCGTGAAAAGTTTTGGCTCTCGTCTGGGGTTTTCTTAGTTTTTGTGCCAAAAATTAATTAGGCTAATTAAAATGCTGGCATTGGAGGAGGATAAAGATGAGGAACCAGCTGAAGGTGCTGCCAAAAAACTTCAAGTTCAAAGTTCTTCTTTTTGGCGCCGGCGGCGGCAACGCACTTGGCACACTTGATTGAATGAAAACTTTGCCACCTGTCCGTGCTCCCTTTGCTCGAGAAAAGGAAAAATTAATTAACCTGGCCGAAAGAAGTGCAACTTCTTCGCTCTGCCTTTAGCAATCACAATTGACAAAAAAAAAACTCAAAACTCGAACTTAAAATATATTTAAACTGTTTTCTCGGACAGTTGTCGTCGCCTTTTATTTTATTTTCTTTTCTTTTGGCAACCCTCCGAGTATCTTGAAATCAATTAGCGCACGTCACTCCAGTTGTGAGTATTCTCGGGAAAATCGGGAACGAAATGGGACATGGAAATGGGAACCCAAAATGCGGGGTCACCACTATGGACAGCTTGGCCGCGGGTCATTTGCCATCTGTCATGCGAGAGAAAAAAAGGTGAAAAAAAAGTATGAAAAGTGAAACCAAAAAAAAAAAAAAAAAATTGTTCCAAGTGCGACACTGGCGTCCGCGTTTTTTCACGGACTTTTCCCGAGTTTTCCCCACATTTCCCGCCCGCTTTTCACGGGCTTTTCCACGCATGGCCGCCGGCCACTTGAGCTTCGGTTTCAGCTGCTGCTCTACAATTTAGACTTTAGTTTTCATTTAGGTGTCCGTTTCGTGTTGTTGTCACACTTTTTCGCCAGATCTTTATATAGTATATGTACATATTTACTCCATATATTTATATATATATATATATATGTAGCTGTATGGGATGCAAATGTATCCACTTAAAATAGCTTTTAAAGTGCCCCAACTTTGGAGCATTAATGGGCCAAACGCTTTTGCAGCTTATGAGATTTACTGGCACTTTGCCAAAAATTTGCTTTCTTCTCATTTTTATTGTTTACCACTTTACGTATTTATCTTTCCATTAATTGGCTTTTGTTGAAGCCGCAGGAATTATCTCATTTTAAAGTATTTTCTTTAGGAGTATTTAAAGTTAATGAAATCCCTTTTAAATCTGAAGGTCGCCGACTGGTAACTTGAGAATCGCCATCGAAGCTGCAGCTCCTCCTCGCCTCCTCATCATTTCACCTGTGCAAGCCAAAGGTCAAGTGCAACTGCGAATCGCCAGCAATTATCCATCGCCGCTTACAATTCAGTTTTTCACTTTCTTTTTTTTAGCATTGCATTGCTAAATGCCTTCATTAAAAGCGGCAAGTGCACAGTGTGCTCCCAAAAAACGCAGCCAGCGACTCCAACGACCTTACGTTTTGAGAAGTGGGTGGTGGTGTTGGGTGGTGGGTGGTTTCAGGTGCTCACTAGCAGAAACAAAGAGCACGTGCAGCACAAAGGAGGCTAAAAGTGCTTCAAAGGCAAAAGTTGGCTGTCTATGCAGAGAGCGAAAAACACAAATGCTTTAAATACAAAAAAGAAAAACTGTCATTTAGGCAACGGATTTACTCGCTTATTAAGGAAAATTCGTTCCGAATATTATTTAAATTTTTGTAAGCTACTTATTCCTCAGCGCGCAGGTATATTTATACCGAATAATCCAGGCAACTTTAATTGACACTTTAAGAAGTGACACATTTGAAATGGGGTTTTTTTCCCACAAGTGCACGCGTGCCAGTTGCATTTGAGCAGCTGACATCGCTTTGTGGAGAACCCTTTTTTCCCGCTCGGTGGTAGTGGGTGGTGCTGGTGGGAGGTGGTTGGGCGAACGAAGGGCGTCGAGGGGCGGGATCGCAGCTGTTGTTATTCCGGCCCGCTTCCTCGGGCTCCGCGGCGCCTTTGTCCTTTTATGCAGCATTTCTAAACCAACTGACAACATCAAGAGCTTGCCACTCTGTCCAACCGCCCACACCTTCCACACCTGCCCATGCCACCCATCAGGGCAATTGGCCGTGTCGCGGTGCACTGCAAAATAGGCAACGCTTGTGGTGATGCCGGCTTGCCATCTGTTGATGCAACCAGGGGGTCGTCGGATCCGTTCCACATGCCGAAGCAACCTACAATCGAATGCCCAAGGCCAAAGGCTGTCATCCACACGTGGCCCGAAACATGTTGCCTTCAAGGATTCATTCCGTATCCACGTTGGCATTCGATGGCAGAACTAAGAGACCGGCTGAGTCAAGGTTGTCTAGCTGGAAATCTAATTCAAATTGTATTGTATATTCCCCTGCTTCCTTTTTGTTAACACGAATACTGAGAGTACTGAGCCTCAATTTCGAATTTTACCACAATTTGGCTTGCCAGCTAACTGGAAAACCCCGCGAGCCGTCAGTTACGAAATTAATTGTCCCACATCGCATCAGTTAGATGATCGCAGCCAGCAATCAAATCAATGGCACAAATGGCCCCGGGCACAAAGAGTCCATCGCAAAGGATCCGGGATTTGGGTGAAGTGGCAGGAGGGGAATTCAGTTAGTCAGGTGCATTTATCAATTTACCTGAGCCCCGCAGCGCAAATGCCAACAATGCTGGCCAAGAGACACGATATGACACGAGTCCTGGATGAAGGAGGGAGGAGGGAGGAGGGAGGAGAGAGGATGGTGCATGGAGAAGCCGTTTGGCCCAAACAATGATGGCTAACAAACCAAAGACGACACGGCCAAACGGACGAACCAGCCAACGCTGCACAAAGCGAAGTATCAAGTTCACTCTATTCTAAATTGTTATATGGGGATATTTTAAATTATTTTAAGAGCATTCCTAAACCACAACTTGATATTTTATCGGTTGTTTTAAAGGATCAAGTACAAGTATCAGTTACTATTTGTTCATTTTATACATGCAAGAATTGGGACTAACAAATAAATTATTGAAGTATGTATTTTTAAATGACCATTTAAATATTTCTATAATATTTCTAATTGGCTTTAGATTGAGAGTTTTGTATTTATTTATACCCCTCTTTTCTCGCTGTGTAATAGCTAACTTCCGGCAGTTTGGCAGGCACACGGCGCAGTTGCAATTGTTTTTAGCCCAACAATGGACACCTCCTTCTGGCCCGGCTCCTTGGAGTCCTGGCCCTGCACTTGCACCTGCACCACTACCACTGCACCTGAATCTGTATCCGTATCTGCATCTGTGTGTGTATCTGCAGCTGTATTACGTATCTGTAGCTGTATGTGCACCTGAATCCTGCGAGACAATGGCCAATTGTACGGATGGGCCAGTGTTCGTAGTTGTAATTAATGCCTCGGGCGACTGGGATCTTGGATCTTTGACTAGTAGGCATTGTTTGGCCCGGAGAAACAATGGCGACAACAGCCAGATACTCGTGGCCCTGGCCTTAAACAAAAACAATCAAAAAACAACGCACAAATGCAATAGAAAACAAAACGAAATAATACAACACAAGGAAAACCAAAAACAGGCCACGCACACAGAAAACAACAACTTAAGCAGGGGCTCCATCATCATCATCACAGGTCCCAATTGGAAAACTGGTCAATAACGGTGATGGAAAAACCGAAAATGAAATGTTTTATTAAAGCCACCTCCTCTGCCAAAAAAACAGACTGCCTAAATCGGATTTTATATGCATAAAGAAGCTGAATCGCAGAGGGAAATGTTTCCGTGTTATTGATATACATACGTATACATACATGCAGGCAAAGTAGTTAATAACTGGTGAATTTGAAACGCAATATCAAATTTCCGTTTTTATATTCGGTCTTACAATTTGAGCATTTTAAAACGTTTTTATTGTTGTATTAATTGTTGATTTTATTTAAAGAAAATGGTCTCATAAATTGGCTTGAGCATTATGTATACCTCTTTTATTGTCATTTAAAATGTATTATTGGTTGGTTAACCGAGCAACTCACTCAAATAATCATTGTGCCATCAAACCAACTGTCTTTGTATCATGTATATGCGGTATTTAGTTCAATTTGAATTTCAATTGAATACAAGTGCTTCAAATTTCCTCCTTTCTGACCAATTTGTGAACGGTACGCAGTTGACGGGATGAGAAAAGGCAGCAAACTAGCAATGCACTTTGTTATTTGCTTGGTTTTATCAGGTCAATCGAATGAAATCGATAATTAGCCGACTGGATATCACGCATACGCCGCATTGGCCGCATTGGCCGCACAACTGTTGACAAAACTGCGGAACAAACTGTTATGCCTTTTCACACTTCTGCCTGTTTTGGCAATAAATCAGAATTTAATTGGCATCTAATGTGCCACCCACTGGCCAATGCAGCAAAATGGCCGGCAATGCATATTTAATGGATCAGCGTTATAATGACATTATTTGGATGCTAATTACAGCCAACCGAAATGGGGCGAAAACCGTTGAAAAACAATTGCGCTGAAAAACATTGAACGGAAAACCTCAAATTCCCAACAAAACATCAGGGCAATTTAATTTTCGACCAATCTTCCTGCCACTTGAGGCAATTTACCATTTTAGCCACATTCCACTCCATCTGCTTGGGCAATCAATAAATCTAATGAAAATTTCTTCGCCTCGGCCTGTCAACAAATCGAACATGTCCTTAGTCGACACTTGGCGAAAATCCTAAGCCGTGCCTTCAAAAAGTGTGAAGTGTGCTCTTAAATGAAATCTTAACTTGGACAGAAAGTAATTTATTGATAAGCCAATTGAACTGGCAGAATATGGCCACCAAAAGCACTGTACATATTAAATGAGGATTTATTGAAGTTTTAAAAGAGGAAAACTAGTTTAAACGATAATGCATTCGACAACTTAGGTGCATAAATATGGGATTAAAGATAGGTACATTCTTTGCAAGCATACCCAAAATATGAAATATGATCACTATCAAACTTTGTCGCCCAATTTGGCGCAGTGCATCGACCATGTCCTTGCCCATGTCGATGTCCTGGCCCTCCGGCTTAGCGTGCAATTCAATTCAATTAAAGTTGCATAAGGCCATCGGACAATGGCCTCCTCCGCGTTCTTTGGACTCCGGACTTTCGGCCAAGTGAAATGTTCACTTTGATTTAACCACCCAGCCCGCTCTGCCCCATTGACCAATCTGAAGTTCAGTTTTGTGACAGGAATGAATGAACAATGGCTTCGTTGTCCTTGGCAGCTTGAGGCCATAACATTGGGATGAAAATTAACGATGTGGTATGGAATGGGGATGGGATGGGCGGGTATTGCCAACACTAAAAAGCCGAGAAAGCGGAGAGCACACATATTAAATTACCAAGTGGCAAGTCAATTGGCATATGTCAGCGTGCCACACACACAAAAGCGAAGGCATCCACGTGCAGCAGTGGCGACAGTAGCAGCACTCTGCCACAGTTGCCAAGTTAAATGAAGTCAAAAATGTAAATTTCATTTGCCAGTTGAAGATGTAGAGATGGAGAGCTCAACGCGCAGAAATGCAAAATGGGAAACCGAAAGGCGCAATTAGAGGCGGGGGTGTGTGTGGGCGTGGCAGTTGGCGTTGCCAAATTACAGTTACCAGCTGTTGCGCCCAAAGTCAGAGGACTTTGTCTACGGCCACCGAGAAATCCCCAGTCCCCCCATTCCCCCCACAAAAAACACCACCTCAAACATTTTCCGCCAGCAACATGTGCCTCCATTTTCCATGGCAAGTGATTCGATTGAAGGAGGAATGTGGAGACTATAAGATACCCTGTGAAAATGTTGTAAATGGCATAGATTTCCTCTAACTGCAGTAACATAGAAAATTTAGCTTTATAGGGTAATAAAATGGCGGTATATCCGGAACGTTCTCGTTCCCCAAAAATACCGCGTATAAAAATAGCAACGATAATAAATTTGATGGTGGAAATCTGGTAAAACGCATTTTGCGGGCGAACAACAAGTAAATGACAAAAGACATAATTTCATAATTAAGTGCACAGGAGACGAGGAGATGGGAAAGGAAAAGTGAAAGGGAAAGTGAATGGGAAAGGGAAAGGGAAAGGGCAGCAGCTATCGACTGGGAGAAAACAAGGAAAATTTCCTTTGTTTTGTGGGCCATTAGCAAGTGGACTAATGATCTAACGAAGCTGGCGAGCTTTTGCTTCTGCTTCAGCTTCGGCTTCTACTTCTACTTCTGCTCGTAATTAATGACAAACGCCAAGGGGGGCGGGGCGGAGTGGGAAAATGGCTGGGAAACTTTCCCGGCAAACGCTGGGAAATGAGGCAATTTCCCAAAAACTCAGAACTTGAAGCCAAGCAATGGCGGCGAGTTCATTCTTCAGTCTGTCAAATAGAGATTCCGTAATTGTCTGAGGGTATTAGCAGGGGGGTTGGGGAGGTTATCAATGCGGATCCATCCAATTGTGCGAATGATATATGTTCGGTTGAATGCAATAAATCGATGTGGTTCAGGATATGCGCCCTCAATTAGAAGCGACTGCAAATGGGATTAATTTTCTAAGATTTTAAGTGACTGGTGATGTATTTATTCAAATATTTATTTATTTAAATTTCAATAAAGCGGCGTGCCATGCTAACCAGCTCAACCGAATCGAAAGTGATCAACTTGCATGTGTTCCTGATTGGCGTACATATAGTTCCAGCAAAACAAAAAAAAACAAGAAAAAACCTAAAAAAACCTATCAAACATGTGTTCTATTCGCAGTTCAATCAAGTTGTTTGGCGGGAAAACTGCTGTTGCTTTGGCATCCGATTTTACATTGTTTTTTTTTATAAGTCCTTTCTATTTTCTTTTTTTTTTTTGATTTGTACTGCATTTCGCCCAATTGGAAAATAAATCCATGTGGGTGGAGAAGGGGGTGGACTGATAGAAGTACGATATCGTGACAGCTGCGTCATTTTGGCATTTGGCAATAAGCAAATAAATAAATAAATCATTTGTATGCATAGCCAGCGATGTATATCGCAAGATATGGCCAGGAATTGATATGGTGCCTATGGTCTATGGTCTATGGTAGGTGGTCTATGGTAGATAGTGTATGGTAGATGGTAGATGGTGTGGCATGTGTGCCCCAGCGAGTCGATGAGCAGCACTTGAAAATGGAAGAGTGGCGGAGGAAATGGAACTTGACTGCGTTGACAGCAGACGGCGCCAAATCGGCTGACTGCTGTTCTCCGCCCCCGCAAAACGGCACACATGGCGTATGCTTGATATGCCTCCTCAACCATTATGAATATGTTGCTTTTTTGTTTTTTTTGCCAGCCAGGGTGAGTGGGGGTTTCGCCCCCTTAAACATATTTCACACCGCTGGCACTTTTATGACTCACACATGAGTATCTCCGTGAAAAACTATTTTTAGGCACTTAACAAAGAAAATCGTAAGAAAATAGCGAGGGAAAGTGTATTTGTAAAAGCAATTTAAACGTTGGTTTCTTCTTTGCTTACCCCGACATTCCGGCTTCCTTATGTATTCCCGATCCCCTTTTCCACTTTTCCCCCTTTTTTTCTCGTCGTCGCCTTTCAAGTGTCCATCAAGATGTTTGACAAGTGCGCTGATTTGGCCGCCTCACTCCGTTGAACCTCATCCCACCCAGAATTGTCTGTGTAAGTCATTATTTGGCCATGCTTGCAATTTCCGCTGCCCAACCATCTCCACCTCCACCTCCATCTCCATCACCGTCTCCATCCCCCTATTCCATTTCCATCCCGGCCATCACCCGGAAGTTGTTAGTCGGGCCAGGGCCAGGGCCATGTTGTTTCGCCCAGCTCGACTCCTACTACAGCCCTAATGAATAATGCAACAGTTTCTCTGGGGGGCGCTGAAGTGATGTAGCAGGTAACCCCAAACGAAAAAAATAAAAAATAAGGTTGCAATGGCAGCCAGCGAGAGCGAGAGAGAGAAACTTTCACCAATAAAATATTCAAATCGAATACTTTGCCAGATAGCAAAAGGGAGGGGAAAGAAACGCTTTTTGGGGAATATGCTTTAAAACTGCAGACGATGATCACCTGTCCACTGCGCTTTTGGCACAGATTACTCCTACCATCATAAGCTTGTCCCATCAGCGGTCTTCGCTGCGCTTCTTTTCTTGCAACAGAAGCAATTTAGATATTGTAGATATTGTTAAATTAACGCCCTTCATCTTAGCTATGTGTACAGCATACACAGCTCACTTTCTAATACAGGTTAATTTTGTGATAGTACTTACATTTGTCAAGCTCAAGAAAGAAAGTAGACCCTGTAAAGATAAAGCAAAAGTAGCATGTCAAATTGGCCGTCAAAGTAAGTTGAGTTGAAATATAAACAATTTTAAAAATTATCTATTTTTTTTTGTTGTTGTTGGTTACATAATATTTGTCACAAGCCCAGTCACCGTATTTCACAATTTCACCGTATTCACCCTCAAGTCGAGCGAATGTTTATCAAGTGTTAATCCAGTCCTTTCAGTGCGTTAGCCATTGGTAAACGAAGCCATGAACTAGGTAAACATTTTCAGTTTCGAGACAATTAATCAAATATTTTTTCATTGAATTTCCACAAGAGTCAAGCTGGTCAAGGGGGCCGAATGTTGAACCAAGCCATATCACATGACCATGGCCCAGGTTATACTTGGCCCCTGCTCTGATCAGGGATCCCGTCCCCGGGGGCGTTAATGGGCCAACTGACAGACAGGCCGAATGATGGATGACATGACAGTGGTGGCTTTTTTGGTCTGAGTTATATGCGAGTTACGCGAGTTACGCGTGTTCGAGTGTGCGGGCAAAAACAAGGCAAACTATGAGCCCAAACCCCAGTACTTACTATATGTACGGCCATATATCTCAGCTGATGCCTCTCGCTTGTCATAAATCGCATTTGTGCATTTGCATTAGATGCAGCTCGTTGGTCGCAATGAGCAACAATGTCAAACTTACTGCCGCCATCGCCATCTGCATGCAAATCTGGCTGGGATGCTATGCAAATCCTGTTTTACAGCCACGAGACTGTGACTGTGACTCTGACTAGGACTACTACCATGACTATATATAAATGCGCACTATATGCATGTTTTGCTTAAGGCCGAGGTCTGTTCTATATCTGTAAGGCTACGTGGACTATATGGCACCATCTTTTCGCTTTTATGGCTTACGACGGACATGAATGGATTAACGCACACACTCGCACGCAGATAGCCAGAACGCGGCAGGGCGACGAATGTGTCACTCTTTAATCCTTCCATGTCCTTAAGGATACTTTGTGTATGCTTTAAGTTTGAATTTATTATTGAGTACGTTGAGATTACTATCACAAAAGTCGAAGCCTTAAAAAAAATATTGAAAATAAAACTGTATGTATAGCTAGAAAGTGATTAGCGTAAGATTTATAAAGCAGTAATTCTTTTAGTTGTCTATGCCTTTTAATCAAAGTAATAACGAAAATAAACCAAAAATATTAAGTATGTACATATTTACGAAATGCATTCTATAAACATATATACAAGAAATTTTTAGTATATATATACTAGAAATATTTGGTATATAAATACTAGATCTATTTAGTATATAAAAACAAGCACTATATAGTATATAAAAACTAGCACTTTTTAGTATATAAACACTTTCACTATTTAGTATATAAATACTAGAACTATTAAGTACATTTTCAACTTGCCGAGTAGCTTACGTGGCCCTAGTGAGAATCGCGGAGGAGGGCGCAATTAGCCGAAATATTCATTTTGGTATATAAATACTAAAACTATTTAGTATATACAAGCTACCACTGTTTAGTATATAAACACTCACTATTTAGTATATAAATACTAGAACTATTAATTATATTTTCACATTGCCGAGTAGCTTACGTGGCCCCAGTGAGAATCGCGGAGGAGGGCGCAGTTTGCCGAAATATTAAATTTGCCTAATTTAATTCGCTATACCCCGATTGTATGTGTGTGTCATCTTAACTTTGCAGCCTTTGGAATAATCTTTTGTCTCCCTGAAGTGTGTGCCTATCTGTGTGTTTGTCGGCCGTTTCTGTGTGCATTTGTGTGTGTGTGTGTGTGGAGCCTGTCATCTATTTATTTTATGCCACATCGAGTCGTGTGACATCATTCGATTGACATAGCGATGACGGCGCGAAATTATTAACTCGCTTTAAAGATGATACGATGTCTATTGCCTGATGATTTTTCCTAAAATGTTCCTATTCCACTTGTCACCTTTTGCCGCCGTACTTTGTTTACGGACAGGCGGCGCAATTTAAACTTTTTTTTAGCAAACTTTCTTTAAAGGGGTTTTTCCATCTATTATTTTTGCGTTAACGCCTTGAGCAAACTGTAAACAAAACCGCAGTGAGTTTTCCACACAACCATACAGTAAAACTTCCATAAGGAGAATTGTGTATTAAATATTTACATATTCATACATGTATTATGGAAATTTCTTGTGTATATGAATTTTATACATTAATTCAATAAACATACATGTATGTATGTATTTTTTTTAGCTGTTCAACTTTTCCGCTTTTGCAACGGATGTCCATGTGCCAAGTCTAATTGCTTTGCCCTATTACCGGCCAAAGAAAATGGTTTCCAAAAAGGTAAAGTTCATCAAAAACGTGATTGTTTTAAATAAGCGCCGCAGCGCATAAATCAACAATATATGTTGAAGAACAAAACAAAAAGGGGGGGAAATCTAAAACCGAAAAGAAATTTCCTACATTCTTTTTTTGCGTTCTTTCTTTTTTATTTTTTGTGTTGCGTTTTCTGTTTGATTTGCGGAAAACATAAGAAAGGACGGCGGTGGAGGGTCCAGCAAGGGGTGAGGGGGGAGCGAGGGAGGGACAGGCGAGACGAGACCCAGTTCGCAAAGTAAACAAACGGCAAATGAAATGCCGCCGCCGACGTCCGTCGACTGAAACTATTAAAAATGAAATGGGCTGTGCGAGAGCAGCGCCCCACCCCTTCCCACCCCCTTGCCAGTTGATGGAGGCAAAGGGACAGTGGGACAGTGGGGACAGTGGGCTCCACAGACGAAGCAGCCGCCGTGGGCCTTTTGCATCTATAATGCATATGGTCACGCAGAATGGGGGGCAGGGCCATGGGCGTGTTTGGGTTGTTGGGGGGTGGGGGTGGGGGTGGTGTGTTTATCTGTTTACTCACATGCATATGTATCTTACGTATATGTATGCAGATAAATACAGCAACAGGAAACTCTGGTGATTTAAAATCACCTTTTACGAACCCCAAAGGTATGTAATAATACATATTTGTCACTATTTCCATTACCTAAATTGATTGCCACAATGTGAACTATGCTGATTTGAAACTTGAGAGTTATAAGATAGAAGTAGATGGAGTAGTTCCCATGACGCCCACTTTTTAGCAAAGTTTGATAATGCCAGGACTTTTAAAGTTCTCGCCACGAAAGTATTTAATCACTTGATAAAGTTTTTCAACACATTTTCCTTTTTTCTGATGTGGTCACATCAACAACAACTTTTGTTTCAAGTGTACACATTCATAATGTTTTTTTTGTTTTATGGGTTCAGTTCAGTGTGTTTTATATATTATATATACGTTTCATATGTACGTTCATATCTCCCCTCAGATATGTTCATTTGCATACGCTTTGCCCATCGCCAGGTTTTTTGCGAGCGTTTCACCCAAACTTGAAGCATGATGACCCATATACAGTCTTGTACATGGACAACAGTGTGCAATGGAGCAGTGCGTTTCAAAACAGTAAATAATAATACAAAAATATACAACGAATAATTTAATCAGCGTTTAATTTATGATCCATAGTGAATGGACACTATACCCGTTTAAACAGCCAAATTAAACGATTATATTCTGTGAAACAAGTACTTCCATCAACACATTCATGAAACGCACTGTATCGCCGGTGTATATAATATATTATATATGCCACAGATAACTGCACTCGACGCACTGCAATAACTTGGCTAAAAGAGCGCAATGAGCCCGGGTGTTTATGAAATATGCAAATGACATCAAATCGCTGGCACTTTGTACCTGCCACACAATTCCGCACATTCCGCATTCAACACTTTAAAGACCTTTTGATTGCTCCCAAACGATCGATGGATCGATTGATTGGGAAAGGGCTTCTCACATCGAGTCCCAAGTTACAAGTGCAAGGCTGAAACTCTGGCCATGATTGATGGCCGCAAATAGAAGTAGTAGCCCCTTCAAGTGGCATAAAATGAGTGGGAATTTGTCTGGGAATCCATGTAAATGCCAGGTCATAAGTCAGGCAAGTCCTTGTGAGTGAGCGCTTTTTCCTTGAGTGACCAGCAATTACCATCCTGGGGACATCTTTTAATTTGAACCTACCCCCCCCGCAAACACCAACCGTACCAAAAAAACCCATGGAAAGTAACTTTGCCCAAAATTGTCTTCCCACTGGGTAAACATCAGATGAATGCTTTGTGTCCGTCGCTTGCCTAATTTGTTTTTCTTTCGAGTTTAATTTGAAACCTGGACAACAACGTCTTAGCCTTGGCTATTCGATCTCGATTTCGGCCAACGTAACGTAACGCAACGCAACAGTTTGCTTAGTGCAAAGACCAAAAGCAAATTTTCCTTTCACTTTTCCAACGGAGCAGAGGAAGTGGGCGCTGTGGGCGTTGTGGAAGGTGGAAACTGCTGGCACTGCGTGCTTGGAAAATGTGTTTATTTAGGATAACTTAACTGATTGTTGATTGTTGTTGTTCCTGCTCTCGTGCCCATTCTTCCCGCCAACGCGCCGCGCCAACTCTTGTTGTTCTTGGCCAGTTGACAATTGGCCCCAGAGAAAAGCGATGAGGGAAATGGGGTGGCGGAGAAAGTGGGCGGCCAGCAGGACAATGGACACTCGAAGGCGCGCCACGTGCACACAAAGCGCATTGTGGGAAAACCAGCAAGGCGGATAAACAGAAAGGAACAAGTTGGGAGCTACATTCTCGGTGAGTTTCGAGACTATCTGGATACCCGGTATTTAAAAAAAAGGAAACTATAAACACACAACGACATCCATTGTTCGCACATTTTCAGTGTCCAAAACTCTTGCTTAAAGCAACGTATATGTTGAATTTAGAACAAAAATGCTTCAAACTTATGAAAAAAGCTAAAAGTATGCATTGTGAAAAACGATGCCTTCAAATACATTGTTGCATACTTTTAAGCCACTTTGGAGGAGTAAAAAACAATATTATCTTGATTCTAGAATCAAGATCGTAGATATACCTCGCCGATCTGCGATTGTCGAATACCAAAAAGCAAAACAGCGAAGAGCCAACCAAACGGCTATGACAACGGGAATGAAATGAATTTGCGACCTCCGAGGGAAAAACTCGCTGCCAGCTGACTCCGCCCACTTTACCGCCCACTTTAGCGCCCCCCTCCCCCCTACACTTTGTTGTTATTGTTGGCGTTCTGTAATAAGCAGTAAATACGCTGAGAGCAACGCAGTCGGCGGCCATAAATCAACGGATGAAGGATGAAGGGGGCGTGGCAGCCGGTAAGGCGTTGTGGGCGTGGCAGTCGGGATAAAAGCGTGCAAAAACAAAAACACAAATAAAAAATAAAAAGAAAAGGGCGAGAGCAAAAAAAGCAAGCGCGCTAAAAGAAATCACAGTAATTAATTAATATGCCTGGGTGTTTGTGTGCGTTGAGTGGGAGCCTCATAAATTAATTGCCGACGCCCTTCGTCGGGGCACGCCCACCACCGGTGCAGTGCCCCCTGCTGGCGACAGACAGCACTTAATCAAAAGATTTTGTTGCTCTGCTGCTTTATTTTATTTCTTTACTTTTAATTATAATTGTCGGCGTACATAAGTCGCATCGCATTTGTTTTCCTTGCTTTTTACCGCTTTGCTTTTTTTTTACGGGCAAGGATTAATGTGGCAATAGGGGGGAAAATTATTTGCCTGCTATGCAGCGCTAACCAAGCGGAATTCCAAATGAATCATTTTAAATTTTTCAAGAGACAAACGTTTTTTCAGGAATTTTGGGCATGCAGACTCGGAAAACATGTGCAATAGAATATAGGCATGTACATATATGACATGACTAATTAGCTTTAAATGGTTGGTAGCCGTTTTATAGTCTCAAGCTAAGCCAAATCCTGCGACGTATGTACATACATATATACTATCTACGATCGAAAATTGCCTGCCGTGTGCTGTTTGCAGCCGGCAAGCAGTGCATTATGCTGAGCTTAAGCAAATTTAATCTCCATGGCCCGCAGAAGTCTGAAGTCCTCCCACGAGATTAATATTTAAGCAAATTATGCCCATTGCCGCACCGCTGGGCAAGGCAAGAGAATAAATCGCCACATATTCGGCCCGGAATCATCTTCTGCTGGCCGGGTCTAATCCCATCCGATCTGCTGCGAGCACAGGTGCTGCAAGTCACTCGTCTCTGGCAGCACGGTTAAGTTTGAATTATGGCGCACATGTGGCTGCTTCATGGGTTGCTCCTTTTGCTCCAGCCACACCCCCTTTCTCCCATCCCCTTCGACCGGCGTGTCCATGAAAATCTGACACGCATAAATCCTGCCCGGAAAAAAGAAAAAAAAAACAAGGCAGAAGGAGCAGGAGAGGTCGGCGCCGGAGAAGCAACAAAAGCATGGGCAGGAAAAAATGAAGTGGCAACTGCGGCAGGCAGCGGGGAACGGAAGCGGAAACAACGTTAGCGGAAGCGCATGTCTAACAAGTTGCTGAAACTATGCGGGTCGGCCAGCACCGAGCGAAAAAGTAGCCATAAATTAAGTATACAAAGTAAAGTGGAATAAACAAATGAAGTCTGTATCCATTTCAATGACTCTTTCTTCATCTAAGAACACTAGTTAATGGTATCGTATTAAGAGAAATAAATCGGTGAAAAGCGAGGCATTACTTCCAACATCAAGTCCAGGGCGATGTTTGGTATAAAGACGATATTTTCGGCAGTGTAGTGAAACAAAACGGTGGACCATGTCCGTGGAAAAATAAGAGGCAGACAGCGCGCGACCGAGTCCGACGTCGGAATTGCGCGAATGGCCCCCAAATGTGATTAGTGCACACGGCAAGTGGCCGAAACGAAATGGGGAAAACTGAGAAAAACTGGGGGAAAGTTAAGCCAGTCAGCGCATGTGATGTTGACCCCCCCGCCCCCATTTGCCCATTTCCCCCTTTCCACTTACCCCGTAACCAGCCTTTTGAAACAAACACATGTAGCAGCATATCCGAACAGATGTACGCCTGAATTTGCTGCCTCTCGCACCCGCAACAAAGTTGCTAAGACGCCGCACATTTCAGCTTCAGTTTCAGTTTCAGCTTCAGCTTCAGCTTGGTAAATCCTTTTTATGCCATGTCCTTGTTGCTTCTGTTTTTGTTTTTGTTATTGTTGCGGTTGCTCCCTCGCCTCCTGGAAACCCCCCATCCCCCCTTGCCGTGCGCCCCTGGCTCAGTGTTTGTTTGCCTACTTTTAGTGTTTAGCCAACGTCGCATAAAAATAGAACAGCAGCCACTGAAAACAGCACTAGTCCATATGGCACAGTGGGTGGGAGAAGCAAAATACCAGGAAAAACTATTCAAACCGTTCGAAATTGCTCAGCGTTTAAAGGTCAAAGCCCAAAACAACATAAGAATTAATGGCGCCAAAACTGAAAAATCTAGCTAATAAATACACATGTCTCTGCTTGCTTTGAAATATATTTACATACACTTTTCTCCTAACCTAATGGTAAGTGTGTCAAGCCGTATGAGCTCACTTTTCACATTTTCAAATGATTTAATATACCGGTTGCACACGCAAAGTGTGGTTACCAAATCCACTCAAAGCCCACTGTTAATAAACTGTATGGTTTTGGGCCACTGCTTAACTTAGTGCACTCCCCCGAATAATGAACTTGGAACCACTGTGCGCGGGGATCATTGCATTTTGCGGTTGCCACTGTGGTCGCGTTACCGAGAACAGAGCAGAAAGCTCTCCTGCTGGTTGTCGTCTGCGTAAAGGCTTAAAGTATTACTGTTACAGTAGTTGCCGGTCCCCTGCCACGCCCTCCGCCCATTCGTCTATCTGCCTTCCTGCCACGCCCCCCCGCCAGCCACTGCGACAGAAACTCAGCTAAGCCAAATGTTGACGACGACATTTGCTGCTTTTGGCTTTCGGCTTTGGCTTCTTTCTACTTTTCTGCTTTTTAGAGAGAAAGTATATGCACTGTAAGAAAAAAATATGACTATCTTGCAATCAAAAACATTAAATGCTTAAGCTAACCAAGGGCTAGGATGAAGACACGATTTCTTTTCAATATTTTTCTGCTACCAGCTGATATAACTTTAATATGATTTTGTGTATGATTTCTTGCAGTGCACCCTTCCCATCGCAATATGAGCAACTTTCTGTTACTGCTGCCGCTGCTGTTGTAGTCACAACAAATTGCTGTAAGCTGTGAAACTAATCTTGGCAGTTCTTTCCCTTATTCAGCCCCCCTGCCCCCCTGCTCCTACTTTTTATTTGTTTATGGGGGGAAGGGAGAAACTACTTCAGCGGATTACTTTCGGATAGTTTTGTTTCCCCCCGACTGAGTTTATTTTTAGCGGTTCGCGGAGCGGAATTGGATGGCGCAACACTCTCATTAGCCGCGAATAATTTGAGCAACCTCCCATTTTGACCAGCCACCTGGGTGGAAATGGACCTTCTGACCTCACGTGCGGCGCCACTTGGCCAATTTGCGTAGCATACTTACCAGCTGAACGCTAATAAGCGGTCAACTCAACACACAAAAGGCGTTTACCAACGGCATACATACATTCATATACACATACATATAAACTCGAAGCATAATGTGCAAATAATTGATTGCCTGTCATGTGGTGCTCACCATTTGAATAGGAGTTCACTTCTTCTCTATTAATGAGTGATATGACCATCAAATGATTAAGTTAACAAAGCTATTTTGCTTAGTAAAGAGATCAAGTTAGACTTTGGCCTACATACGTTTTTCGTTAACAGGTAAAAGTGTACATTTATAAGTGATAGATAACGTAGACAAAAAGGGCAATATGATAAGATGTAATCAAAGTCGAATCAATTTGGGGGACACCACTCTGGAATGTGCACATAAATTGATCCACACCAAATCAATTTCAGCGAGGTGCACATGTATCTATTTTCCGATTTGCAACAAATTGAGCCATTTCCATTCTATTTTTGGCTGCAATCCCTCAAGGATTTACACTCCATCACGACTGTTCAGTCATTCCCATTGAGAGAGTGCAGCGACTGACTCAATTTGCCTTATCGATATGGCCCCGATTCCCCGAGTGAATCTAATAGAATAAACCAATTGCAAACAACGGATACAAATGGCCGGCAGAAAGGTGAAAGGTGAACGGTGAAAGGTGAAAACTGAGAACGGGGAGCGGGGAGGGTGGAGCGGGGAGCGGGGAGCGGGGAGATACCCCCCACCCAACAAACTGTTGCCCATGTGATGACAGGCTCAAGTTGTCGTTGTTTTGCTTTTTGCTCTCGTTTACCTTGGCTGCTTTCACTTTGTGCATTTCCGTCAAGCGGAAATTCGCGTAAATTGCCGGCATGTCCACTGGAAAAGTGGGTGTTGTGTGGAAAAATGGGCGATGGGCTCTGGGCGGCAAAATGGGCGGTTCGGAAACGGAACGGAAGTTGATGCAAGTCTAGAAACGAGTGCCAAATGCCGGAAGCTCATGGCATACTTGGGCGCAGGACACAGGACACGGAGCCAGGCAGCCAAAATGAATGGAGGAATGGAACTGTTTGCCGTGGCCAACGACAAATGCCATTTTTCCCGGGGACTTGGCACTACATAATATACAAAAAAAAGGAAAAGAAAGGCGGTTCATTTGCGAAAGCAATGAGATGACGATAGTGCAATGAACTCCATGTATATTGCGGAAACCTAACTGGTAGAAAAGCTCCTTGTAAATCGAAAATCAGTAATTGATTGATGAAAAAGGTGTGTACATTTTACAATATAAGTGTTTGTTTGGAAAACGCATATAAGTAACCTTTTGCAATAACCTCGTCCCAAGAAAAGTAACAAATTTGTTTATGCAAGGGATAATTTCAAGTTTAAGGTTTATGTTCCTTTGTTTTTTATTTAATAGCCCTTTTCGTTTTTGTTTTGGTTATCAGCCCCTAAGCTTCCTTATCCAGCCCATTCGAATAATAACCAACCTATTTGCCTTGGCCACCCCTAACATTTGGTGTTTGCTTGCCACCACCTTGGGCATCGTTGGTAGCCCTCTCATTTACCATCCATCTATCCCTAAATCCAACTGTTTGCATCTCATCCCAGGGATTCGGGGGATTGAGAGCCCGTTCTAATCCGGCATCCCTAGGCCCAGCTCCTCAATTACTGAACTCATGGCGCTGGATTTGCGGTGGCCATCACTTAACCACCTTGTCGTTATCCCAGGTCCTTGTCCCTTAACCCGCTTTCAAGTGCCTCACCTCGTTAGCTCGCCCCACAGTGTTCTCCATTAACCCCACGTTATTATGTTTTTTTTTTTCCTTTTTGAGTCTGAGGGCAATCCACTCAATTTTTATTCGTTATTTTCATGTTGGCAATGCAATAAAAGCGGCCCATTCATGGGGACTGCTTTCTTGGCCATTGGATTGCCTAGAGGCACCGCCATTCTCGTTGCCATTTTGCGTATTCTACCTTTGGCGCTTTGTCCCACCATTTACTTCCCTTCATTCAAGGATCCTTTTTTTCCCGATGCCATAACATGATGAAGTGATTGAAGTGCCGGCGACTCACTGGAATGACCATTAGACATGCAAAACGGCGACGTGTTGCTATTTATGCTCGTTTAAGGACATTCCCCAACTCCCCGGATTTTCGGACTTAACTGCCGTTTTCATAAAGGGGCCACATTGGTTGGGACATTTTATTATATATTTTTTTATTCTTTTCTTCACCCACTGAATTAACTTTCTGTAGACTTGCCGCTTGTTTGTTGATTGCTGCGTGTTAATTGGCCACGCAATGGCGAAAAATCGACTTCACCACCGACCACTGAACCACCCGCTTACTCATTACCCTGATCCTTTTTGGAAGACCTTGCACCTGACCCCGAGTATTTATTTTTTTAGGGCCAGAGAGTGCCGGAGATTCATCTCGGTGCGAAATGTATGCCAAGTGGCATCCGCTTGGCATAATGAGCTGCGTCTACAATTGCTACGGCCTTGACATCTGCCTATCGGAGGTGGGGCTACCATGGCACCACCCAACTACCCACCTAGTTAACCACCCACTGGCCCCCGTGGCACATTTGTTTTTATGCCAGAGCATCAACGCAGTTTCCATAATTTCAGCATTTGTATAAAATTTGCCCAAAACACAGTAGAGCCTCGACAGGAAGAAAGAAGACCCAGCAGGGTTGCTGTTGCTGTTCTGTGTGACCTTGAGCATTTAACTCACAAGCCGACTGTTTGAGATATATTTAAATTAACAGCACAAAGAAGGTTAAATTAATAATATACAACAAACATTAATCGAAGTCTTTAAGCTGTTTGCAAAAACCCTTGAATAGAGTGCCAGTCCACTTGATTTCAATCACGAGTCTCGAGCCGATAACCATAAGTATATTGCCTGGCCAATCATATTAAGTCCTCCGTTCCGCTGGCTCCACTGTATCGAGGTGGTAAGCGATGCTATCATTAAGGGCTTTACGACAATGCCGGGCAATAAAATTAATTAAAATTCAATAAATTGACGCCCCGAAATGGAAACATTCAAATGGGAGCTGAGGGAGTTGTGATACGGATCCTTGGATGGTTTGGGGCCGTATTCAAGGGTCGGGATGGGGCATCCCAGTACGAGCTCACGTTTCGCTGGAGGATTCATCGCTGATGTTTAACATGGGGAATTGCTGGGGAGCTGCTGGTGTTCGGTGTTGGGGGTTGGATGATGGGTGTATTTTGGGGTGGTTAAAGAGGGTCTCGTTCTGCGGGCGCCTGCTTATGTTAATGCCCAATTACAATTGTTGTTCGCATTTGCTGTTTGCGTTGGAAATTGTATTCTCCGGGTAATAGGAGAAGCGGAATGGGATGGGTAAATATTGCTGAAAGCGAGACAAACATTCGGCGCGATATTACAAGGGGAAATTTATAAGCCGGCGTAGAATGGTGGCTCGGATGGGTAAAAGAGGTCACGAGAAAAGATGAAAAGAATAAATATGATAAAATTGGAGTAAATACGTTGCAACAAAATATGTGGCTAAATATGGCAGTTAACGGAGGATTATTATTAACAATTTCATTTGGGATATATATCAAGCTATTTAAAGAAAATATTCCCTTTGACATTTCCACATTTTCCCAACGCCCCCCTTTTTTATCCTTCAGCTCTGCACTTGCCTTCAAAATGTGTTATTTATGTGTTTGCCCATCGACAGGCAGCGAATAATTTACAGCATCATAAGAACAAAACCCCCTCGAAAAAAGAAGAAAGCTCCATAAACAAAACACTTGGAAATGCACAGGTAATAAACATCAACAAAAACAGCAACAACTGTACTAATACTACAGCGATCAATGGAAAGAGGGAAAAACAAAGCGAGAAATAAAACTATGCCAGACACTACAGAAATATGTATAATTTGTATGCGAGGGAAAAACAAGGGAAAGCCAGAGATTCGAAGGGCTTAAGCAGAATTGGAAACTGCACTTGGACCCAAAAAGGACACCTTGCCAAAGTGCGACAACGGGGCTTATAGAAAAATGGGGGAAAAGCCATCGAAAGGACTTCTGCGGCAAATTGAATTGCTCGTCATTGAAGAAAATGGCAAGTGATTGGAAAGAAGGCAGCTGAATGGAAAGATGAGGTGCTGCGAAGTGGCCCAAGAACCACATGCATAAAGAAAAATGCACATACTCTTACTTATATAGGATGCATAGAGAAAGCATACATGTCCTTAATGTATGCAATAAATATTTAAATATATTTATACGTCAGAACTGAGTACTGTAGCTAGAAAACCATATATACGTCTGTGTGTTTTATTTAAAAAAAATCATTTTTGTTCAGTGCTTAGTGTGGGAATCTATACATATGGCAACAGTTGGTCCATCCAGACTTCACAGTCAAAACAAAACCGAATGCCAAAATGAAGACAGAAACTGACAGCGGAAATTGAATCACGCGAATGTCTGAGTGTGTGTGTGTGTGTTCAAGGGTGTTTCTGATTGAGTGGGTGTCACACATTTTCCTTGGATACGCCTTAACTAAAGCAGAGCTCGTCGTGCTGCCCATCAATTCTAATCAATAAAAACAGTTCGTTGAACGATTTAGCTTTGCTTTGGCCTACTGGATCAGCTAATCTGATTCACACAAAATTGGGATTGTGCTACACAACATTAAAACCCCTTGCTATTTTCTTCAAGTCCTGTAATTAAATCCATTTTAATTTAATCGTGCTTAAACTTTCCCACTTTCAAACCCCAATATGTGAGCTTTATTGAATCCCAACTAAATTTCACTTTAATAGCCTCCGAAATGACAAGCACAGAGGATGCCGGCCAAGTAAAAGTTTGATTCAATAATGCGAGTACCTCGTGAGGATAACTCTGCACATTTTCGCCCGTTTGTCCACCGCACACTTACTTTTTTTTGCACACTTTCCTCTGGATTCCAGGGGAATGAAATATGCTCGCATTCAATTCACTTCATGTCCTAACCATATTTTGACAACTGTTACCGCAAAAACAGAAAACCAACAGAAACAACGAAAAGCTCCCAAAAAAGGGGAAAAACAAAAACCAAAAAAAGACTTAAAAAAGAAGCAACGGCTTGGCCAGCTGTGGCATCCACTTGTGGTTATTTGTTGTCGGAACTTTTGCTTTCTACCCTTTCCCAAAAATTCCTCTTCCGTTGGAAACTTTTATGCTTTCTTTTTTTTGTTTGCTGTTTGGCAATTTTAACCAGCGCTAATGTCTCTGTATGTTTGTGTGCTTTCCACCAAGGTTTTGCACAGAAGAAGAGCAATCCGTTTTTTGCCAGCTCTAAGCTTGAACAGCAAATTTTGAAAATTTCATTTAATCAAGGCTTTAACAAACTTTCAAGAAAAAATAGTTGGTCTACTTATAGTGCTTTATAAAATTAAAAACAGTGTGCATACTTAATATTCGAATGGACTCAAAAGTCAAATATCACGTATACGTACAGTTAGCCAAAATTTCTTGTTTTCGAGAAATGTTAGCCCACATCAAATAATACCCACTAAACAGGGCTTTAATAAGTTTTCAAACAAAAATAAATGGTCTTCTCATAGTGCTTTATAAAATGAAAAACAGTGCGTATACTTAATATCCGAATGTACTCAAAAGTCAAATATGACGTATACGTACAGTTACCCAACATATCTTGTTTACCATAGAGGAATACTACGCTTTTTTTTTTGTTTTCGAGAAATGTTAGCCCACATCAGATAACAAAATACTATCCATTTAACTGCCTTACAGCCATTTATATGTGTTCCTTGCATACATCTGTATAATTAATCATATTTTATGGGCTCAATGTCGATTGTCGCCGACATTGTTGCCATATCATTTTCGTGCACTTGGAATGGGCGACACGTACATAATTGTTGTCACTTATTCATTGCACTGCAGATAAAATTAATTAGCATATTTGACACTGAAAGCCACCACCCCTCTCCATCGCAATTTTGCCAATGGATTTCTCGAATTCCGAATGCTTCTTCTTTGATCTGTCTGCTGTTCTTCTTTTCCTTTCAAAGGACCAAAGTTTCACAATGTCAAGATTTTCGAATTAAAATTCATGAAGAGCCACAGTCAACGACTTCCAAATTTCATTTCATTCATTTCCCTGACTGCCGTGGGGCCGAAAAATAAGAATAAAAAACCTTTAAGCTGCAGACAGTCTTTAAAAATTATGTTTATGATAATTATTATTGCATATATATGCACGAGTGAATACATATACATATATATTTAAATTTTGCTTGGTCCCACCAACTTTTGCTGACATATTTTCACAAGTATTTAGAGGAAAGTTGTCCAAACCTCGGCCTTTCTCTAAACTGTAAAATTCATAACCATTTTAGGAGGATGACAAACAGGAAAAAACTTATAGTTATATGAGAAACATATGAATTATAAATGTAAATAACTTGTTTCTTGGTTTTTCTACTTTGAAAATTTTGTTAAATAATTTTGTTTATACTTCAATAATTTTATACTTTTATTTATTATTTAAGTGCTAGCCAAGAACACTTGCATTTTTCGCTGTGTAGGGAAGCTGTTGCTGCTGAGGCTGGCAAACTTTTTGGGGCAGGGTGCTCACACAAAAACAAACACAGGCACAGGCACAGGTGAGTGGGGTTTTGGGTGGCTGCGCTGTTTTTGGTGCTCACAATGAGCGGGGTTGGGGCTGGGTGAATGGGAGTTTTGGGCGCTTTGTTGCCCTCCAGGCAAAGGGCAATTTTCAGTTTGAATATTTTAGCTGCTAATTAAAATGTATTCGCGGTTACCAAAACGCGCGCCTCCGCATCTCCTTTAGTCCTTCCCCTTTTTTCCATCACCCCTCCCATTTCCCACCTCTATTTCCCGCCCACTCACTGCCGCCGTATTTTCCCGCAAGGAAAGTAAGGAAAGTGGAAAAAAAGTTTGCTCGGAGATGAAGCCGCAAATAAACAGAAAACGTAATTGCATGTAGTAATTTCAAGGCGAGGAGGGAGAGAGAACGAATCATGGAAAATGCAATGACAAAAGTCCAAATGCATGTTGCAACTTGAAGCCGGAAATGCTGCTGCCATATTGAATTTGCCCCAGACAAGTTGCTGTTGTTGTGCCGAAATGGAGTTGAACCAAAATGGCAGGTGGAGGCGCACAAACATGCCTACCTACATTCGTACATAGGAATATACATGTGTCTGGCCTGAAGTCCTGCGATTGCAACCAGGTCGAAGGTTAAGTGCCGGTACGTGGGCGTTATAGGCGTTGGGGGCGTGGTATGTGGCAGAGATGAATACCAATGCTGCACTTGCGAATATCTAGAGTTGCAATCCCAAACAGCTGCAGGTGATTTGGGCGTATAAGCCCAGTACAGCATTGCGTTTTGAACAAGAAGTAGCTATTCAAATACGGATAAGCCTTAATTAATATACGGAATTAGAGGTTGTATACAACCAAATATTAAGCAGAGAAATTAATAACATTTCAGACCAAATAACACAAGGAGTGCACAAAATAAAGTTGGTTGAGTAAGTCAGTTTAAGTCAGTTTAGTTATTTAAAACCTAGGTACGCTTTCTGTACCGTCTCCTTTTCTGATTTTTTATTAAAACTTGAACGTCAACGATGTCCACTTGAAATGAGTCGGCAAAAGTGCCTGTAAAACGAATATTCCGTAAGTAAAGTCCCAGGAATTTTGACGGCAGCAGTCGCGTAGCACAAAAGCTAATCTCTGGGACAACTTGGACTAAATGACAGGTAAGAGGTGGCCCAGAAAAGAGAAAACACTGGTAACGTATGAACAAACGGCAAGTCTGGCCAACTTCTGGCCATATCTGGTAATGAGTAAGCAACTGCCATCCGCTCCCTTATTGCTCTTGCAACTCTTGCAACTCTCGTAACCTCTCACCTTCAAACTCCGGAGCTCGTGAGCTCTGGGAACTCCGGACGGAGAAGTTCATCAAATGAGGCTATGTGGCTGCCTCTTCCGTCCTGCCACGCCCCCCGCTGCCCAAGCTGCCGTTTTCTATCTCATTAACCGCTGACCGTTCGACTGAAGCTCATGAAAGTTCCTCTGCCCTTGCAATTTTCACACAGAAAGAAAATATAGTCATATATTAAATATAATATTAAAGAAGAATCTCTAAAGAACATCAGTTTCAAAAGACTTTAAAATCTAGTAAATATATGAGAAAACACGGAACTCTATTCTTAGAATTATGATAATGAACAGAAAATTTATGTATCTTTTCACTGTGTCAACAAATACAGTAAACGTTGAAAACAAAGGCTTTTGTATATTATCAAAAAAGTGTATTGGATCGTTTTGAAAGTTGATTTTTTAACGTATTGTTGTTTTTTGGGTTTTCTTGCAGTTCACCTGTCAGGTAGCATAATGTACAATGCGCAATGCACATGGGTATTTTGCAATATCCCTCCTTCCCCCTCACTCTGTCTATCTCACTTTCTCTCTCTCGGTTATGCCCTTTCTCTTTCAAACTGTGCTCCATCGAGTATTCAACTCGCATCGCTTGCAAAGTGACATGGCATATTTCAAGGTAAACATTCTGAATTTTGCATATCAAACGCGGGGGCAAAGCAAACAGCAAACAGCACAAAAGAAGAGTGGCAAGAAGAAGAGCACTCCAACACACATACACTAATGCAGCAGTAGTAGTTGTACTACGTACTACCTATACACAAACACACCCCGCACACACAGTTGGGTTTTCCGCGAATTGCTTGGCAGTTGAATGAGCTGAGTGCTCCCCCTGTAAGCCATGTGCAACGCGGAATGGTCTGTCTATGCACCACCCACCGCTCACTGATCGACCACCTCCCACTCCCACTCGCCCTCCAGCCCCATCCAATCCCCTCGAATCCCCATGCCACCCCCCTAAATGGCCACCGCTAGATGTAATTGTATAATTAATGAACGCTGCCCCGCCGTCGAGGGACGCTTAATGCAAAAAGTCGGGTGAGTGCGGTACGGATAGTTTCGAAAAACGAAAATTTCTAAAACCGCTTACAACCGGTTAAATCTGCTGCCATCCCATCTATTGGCAATCTCCATACCCAAATCCCCAATCCCTTTTTACGAGGGTCGCCAATGCAATAGCGTTCCCTAAATGGGATAATGTTCAACCTTTAAATGGAGAGCGAAATCAAGAGACATGGATTTGGACTTTTGAATTTGAAATCCATCTTTAGAAGCTTACCCAAATGGGCATTTCAATGTCAGTTTCGTTTTAAACTACGATTTAAGCCTTATTAGGAAGTTTTTTAGTTTGGCAATTCAGGTTGAACCAATATTAACCTGATGTGATAGGAATTTCGTTATTGAATTAAAAAGAAGTTGTGCACAATTGACACGTAAATATTTCATCTGCATCTCGTTTAATTGAATGCCACAATAATTACATAACCCGAATAGCGAAGAGCAAAAGCATATTTAAAATGATTTTCAATATTTGCCTGATATCAATTAAAACTATTTTCGATTCATCCTGCTATGCAAAATGCAATAATTAATCGGGCAACCCGCTGGTTGCAAATTCCATCTCCATTTGACCGTGTCCAGTGAATTTGCCTCTCTTTCTAGTCTTCACTAGCCTTCTCTTTCCCTCTTTCTCCCACTCTCTCTCTCTATCTCGCTCTTTCTATATGAACTGCTCTTTCTCTGTCTGTCTCTGTTTACAATTGCCGCCCGCTAATTTATTTGAAAAGCCATTTGTTACCTTTGGGTTGCCTCTGTTTACATGTCCGTCGGGCTGTCCGTCCGGATTTTCACTCTGTCCGGATTTTCTATATATCCACCACATATGTGCATACGTGTGTGTTTGGCTGTAGGTTTGTATGTAGGTTTTGCTTTTTAGATATCGCTTAATGTTCGCGTATTACATTTACATTCACAATTACAACTTGCGTTAATTCAATTTACTGAAAGAACAGGAAAAATCCAAGAAAAACCACACAGAAAAGCTCAACACCACCGCACCCCCCACCATATGCGGAAAAAAATCAAAAACATTTTGCTAATTGTTTAGATATGTGCATAAAAATATGTGTGTAGACATGTGCCAACCCCCAATGGGCTTTATAATCAATTCATTTAGCAAAATCCGGACAAGTAAATAATGAGAAAATCTAAGAGAATAAATCGAGGGAAAGAGAGAGGGCATTTTATTGATACAGATACAGATCGAACAGCTGCCAATTGCCTCCAGTACTCGATAATCTTATGTACAACCAAAGATACACACACACACACATATTCAGCTGGCCCGTTTATTTAGTGAAAAGTCGAGGAAAATCGTGGAAAATGTGTTCGCCTTTGTTTGTGTTTTGTTAAGCTTTAGTAAATACTTGAAAATTTAATGCCGTTTGGCCAATAATTAAGGAAAAAACATTTCCAATAACCCCATACACCCAGTACCTCAGCCTCACCTCCTTCCGCCTTCAATCGCAGTTTTCCCCCCCAAAAACATTTTCTTTTGATAATTCGCTCAACAATCTGGCGCATTTCTTAGGATATTAATCATACGCACAGTTGGCAACTTTGATTTTGCCACGCAGTCAATGAAAATTTAAAATACACGAAGAGAAAAAGTCTTGCCTCGAGAAAGAACCGTTTCCATTTAATTACAAAATCACAGGAAATGACCGCGTAAGAAAAGAACCAGTTGGAGAATGAGAGAACAAACATCAATGAACAATTAATGTGAGGACAAGTTCCGAAAAAAATTGGGCAACAGCAAGAAGTGAGTGAAAAATGGGAATGCCAGAAGAATGCAAAATCGAATTGTAAACAGTGTGTTCGATGGCACACAAAGACCAAGAAAAACCATTAAGAAAGCATCGGACAAACAAAAGCCAAAGGAAAATACTAAAGGGCCGATAAAAAGTGGGAAAAACCCAAGGCTGTGCTTTAAAATACTTCAGCTCGGAGTCGCTTCTCTGTGATTTATTCTCTTCCTGTTTCGATTTGTATCTTATCTATCATTACTTTTTCGTTAATAACTTTCCATAAAGCAACAACTATTTGTTAACTCTTTAATAATACAAGAAGCATGTAGTTCAATGTGCCTATCTACATGTTAAATAAGTTCTTATTGGTTATTATTTGCGAAACAATTAAAGCCCATTCCCGAAAAATTAAACTTTAAAAAAAACACCACCTGCACAATATTTATTGAAATCAAGTTCCCATTGGCAGTTTTGCTCACCTTTTTTCGCTGCGAAGGCCTTTTTTACTTGGTGGTTGTTGTTTACCTTGGATTTTCTCCTTTTCCGCTCCGCTTTCCGAAAACTTTTCGCTTTGTTTCAATTACAATTTTGGTTTTGAATTTTCTTGTCGAATTTTCAAATCGTATTCAGCTTGATGTTGTCTTTTATCTGGTGTCTCTGCCAAAGTCACAACAATAACCGAAAAAAAACAACAAACATTGGTTTTTTTTTAATGGGGTGTGAAGGAGCATGTGTGTGCGTGTGCGATTGAGATCGGCATATATACATATGTATATACATATATCGAACTATATAGAATTTCAAAACAAAAGTTGCGCGCCCAGGAAGTCCGCGATTGTTGATTGTTGTTGCTGTAAATCGGCCGTCGGCGTTCGATGCCAAAATACCTCGGGGTACCGATGAAAAAACACATTTCGAACACAAGAACTCTTTAAAACAAAAAATTTGAAAATAGGAATATAAATTACATCCGAGCAATATGCAAGGCAATCATTCACGCTCGTTTATTATTTATTTATTGAGAAGCAATCAAAAAAATGCAAATGGGAATATTGAAGAACCGCATCGAAAAGTTATTTATTTGCAAGCTAATTTTCGGGTATTAACAAATTCAAAAAGCACTTTATGGTAATAAACCAAAAATTCCTAAAAGACGTTTTCAAAAAAGATCAAGAAGTTTTAAACGATTGCCGCACAATTACAAATTCCATACGCATACAGTATTCTAGAAGATTTTCGAAAGATCTCCCGTTTGTTTTATCGTCAATCACTTTTTTGTTTTCTTCAAGAGTTCGAAACTTTTGGAAACACAAAAAAAAGTTTAAAAAAAAATTCGAAATCTGTTTTTGGTTTCCTGTTTGTCACGCACTAGTTAAGCTTAATTATTTGTAAATCTGGATGCCAACGGTATTTAGTGTTGATTTTGGTGTAACTGCTCCTCTGGTGTTTTATTTACTGGGTGTGTGTTTCTAGTGGGTGGTGTGTGTATCGTATCGCTGGGACTCCAAGAACTACAACAACGCAGTGTTATCCGCTCGGAGGCTGAACGCCTACTGGATGTTTGGATGTTGCACGCGCCGAAAGCTTCCGCAGAATGTGCCTTTACGTTTGCCAAAGCACGCAACGCGTCAGCGGCGCAGTCGGCAGAGCAGCAGCGGCGTCGCTGTCAGCGACGTTCACGAACACGACGGAACACGAACAGACAAGACCGATACACCGGACTGGACTCGGAAGCCCAGGGGAGATTTCACCAATCTAGCTTCGCTAAGGCTACAATTTCAAGCACAACGATTAAAAATATTGAAATTAACAAATACAATTACCAATATGTTATAATCATAAAAAAGGTTCTTGTTCAAATGTGCCCAATCATTTAATTGTATTAGTATTTTATCTGGAGTTTGTAAGCTAAGCTTTTACTTTAACAAAATTGTTGCTTAAAATATTAATAGTCACATCATCATAAATATAAATATGAAATATTTAAACTAAATATTTGACTTATAAATGAGCACGCGTCGGCGACTTAAAGGCAGAACAGGCAAAAAAATTATTTGAATAGGTTTATTTAAAATACTAAATAAAATAGAACAAAAGAATAAAATTCCATTGAATAAAACGTTGGCTGATTGCAAACAAAACTTCGCTCTGACTAAACACCTTCACGATCGCTTGCTGACTAACTGCGTCTTTCGGCATTGGATCCCCGTTAGTCTTTCCCGTTAATTGCATTTTCTCCAACGCGGACGTCCAAAAGCGCAGCGCCTTTGCCCTGATCCATAAAACATATCTGCCTGAATAATTCAAGGCAAATATAACGCAGTCTACACGCCTCCATCCAAAAACTCTACACATCCTCGCTCACGCACTCCGCACTGTGGAATGAAAAAGTAGACCTATAACATAATATGCTTCTTTTAATTCTATTCCAATAATTTATACCCTCTGCTATTTATTAAACTATATTCATGAACACACATACAAGTTATATCAATTTTTGACAAAAATTAGAGAAAATAAACACTATACTTTTACAGTTATCATGAGTACCTTTTATTAAATTCTAATTATAGTATGCTCTTTTGTTGGTAATTTCGTGTAGTATGGTTGGATTGCACACTGTGCTCAGGTGTTCTCAGTGGAGACTTTTAAGCGAGAGCGTGACGCTGCTGAGACTGCCCTTCCAGTCGGACTTCCCTTCGCCTTCCAGTCGGCCTCGTGTGCTAACAAGTGGAAAGCAACAGTTGAAATGAATGAAAACTTTCGACACAGCTCGTTCCTCGACGTCGACGCCGTCAGCTGCGCTGGCAGCGACGCGGACAGCGAAGCCAGCTTCATGTGTTGCTTCGCCTGCTTCACCTGCTGAATTCAGTTTGGTTGGCTTCCTAGTGGGTGGGTGGAGGTCGCCTTTCCGCTAGCTGTTGCTCTTTCCAGCCAACACACTGTTGCTCTCGCTGAGACGTCTGTTTTTCTTCTTATTTTCGCTCTTTGTTTTTTGTTTTTCGGTTAGTTGAGGGGCGATTTTCGGGGTGGATTGCTCTTGGTCCCGTTAAGCAGCTACTAATTTTTGTTAATCACACCTTAATGACATGAACTTGACACCATTTCATTGCCGATGCCTCCATTTCCATAAAGTAGGCAGCCAAATAGACAACGTGATGCGGTTAAAGAAAATAAGGCGACAATACACGTCAATCTATTTTATAAAAACTCTATATTTAATTAACAATAGACGTTCGAAATTATATCTACTAATATTAAAATCACTTTTTTGTCTGAAAATGCAATTGGCTAAATGGCGCCTTAAGAAAATAATTCCACATATTTAACACTTGTATGCCGTAAAATACCGCTTTTTTTGTGGCAGTGTGCTTCTGTTTGAGCGACACTTAATTACAATGTGCCAGCTTAAGGGCAACTACACAAACAATGGCAAATATAAAGTGCAGCTCGCAGCAAATGCTCCACACACACACACATATGTAGTCACACACGGACACACTCACTTACACTTATGCATGCACGCATTGATTTTAATGAGTTGCCAGGCGACAAAACGAACCTAATCGTTTTGACAGCCACGCAAATAAATCAACATTTTTATGCATCTCTCTGTGATTTATGAATAAACACAAAAGCGAATTTGCGAAAAACGACTGGCAATTAATAGACTTGTTTAATTTAGATAGCTTTGATGAGCTCAACGACAATTACGCATTTCTGAATCACTTTATTTGGGGTTTTCCACCATTAGAAATATTTCTAAACAAAAAAAAATCGCATAAAATCTTAGACTAAGATAAAAATAGTTAACAAAAAACTATAAATGAACTAAGATAACCTGCACAAATGTAGTGTGCATCGACCTACTCCCAAAATAGATGCTTCATAATTAGCGGCGTAATTAGAAGAAACAGCTGGGTTCCCGTTCCCAATCTTCCAGCTCCACCATTCGCATACTCATCGAAATAGTTGCCATATATGGCGAAGGTCATTAGCTGGCCATGAGGTTCTAGCAGCTCCATCTTAATCCGCGTTACATTAACCGATTCCTCCATGGACCACGTTAATTGGGATGGTTGCAGGGCATACAGACTGGAGGAGCTCAAGGTGCTGGGCATTAAAAGACGTCGTGGCCTCTGGACAAACTCCCCAAGGATCTGCAGCTTGGTGAACACCACTTGGTGCTCCTGCAGGTGTTCCTGTTCCTCGCTTATCAGGCCGCAACTCTCCACAGTGGAACCTGTGCAGGCGAACAGACCACACAGCCGGATGGCACTGTACTGCTCCTCCTCGTACCGCCTCTGGCCAACCCAAACACCCAATCTGTAGTTATATTCCTGTTGGGTGCCCACCAAGGTCCAAGTGGCCCGGAACTCGCAGCACAAGTCCTCCTGGCATATCCTCTTGTCCACCGAACTTCCCTGAACCATGGGCAACTCCCAGGTGGCAAAGTTCTTAAGTTCAGGTTGCTGCAGGAGTTTCAGTTTCACTGGAGTCGTCCTTTCCGACTCCAAAATCTCATCCGTGGCTATCGGCTCGTCGGGATCGAGGGGAACTTTAGCCAGAAGCAACTTCCTCTGGCCCTCCAGTTCATCCGCGATCATAAGTCGCGCCAGAGCGCCCTGTTGACCTGCGTAAATTCCACTGCCACTTATTCCACCCTGCGGAAGGCTTGCTCCGGAGGCCAGGAGGTTCACCCGATTGGCCCACGCCCATCCCTGCTGGAATTGGGAGGCTGCCAAGAAGTGATTAATATAATTCAATTCAATAATCCATTATTATTAATCACCTGTGAGGAAGGGCAGCTCCGAGTTGAACATTTTGGTGACAATCACATGGCGGATGCCCAGTTGCTCCACCAAGTCCTGGGCCGGCGTATAGAAGAGCATGTCGAAGCAGATGAAATGACCGAAGGTCACATTGAAATCCGTTGTAAAGGTTGCTTTTTCAGGGGATTCCGTTCGATTGGTGGATGGTTCCAAGTAAAGATTCCACTTCCTATAGCGCGATATCACCGCTCCTCGTCTGTCGAACACAACATTGGTGTTATGAATCGAATAGCCGCGACTGGAACATGTCTCATCCGCAGTGCAATGCTCTGCAACACGCTCCTTAACATTGACCACCAGATAGGTGCTATATTCCCTGGCCGCACAGGCCAAAGATCTCAGGAATGTTGCTATCTCCGGATCATCACCCACCTGCTCATCACACAAACTTTGCTCCGTAGATTTTGGCACAGCAGTCAGGGTAATCACACTATTTAGTGTGGCCTCCGGAAAGACTATGATGTCCGTAGTGCCATTGCCAGAAGCCATGATTTCCAGATAACCAGCCAGATTCGCCTCCAACAGTTGTTCCGAAGTGCCACCCATAATCGCCGGTCGATACTCCACTACACCAGCTATATAGAATGCATTCTCAGTGGAATTGACATCAGCCAAAAGCAAAGTAAAACCGAGGAGCCAGAGAAATCGACGGTGGAATGCAGCCATGGTGTTTTTAGTTCAACAATCGCAAACCGACTGATCCCAATCCGGTTCTCCACCTTTCATACTAGCTCTGTATACACATATATACATATACATATATATATATTTATTTATTTTTCCCACGGCATATCAGGTCTCGCCTGATTTACTATCTAATCGCATAGATCGGTAATAAGTATGGTCAAGTCAGCAGATTTGTGCGTGCCAAGATTTTTGCCAACTAAAGTCGAATTTTGGGCTCTTTTTGAAAATATTACAAGCATAAAAGATACCTTCAAACAATGGTTTTAATCAATTCTACAATTTATAACGTATCTTTTATGTTTTCGGATTTTTATAGCCGCATTCCAACTGCTCTTCTGCTGTTCCCACGCCAGCTGTGCACTCATTCTTGTAGTAATTACCATAAATGCCAAAGGTCAAGGGGTGTTTGACCTCCAGGGATTTGCTCAAGGCAAATCGCACTTGGTGGCTATAAAGTATATATAATTAATTAATTTATATATATTTAGTGGATTCCAACTCTCCTCTCTTCAGAGATCTGTTTTTGTGACCACTCAAATTGGCTGCGCTCCAAAGGCAGAAGATTATCGAGCAGAGTATCGGGAAACAGAAGGAATTTCCTTGACTGCGGATACGTGACCCCAATCTCCAGATGGGTGAAGGTCACCAGCGGCCTCTGTAGGTCAGGCAGCAGCTGACCACTATCATCTATTGAATTCCCAGAGCAGGTGAACAAACCACAGTTGCGAATATAGGTGACATCCAACCTATTGTCATAACGCCAACCCTCGTAGATGCCCACTCGATAGCTGTAGTTACTGGTGTTACTCGACGGATTCCTCAAGGATCTCCAGGCCAGATCGAAGTGACAACAGAAGCCACCGTGACACAGAATCTGGCTAAGATTACCCGTTTCTCCAGCGTCGATTTTCACCTTCTCCACTGCGTCCGTGATAAATTCCAGATCCACTATTTCCCACAGTGGGATCACTTGCTCCAGCAGCCAGCAAATTCACATCGTTGCCATAGGACCAGCCCATCTGGATCTGAACAGCATTTGAAGGGAAAATACCATTAGCCATTAAGTAGAAATTAAAACCATTGAATTGGCCACAGGTTTAAATATTCCAAGAGCAGATTGCAAGCATTACCCTCTTGAACATTCCGCATGGAGGACACTCTATCTCAAGGGTTTCGTGAGAGCCATCAATTAGCAATCACTCGACCCAGTTAATGGGCCCGTGTCAGTGAACTGACCCACTTTTTCACCCCTTTCTCGGACTCACCTGTGAGGAAGGGCAGTTGGGAGAACCATATGGCCGGATACACAAAGTCCGTGACTCCCTGATCCACCAGCTGATGAGCAGGTGTGTAGAACAGGATGTCGAAGCAGATGAAGTGCCCGAAGGTGACCCCAAAGTCCGTCTCAAAGGTGCTCAACTCCGGCAGGAAGGTGCTGTTCTTGGCTTCACCGTACAAATGAACCTTGCGATACCTGGACACCACCACTCCCTGGCGATCGAAGACCACATTGGTGTTGAAGACATTCAGTCCGTTGGAGGCACAGGGCCTCGTATCCTCGGGAACATCCTCGCACTTCTGCTTCTCGGTGAGATTGATCACAACGTATTTGCTGGCATTGCGAGCCGCACATGAGAGGGTCACCAGAAAATCCTCGAAGTAGGTTGCATTTGGATCACTCAAACAAGGGCTTATCTGATCCTCGGGACTGGGCACAAAGGTCGTGGGACCCATGACGTTAAGAGTGCTCTCTGGGAACACAATAATGTCCGGAGAAGTGGCATTCTGCGAGCTGATTATCTCCAAATAGCCGGCTAGATTGTTGGACAGCACATTGGACGGCTTAAACTCCACCACACCAGCTGTATAGAAATCTCTCTTGAAAAGTGAAACCTGAAACTCCAAACGTGAGTGCATTTTTATGTAGATTCAGTTCTTAACACACCCACCTGCTGACTCAAGTTCAGCATTAAACCTAGGGTTAAACCGAAGAGGAAAAACTCCCAATAATTCTTCGCCATTCTTGTTGGCCAGTTCGAATTGTCAAATGTCTTACCACCTTCCAAACTTTGCGGCTTTTATAGTAATTTTCAACAGAAACGTGTTAATCTTATCTGCCCAAAAACATGTCAAAAACAAATGCTGTCTGGACTTCGATGAATAAATGGTCCCATATTCGAACTAAAATGACAACAATAAATGCTAATATATGATTTATGAACTAACTAAGCTCCAAAAATATGTTAGCATGAAATTCCTAATTTAGAAATAGCTTGCAGATATGCCAATAAAAAAACTCCAAAGGAAACTCATGTTTTAATAATCAAATTATATGAAGTAGCAACTTAGACAGTTGCACTTAAAATTAAGCCCACAAGTATATATCAATTTAATAGACTGGTGTTATCAACTAGGTTACCTTCTTATCACCGATGACACGTGACTTTTTGATGGCTAAAGTGCAAAATATTTTCTTACATAAATTAATAGTTTAATACTATTAAATAATATTAAAAGTAATCGTATAAATTAGATCGATTATCAATGCCCAGTTTGCCCCAAATGAATTAAACACCAACTTTATTTGCTCAAGATTCATTTAATAATATGTGAATATAAGAAATTATAATACACGAATATTCACCAATATGTGATATTTATAAACACTTTTTTATGCCTTTAAAATACTTAGGAATTTATTATCATCGAAATGATAGTACGGACAAGATGATGCGTTTTCGGCAAACCTTTCGACTTTTATGAAATTGGATTGCTTGAGAGCCGTTTTCAGAGCGGTTCTTTGTCCCACATAGAAATTCAAGCATTTCGAATGCTTTTGATGGGGAATAATGCTGTCCAGCTCCTCTATGCGATCCGAGATCTTTTGCTCCAAAACCAAACGTTCGGAATTGTAACTCTCGAAGCCAAATCGTAACTCGAATTTATCCACTAGCCGGCTGTTATTATTATTCAATGCCGTGCGGATTTTTGAAATCCAGTTGAGAAACTCGGTGTTATCCTTCCAGTTTCCACTGAAGTTCTCCAAGAAACTTTTTAGTTTCTTCGTCACTTCTGCATCAATTTCAGCAATTCCTTGTTCGGCAATTCCCTGTTGAAAATATTTAAATATGTTTGATCCCTTTAAGCTAATAACAAATGTACTTGAGCTGTTCCTTGTGCAATAACGAATCCCAGCAGAAAAAGTGTCCATATCCAAGTCATTTTCTAAAGTTTGATGTATTTCAAGTGTTTCTTTAAGAATAACTGAAGATTTTGGAGCAGCAACTACGCCTTTTTATACACGAACATGGAATTTTTTTTAATTTAGATAAGAGTAAGCAGCCAAATTCCGTAAATCGGAATATTATTATTTCATTAACTTTACCAACTTTCGTCACATTGCTATCTAATTCATTATCTGCTCAAGTGAAAATTCCCACTAAACAAAGCCTAGAATTTCAAAAATGGTGAATAATCTAAAACAAGGAAAACACACGTCTTCACTAAGTTGCTAAACAATTTGTTGCATACCTAAAAAGCAGAAATAAATAATTACCAACAAGTCGAGAGCATTTTTTATTAAATTGTTATAATATAAATACTGTTCATATCGAGCATTAGATGTACAAAAAAAAATTGATCCTCAGATATCTGTATCTGTATAAAATGCCTGAGAAATCCGTGTTGTTTTGGATTTCTAATTTGCCTTACACTTTAACCTATCCTGGCAATTGCCAGGATAATCAGCGGCAGCGCGAGCCAACCCCCAAGGATTCTAAGTCTCGCAGATCCACTTCTGTAGCCGCAGGTCAGCTGCTCCTCCGCGGTGCCAACACCAAAGGTGCACTCGTTGTCGTAGTAATTTCCGTAGATGGCAAAGGTCAGCAGGTTGCTCACCTCCTGCGATTCCTTCAGGCCAAAGCGCACTTCTTGCACATAGCTAAGAATCATGGATAACCCAGAATATAATATAAAACTTAGAAATAACACGTTCCTTCTGATAACTCACCTATCTTCCGTGGGCTTCCGCTGGGACCATTCAAACTGGCTGGGTTCCAGGGGCAGCAGACTGTCCTGCAGGGTGTCGGGAAACAGGAGGAACTCCCGCGACTCTGGATAGATGACGGCGATCTCCAGGCGCGTGAAGGTCACTCGGGACTGCTGAAGCTCACCCTCGGTGGGCAGCAGTTTGCCACAATCATCGATGGAGTCGCCGGAACAGGTGAACAGCGCACAATTACGTACGTAATTGGCATCCACGTTGTTCTCGTTGCGCCAGCCATCGTAGGCACCCAATCGATAGCTATAGTAGCTGCCATTCTCCGCCGAGGTTCCCAAGGACCGCCACGCCAGGTCAAAGTAACAGCAAAAGCTGCCCTGGCAGATGGTTCTATTGATAGCTCCACTAGTGCCCGTGTCCAACTGCAGCACCTCCGACTCGTAGTTCTCCAAGTAATCCCGCTTCATGTAGAAACTCGAGCTTGAGGCAACCTGGCGGCTTTGGATCTCCGGCGCGCTCCTCCTCACACGTTGCGGCTGGGATCTGGTGCGAGTGTACTTGGGCACCTGGGCCACATAGATGGCCCGCTGGCCGGAGTCCTGGCGCATAACACTGGTCAGAGTGCCGGAGCGTCCGTGATAAATGCCCGATCCACTATTTCCAATGGAGGGACGACTGGCTCCAGACGCCAGGAGATTCACATCGTTGGCATAGGCCCAACCTTGCTGCGTCTGAACAGCTGTTGAGGAAAACATTTAACAAATATTAGACATGGTTATCCTTAAGAATTTTGCCCGTTTTCTCGATTCATTTTAGTGTTCTGAAACATTCGCGTGGTAAGAGTAAAAAGATAAGGCCGCTACAATGCAAATTAGACGCGGATTATTTGCCTACTTTTTGACTTGTATGTAGCTGCGGCGATAAGAGCTAGTTTATAATTACAAGCTATTGCTGTGCTGCCTAATCACCTGCCATTAGCGACTTTTTAGTTTTTACAGCCTGATACCAACACATAATCGCGTCCAGGCACTCCATCTCGAGAGCTGGCGAGAGCCATCAATTAGCAATCCATTGGCGGCGATAAGAGACACATGTCAATGAACTAGGCCCCACCTTTCCTTATCACCCGTGTCCATGTCTATGTCTTACCCGTGAGGAAGGGCAGTTGGGAGAACCACATGGCCGGATACACAAAGTCCGTAATACCCTGCTCCACGATGAGCTGATGGGCGGGTGTGTAGAACAGGATGTCGAAGCAGATGAAGTGCCCGAAGGTGACCCCAAAGTCCGTCTCAAAGGTGCTCAACTCCGGCAGGAAGGTGCTGTTCTTGGCTTCACCGTACAAATGAACCTTGCGATACCTGGACACCACCACTCCCTGGCGATCGAAGACCACATTGGTGTTGAAGACATTCAGTCCGTTGGAGGCACAGGGCCTCGTATCCTCGGGAACATCCTCGCACTTCTGCTTCTCGGTGAGATTGATCACAACGTATTTGCTGGCATTGCGAGCGGCACACGAGAGGGTCACCAGGAACTCCTCGTATAAGGTGGCATTGGGGTCGGTCAAACAGGGGTTTATCTGATCCTCGGGATTGGGCACAAAGGTGGTGGAGCCCGCGGAGTTCAGGGTACTCTCGGGGAACACAATGATGTCGGTGGCACTGGCATTCTCAGAGTTTATGATCTCCACATAGCCCGCAAGGGAGTCCGACCACGAGGACAAGCTGAGGATCGACTGTTGGAACTCCACCACTCCGGCCGTATAGTAATCCGATTCGGTCAGGGCCGCCTGAAAATTGCGATAAGCATCAAGACCAATCCATCTAATTGCCAATTGAAAACCCCACCTGCTGACTCATGCCCGGCATTAGCGCCAGGATTAGTAGCACCATGGAAAGCCACCACCAAGTATTTGACATTTCGTATGGAGCCTGAGTATCGCTAATGACTGGCACAGCCTCAGGCATGGAGCCTTTTATAGTCGCCCATCGGAGTGGCAGGCATTTACCGGGAACTACTTAATCTTATCTTGGGCTCTGGTCGCCGAACATCGAATGGTTCGCTCTTTGTAGTGCTGCCCATATTTTAGATGCAATATGGGTGAGCATGAGTGGAAAGATGAGCCTAAATCAAAAGAAACCATGTCAGATATTCGAGTATATGATAGGAATACAACTATTAAATGACTAACTATTGAATTTTCTTCTTTTTAAAATAACATTTTAGAAAAGTCCACCAACTGCACATAGCTAAGAAATAATCCAAAAATGATAGTTTCGTACTAAAAAGCCAGTAAAAGGCTAGAATGCCAGATTGCCAGCACCAGAATGGCTAAATCGCCAATTTCTAAAGGTCTTTTTATGGGTTATTCTGGCTTTGTTCTACTCCGGGAGTCATGTCCGCCAACCGTGAGCATGACTAGTGGGTTCGCCGCGATGTACATTGGACTGGGACTGCGCTTGGGCCAACTATTTTGCCGGCAGTCTTATCGCCACACCCCAGACCCCAGACTATCCAAGTCCGATGTTCTCTCTACAGACTTCTTTATCAATTGATTTCTCTCGATTTTTAGTACGACATTGATTTTTATTTGCGCCTCTTAAATGTTTACCATCCATTACCGCAATTGGCAAAATAAATGTTAGAAATTAGAGTATCTAGGCTGCCTTTGATTTTATTTTTATAGGCCATAGGCCGGTTTCTTTTCTTATGATGAAATTATCAATTATCGCATTTATTATGAAAACGTCTGGATCATAAATGTTTGGAGGTGAGTGCTCTGTATCTTAACTATGTACATATCCAAATTGATCCACTTTTATCGGAGACTTGCATTGACAATTTCGATTTGATGTCGTGTTATCAGAACATTTATATAGCTGTCCGAAATGTTATCTACACATTTCGATGCTATCTGCAATTACCTGTAGCTATTGTGGCGAATAACACTTGTCGACAAGATAAGGAAATGTTTTGCTTAATGATTTAGGCATTAATTTGTTGCCTACATACTAACTGAATTAAATGCCAGTTTGATAAACAATGGCTAAGTTAATTACCATAAATTTCATTCGAAAAAGCACATTAATTCTGTTTAGTTTTGTCTTTATGCGCTATGCTATTGTCAAGTGCTATGCAAAGTTATCCGTCAGCAATGGAAAAATGCTGCTGGTGGCTAATTTAGGCCACAATCTCTGGCCCACAAAGCACTTGACTTGCCGTTCCGTTCCGAGTCGACATCATTGCCCCACTTTGAGCATTATCGGGTGTATTCAGTTGCCATAAATATGCTGCAGCATTTATAGTAGTAGATCTCTTTGCGTGCCAAGATAATCCCCATTCGCAAAATCCCAATCCAAATCCCAAAACGTGCAGTCATCCAGTCATCTCCGAACTTAATGCATTTCCATACGCTCCACTGCAGAGTGAAAGCCCAAGACCCCGGAATAAGGCGTTCGCCTTCACGGCATGGATGCAGCATAAAAAAAAATAAAAATTCGGGGGAACTCCCCTAACAAAGTCTACTCGGCAATCCTTTCCGCTTCCTTTCTTTTTGCAGCCCACATCGCTCCACTTATGTATGTATGTATGCCCCTCTCGTCCTGGCAAATTGATTTGCGGCAAAAGCAAAAGCAAAAGTGCGCAAAAACTTTGGCCAACTGAGGAGCAGGAAAAGAGGGAGAGAGAGAGAAAGAGAGAGAAGAAAAAAAGAATAAAATTAAAAAATAATGTTTGAAAATGTCTTGGTCATATATTTTAAATACGAGAATTTACCCAAGGGAGTTCAACCGTGCACGCACACACACACTCACGCACACACACACAGAAGACTGTTACCTGCTCATTTTATGCGCAAAAAGAAACGAACGGTAAAACACGTTAAAAGCTAAGACGAACTCCCAACAAAAACAGCAACAAAAGCCGACGTGGGAGAATGGGAAGAAAGCGGAGAGAGAGCACAAAAACGTTGAATGAGAATTCGAATGCTCACAACAAGGATAACTGGATGCTCTTTCAGTGCAGTGAATAACAGACGTTCCATCGATTTATTTCATCGATAATATCGATCTTATTTCGTTTTAATACGCAATCAGTTGTGTTGTAAAGTTTAATACACTTTATAACACATCATACGACCAATCACACAAAAGTAGCCACAGCAACAAAGGCTCAGATGGTTAGATACTGGCTCTCAAGATATTTGATTTATGGTTTTATATCCGTTCATATCATTTATATACCATAAACTTTGATAGCGGCTTGACTGATAAAATATCTGCCATCACACTCAACATTTTTTTATATATATGTTTGAGGCGCAAATGTTTCAAAATATTCCACGTGCCGCTTGGCAGTTAGAGTATCCCTTTAAAGATGGAAAAACGGCGGCAGCTTCATTTAGTTTTTGGCCTGCTTCACATATGCATATACACATACTTATGTGCGCATGTATGTATTTCAGGGGGTGTGTGTGCTTGTGTGTTTGCGCATTTGTGTGTGTGCGGCATTCGTTGCTACTTATGTTTAAGCTTCGTATTTAAGCTTTTTGCACGATTTCCTCTAACAAATGGATTTTCACTTGTTGCCCAGCCAGACGAACGAAGTCATCACACACAACCACACACACATTAATATGGGATCTGCACTGAGCGAAATTACTGCTGCGTTAGTTTTTAGCTTGCAAAAGTGCAACAATATGCTGTCTTCTATTTGGAATGCACTTTTTTAAGGTGCCTAGTCAATAGCTATTTGTGTGTATTTCGGTATTGACTTTATTTTAACCACTATTTTCTCGCAGTGTTTGAGTGCGAGCCTTCCTTGCTGTCAGGCTCTTTTGTAGATCTGCTTCCTGGACCTCTTATCTCCGTTTTCCCTGACTAACAAATAATTTAATTTCTTGGGTCGTATTTTCTACGTATATTGGGCTTATTTCTAGCCATTTTGCCAGAGTCCTGGCCCTTTTTTTTATGTGCGGATAATCAGACCAGGACTTCGATGACCAGAAATGAATGAAGCGCTCGCTCAATCATTGATTAGTTAGGCCACAAAATCATATGTTGGATGGGATGTTATATGTTGGAAAGTTATATGTTGCTAAGTTGGCCTCGGGACTTGCGGCAGATTTTTGTCTGCTTGATTAATTGCAATTTTGTTGTGCCCTGAACCGTGCAATTTGTTAGCCAAAAAAAAGGAAGAAAGGCACCCACAGACACACACACACGCACACGCACAGACACATGCGTATTTGCAAACTAAAAAGTATTATTAATGATGCCCCAGTAAGGCAGTCAGTGTGCCTGCATTTGACATCGCTCATACGACGCGTTGTCTGAGATTTATGCCACCAACAGCGGCACTCGCCGAAAAGTGGCCATGGGTGTGAAGTGGGTCAGTGGCTGGCAAACTGGCTGTCTGATTAATCACAAACGCTTAAATCCGACAACAAACAACCGACAACACACTAAGCCACGCACACACAACAAGCCACAAAAACCTGTGACGAATTATTACGCATACGCACTCGGAAAATGAACTGTATGAAGTGAACTGTATGGGTGGAAAAGCTTGAGAAATTTGCTTACATGTGTGCGATTAGCCGCTTGCTGTGGCAGCACAAAGTTTGCCAAGGACAAAGTGGAATTGTACTCGAATCGAAGTAAGATTGCGATTAAACGTACTCCAAGTGCATCTACAAATTGAAACAAACTTGCAGTGGCCACTACAATAGTAAAGCTTGTGGCATGTCAAACGTGGCTAAGTTGCCAAAATGAGGTTATGCGAAAAATACTCGTCAAAAAGGTCCAAATATGGAATGTCATACCTCGCTGAGCTCGTAATTAAATTTCCAATCGAACTGTGTTCAAAAATTAGAACTCTTTTTTTTTCTCATTTTTTGCAATTTTGGATGATGTAAAAATTATCAGTATTTTTATCACAGCATTCGAAATATTGGTCCAAATATGGAATGCCATACCTCGTGGAACGCAAAGCTGCAGCCACCCAATCAAATCTAGCAAGAGTCTCTTTTAGAATCTGTCAACTTGAGGCAGTAGTGCCGTGTAATTGAGCTGCTATGTTAATCCTTTGTATCGGCAAACTGTCACTGCACCACTAAACTGGCTCATGCCAAACCATTGGGCCAGAGTTGGCCATGTCGGCCCTCTGATTTATGGCCATGTATGTGGCACGACCCCACGCCACCTGGCTTGGTTTAATGGCCTTAAACGCGATGGCTAATAAGTTTTGCCAGCCGAGCAAATGTCTGGCTGCACTGCTCGCACATATCCGCCAAAGCCAATGACTTGCCGTTTGGCTTTTGCTCCTCGAGATTTATTGACATATAAATTTAATGCCTCCCAGCCTCCCAGCCTCCGAGCCACGACCATCGACCAAGTCCAGCTCACAACAAAGTTAGGAGCAGTTGATTGAATGCGCTTTACTGCCTGGATTTCCGTTAGTAAATTGAAAAAGCTCTGGGGGAGAAAGTCGTACGTAAAACAAAATCTAAAAAAAAGGGGTGGAAAACGGAAAAAACTGGGCAAAAGAGAAGGACTTCAATTGAAAGTGAATCCTTTTGGCAGGACAACACCTTTGGGCAGCCAGCAATACATTCTATTTGCCGAATTAGGATTCGTTTGTAAATCGGTATTCGATTTGTGATAATTGAAGGCACCCAAATCGATTGGGCTGCTGCCTAATTGGTTTAGCAATTTGGCAAGATCGCAAAAGTGTGCCACAATTTCCTCGATTTGCAATTGCAATCTGGATGGCAACATAGAAATCAAAAACCTCTGAAAACTCAGATATGCTGTGTAAATAATTCGTACGCTAGCCTGTATAAATTAAAGGAAAATTAAATTCAACTATACTTTCAGACAGCCTTTCAAAAGACTTGAGACATTTTTTCCCCCCATTTCAGCTGGCTGCGTCTTGTGCACCTTTTTCAATGTCAGCGAAATGCAGCGAGGCAGATGGAAAGTTTGCAATTTGCCACCGATGCAGAGCACCGAAAATTTCCCACCGAAGGCAAGACAGCAATGGGACTTTTCAATAGACAGAATCAAGCGCCATTAGTTTGACTGATATCGAATGGTGGAGCGCAGGCTGCCTTGGTGGCATCGAATTGAATGGATTGGAATTGTATGGAATAGAATGGAATGTCAGAGCGCCATGCATGAACATGGATGCCCGAGACAGCCAGGTGAATCAGCCAGGGGAAATCAGCCAGGGGAAAATGGGGGAAAGACCAGCCATAAGTCAGTGGCAGGACGACAAGGACGACAAGGACTTGAAATTCAATTTCTTAGCTCATGAAACGGCGCCAAAGCCGCGACATTTCTCAAAACCTCGATGCTGCGGTCGTGACACAAATCCGAACACGAACACGAAAACCACTTTATTAAATACGAATATAATGCGAATTTGGCCAATAAATCACTAGATGTTTCATTCAATGGCAGCAAAGTGAATTCAATTATGAACAGCGAAATGCATTTATGCATTTGACCTACACGATTGAAATCTGTCATTTGATTAAATAAAAAATACGTATATAAATATTTGCCATTGGAAAACTTTGCTTCATTTAATTAAAGGCAGAAATATTTGTTTCCATTTCAATGAAATTCACATTTTAAGTTTAATTTGCAGTTCATCAGGGATGGCCAGCAATTTATACAATTTTGAAATTTCATTTAATTAAAGAACGTTTGATACATTTTGTCCAATCACATGTTAATTGATGTTTTTCAATAAGAATGAAAGACATGGCTACATTGAATTTTTAGTCCTATTTATTATGGAATTTTGTACACCTTTGTTTTCAAAATAGTTGCAATAGCATCTAAGGAGCACTCTTTAAATAAAAAATTCAAAATAATGAAATCTTTACCCACTTTAAATATAAACTTTATATCTAAACATTTAAATTTGCCGCATAAATCTCTTGGTAGCATTTGTTTAAGCCACTCTCGTGGCCAATTGCACATTATAAGCTCGTAATTACAATCACGAGGCCCGTTCAGCTCTAATTGGCAATATTCTAGGGGAATCCCCCCCAAATGCACCCACTATTCTTGGCCCAGCTTTTGCGCTTTCACCGCTTTTCACCGGTTTTTCCCTTTTCTTTGCCAACCACCTTCTTTTGCTGCTTCTCCTTTCGTCTGGCAAAGGTTCAATGCAGTTCGGTAAATATTATGCTAAATTGAGATAATTTGTTGGCTGAAATACACACACAGAAACACACACACACAGAGGAACACACAGACACGAAGCGTGTCTCCATTTTGGCTCCTGGCGTGTCCTTGCCATGGCTAAAATGGATTTGCATGTAAATTTGTTTTCGCCTTATAGTCGCAAATTTTTTGCTCGATTTTGCACATTCTCTAGATTTCTATCGTAATTGGCGGCTTGTTATAGGCAATACGTGGGTGGCTGCGGGCGGGAAAAGGGTGTGGAAAGGTGGAAAGCGAGAGCGGAAAATCTGGGGGAATATCGGCGCACAACTGTGTGGAAAAATCTTTTCGCACACAGACTAGCTGCAGTTATGCCATTTTATTTTCTTTCTTTCATTTTTTTTTTGGCCGGATGTATCAGCGGCAGTATCCTTGTCGATTGTGTCACTTCTTGATTCAATTTGCAAGCTTCGTTTTTATTTTCCTTATTTTTCCAGGGACTTGTAGTTTTTTTAAGTAAATATGTAAAAATTAAATTAAAAAATTACTTATTTAACAAGTAACATTGAAGATGAAACATTAAATTTGCAATATTGAATTTGCAACATTAAACTTGCAACATTAAATTTGCAACATTGAATTTGCAACATTAAGCTTGCAACATTGAATTTGCAACATTAAACATGCAACATTGAATTTGCAACATTGAATATGCAACATTGAATGTGCAACATTGAAATCGCAACATTGAAAGTGCAACAATGAATTTGCAACATTGAAACATAGGCAACATTAAACTCAAAACATTAAACATAAACAAAAGTTATTTTGTATACATTGTAATTTACTTAATTTACATAATTTTACATAATTAATGTAATGTAAAAAAATTTAGTCCACCAACACTTACAATTCCCAATCAGTTCTGACTCAATCCTCATGGGATAGGCGCTCTGACAGCTCATCGATCAGTTGACCGGAAGTTATGATGTGGTAGTAGAAGTAGTAGTATGTGTGTTTGTGTGTTTGTGTGTGTGATAGTCGTTCCAGAGGCCATGTGGACATCCCGTCGTCGATCTGGATGCAGTGCACCATGGACCGGACCAGGTATGTTCCACACTTAGGAGGTAAAGTATTATATTATTATATTATTATATTATTATATTATTATATTATTATATTATTATATTATTATATTATTATATTATTATATTATTATATTATTATATTATTATATTATTATATTATTATATTATTATATTATTATATTATTATATTATTATATTATTATATTATTATATTATTATATTATTATATTATTATATTATTATATTATTATATTATTATATTATTATATTATTATATTATTATATTATTATATTATTATATTATTATATTATTATATTATTATATTATTATATTATTATATTATTATATTATTATATTATTATATTATTATATTATTATATTATTATATTATTATATTATTATATTATTATATTATTATATTATTATATTATTATATTATTATATTATTATATTATTATATTATTATATTATATATATCATATCTATTCTCGAAACATCTTATATGATAAGTTTTATAAGATTAAGTTTGCTATGATTATGTTTTATATAATTAAGTTATTATATTATTATTAGGTTAAGACAGTGAAGTGAATATGCAGGCTACTTATTTAAATTATAGGCTTATATATTTATATGAATATCTTTTACATCTTACTTATGTATCTATTTATTTTCGAAACATATTTTATATAAATAAGTTTTTTATGATTAAGTTTTCTATAACTAAGTTTTCTATGATTTAGTTCTATTTGATTAAGTTCTATAAGATTACGATTTTAAATATTAAGGTTCCTATGATTAAGTTTTCTATAACTAAGTTTTCTATGATTAAGTTCTATAAGATTAAGATTTTTAAAATTAAGGTTTCTATGATTAAGTTTTTCTATGATTCCAGATCCAGATTTGTGGAATTGCAGCCAAACTGAATTATAAATAACCAAGACAATTGAACAGCAGTAAAAACTATTCACTAATGTTCCTATTTTACTAATTTGTATATAGTGTTATCTTAAGAATATTTCTCCACCCTGTGATGTTGCAATATTATGATGTACGGATTCTTCACTAAATAAATATTAATAAATAAAAAAAAGTCAACGCGGATAAACTTTTAGAAGAAACTTATTTGGGGAATTAATCGATGGCATTTTGTGTACCTGCAGTGTTTTGCCGTGATTTGGCGAGATTTCTGTGCGGCAAACGAATAAAAAGCGGGAATTTTCTGGTTCGGGAATTGCTTGAAGGACGACTTTTTTTGTTGGGGCATGCCACAGTGTTATTAAATATTTCGTTTGCTCGCCGCCATATATATATATTTATGTACATGTATATTGCGCACTTCTCGGTGGAACAATTCAGGAGCCAAATATGCTGTGCACTCGGCCCTCGTCCTTATTTATGGCATACTTTTCGAGCAGTTTCCGTTTTCTGGCCGAGCGGGACACACATTTGCATCCCCAAAGGAGAAGTCAGTGACCCAGGCAGTGGTGGATCCCGATCCCAAAAACCAAATTCCTTGCCCCAATCATAATAAATCGTATGATGCCGAAAGGCAAGTCGTGTGCGTAAATAGTCATTAAAAAGGGTCCTGAAACAGGACATGTACATATATGGACACGGACATGCTCACAATGCAATTAATTGTTTTGTTTATCGTTTTATCGGACAGTTTACGCTTGATTTGGCCCAAAGGCCAAAGCACTGAAATTACTTATACTCGGATAGGATAACATTCTGCGATTGTTTTGCTTTTTTGCCCATCAAGAGATGGCCTGTGCAATGGAGTGTGTCGCAGGATCTGAAGTCCTGATGACACAACTTTCGGCAGCTCAGGAGTTCCCTAAAAATGGGAACAATGTATTGTGCAAATTTTCAGGCCAGCCTTTTCTGTTCAAGCTAACTCAGTTAATAACGAAATTAACTCATTAACACTTTCCTATTCCTTGGTCCTTGATCCTTGGCCTTTTCCAGCGTCCTCGAAATGTGTCTGCGCGCGGTTTTTACCGCCAGCGATTAGCGGATGGGCGAATTTCACAGTATCTGTATCCGCAGTTGTATCAACGAATTCAGAAGTTGGGCGCCGCGTGGTCATTTGCATATTTCCATTTTGATGGCGGCCACAGGACACCGAAATGAGGATAATAATGCGAGCCATTACACATGCCGAAAAGAAAAAGGAGAAAAAAACGCGGACTTAGTGCGAAATGGGGGCCAAGCGCACATAATGCGCTTTTCAAAACTAATATGAAAATAATGTGGGTTGCTTTTTGGGCGGTCGCTGGATTGTGGGTGGTGGGCGGTGGGCGGTATTCAATGCCATCAAGGAGCAAGGACGTCCCTGCATTGTGCCTGTATCTGTGTGTAAATTTATCCGCCTCAATGCGTTTGTGTGTGTGTTTGCGAAGTTCGAAGGACACTTCAGCCAGTGCATGTGCATAAATATAGAACAATAAAGTAATAACAGACAGTTCAAATCGATGGCTCAATCGACTGGAGGTCTCTAAAAATACTCCATACCTACGGATATTTGTATAGAGCATTTGCTAGCATTACCATAAATGTGTGATTTACACAACCTACGTATGTATAGGTAATGTGCCTGAAAGTAGGCAATGAAGTGCATCATTCGTTCAATGCTTCGTCTTGCCGTTGAAACTAAAGTTCATGCCAAATATGTCAGTATATTAAATGCCAAAACTCTTGAAATCCAATCAAGTTCTACGTTATTTATTGCCTTGAAAGCATATCGACGTTAGGTGACATGGAATATATACCTAATCCCTGGCTTCCGCAGTCACGATGCACCCAGTCATCCAGTGGCATAACCCGATTAGATCCTGCCCATTCTGGCCATTCTAGCCATTCTGGCCATCCTTTCCGCCCTTTGAGCCCCCTTTGTCCCACTTGCCCCTCAATAATGGAGTCAGCAATAAAATGCAACAGGAAATGAAATATAAACGCTCGCAGTGCAATCGTGTGTAAGTTCTGGCAATGGCATTATTATATGGCGCTGGATTCCCCCGCAGTTTGAATGAATTTCCTTCCACCCGCACTTCCCCTTTCATTCGTTGCTGCAATGGAAATGGAAAATTGTTAGCATCATCAACACGTAGCGTTGACGTGTTGAAAATGCAGAAAATTATAGCCACACATTCAAAAAGGTGATTCCATGTTGTTGATTCCATGGTCCATGTGGAAATCGGGGAACGTGAATGGCCTTGCCAATAAAATGCTTTTCAATTTCTACACATTTGATGAACGCAACAAAAATGTACGTTTAACTTTAATAATCTTGCATATAATTCGTACATTTCATGGCGCGTTTTCCGACTCGAGTTTCCTTGAAAATTGCGGCTTGCAAATCGAGTTTTTTGCTTTCTAAATTCTGCTCTTTGATTTTTCGCTTTTTCTATATTGCCAATTGGTTTGCTATTGAGTGACACTGTTGCTTAATTTACCATGGCGACATTGTATATTTCCATTTTATTAAAACTTATTTGCTGGATTTTCTGAATCTACTTTACTTTGCTACTAACTCTGATTTATACACCAAAGCTTTCATAACTTTCTATATATATATTTCATTGCCATACTTCTGATGGCCTTACATTTTTTCCACACTTTTGCCTGTTGCAGCTGGTTATGGTTAATATGTCGCTATTTTTTTGTGGTTTTTATGTAAATTAATTGAGATCTTGTTGTCTGTTGGCGGTGCGGTTGTATAAATACTTTTATTGGCATCGTTGTGGTCGTTTTACGCGTTTTTTTAACTGTTTGTTTTGGACGCTGTTTTTTATGTTTCATTTGTATACACTGCATGAAAACAGGGACATTTGTGCTCTTTAATTTCTATATTTCTATATAAAAAATGATAGCTGCAATTAAACAGCAAAAGACAGAAGCCCTTTTGTGTAGTTTAATTTCATTTTCTAAATTAGACTTTAAAGTGCTGGCTTAAATGTAATTGCTACGTGTTTATTTAAAAATGTATCGCATACATATTAAAATCCATACATATTTAATCAATTAAATCTATTTTTTCGCGTGTATCTGCTAGTTTTCAGTTACTGGCATTTTTTTGTCGATGGTGTAACCACTTGTGGTTAGAAAGCCTGTTGCTGTTGAACGCTCGTCTGCCGCTGCTTCCCGTGGCATTTTATTATTATTTTTTAGATATTAGCTTGCCCCATGTGATTGTCCTCCGTTTTGTCCTGCGGGCTTTGTAACCTGTTACCAGTTACCAGTTAGGAGTTACCAGTTAGCAGTTACCTGGTTTCGCAATTGCCCGTCTGCGTTTGACTTCATTTCGGTTTTTAGCATAAAAAACGCGTTAAGGACACACGCGGTCAGCGGCATCGTTAGCTTCTCCACCTGGGCGTTTCGCCTCCGTAAGTATGCCACATAAAGTTAAAATCTTAAAAAAAAAAAAAGGAAAAGCCATATGCTTGGCGCACAAACAAATGAAAGAAGTCGTTGGAGCGGGGGGTGGTGGAAATCCGAGGGGCGGAAAAGTCGACGAACAGCAAAGGAAATGAAGAAAAACTTGATTTATTTTTATGTGCTCAGCGATGCGGCAAGGCGAATGGAGTGGGCTGTTGAGGGGATGGGCTGGGTGGCTTTTCCATTCATACAAATGCTACGTGCGTAATGACCAGGCACACACACACACACACACACAGAGAGACACTCACACAATCACAATGCTCACTAGCGCACTCACACTCCCACGCACTTGAAGTTAAAGAAGTTCCACGTTGCGTATACGTAATCATATTCTTTCTTATTTTTATTTTGGTTTCGGCCCCGGTTTTGCCCACTCCTGCTAAATAATACATCTGCATGCACGTATATACATATATATTTTATATATATATACATATATATGTATATACCTGAGCAGACTTGCTGAGTTTCCGGCTGCGTGGACAAGTGGCCAAAAAAATTGGGTCTCCCAAATCGATGGCAATGGGCCACTACAAAGGAAGTTCGCTGAATGCGGCGGCAGTTTGCTGGTTAAGTCGCTGAAGTTATATACATATATTAATTATGAAATGATTCACTTTATGCATTCGAAAACGTAGTTGTTAAACATTTGCATTCGCTTTATGTACTCGTATACTCTCGCTTGGGAAATGTTATCCGGATTGCTTGCCCACTTAAAGCCGCAAATGTTTGGCCAAATCGGCAGACAATTAGAGGATTGCATTCTGGCAGCGACCGAAAACCAAAAGTTGTGGCCAGCTAAGTCTGGTAAATATGGCAAGATACTTTCCACCTCCCCCTCCCCCTACACCACCACCTCCACACCCCTCACAATCGTGTTTACAATACATTTTAATAAAGTCAAAATGGGCGTTTGGCTGTGTGCGAAAGGGAGAGGGCGAGCACAACGAGCGAGTGAGATGGGGCGTGACTCCAGTCCGGATGTGTGTTTGTATACATATGTACATACACATGTGTGTGTTTGTGTGCCAGGTGAGCCCGGCGGGAACATAATAAAAATATGAAAATCAAGTGAAATCATTTCCATTCAAATTCAAATGGCACAGCAGAACGGCAAGGGCGCAACTTGTGGGGGCGTGGCAATCTGGGGAGCTGTGCCAGCTGAAAACTGATATTCAATTCAATCAGTTCTGCCTGAGACCTCAGGGAAGTGACTGTAGCACTGGCGTGGCGTGGCGTGGCACCGAAGGTGGCGAAAAGGTAACTGCACAGAAAAAAAACAGGTTATCAAATAACAACTTAAACAGAAACTAAAACAATAAATCAAAATTGAAAATGGAAAGCCACGCGTAACTAAAGAATTCGCGTGTCTAGAAATGCACATACATATGTAGAAACATAGCAAAGGAAAATGCTTGCTAACTTCTTATGCATAATATATGTACACATTCAGCATTGCGGAAGAATTCGCGTTTGTATGTTTTTTCCCCCTTTTTTTGCACTGTGTGGCCAGGAGAATGGTAATCGAATTGGTACCCAGTTCCGAATGCGGTTAGTTGCTAATGCGGCTACCTTCTCTGCGTGTGTGTGTGTGTGCGTCTCAATGACTGGAACTGATTCTGATTGAGAATCCTTCCTCGTTGCCGCCTCTCAACAGTTCGAAGTTGAAAAAAAAAAAACGAAAGGCCAAGAAAGTAGTAGAGAATCCAGTACGGCCAGATATTTTATGGGTGCGACGGCGGCCTTCACCTACACTTCACCACCTGTTATACATAAGCGCCACCCAGCCACCCACTCAAACTCCCCATTCATCAGCAACCCCCCACCACAGCCCCCCTCCTTGCGCTGGCAACTTTGCGCCTCCATTCACTTTAACAATAAATTTCAACAAATAAATCAAAATGTAACAGAAGCCGTGTGGAATTTTCAAGTGGCAGGTGCCACAGCAGCAACAGTAGCAACAGCAGCAGCACCCCGAACAACTCTGAGCCACCCTAAAACCACCCGTGGTGTCCCTATAGAGCCCCTAAAAAGCGGAGAGAGCTCAAAGTTTTTGATTTTTGTGCTAAAAAAAAAAAAGTGTTTACCAAGGCCTGGGAATCGAATTGAATGGCGGTAGATGGAAGGGGGTGGAGGGGAGTAATGAAAAAATAATGGTAAGAGGGGCTTCAAATAAATGGAGGGAAATTAAACAGCGGGGAGTGAAGGGGGAAAAGGGGGGGTGTTGGCTATAACTCTATTGCAAACAGCTTATGCCCCCAAACTCTGCACCAAAAACACGAAAATTAAGATGAAGTCAAGGAAAATTGCTAGATGAAACACGAAAATAAAGATGAAATCGAAGAAAATTGCTAGATAAATATGAATAACATTTAATAAGATCATAAAATAACAAATTAACCTTGAGTGGCTATACTTGTTTAAAATCAGGCAAACTTGAAACTCTTTTTCGGCACTTTATTTCACTTTTCTTAGGCACACTAGTTTTATTCGAATCCGAAGAAAGTTTATTTTTTACTTACTTTTTGGGCGGTTTTGTTGTTGTTGTTTTCTTCTTCTTTGACGGTGGGCGGAAGTTGGGGATGCGTGGCAGGTGACGGCGTGGCAGCAAGCAAGCAAATGATGTTAAATCGCACGGAAAGTCACAGCGTGAATCCTGTCCAGCAGGACTCTCCCGCGGAGAAGTCGTCGTCGTTGTCATTGAAGATGCTACATTGATACGTGAGTGTGTGAGCGTGAGTGTGTTTTGGCAGATTAGGATTTCCACCCGCAGCCCACTGGGTGGCGCCCCCCTGCCCGCCCTCTCCCCTCATCATCGGCCTTGGCTCATTATAAACGGCGGCCACTGTTGCATGGACTTCGACGGCGACGGCGACGTCGACGTCGCTACCTGTTGGAAATGCAAACAACGCTGGCAGAGGTCCTTGAAGCGCCTGCGCTGGAAGCAAATCTCCACAAGGTCGCACGTCGGCAGCTTGGTCGCCAGAGAGGGCGGGTGGGCGATGGGCGGTGGGCGGTGGGCGGTGGAATGCTGCCTTCATTCAAATAATACCCGACTCCAAATGGAGACCCACGAACGGTAGAGAATGTAACGGCCAGTTCGCAGGAATTGCATTCGATCTGCTGGATTGGAGCTGCTGTCAAAATTCTGGGAAATTTGCATCTGCAAAATCTGCATTAGTTCATCATTTGTTCTAGAAAAATGCCTTTTACCTCGATGCTTTTCGTCTGGCTTTAGGTTTCCCCCCATTAGCAGCCAGCTCTCAATTTGAAACTACAACTTTAAACAAATTCAACAAAACTTTTTGTGACACTGGTTTATTGTGGGATTTTGGCCTTATGAGGGCCATAATGCAGGCGGGATATATTTCAATAAAAATGATATACAATTTGTTTGTTTTTCATTTATATTGGTCCTCAGATAAGCAAAAAGTAAAGGGAAAAAAGCAGAAAGCAAAGAAAAGCAGAAAGTGAAAGCGGTAGAAGCAAAGTATTTCCAAGTATTATGACCCAGAGATTTATTACATTTCAATTGCTGCGTTGGGTAATCTAAAATACGATGATGCAGAGACAGCTGAGAACCCATAAAATCCAGAGTGCCGAGATAGCCGACGATGCGGAAGTCGTGGGACTGGTGGCATTGATCGGCTGCATGTGATCCAAATTGTGGGTGCTGGGTATTTCGGTGAAATAGTTGGCCCAAATGGCAAAGGTCAGCAGATCGTTTTGCGACTGTGCCAGTTTCAAATCGACCAATATGGGCTTACCCAGATTATTCGCCGCCTCTGGTGACTCACTCCATTCATAATCGGCCACCGAAACGGGTAGGAATAGGGCATTCAAGGTGCTGGGCATGATCAAGCGACGGCCACGAGGAGCAGCTGGAAATTTGCCCGAGATGCTCAGCTTGGTGAAATGGTGCGTATTGATGACCTCCTCGTTTTCCGGGAATATGTAGCCACAGCTGGCGGTACGCACATCCGTGCAGGCGAAAAGCGCACAAGCGGCCTGCTCGGTGCGATCCACTCCAATGACTGTCGTTTTGTTGCCCCAATAGACGCCGATCCTATAGCGATACGACTTGGCCTCACTGCTGGTCACCTCGTTCTCCGCGGGGCTGTTCACCTGCCGTTCGATGGCGAAGGAGCAGCAAAAGCTGCCATGGCACAACTGGCGTTCGAAACTCAGAAAGTCCTCGGGCAACAGTTCACTCTCGAATATATCCACATTGTTATCCCGGTAGGTGGCCAAGCCGGTCAATCTTGGCGTTTTCCACTGCGGCGTGAACAGCGGCGTAAACGTGGGCGAAAATTGGCCATGCTCCCTCTTCGGCACCTCCGCAATCAGCAACTTGGTGGTGGGCTGCTCGAATATCTCCGCCACCAGACGGCCACCGCGTCCTGCATAGATACCCGAACCGGAAGTGCGTCCAGCTGGCTTACTGGCATCTGCGGCCAGGACATTAACATCATTGCCAAATGCCCAACCCTCTTGCAGTTGCACGGCACCCAGGAATGGCAGTTCCGAGAACCAGTAGGTGGGATACACGATATCCGTGATGTTGTGCTCCCTCAGCAATTTCACTGCCGGATCATAGAACAGCATGTCAAAGCAGATGAAGTGGCCAAAGGTAACGCCAAAGTCTGTGCTAAATATGGATATATCCGGCGTTCGCAACACCGATGTTGAGTCATACTCGTGCCGCCACAAATGGGATTTCCTGTACCGCGAGATTATCCTGCCCCTTCGGTCGAACACCACATTCGTGTTGAAGTAGCGAACTCCAGTCGAGGGACAAGGATTGAAGGTATCGGAACCAGCTCCATTAGCGCACAGCTCCTTCTCCACCACGTTTATGACCACGTATATGCCATTAGCCCTCGCCGAGCAGGACAGTTCGATGAGGAACAGCTCGTAGTCCGTTTGGTAGCAGGGCGTTATGTTCTGGTACTCGTGGGGCACAAATGTGGCCGTTGCCTGGCTATTGAGTATGTGCTCGGGAAACACTATGATGTCCACATCACCCACTTCGCGGATGATCTTTTGAAAGGATTCCGAAGCTAAGGTGGTGCGTGTCCGTGCCGAATTGCCCACTGGCTCGATGTGCTCCACCACTGCTGCCGTATAGGTGAGATCTTCCGGCTTGGAAAGCTATGGAGAGAATATGAATAATATTTTGAAATATTACGTATACGACAGGGTGAACCAATTTCTCGAATTCTCATGGATAACTCTAGAGTTATAAGTACTAAATCCACATTTACCTGATCCGAACTGCTGAAGAGCGCTGCCAAGAGCAGAAAACTCAATTGAATCGACTTCATAATGGAACGATTGCCGAAATCCAACTGCCAAACCATCGAGATCTTGGCCAAAAACGAAGACTACGCATCAAGAATCAAGTGCAGGGCCAAGAATGAAATCTCACTATCTTACATATAGGCATATTTTATTATGGGGGCGACTGATGATGATGGTGGATACAAAAAGATTATGCATTTGGGTAGATAAGAGCCCCAATTATTCGTATAACTCTTATCTGTGCTTACAATATATGCTTGTCAACAAGGGGTTAATGATTTCTTGGTTTGGTGGTGCTTAAACGAAGACACTTAAAATAAAAGATAGCAATTAATTGCGGTGTCACATTTGTTTGGTCAAAGCAGTTATGATATGATGTCATATGATATGATATGATATGCGTAAATATGGCGAAACTAAAGTGCCTTATTCACGCTGCTCTTTATGAAATCTTATCTACAATTAACTCTCATACTATATTCTCGGAACAATGTTCAGTTCTATATTTAAATGTTTTTAATTGAAGTGGGAAGTTATGCATTTCTATATTCAAATTCGATTGGCGATTATTGTTACCAGCGATTTTGATTGTCGCCAATAACTTAAAGCTCTCCAATTGACGGCATTTTCCGATCCACTACAAGCTGGTCACACTGCGCCAGCGAACTTCAGCTGTTCCACAACAACAACACGCGGCAGCGACTACAACAAAACAATAAGATTGTAATCAAGTTGTTAACTCTTATTAGCGAGCTACCCAAAAACTAATTGTCGCAGTTCCAATGCGCCCAACGAACGGTAAACGCCATTCCAAGGAGAGCCCATAGCGCGAAAGAGAGAGAGAGTGAGATAGAAAAACGGTGAAGGTCGCTCTGCATAAGATAGAGATAATTGATTCGCAGGTTGGTGTTGGTGCTTATTCATGTTCTAATACCCTTATGTGCGTGTGTGTGTGTGTGTGTGTGTTTTATACAGCAAGCCACCAAGCAACTGATATAATCAATCTTGATTCTCGACATCCCGCCAGGGAGACAAAACAATAGAGATCCGAAAGATCCGAGAGATCCGTCATTAAACCGGACCAACACAACCATCGGTGTCCCGCTTCCCGCTCATCCTCATCCAGCGGATTAGAATATATCCCATTGCGAAGGTAAGTAACACCGATAACCGATCGTCGGTTCTGTTCAGTTTAAGCAATGCGCGTATTTCTTTCTTATCGGCAACGTGACAATTGTCCAAATTGTCGACTAACGCTGAGCGGGTAGCGGTTTAAATACACCCACCCCGACCTTGGAAACACCCTTTGAGTTCAGTGGATTGCTGAGTAATACACCAGAATTCGATCACATTTATCAAAAAAATCGATCAGGTATCGCCAAATTTTCGATAGGATTCGGGGTGCCTATAAATTCTTCATAGAAAGATTTAAAATATTTGAATGTTAATATCTCAATTAAAATTGTTAACACCGCATAATCTCAGGTATAAAGTGAATAAAACTGTCATCTTAAGTACCCAATTCCACCGAAAAGGCCACATTATAATAGCTTTGTTTACGATCAGTTCTAGTTTTGGTGAGCATTTTATGCTAATTAAAAAAATCAGTAAAAATATCATGGAACGTGTTTATATCTCGCTTAACTATTTGCTATGAAGAGTAATAAATCTGACAGCTAAACGATTAGCTTCACAGGCGCTAAGAAATTTTTATAATAATTTATGCTAATGTATTTTGCTTTTGAAGCATTTATATATGTACATATGCATATATGTACATATGTTTTTCTTCGGTATCACCACTTTGCACATACAACTGAAATTTAAATGTTTTTTTGCTGATTTGCAAATTAATAATGATTAAGAAATGTAATTTCATCAGCTAGTAGTAATGTATTCAAAATCGGGTTGAATAATCAATAGTTCTAAATTATTTTCATTAACATAATCAGATCAAAGTTGCGATAGAAGTTGCTTTGTAATCATGACAATGATTTGCGAAGGTATTGAGTAATTTACGTGCAAGTGGGTACATAAGTATGCACTTACTTATTAACCTGTTCGAAATACCGCTAGCACGGCATGCTTTACAAGCAAGTTACAATGAAAAAATGAAAACCCCCCGTTAAAATACTCAGAAAATCATAATTGAACTCGGAATGCAATGTACATCGATTGCTAAGGTGCCTGATAGCATAGTCAATATGTGTTATTCAATATATCTAATCTTTCGTATTTTCTACTTTTAGATATGGCTCTGAATCTGAAGGCCCTGTTGGGCATGCTGTTCGTGTTTATCGGATGCTGCAGCAACGTGGTCTTCCTGGAGCTGATCATTCAGATCGATCCGGGAGCCGGTAACCTGATCACCTTCGCCCAGTTCCTGTTCATCGCACTGGAGGGCCTGGTCTTCACCTCCAAGTTCTTTACGGTGCGACCAAAGATTGCGCTGAAGGACTACGTCATCCTGGTGGCCCTGTTCTTTGGAGCGAACGTGTGCAATAACTACGCGTTTAACTTCAACATACCCATGCCGCTGCACATGATCTTCCGCAGCGGTTCACTGATGGCCAACATGATCATGGGCATTGTGCTGCTGAAGAAGCGCTATAATCTGCGACAGTACAGCTCCGTGGCCATGATCACGGCGGGCATTATACTATGCACCCTTGTTTCCAGCGGCGATGTCAAGGATAATACCCATCACAGCCTTAAGGTGGATACCTCCTATTCCGACTTCTTCTGGTGGTCGGTGGGCATCGGTTTGCTGACCATCGCCCTGCTGGTCACCGCCTACATGGGCATCTACCAGGAGGTGATCTACAAGAAGTACGGCAAGCATCCCAGCGAGGCGTTATTCTTTACGCACATGCTGCCCCTGCCCGGTTTTCTGATCATGGCCGGCAATATAGTCCAACACTTTGGCATCGCATGGTCATCGGAGCCAGTGGCCGTGCCACTGCTGGGAGCCATTGGTCTGGAGTGGAAATTCCCGCTGATGCTGTTCTACCTGCTGTGCAACGTGGTCACCCAGTACGTGTGCATCAGTGCCGTCTACGTCCTGACCACCGAATGTGCCTCGCTAACCGTCACGCTGGTGGTCACCCTGCGCAAGTTCGTCTCGCTGCTGTTCTCCATCATCTATTTCCGGAACCCCTTTACCCTGAATCATTGGGTGGGCACCATCCTGGTCTTCTTCGGCACAATACTCTTCGCCAATGTGATCAACCAGGTGAGGGACGCGTATCGGGCCAGGTTGACACGGAAGAGCCACTTCGACACCGCTCCGCTGGCCAAGAAGGCGGAGTAATCTCCGAGGGTTGTGTTGGTTCCTGCTGCAGAGGCCATTAACCTTTAATTTGTAGTCCTAGCGCCTTGTTTGTACATAGAATTTGCCTATTGTGTAGACGCCTCTTTGTCTGGTTTCTAAGTCTCGTCCATCGCAAAGTGAGCTTATGCGTGTCGTTTTAGATTTTCAATTGTTCGTTTTTTTTTTAATAAATAATTGTCCAAACGTTTGTAATATACAACGTTGTGTGTTTTTAACCTTAAGGCAACTATTTAATTGATTCCTTTTTAAATTCTTCAAAAATATATTTACAGAAATACCTTCGAATCCAAAATATGAGATAAGATAAGATTTTTGCAGACTGGCACGTCGAGATGTGAACTCATTAGTCAGCTTGTCGAAGATTCCAAGAAACTTTTGACAAATTTCCGAATCAAAGGTGTTTCACCGACCTTCTCTTTCATTTTCGACCACATCCAAAGCTCCATTTATCACGTCATGCTGTTAGTTTGTCATGCGGGGTATTCAAAAGTTGCTCTTATTTGATCAGTTGTCTTTGGCTGAAGGATTGCCGCAGACATCTGTTGAGTTGGACGTGCGCACGTACGAGTGTAAGAAAAACAAACATTTATTGCCACATTCTTGTATAAGTATGTATTTGTATATAGGTAATATATATGTATATTCAATGAGTTAATACTTATGAAAGGAGTTTTTCGGGAAATCGTGTTATCTGGCTCCAACATCACACACTATAGTATCGTACAGTAACATTCGCTTGTGTTGGCTACTTTTGTTTTAATTTAAATGCACAGGTAAGTACAGGATTATCAGGAATTCAAAGAACATAAGGCGCGAGAGCAAAAAAAATATATATATATCAAATTATCAAAACGAAACTCATGATGGATTGTTTGGAGAGGCAGCTGGCTTATGCATCGATGGCTGTCGATCTTACTGCTCATCCTTGTCCTTGGCACCGTGCTTAAGGATGCGCGTGAACTCGAGGTAGTCGAACAGACCGTTCTTGATGGGCGCCTCCCGATACATCTCGTCCACCTGTGAATGTGAATGGAAAGCAGTTGTATAGATAAACCCGATTTGATATCATAATCTAGACAACTTACATCCTCGTCTGTGAACCGATCACCCATGGTGGTGAGCAGCTCCCTCAGGCGATCCTCGGGCAGGACGCCCATGTTCTCCTCGTCGAAGCAGCCGAAGGCGTTCTTGATCACATCCTCGGGATCGGTGCCCTGCAGCCGCTCGCCGAAGAGCGTGAGGAACATGGTGAAGTTGATGGGGCCGGGCGCCTCGTTCATCATGCCATCGAGATAGTCGTCCGTTGGGTTCTTGCCCAGCGAGGCTAGCATGTCGTGCAGATCCTCCTTCTCGACGAAGCCATCTCTGTTCTGGTCGATCATGTTGAAGGCCTCCTTGAACTCGGCGATCTGCGCCTGATCGAACATGGCGAACACATTGGAGGTGGCGCGTTGGGCGCGCTTCTTGGTGGTGGCTCGACGTCCGGCGGTCTTGCGGGATGACATGGTTTCTGTTGGATTGGTAGTTCTGCTGCAGTTAATGGATCTAAATGGAGCCGGCCTGTGGAGCTGGTTGCACTAGTGGTTCGCGCTAAAGTGATGTGTGTGTGCGGCGTGGATCTGAAATCGAAAAACGACGACTCACATTAGCATTTTGTTGGCCGGGTATGTATTTATGGCTATATATAGACATATTGCAGCGAATTCCGCTGAAACCGATTTTCATTGCTCCCCAAACAAACTGTGTCAACATACAGTGAACGCTCCCTATTGTGAGTCCACTATTTTTATGTTTATCACAACGGAAGGAACATCTTATTGCTACTCGGCAGGACTAACAAGTTTTAAGATATAGCTAATATATGAAAGTAAACATTTTATGTATAAAGATATCCAAAGAAAAAAGAAGAGGCTATTCAAGCTTCCTCTACAGTTAGAAGTCCACATTATCGGGTGCCCACTGTGTGCGACTCATGCACGCACACATGCGCAGCTTCTCTGAGTCACTCGCGCAAACGAAAATGACACGTATGGGAGTTTCGCTCTCGCTCCACCAATGCGTGCATGTGTATGGGTGTTTATCAATGCTGTTGAACTGCGGTTAACAAAAACAACATCACACACGTATATGGCTCATTGAAAACATTCTCACGCACACTACCGCGCACATTTCAATTAAAGCCTTAAAAGGCCCGAAAAAAACAGCAGTTGAGGCACCAAAATCCACTTGAGAACTCAAGTTGGGCCAAATGTTTGCGACTTCGTTGATTTATCACCATCGGATGGACATTTAAATGGATTTACAGCACAAAAACAATTGTTTTCTTTTGCGCGCTGCCGACGCTGACTCATACGCACACACTCTCACACACTCACACCCACAAAGGGCAGCGCCCTTTGGGACTTCAGTTCGTTTATTTGATCGATTATGTTAGCTTGATTACGCCTGATTTGATTCATACTCACAGCTGCCGAATGTCGAGTGTTTAATACTTTCGAAGTTTCGTTAATGCAACTTTCGACCAGCTGCACTTTTGTCTTTTATAAAAGCGATTTCGGTTCGATGAGAAGGGCAAGTGTGACCAACACAAGAGCTGTTCGAATATACAAAAAAATACCGTGGAACATGCTTAATAATACTGCAAATACTAAATATTTCGGCTCTTAAATTACAAAATTTTGAAATACATTTTACATTGAAAATCGGATGCGCATAACAATGGTTATAGATAATGAATTTTGTTTACTTTAATTTTTTCTGGCATTCATACGTTTTTTTATTTGGTATTAACTTTTTGAAATGCCCGCGTTCTGATTGGAGCTGCAGGAGTACTTGCGCAGTCTGGCAGCCCGTTATTACAACACTTCCAAATACGGTAGTACCACTATTTTAGGATATTGTTTTCAATACGGTATGGACACACTGCAAAGTGTTTGGGATGTTCGATATTTGTGTAAAATTCTGAGAGACCTGAATGAAAAGAGGCATGCATTAGGGCGTCGAACGAGGGATTTACCAGCCCAGCAGATCCTTGCCAGCGCGTGAAAAGCGAGACGAGTGAAAATCGAATCGGTTGGCACGGTCGCAGTCCAATTAATTTCGAACTGAACTGCGCGATTTGCAGGAGATGTGTCTATACCTGCATGTGCATGTGTATCTGTGTGCGAGGTGGCCCACGGCTGTGTGTGTGAGCAGCGTGTGAGTGTGTGTTGGTGTGTGGGTGTGTGTTGGTGTGTGGGCACACTGGAAAGAATCAATAAAGGATGTGCTGCGGATAGCTGAGCGAGAAAAAAGGACGAAAAGTGCTAGCCCGAGCGAATTAACGGTTAACTTTTGGCACGCTTAACGGAATAACGGTCAAACAAGTCAAACAAACCGAGAGAACAGTGAAAATAACGAGTGCGGGCACAGTTAATTAGCAAATTAACGAGTGGGTGGCCACAGGATATCTGGATTTCGATATATTTTGGATTCCTGCACATGAACAAGATGATGAGATACTGCCTCATAATTGCTTTGCAGCTGTCGTTGGCATGTAAGTATTAACTAAAGTTTCCCAAACCAAGGGGGGTGGTAAAAAAAATGCGATGCAGTGGGTGGAGGGTGAAGGTCCTGGGGAGGGGGTAAAGGAGGAGTTGGTGACCTCCGTGCTGAAGAAAAGCCCCAACCCCTATGTTACCAATTATTATTCAACTAATTCTTTTCTTCATTTGCTCGCAACACTCGAAAAATCCCTACCCAATCCTCGACAGACTCCGTGGAGGTGCACTTTGAGGCGCCGGATAGTGGCTTCTTTCTGAAGCACGCCCGTCAACCACCTGTGACGCCGGAGATCGCCAACGTGCAAACATCCTCGGCAGTGCCGCCGCTACGGCAAAGATCCACATACGATTCCGTGTTATCCCTGGACAGATTCACTGTGGTGGAGACCACGCAGCCGGTGTCCATTCGCGCCAGCTATGGACCCTTTTCCACGAAACAAACGGTGCCAGCCCGCTACATTGTGCCGGACACAATGGACAGCCAGTCGGGCGATTATATGAACGTGAGTGCTCCCCTAATCCTGACCAGCAAAAGGACGCCTTTTTAAACCCACTTTCTCGCCCACAGAATGCCACTCTACTGGAACTCCAGCAGCCCAACATGCATCTAGACATCTCCGCCCATTTAGTGCGCTCCAGTGTATCGCAGGACGCTCCCGTGCTTCGGGTACTATTCCATGCCGGAGCCGATCCGGGTGGTCACTTGCAGCGTCAGAAGGTCTGTGTACTCCTGCACGTGGCCATGGGCTCGGAGCAGCCGCTCAAGGGACGCTGCATGCCGGAGGGCGAGGACGGTGTCTGCGTAGCCGAAGTGGTTGTGCCCCTGGGCTGGTGGCCCCAGCTGCCCGCGCCCACACAGGATGGCAGCAGCCAGGCGCCACCCAAAGTGCCGCAGCGGTATGCCCAGGTCTCGTACAGTGTCTTTGAACCACCATTGCGGAATCCCGAGCAATGCGAGCCCAAGGTGCAGATCCAACCGCTGACCACATTCGCCCAGGTGCCTTTGTTGGCCGCCAGGACTCCCTATCGTATGTTGCGCGCCGACGATGCCGTCACATTTTTGCTGCCCCAACATCCACTGTATCCACTGTCACGTCTCCATGTGCCCGTTTTTCTCCACCAATATCCCGATCAGCGGGTGGCCGCCTTCACAGTGAGAGCTCGTGTCAAGGCGGGCTTGAAGATTTTGGGCGCCACTGCCTCCACAGACCAGTGGAGCGTCTCCGTTGAGAAGGAAAATCCCAAGCACACCACAGCCCGGGTGACCGCATTCCGCAAAGAGGCCGAATCCAGTGTGGAAAGCGGAGGTAATCTAACCAGCGAGGTGTTTGAGGTATTCTCATGGCTGCTCGAGGTGGCCGAGGACACCAATGATATTGTGGATGGTGGCAAGATTGTGTGGTCCGTGACCCATGTCTATGACACGCCAAAGGACAAGGATTCCGGCGAACTGGTTATACCCGATGACAACAAGAAGCGACTAATTGCCAAGCTGGAGATCAATAAGGACGACATTCAGGCGGTGCTGCCGATGGCCAAGATCTGGGAGGTGATGAACACGGCAGTGCTAACCGGCAGGCAGGTGGCCCAGGCCATGAAGGTGTTTATCGTTTCGCAGGCAGGCAAGGTGGCCGATGTGACGCTACAGAGCTCTTGTCATGCCGAAGACGAAAGTGTGATCAAGGTGTGTTTGTTTACTGTGGACTACTCAATTGATAGCTAAACTAATCAATTTCTTTCAGGTTTCCTCGTCCTGCAGTTCTGTTTATGTGGATGGCTCCGAGCAGCGAGGGTCTTCCAATGCCTCGGTCATAGTCAAGTATGGTACCTATGTGGGCGTGGCCAAGTTCATCGTTTGGATGCCCGAGTTCCCGCTGGAGGTTTACATATCCGATTTCCGTCTCTCCCAAATCAAGGGATGGAAAGTAACCGATGACAATCACTATCTGTAAGTTGATTATCCTATGAATATGCTTGCACACGCTGTACTAATCATTGTGATACATTTTATGGCAGACACAACAAGCAGTCGCGCCGGAGAAAGAAGAGATCCTACGTCTGGGGTCAGCACGGAACCAACTACTATAACAATCTGGGAGCAGACAAGACGATTTGTCGAGCTCGCTATCAGCAAAGTCCCGTGGAGGTGTACGCCAAATTCCTGGCCGTGGATCAGGTGAGATTTACTGACGTTCATAGGCGCGAAAAGTGACTATATCCTTATGTTTTTCTCATCCCTTTAAATCAGAACTCTGGACGCACCAGCTACTTTATCTCACGGCGTACAGGCCTAAGAGTTACGGATCTGGTGCAGCCGCTGCTTCGTGTGGCCGATCCCAAGATCGCATCTCTGAAGGGTCGAATTCTGCAGGGCAAGTCCATGGGACGCACCGATGTGCAGGTCCTGTCACCTATAACGGGGCGAGTAATTGGCACCAAGGAAATCCGTGTGGGCAGCGACAAGGTCAACCTTTCAAAGCTCATTGTGCGCGTCATTTCGGGCCTGCAGCTCACCATCAGTCCGGACAACACGATTGAGAACGGCTACCTGGCGGAGACTTCCGTTACCCACAAGCTGACTGCTCAGTATCAGGAAGGACTGCTTGACATCGATCTTGAGTTTACCGATGGCTCCAAAACTCCTTTGCGGTGAGTCAATATTTAACAACTTTCAAATCGCGTATATTCAATAAAATTTTAATTATCGTGATTACAGAGATATTGCCGTGGAGGACTACTTCCTGCTGGTGGAGAGCTTGGACACAGAGGTGGTGGCATTTGCTCCGATGCTGGCTTCCCATCATCCGCGTGTCATTGCCGTCGGCGAGGGCAATGGTAACCTGCTGCGCGTGACCCTTTTACTTTCCGAGGAGTGCCGCCAGCGACGCGGCACGTTGAGCAGCTCCAAACAGAACAAATCGAATGCAGCACCACTGGCCAGTGCATTGGCATCCATTGAAGTGGATTTCAACAATGTGGATATCGTGAGCAAGCAGGAGGCCATCCAAAATGATGGCACTGTGGGCAGGGAAAGAAAGAACTATAGGCAAACAGGCGATCTGGCCGATATCATTGGTGGGTGTATATTATTTATTATGACTGTATCTCTTTATGCTTATTTGTGCTTAATTCTTCTTTCAGTGGGCATCCCTTTGCGCGACTCCAGCCAGCTGTACGAGCCAACTGTCCAGGCGCGTCAGCATCGGGGGAGCATTCAGGCGGTTCATAAGGGTCATCATGGCAAGGGTATTGCTGGCACAGGCACCATGACCACCATGGAACTGGGCATGTACGTCCTGCTCACTGCGTTCTGCTTCGCTATTATTGTGTTTGTGATCTCTTGCGTGGTGTATGCCTCCAAATTCCGGCCAGCAATGATTGAATCCGGCTTGGATCCTCTGTCGTCGGGCAAGAGCAATGGTTCTGGTGGATCTGGGGGCTTCCGGGATGTGCGCCTAAAGGAGTCGACTACGAATGCACACGATTGGGTCTGGCTGGGACGCTCCACCATCGACCGCCAGTCGATTGTGGCTGAGACCAACACGCATCTGAATCCGAGAGGTGACATTCGATCTTTATAAAAGGTTTCACTTACTCAAGGCTTAATTTTTTTAACAGATTCCCGCATGCGCATCACTAGCAATCCGATTGTCAACTACGACAATGGACGTCGCGTGAGCTCCTTTGACCAACAGCCTAAGCTGCAGACGCATATCGTGCCGGCCTCCAATCTAAACAAACAGCACGCCGACCAGTGAGTATTGTGTTCAGCAGTGTTCTGCAGCAGCCCACACTTATCTGACAAATATATTTGCAGCTATTTGGCCAACGAGCGCAAGGATAATGCCCTGGACTACAAGCCACCAGTGCCGCCGCATAGGAATGTGGGCGCCCGAGCATGCCTACCGGTTCAGCCAGTGCCCGGTACTGGGTCTGTAAAGGTATGCCTTCAAACACACCAGCTTCAAATCAATGGACTTATTGTGATTGATTCTACTTAGCAGGATGCAGCACCCAACAAGCGCTACAGTCAGCTGTACAGACGTGAGCATCTGCAAAACAGCGATAGCAATGCCAATCAACAGCCGGCACAGCAGCCGAATCAGCAACCGCCAACAGAACGCCCTCATCCACTGGCCAATGCCCATCCACATCCACATCCGCACCAGCATCAGCGCAGCCATAGCCACAGCCACAACTTCAGCCAGGAGCCACTCATTAAGGCGGCGCACAACAAAATCAAGCAGCAGCAACAACAACAGCAGCAACAACAACAACAGCAGCAGCAACACGAGGAGCTGCACAACGCCGAGAAGCTGGTGGAGTACACGAATCCGCACCAGAAGAACGCGTTTCAGTTCGATTCGCTGACACCAAAGAGAGTTACCAAAGCAGCCGCGTCATCGCCGGCAACGCCGTCCACATCATCCACATCGGCAGTCCAGGGCAAAGCTAAAGGTAGGCATATATTTATTTGGTATCTAATATAGAGGAGACCTTCTAACGAACCTTCTCCAAAAGAAAACCACAGCATGGCTAGCAGCACTGGGGATGCGGCCAACTCAAATGGAACGGACGAGATTATAAGGCTGCCAGCCAGCGCCGTCAGCCAGGAGCCCACCACGAAATCGTCGCGTGTCAAACGCGCCACCGTGGTGGGCAATCCGATGTTCTCGGCCACCGTCGATGAGTCTGCCACTCCCGGCGAGCGTCTTGGTCTGGACGATCTCGACATGGATTACGAGCAGATCATGCACTACTTTGACAACCTAAAGGTGAGTAATGAAAGGTTGCAATGTTCTCTCTTTTAACACTTGTGTTCCGCAGGAGTCAAATGCCTGAGTACAGGAGATCATTGCTAAAATTCGCGAGATATTGTCCACGTTCCATCACCGATATCAAACGGTTGCCACGCCCCTGACCTCGCCCACTCGCCAGCAGATGCAGCTGCTCGACGAATTGGTCGCCGGCGTGGCAACGGCCACAGCCTTCACCGCAACCAAGCCAACACCATTGGCCCCAGGTGACGGAGTGGCAAACGATTCCGCTGATGCTGAAGCTGATGCCGATGCTGATGCATTCGATGCCTACGATGGAGCGTTGGACATCGAAAGCAGGCAGTTCTAGACGTCAAACCTGGCACACATCTAAACGCAATTCTAGCAATACTCCCCCAGTACTCTTAAAGCAAACCTTGAGGCCGCTCCATCCACCAACTCCGTATAAGAATCCATGCTGCGATTGCGCAAGAAGGCAGCCCGGAAACGGACTCGTCAGCCGTGCAGGCGTACGTACAGGCAAGGAGAAGGAGATAATTCGATGGAGAAACATATTTATTGCTAGGCTAAGTTCATATTTAAAGCATAAACCTATAGGCATATGTAAACGTGGAGATAATCCAAGTGTATCTCGAGGAGCGCGTGCCTGACACAATCGGAATCGACGGGCAACCACATATAGTATACAACAATCTATATCTCTGTAACTGTATCTGTAACTATAACTGTAACTGTATCTGCATCTGTTGCAGTATCTGCATAAGTACCATGGTGTAGTTAAGGATCAGCCATCTAAAGCATAGCTTAATCCAGACATTTTTTCCCATTCTCTTCGCTTCACACACACGCATCCTTAGATAATGTCGCGTGTCCCATCCGTCTGGTTCGATTCAGCATCTCTATATTCACACGATCTCGGCCCGATCTTGCATATCCTATGTATATCTACTCTCTGTTGTGTCTGCGTCTGTGTGAGTGTGAGTGCATTTTGTGTGCGTGTGTGTGTGTGCGCCAGAGAAAGTGAGATAGAGAGAAAGCGAGAGCGAAAGTGAGGGAGACAGCGACAGAGAGAAGTTGGTAGAAAACAAAAACAAAAGAGGAGAGTTTCCAAAATGTGCCGGGCACCGCTCCCAAAAGTCGCTAGAACTTAAAAACTGAATAATATACATGCTATACACACGTATTTATATAAATATATATATATATATATACATATATACATATACATATACATATATATATATATATATAATTATGTATATATATATATATATTTATGATTATATAGCGCGCGCTAAAACTTAAAGCAAAACCGAAGGATAATCCAAAATGCTACATTATCTAAAACGGAAACTTGAACAGAAATCGTCGCTTTATAAGTTGGCAATTGAAGCCCAATACCTAATACCAATCATAAATCGAGAAACCTAGAAAAGAAACACACAACACACCACACAATTCACAAATCACAATTCACAAATTACAAATCACAAATAATATATAGACGCTTATGAGCTTTATTTGATCGATTGCATTAAAATGGAAGCTAAAAGCAGAACAGAATCCCCAAAAACCGAATCACAAACAGTAGCGGGGAAATGTGTAACCAAATATTATATGATATTACCGAGCGATCCAAGCTTTATATAACAAATTTACCATATTTATAGCATACGTGCATATTTATTACTATTATTATTATTACTGATTATTATTATCTTGTCTTACGATTATTATCATTACTGTATTTATTACCAACGAGAAAAGGAACAAGTGCAAAATTACTTCAAACTCCAACTCAAATCGAAAAGCCCTACTTTGAATAGCGAAATTAGACACGATTCGAGGACACACTGTAAGAGGCATGGATAGAACCAGAACGCCCTATCTATATGATTATATATTACTATATATATTTATATACATATATGATGATATATTCATTAACTTGTGTGTCACACGCGCGCTCTTTTTCTACATACATATTTGTAATTGCATCTGTTCGTTTTCCTTAGGGAATGTATGATATACATATATCATAACACCCAAAAGCTACTTCATTCCATTAGCAAATCATACTTGTAGCCACTAAACGCGTTTTTGTCTTCTTTCGTTTGTGTCTGTTTAAGTAAGTCTGTTTAATTTCGTTCGTAAGATCTGTAACCACATCTGTAGCTATGCATAAGTGTCATATCCGATTAGTTTATATTTTAGAGGCCATCTAAGTATTATGTTCGTTTCTCTCATTGTTTCATAATCATATGTTGTAAATTGTTCCGTCCAAAAAAAAAAAAAGAAAAACAAATGAAATGAGAAACAAGAAACAAAACAAAGCTGAATGAAACGATAAACAAAAGCAAACGAAACAAAGCAAAAGCAAAGCAAACAATTGTAAAACGAAATTAAGCAATCTATATCTGATTTTTTGTAAGGCTATAAAACGAGGCCACCAGAATGAAGCGCACGAATGCATTGTCTGTAAACTAAATTTGTAGTCCTTGCAAGACTTTCCGACATTTACTGCACTGTACTGTACATAACGTGTTGCAAGTGCAGTGCGTTTCGTGGCCATAGGGCCATCGGCCATCGCAAAGTCATTAGAATAACTGAAATCGAACTCGGCTGCAGTAGATGGCCTGGGCCTTATAGCGCGCAAACGCACTGTACCGTATTAATAAACTTAATCCTGAGTTGCGCCCCATCGATCTAAGGACTGCAAGAACCCACACGCATACACAAAGGACACATCACTGGACACATCCTGTTGATTTCGACCTGTAATATCCTGTAATATCATTAGCATATAGTACTAGATGCAATTGCCTGTTTACTACCCCTCAACCTCTCAAGCTTTAGTGACCCTTTTGTGACCCCCTTTGCACAGTATGACAAATCCTAGTCCGCACAAGCCCTAGTCCCTCACTCACACACACACACACACACACACACACACACACTGCCATTGGTGAAAGTGAGATTTAGGCGTACTGAAGCTTCCAGCATTTACCAGTGCCATAACTTTATAACTTTATATATAACTTTACCCACACACGCCCAGCAGTAAGCCGATCAATCCGGCGATTGATTTACGGCTAGCATCGAGCTTAGCACTAGCTTTCTTCCGCGAGCATGCTTGTTGGCCAAAACGAAGTGAGAACGAAGAGACATCAGCCTCCCTCCATTAAGAAAAAGAACTTAGTCTTAGCCGATCTAGAGTCCAATGTCCAATGATGAAAATTGGTACCGCCATGTGGAAATTCTAATGGCGTGAGGCGATTGCAGGGTATCAGTATCATTTTTGAAACTAGACAAATGCGCTTGGCTTCAATTCGCGGATCGGCCTAATTCTTCTAGTACTCGTATGTGTTTAACGATTCCAATGCAAAGACTTTTATATACCTTTACTTTTTTTTTAAACTAAATATATATATATATACATATATACGTATACACCCATATATTAGATTGTACATTATTGTTTAGCATGTTTCGACTGGAATTTAAGCCGAATTTTAGATCTTCTCTAGTCAGTTCAAAGCGTTTTTTGTTCGTTTTGTCACTCCCCCGCCACACAGAAATACAAAAACACACACCAACACACACACACACCCATAGTTTTATATAGTCAAGGCAAGCTTTTAACGCCCCTGCCACGCCCCCCGCCCCTAAACCTAAGCTGTATGTACTTGTATGTAATATCGAAACACAAAACAAGAAAAGCAAAAAAACACAAGAACATGCAAAAAAAAATGCACTTAATATATGAAAACAATTGGAAATGAAACTTTTGATTTTTTTTTTCCGAACCGTTGAAACTTGGAAATTCATCGATTTATATAGTTAATAATAATACCTATATCGTGCTAAAAGAAATAACAAAAAACAAAACGCCGGCTAAGTGTAATGCAAACGAAAACAGAAAAAATAAGAAAATGAAAACATATGCATATAAAATATAATCGAAAAATTATACAAATGCTAAGATAAATGAGAATCACAAAAGTTGTTTATGCTGCTTTTTGCAAAATATGGGAAAATAAAACCGAAAAATTAGGCTATACTTAAATATACATACAAATTAAATACGTATATGTTTAAATTGAATATAAATGAGTGTGTACGCTTGGCACAAAAAGTAAACCAAAACCATAAACAATCCAAAAAACACAAAAAGGAAAAAGAAAACCAACAAAAAACGAAGAAAAAATAACTAATTACGCTAAGGAGCAGAATGAAAAATCGGAGTAATTCGGAAAACTACTATACGAATCTAATGTTTTGCCATGTAAGTTCTATGAATGTCCCACCTGCCTAAAGTCCCCGCTTCGAGAAAATGCCTAGATGCTCCCCGCCCCCTAGCCCCCTATCCACACCCCCAAAAGCTCCCCGATGATTTGTACCGCCCCCGCCCGTCGCCAAGGTCGTTGGGGTACTTTTGTGCGACATAGTGTACTGCTATGTCCATCGATCCGCCGCATAATTGTTAACATTTGTATCGGTTATTAACGTAGTTGTTGTGTATGTATGTATGTAAGTATGTAAATGTGTGCTTACCCCAATGCTCCCCCCGTGCCCCCACAGCCTCCCCTCGCCAACCCAAAGAAAATAACGATTACGATTAACGGTAATGATAGCGATACTCAATTCTTGTTGTTATTGGCAGCGCATGTCTTTTAAGAGCTAGTGATATATGATTTATCCACCCTTTTTCTACCCAAAAATCAGACGTTTTTTAGCAAGCAAAACTACACACACACACACACACTCACACACACACTAGGACACAAAAGAGTGATCTCCACGAAATGCTTATATTACTATATAGTATATACACACCCATATATATAACAGCGTATAAAGATTATAAAAATATATATATATATATAAATCATACCAATTGTATAACACTTTCGAGCAATGAATTCCAATCCAAACCAATCCAATCCCCTTTCATCATATAGAAGACGATCAAATACGAGAGACGTACACTTTTGCTTGCTGTTCAGTTCCATCAATCAGTTAATGCCGATTCCCAGTTGATCCCGATCCTTGCGATCGTAAGGTCCTTGTTTATCCATCCAACACCAATACCAAATCCATAACGAAACGAACCGAATCGAAACGAAACGAAATGAAATTAAATGTTGCCATGTATAACACTTTAGTAGTTTATTATTATTATTATTATTATTATTACTACGATTATTACAATATTATTAAGCGAAGGACACATTTTGTTTAAACGAAGGAAGGCAAACAAAAAGAAGCAAACAAAAATATTATAAATATTCAAAAATGAAAACTGACAAAATTAATTTAACTAAACTAATTTATTCATAAACCACATATTATAAAATGAACAAAAAAAAACAAAATAATCACTTGTGTTTCGTATTTTGTGCGTTGTTTATCTTAAGTAATTCTAGATTTTTTACCAATTGAATTTTCTTGTGGGGCAATATGATATCATGTTGGAAAGTTGACTGCCTTATCCGCTGATAATATCGCAAATGCAGTGGTTTCCATGTCTGGCGCAGATTCATTCCGGCTCCAGTGGCCAATTTGTGTGTGGCACCTTGGTGTGCCGAGGTCGAAATCCAAGTACCGAATGCCCTTGATCCCGTTTGGGCTCCTTTTGCCGCCAGCTGATATCCGAGTGCCCATATGCGATATGGGCTCGTTATATAATTCGCAATTCGGCGGGCATGTGGCTCCATTTTGGGTTGTATAGCCGTGTTCTTGAATTTTACGCAACAGTTGGCGCCGCCGCCGTCGCAGCTTGATCTTGGCTATATGGCGATGGCGATGTCGATGGCGTCAACCTGCGGCCCGACCACCCGTTCACCCAATCACCCAATCACCCAGCCTGGGTGCCCATCTGCACCATTGAGCCAAACCAATCCAATCTGTTCCCAGCCCCAACCCCATGCCATCACAGCTTTTGGTTCGCCCACTCCAACGGGTGAGGATCAATAACAAACAGACAATAATGTGCCGTCGTCTAATTGTAAGAACCAACTTCCAATTTCAGAGACATCCGACATGATCGCATAACCCGTGCCCACAGCACTGGCAAAAATGGTAGTTAACTTTTGTTCATTTCAAATTTGTACATTTTGTTAATAATTCAGCAAGTCATTTGTAAGTTAGTTACTACAAATGCAAGCAGGCGTATACGTAATTTTTGCATGCCTAGGTTAAGAAATCACGTATACGACTAGTTTTATTGAAATGCATTTTTTGAAAAATTGACTTTAACTTATCTATGAATACCTTTGGATTGCTTACCTATCTTTGTGCTAGATACAATTTGGAAAAATCCGAAATTAGGCCCACAGCTCTGGCAGCTTGGCCCCAGTTGTACGCGTGTGTGGGACTTTCATTTCGCTGATCGGTGCCCAAACCTAGAAGCCAAAGATGCGCTGCGAAGCGGGCCCAACCAAGCGTATAAAAGCGCTTTGGAAGCGCAGCTACATTTCAGTTGCTTCAAAATTATCGCCCCAAACGCCTGCCGCCTCAGCGAATTGCGATCGTTTTTCGAACCGTTTTCGAATATTTTTTTGGAGTATTTTTTTGTTTGTTTCTGTGTGGCACAATCCAAGTTACGAACATGTCGTTCCTGGGCAACACATCCGATCTGGAGTGCGAAAAGAACGAGTTCCCGCGGCAACGACCCACGGGCATCATCACCAAGGTGGCCGCCCACAAGCTGTCCGCGGAGCCCAAGTGGACGGACAAGCGGGAGGATGACTCCGACTCGGAGGTCTCGTCGCCGGATAACTTCCTCACTAAAGGTGGCCATGGACCAACTCATTCTATACTATTATAACTATTTCCAGGGGATTGCCATTAAAGTTATTAGATCCTAAATCACTAAGTGTCCGTTTGTCAGAGAGATATGTCCATTTTTATGGGCTTAGAAAACCAGATAAACTTGTGTTTAGATAAACTAAAGTTTTGGATAATACTACTAATCAGTATTTCAAGTACCATTTCGAATTAGCCATTTTACTAACCCGGTAACCCGGTAGCTGGAGAGACTAACCACGTAGCTTAACCAGAACGTAATCGTACTTACAGGCGCCTTCCTACTGACCCCATCCTACGAGTTGTCCATGGAGCGGGCGGCCCTCATCTGCGAGAAGATGGCATTCAAGGGATGCTTCAGCTTGACCAAAACCGCTACAGGCATTCTGTTTAAATTCTCACACCCAGATGACTATCAGGCGGTGTTCAAGAAGGGCTTCCACAAGGTCACCGGGGCTCGATTCTACCGCAAGGTGAGCCCACCCACCCACACCCACATCTCCAGTGATTGGAAGGGCATTATGGGGCACAAGGTATGTGCCACAGCAGTGAGATTAGAGGTGCAACACCTTCTCAATTCAGCTCGAAAGTCCTGCGAGAGAGAGAGAGGGATCTATCATAAGTGTAACTAAATACGTGCCCACAGATTCCAAAATTATGATCAGTAATTCGAACTCAATACTAAATGCTTTTATCGTTTACAAATGCAGACTTCTGACTTTCAGAAATATTCATGCAAAAACTTAGCTAAAGCACAAAATACGATCATAATGTTAAATATGAAAAGTTCAAGACCAAAATTATCTATTGGAGATTCGTTGCACCCGAATGGGGCTATGGCCCCAGACCCAGAACTTCCCAGAACTTCCCATCACTGTCCATTTCACTGCCCATGCCACACATGCCACCTCATTAGATCCTTCGATCATTCAGATCATCCGAGCATCTTTGGCCAAACTAACCCAACCGACAAGTGAAACATGCAAATTTTATTCTACCCCATTTTGCAGCAAACATTCTCGCGCAGCGTGAGTATATCCACATTGTATAACCACATCGACTGATGACGCTCCACTGAGATTGGAATTGACCCAGCACACAAACACAGACATTACCCTCAGAAAAAATAAAAAACAAAATCCCCATATATCCATCGATCGACCTACATATGTAGCTTAGCCTAACCATGCGCATGCGCAGCAGTCACTCTCCGTTCTCCCTTCGTTCTCTTGTGTGACCCACAGATAGCCATACCGTGTCGGCCCAGGAAGACCTTCACCCTGTACGTGCTGGATGTGCCTGAGGATCTGCCCGTGGAGGACATCCGGCATGCCATGTACAAGTTCGATTCGGTGGTGGAGGTGGTGCGGCTGCACATCTATTCGAGCCTCGCCAGCAATGCCGCCAACGCCTCCTCCTCCGCCGTCGCCGCCAGCAGCTCCTCCGCCGGCGGGGACAAGGGCGTCGAAGGTGAGCAGATCCAGCTGCTGCACACGCCAACCCAGACGCTGCGCCGAGCGGCACTCCGAAGTAAAGTACCCTCCAATTGGTAACATGTGAAAAAATATTGAAATTATGACCCGACCCTCTGCCCTCATTCCCTTCCTTCTTCTTGCAAGCCTCTAGTTGGTAAATCCTGCCGTGAAATGGCCAACTAATTCCCTATCCACTTTGCAGGCGTCTCCAAGAGCGTGGGCTCTGTGGTGGGCGATGCCATCGAGAAGGCCGAGCGTCCTGAGCGCAGAGAACTGCCGCCAGCCGTTATCCGGGTAACCCTGGCCTCCATGGATGAGTACAACATCCTGTTGCAGAACGGACTTAACTTCTACGATGCCACGTTCTTTCCCACTGAGGCCAACATCTCGCTGAAGGGCGCCAAGATCGATTACAAGCGCAGGTAACTTGGCTACACGAGGTTTGGTATACCTTTCGCAACTGGTTCTTAACAAAGTTCTTTCTAGACTAATATTATACGTTAAGTAGTTGATTTAAGCCCTTTTCTCGTTCGCAGAATGCTCGATGGCTCGATTCCCGGACGGGTGAGGGAACTGCTGCCCGTTTTCGATGCGGCTGGCTTCTGCAAGCTGCCACCGCCCACCAGCAAGCTAATTAAGCCGCCGAGGTCGTAAATCCAATCCAGTCCAATACGATCCGATCCGATGCGATGCGATGCGATTACGATGACAACGCGTTCCGGCCAAATAGACGGGGCCCCCATGACGACCATACTACCCAGTTTATCTTACCCTACTTCGATGTATACTACACACATGCTATGAAGCTGTTTTCAACGGATGCCAACGTTTCCGCTCGATCAGCCGAACCGATCTGATCCGATCCATAATAATTCCTCTTTTGGCTACCATCTATGTTTTTTTTGCCTTTCTATCCATATATCTGTCTGTCTCCCCCGTGAACTTTTCAACCTTCTTCGCTGTTTTTTTTTTTTGCTTGTTTTATTATTAAAGGCCCATATAAGGCGTAGCGTCTAATTCGTTTGATTGTCTAACAATGAAAAAAAAAAACAAAAATAAGCAAAAACACAGAAATGAAATAATAAAGATGAAATACGAAAAACACTTTTCAATGGCAAACGGAAATGGAAGCATTCAGTGATTTGATGTGTATATTAGTGGGCAAATGGAGGGATTCATATATGGCAAAGCACATCCTGTTTGTGCTGTTTCATATTTCCATTCACAGAAGAAAAAGTCAACGCTCGGCTATTGGTTTAAATAATTTTTTTTTTATTCATTTTGCAGTTTATTTATTTTTAGTTAATTCATTTAGTTTCGTTTTAGGTATACATATATCTTGATTGATTCAACAACAGACAAATTTTTGCACAAAGCTCAACACAAAGACATAGATCGTAATATATATTCGTAAGCATATCAATTACCATACTGTCGAATGTCTTGTATATCGTATAATAATAATTAATTGATTTAAAGCATATAATAGATGTATATAATATATGTATGTATATATATATCTTGTATCTGTATAGTAGTGTATAGTTTATAGTCTGTTTAGGAAATACTCAAAGAACATGAAACGAATCAAGCGAATCAAGTCAGACACAAGTTTCGTTTTTTTTGTTTCGTCGTTTGGAAAAACATTAAATAGCAAATCGGAAACGGGCAAAAAAAATAAACAATACATTATGCAAATAAAAGTAGCAATAAAATATATATATATATAGTTGTATAACTGTACGTGTAGGAAATTGAAATACAATTAAAAATGTTACAATAATCAACGATTAACAAAGAATACACATATCGTAGGACACTCGCATCGCGTCCCTTTTGCCGCGGCACACATAAAAACAGACGAGCACGGGAGCAGAAACACGGACTTGGCTGCGGCAAATGGACACCGATTTGGGCACGGAAACCGTCTGGATTCGCGCCAGAAATGTAACGGATAGAATACAGCTTTCAATACACGGAGTGGACAATGTTGTCCTTCTCCACCAGCAGACGGACCTTCATGCAGCCATCGGAGCCGCACGAGAAGAGCCGCCCGAAGGCATCCACGTACACCTGGCTGACGCCCTGGCCAGTGTGCTTGAAGAACCCGTTCTTGGCATGCTCATGCGGGAACGTATTGATCAGCATGAACTGATTCATGTCCCAGATCTGCCGGATAAACACGGATTAATAAACAGGTCGCCAAAAGTTGCCACGCCACAGAAACTCACCTTAATGTCACCCTCAATGGAGCCAGTGACAAAGAACTCCTCATGCGGATCCAGAGCAATGCACTTGATGGTGCTATCATGGGCCTGTCGAGGAATTAAACAGGATTACCAATCGTTTAAACCGATTTGTATGCCAAAACCCACCTGATAGCGATGGCGCAGCGTACGTTGTCTCACATCGAAGACGCAAACGTCGCCGCGTTTGCCGCACGAGATGAGCACCTGGTGCTGCGGAGCAAACACCAGACAGGACGAGCCTTGGTCGTGGCAGGTGAAGGCTGTAAAGGAAATTAAAAACGCTCAGACATTAAACACCCCATGACATTGGCTAACATCAAACATACCCGATACACAGGACTTCTTGTGGGGCAGCAATGTGTCCCAGATGTTGATGTTCTTGTTCTCGGAACTTTGACCAGCTGCAAAATAGATACAATGTAAAGGGGGCTCTTTTGGGAACAGGCGGTGTTACCACATCACAACTCACCGCTAGCCAGGAGACTGCACGAGCCGAGGAACACGAAATCCGACAACGCCTTGTTGTGGCACTGATAGCTCTGCAAAGTTAGAGGGCATGGATTAGAAGGGATTAGGGTCAGGGATGGAGCCCGATCATGTGCCAACTCACTATAAACGAACGATTGTTCTGTGAGGCGATGCCCGCCTGCCAGAGACTGAGCTTGCCGTCGCCATCACCGATGCCGAACTTATTGCCCTGCTCCGAGAAGCGGCACCGCGTCACCTTGGCAAAGGTACCCGAGGTACGGGGCGAGCAGACGGGCTGCTGGTGACCCCACTCCCAGATCTGCACGGATCCGTCCTGACCTCCAGTGAGATACAGCGGCATAAGCGGATGGGCGCTCATGCGCTTCACATTGTCCACCTTGTGGCGCAGCACCTGTTTAGAATAAGCGCCGTCATTGCATTTAATCATAGAATGCTTGCGAGGATTACCCACCATGGATGTGCCGCGTCCCGATTGCGAAGCACTTTGTGTGCTGGCATTGGACTCGCTGTAGGCATTGCTGCTACCTCCAAATTGGTTTCTGCACATAAAAACCATTGAAAATTTCCGCATGATGCAATTTGTTTTAGCTTGACTTACTGCTCCTGCGTTTGAATGATCAGGAAGGACGAGCTGTTGGTGTCCGCGTCCTTGGACAGGTTCATCATATCGTAGTCGCACTCGTCCTCGTACCAATTTGGCGACTCCAGCAGCAGTGAGATGTCAAACTCCTGGATCTCACGCGGATTTGCAAAGGCAATCATCGAGGAGCTGTTGTTCTTTAAGCAGAAGGACAATATAGACTCGTGATCCTTGTGAATGATGCGGATGTGGTCGGTATTCTCGTTGGTCGAATGCGATTGACCTGCACAGAAAAGTTTATTAAAGTATCCATAAACTGTTAAACGACTCACCCTCATCCGTCTCGTTGTCGTTGTGGGTGTGGTGCGATCCCCGCGTGCTGGCCTCCATGTTCTTGCCAAAGATGCTCTTAATGAAGACCTCCTGGGCAGGCTCCTGACGCACCAGATAGTTCCACAGTCGCCGGATGGGTCCAGCCGATGAACCGGAAACGAATGGAGTGTTGTCCTTATTTAGGAGCGAGCGGTACTTGTGTATGGCCAATCCGTTGATGCCGCTCTCCGCATAGCATCCTGGTATATAATTTCGGGACGGTGGCCCACGGGCTATTAGGTCGCTCAGGGCAAAGTCCTGCCAGCGATTGAGGGTCCTCAGCACCTCGTGGGAGAGTGGACTGATCACAGGCAAATCTGCACGAAACGGGTGGACAATATAGGAGGGAACACTTAGTGGATGATGGCGAGTGGATGGATGAAATGTTACAACTACCCTGCAGTTCGATGCCGGCCACCTTCACCAGCTCCTGGATCTTGTGCGTGCTGATCTTGATGAGCGCCAGGCGCAGGATACTCCACGAGTACGACGTGGGATTAGTGTGCTCCGTGTTATCCTTGGCCTTTAGCTGCGATCGGCTCACATTCACATCATCGTCGTCCTCCTCCTCCTCCTCGTTGTCCGACTCGTGCGAGTCGTCCGTGTCGTAGTCATCGCATTCTAAAAGGGATTAGCCATGTTACCTAGCGACCAATTACGTGAATACTCAAATACCTACCGGTTGTGGGCGGTTTGGTGAGGAAGTAGGAGAGCATGGACGTCTCCGGCGGCATGAACTGCTCCCGGTACGTGGGCTTGTCCTCCTTCATGTTGCTTGAAGTGCTGTTCTGGCTGAAGCTGCCTAGGATTTTCATGTTCAGTTTCATGCGTTGTTTTGTAATGGAAGTGACTGTGTTCCAAACGCTATTCTCATCCGCCGGCTCTTCCGATGTGGAACCAGTACCGCCACTTGCTCCACTAGCTCCTACCACTGCTCCTCCGGTCACCATTTGAGTGGGAGGCGGTGCAGCAGCGGGCTTAATGAGCAACTTTTTCATGCCGCCGCCGAAAAGAGTTGACCAGGTCTCGTTGTTGAAACTCTGGCCACTTAGGCGGTACAACAAACGGCTATCGCAGGTGGACAGCGAGTAAATGAAGAGCGCCATATAGGTAGAAACAAAGGACTCCAACAGCAGCACATTCAGTTTGGGCACATCCTCATCCTTCTCCCGCGCCAAAAGCGCACGCAGATTGGTTACACCCGGCCACTTGGATGGAGTGGTGCACACTCCCGCCGGCTCATCCGTGGAGTACTTGCGCCTGCGGCCATAGGCATTCCGGCTGCCCACCAGATAGCTGCACTCGAACGATGAGTTTATTTTGGCTATATTTTCCATTCCCGGACTGGGGTAACCGTTGAAGGCCGAGTTGTTTACCACAAAGCTCTCAGAATCGCAGAGCGACTGGTAAATGCAGGATGACAGCGCCACGGCCAGATCGCGCAGCACAAAGATCTCGCTCAAAGCACTGGGCTCGATTCCCGGGAAGGGCAGCACCTTAATTATGCTTTGCAGCATGTCCACCGTCTGGGACTGCAGGTACTTGATGGGATCAGCGATCACCGTCTTGTTGCCCGCCACACAGGCGCTGAGCAGGGGCAACGTGGTGGGGAAGGGCAACGGACTCAGTAGCTGCTGTTGGGTCTTCTCTTGCTGGAGCTCTTGCAGAAGCAGCACCAGTTCCATGCGCACGGATGCCAGGCCACCGCCACTGGCGCCATGTAGGGAACAATAACTCAGCAGTGTGCGAAGTAGGGTTTCGTTGGCTAGAGAAGAACGTATTCCATTAGATACGTACAAAAGAATGTATCGAAGATGAGCTTACCCTTGAGCCATCGCTTGCGTTTGGCCGCCCGCATCACCTTGGCCTCAAAGTCCTGCTTGTCCTGCATGAGGATCTCGTGAAGCGTAGGTCGCTCGGTGCTGGGATAGATGCTGGCGTTCATCTCCTTGTCCCTGGCCTCGGCATCAGCATCGCCCGATTCGTGACTCGACTGCTCCGCTTGGCTGCAGTAGTTGCACAGCTGCTTGAGCGCCTCCACCTCCCGTTCCAGCCACATGTACAGCTGGTAGCGCAACTGACCGCCATCCACTTCGAAGCCGGTGGCCAGCGTGGACAACTCCTCCATGAGGATCTTCAGACAGGCGACGAACTTAAGCTGCTGCGCCATAATGTCCATCTTGTTGTCGTTGCCATTCGATTTGCCTCTGCCTAGGATAGAGGCCTGCGGCTGCGGGGTGGCCAGCTCCGGTTCGTCCGGCTCCAGATCTGGGTCTTCTTCCTCGTCCTCATCATCCCATTTGATTTCGAACTTGGCTTCCGGCTCACTGGACACGGGTGCGCCCCAGTCGAAGGCATCCGCAGTGTTTGACGCAGCGGCTGGAGTTGCTCCCCACTGGTCCATGATTCCCGTGTTGATCAGCTCCTCCTTGTTCTGCTGGGCACGCTCCTGCGCCTGGCTACCGGCCACACTGCCACCGGAATCGTCGCTGATCTTCTGGGGCAGCTTGTTGAGCACCTCCAGCGCCAGAGCCGGGCAGCCGCTCTTGAAGTGTCCATGTGCGGTGGTGAAGTACAATTGCCGCTCGATGGGCGTTATTGAATCCTCCAGCTGCAGCTGTTTGTCGCAGGCCACGGCACTGGGAGCAGCATCGCCGGCATAATTGAAGCCGGACAAGACCACATGCGCAATGCGTTTCTCCTGCGCCGACAAGGCGATGTTCTGCCGGATGAGCAGCGGATGGGTGCGCAAATAGATGTAGAAGTTAAAAACATTGGGATTTGTGGCCTGTGGTTCGGGACGCAGTAGATCCTCCTCCCTGTAGCTGCTGTGCAGGCTGCCCACGTTGTTCAGGAGCAGGGTGTTCAGGCTTTCCTGATACTTCTTGATCGTCCAGTAGGTCATCGAGCGCAGGAAAGGATCGGGATGGGCGCGGCTGAGATCACAGCGTCCGGTTTCCGCATCCGTGCCCAAAATGTGCTCGTGCAGCAAGTGGTGGTAGTAGCAGCCCTCGCCGTCGCCCTCATAGAGTCGAGCTATGATCAGTGCCAGTTGGAAGTCCTCCAGCTTGTTCATGCACACTTCGATGGCATCATTGAGGCTATTGGCCAGCAGGAAGAAGGCCACCGCGTGCTCGAATCTCTGCTTGCCCAACAGCACAAAGGCATTCTTTAATGCCGCCTTGCGCCAGCGATCCTCGGCAAAGTTGTTGCCAAAGAAGGCGGTCATCTTCTCGTCCCGACGTGACCGGAACAGACCCCAGACCAGGGACTTCTTCTTCATGGCCAGGTAATAGATGGCCGCGTCCAGTGGCTCCTGCTTCTGCTGGTAGGCACACTTGGCCAGCTTCTCCACGCATCGCCGCAGAGTGTTGATGTTCTTCAGCCAGTAGCCGACGCCAAGATCCCGCAGCGTTGCCCAGCGGAGATCGCCTTTGGTGTAGCTGGGAATGAGGTTCAGCAGCTCCTCCTCGCTCTCCGAGTGGAAGGCCCACACGATGTTCGAGGTGCCCACGCCCTGGCGCTGGAACTGCGCCCGCTGCTGGAGCGGCAGGCAGCGCAGCAGGTAGGTAAAGTGTTTCATGGCCAACAAAAAGCGTAGTCCACAATCATCGAGGGAGTCAGTACTGGTGCTGCCGTCCTTAACAGCTCCCGATGCCGCTCCACCGGCCATTCCGCCCGACTTGCCTTGATCGGCGGCAAACTTGTCGGAGAAGTCCGTATTGCACGTGGCCACCGTATCGGCCAATGCCAGCAGATGCATCTGGTCCAGCGAGGAGAGTCCCGGCAAATGGGTGTGGGTGAGCAGGCGCGATAGAAGCTGACCCTGCCGCGGACCAAAGTGCGAAATGGAGTGCTTCTCGGGCAGCGAGAGACGGCGCTCCTGGCGCTTCTTCTCGTCACCCTCGCTCAGCAGCTCATCCAGATTGTCCTCCGAGTTGTGCATGTCGAAGAGTTCGTCGTAGTCCTTATCGCCCTCAGCATAGTTGTTGCTCTGACCCGGCGTTTCACGATCCGCATTGAGGAGCACCCACAAGGGTAATGGCGGAATCGAGTTGATTTCCGCATAGTCCAGCATCAGCTCCTCGGGAATTTGGGTGGTGCTGCCGCGATGCTCCGCCTGGATGTTCTGATCCGCCGTGTAGCTAATGCTTAGGGTACGGGATCTCGACCAGCTGCGTTGTCTGGCATAGCCATCATCGTCCTGGCCAACCGTGCTCGAACTGTTGCCACTCATGCAGCGCACCAGATGCGCCAGGATGGCCTTCACCCAACGGATCTTGCCACAGTTAAGCAGCTCCATCAGCTGCTTGGGATGGTATTGCGGCAGCACTGGGCAGGCAATGCGAGAGGCCTGGAACAGACCGAAGTCCGTCATGTAGTCATCGTTGCCACCGTCATCAGCGCCACCGCCATATGTTCCAGCTCCTCCTGCGCCGCCGGCACCGTTCATGTTGGCCATACTGGTGTTGCCCAGACGACGCTTCTTGTCGTGCGACAGCAGCTGCAAATTGGCCGTGCTCACTTTGCTTATCAGAGGCATGGATGCCACATTTTTGAGCCGCAGCTGTGTGGACTCATTGGCCAGTGAGCGGAGATCCTCATCCCTAAGATTACGGGTATCCGGTACATCATCGCCAGCAGCAGCCGCGGCGGCAAAGTGCGAAGAATAGTGCGGCTTCCACTGCGAGTAGACGTGCATCTCGGAGTCCATGGCCACCACTAGAATGCCATCGCGAACCCAAGAGATCTGCATGGGCAGCGGCGGTAGACCGTCGGCGGTCTGAAGATCTATCTGGCGCAACTTCATCCAACGGATCTCGTCCACAAAGTTGGGCTGCGCCAGGGAACTGGCCTTTCGCAGGATGGGACGATTCACTGAACGCGACTCCTTCATCGCCTTGATGTTTGCCTGGGCAATGTCCGAGCTAACAGGGGTGTACAGCAGTATTTTGCTGCCCACCGCGACGGTTAGGATGTGAGAACCATCCTCCTTGCTCACCCAGTCCAGTTGGACTAGATGCTTCTGGGTCAGCGGACAAGTGTTCCCGTTTTCGGCGATGCTCTTCCGCAGGGATTGCAGCGTACTGAAGCTGGGCACAGTTAGCAAGCCTGAGGCAGCGGCCGACGGTTGCCTATTGACGGCCAACTCAGGTGTGGTCTCGCCACTCCGTGGGGATCTGCTCTCCGAATCGTGGGCGAAGGTGTGCAGGACCTGGTTCAGTCGTTGCTTCTTCGCCAGCAGCCGACTGTCGTGCAGGTAACTCAGATCGATGCCATGACCAATGTTGATTCGCGGCAAATGGACATTCTTCAGGTGAATGGTGTCCTCCAGCACCCACTCACTGCCTCCGGAGCTCTCGCACTCGTAGATGGCCACGCAGAGGTTCACATAACGCGAGTCCGGATCGGGTCCTTTGTTGGGTCGCGTGAAACTCTTGCCGTACTTGTAGGCACAGGCTATTCGGCCGGAATAGGCCGCACTGATGTTCAGCGGCTGGCCCGGAATCTCGATGGCCGAATGCTGAATGCGACTGAACATCTTCCACTCGCTCCAGTGATAGGCATCGCCCTCTGTATCCGGATCATCCTCATCACCGATGGGCTCGCACTTCCAGAAACGCGATATGGAATCCGAGCAGGCGGTCACAATGATGTACGGCGCAAAGCAGGCTGGGTAAATGCTGGAGCTGCTCAGGTGACCGGCGGCCGGAGAGGCATGGATGACATCGACGCCCTCGGGCAGAGGCAGCTCTTGGGTACACACCTTCTTGGTGGTAATCGAGATGTGCGGCGCCTCCACTTGTGGACCGAAGTGCTCGGCTCCCGTCAGCGTTTCGGCTCCCTGTGACATTCGCCTGGGATTCGGATTACCACCGGCACCATCCTCATCAGGCTCCTGGGTGAGGTTGCTGTCCGGCACATACATGGCCGTTTCGGAAAGGAACGAGCTCTGCTGCTTCGAGCTAATGACTATGCGCCACATGTGAATGGTGCTGCCGCGCAGGGTTTTCTCGATGTTCACAATGTAGAAGGGCTCCTCGAAGTCCGCATTCCGCTGCAAATCGACAATGGCGTCCATGTCCGACTCGAGCAGTGCGTTCAGACGCGGCTCCTCCAGATCATGAGGATCCGTCTGGGGCGTTCGCTGGCCACCCGTAATCAACTGCGCCTGGAACACGTGCAGGAACTGCGTATTTTGCCAGTCGTGCTTGGCATCCGAGATGGCGTCCAGTTGCAAGATGCAACCGGGTCTCGCCGTCGACTGCTGGGACACAACCTTGAGCTTGTCGTGGAGCGCCGATCGCTGGGCCCGCATCGTGGACGAAGCATTCGAGATCATCGACGACAGCGAATGCGACTTGTGCAACGTGTTTAGGTTCTCCGAGCAGGAGATCTCAGCCAGCAGGGTGCGGGCATCGATCACCGCCTGGTAGACGCGCAGGTTCTCGCCATCGCTGGCCACGAAGCAGGCGGACGGAGAGTTACTGTAGCTGCCCAGTGTGGTGCTCGGCAGGAGGGTGGGAATCCAGGCCACATTGCTGAAGGCCGAGATCTCCGGCGAGTTGATCCTAGCCAGCTCGCTGACCCCGCCCGAATGGCACAGCGGTCCCACGGAGTCCACACGCCAGAGGATTAGCTCCGAACAGAAGCCCGTGGGCGTAAATACATCTTTGTCTCCATTGGAACCACCAGAGGGACCGGCTCCTGTTCCTCCGCCCGGGGTAAGTCCACCACTCAGGGGCTGCTCAAACGGTGACATTGGCGACTTAGCCTCCGAATCGGGCAGGTTGTGGTGCGAGGTGGAGACGAGCAGCGGCAGCACCGGGTGACAGGTGATGTCGTTCACCCGGAACCGATGGCCGGAGGCACGGCTCACGTGGCCAATGCTTAATACTTGGGTAAACTTCGTCTTGAAGGCGAACGTTAGCTGCCAGAGATTGAGGGTTCCGTTCGAGTGCTTGGTCACCATGGAAACCGAGGGAGACACGTTCAGTGGCAATGCACTGGCGCCAGTTGCAGCCGAATCTTGCGAGCTACTGCTGTGCTCCGCTCCTCCGACTCCACTAGCCGCAGCACTGCGATCGCCACCAGCCTCATCCTGATCTGCATCTCCTTCGCGGTCGCCATCCTCCTCATCGGCAGCATCCTCCTGCTCTTCGTCGTGCCTCTCAAAGGTCTGCCCCGAGTGCTGGTCACTTTTCAGGGAGGAATCATCCGCGTGTCCCTTGTGGAACTCATCCTTGCTGCGCACATTGTTCGCTATGTCGCGGAAGGCCAGCGGATGCGTGCCCGTGTTGAAGAGGCTGACCGTGGTGGACATGGACATGGCGTCGCCCAGAGGGAAGGCCGAAGGAATACGAGTGGAGAAGGAGACCTGCGCCTGCCTGAACGAACCGGGATAGTAGTCATCCAGCCACTCGATAACCCAGATTAGGTAGCTACCGTCCACCGGGTGAATGGCGAAGAGCAGATCCGGACTCTGGTGCCAGTCGCGCAGCAAGCACTCGATCTTATTGTCCAGTGAATCCACCAGCTGTGTGATCGGATGGGCCGGCTCATTGTTTAGCGAGTTCTGTGACGTCGTGTTGGACATGGAGTTCAGATGCAGTCCGGCAACGCCTCCTCCGCCACCCATTCCCGTGCCTGCCGTGTGCTGCGAATACCGGCTGAACTCCTCGCCGCTGTCGTCCACGGACACCGACTTGGAGGAGCGCAGGTACTTCTTGTGCGCATGCGCCTGCGAATGGGAACCGTGTGCATCGTCCGGCAGATCAACGCCGCCGGAGGAGGCGTTCCCATGACCGTTCTCCTCGTCGATCACCTTCTTCGTGAGCTCCTGAAGTATGGCCTCCGCCTGCAGCGTAAAATGCATCTCCTTGTTGTTCAGCCAGTGCAGGATAAAGACATTCTGGTTGGCCGGATCGCTGGTCTGCATCGATGGCACCAGCGGGATGTCCGTTTCCGCATTTATCGACGCGGCCAGGTGGAAGTGCATACCGGGTGTAACGCCCGATCCCTGGAATCCGTAAGAGTGAAAATCGTGTACGCTGCACGAGGATGGTAGCGAGGGTATTGGTCCCAGATAGTTTGTATAGCTGGCCGGGGAGCTACCCATGGCGCCCATTGCACCGGCCGGTCCTCCGCCACTCGCAGCGCCTCCACTGGCCGCGCCCGTCCCGGCATTCGCTCCGGCCTTCATATGCCGACGGATATGAAAGCAGGTCTTCATGTGCTTCAGCCGCTGCATGAACCGATGCTTGTGCCGATGCGTACGGAACTTTGGGTTCTGCGAGGCCATTGGATCGAACTGGGTCATGTTCACCATCCCATCGTCCGGCAGCACCGTCTCGATCCAGATGCGACAGATGTTGTCCAGACAGGACGTCACCAGCATATTGGCCACCGAGCCCTTGGGCATGTACTTGCTCGTCTTGCGCCACACAATATTGGATACGGCTCGCGGATGGGCGATGTACACATAGGTGAAGTTCAGCTCTCCGCCAGAGCTGGAGCCGGTGCCATCGTCCACTCCGTGGCGACCCGATGCCGTCGTTCCGGCGGTGGAGGAACCCTTGGCAGGGAATAGGACTTGTTTGTTCTCATACCAGATCTTCACCAGCCGATCGTTGCGTCCGCAGGTGGCGAAAAGCGTTCCGTCCGGACTAAATGCCATATGGTAAATGGGTATGGCCGTTTGGCAGCTCCATATGTTCTCCCACGTGGACACATCCTCCGATTGGGCGTTGCTTGACTGCTTGGGCTCCTTGCTTTCGCCAATCTCGAACTTGACACCTATTCGAAAACCAGATACTGATTAGACGGCGATTCTTGGACGAGGAATTTGCAACGCAAGAAATATATACAATGCCAGCTTTTTCATTGCCAGTGGACTGATATCAAATAAATAATTACAAATGGAAATTCAGCAAGCAGAGTTTCAGTATCATCCTCTAATGGTTTGCATAAACAGAACATAGACTAAACAAAAAACCGAGCATATCGCTTCTAATTGCAAAGGCAAATAAACGTATGGAGGTCTTAAAAACCAAAAATAAAATTTTACAGTACGCAAGAAGAGAAATATTAAGGAACTTGTACATGCTTTTATAAAATCGGTCAATAAAACGGAAACACCCCACTGACGACAAAACGATTTATAAAACGTAAAAAACAAAAACCCCATTGGAACCAATTTGCATTTGTGATTCATCTCCGCCCACGCAAATCGATAGTTGGCCACAAACACACATATATTTGTAGAAATGGGCTGTTGGGCAGTTGGCTCACCCGTATGCTCCTCCTCCTGCTGGTGAGTGGGTGACTTGCTCTTCCACAGCTGGATGTTGGTGCCGCCGGTAAGAAGACGTGTGCCCTCCAGATTCCAGGACAGGGTCACCACGCTCGAGTGGCTGGTGAATGAGCCCGTTTGCACCCATCTGTGGGAGGAGGGGGAAAATAGAAAATCAAGTTAGTATGTCTTTGGGCTTCTTGAAACCATTCCTAGCTCACCTGTAATCCAGAAAGTGGGTATTGTGTTTGCTGGACTCAATCACCGGCGTGGGCTCAAAAATGCAAATTTTATTTTCATAGGCTGCTGCTATTTTTCCGGTATCGGTGCTGCAGTCGAGGGCGGATATCTTGACATAGCCATGGTTGGCGCCCGGAATGATCTGGACGCGCTCGAAGGTGCTTGCCAGGATGACCACATTGCAGCCGGCGGCATAGGCCTGGAAAAGGTAGAAATGGGGGTTTTGTAAGTACTGCAGTTAATCTAAGAGTTATACGATCGTTGTGTGCTTTCTCAGCTATTTGTTTTCGAGTGGCTATGTGTATATAGGGCGGGTATATAGCCTTATATCGATAACAATACCCCAACTGTCCAGTTAACTGGCTTATCAGGCTGGCTGACAAAGCTCTTGCCACATCATGTTTGGTTACCTGGTTAGCTAAAGTGTGTTTGATTTATTTGTTGAGCTGTCGCTGATATGCTCATTATCGTCGGCAGAAATTAGAATACCCTGTTCAGGTGGGTGGGGTATACTATTTATAGTGCGAATATCTAGGAATTATTTACCGCATAACGATCTGAGTCACCATGCTTTATCTTTATAATTGGCTCATTGATGCCGCAGATTACGGATACCCTATTTAGTTACAATTGCGATAAATGGTGAATATCAATGGGGAATCTTTTTGCAATTGCTTATCGCGACAATGAAATAAAAAACCATATTTTGCTATTCAATGAATTCTCTATGATTTTAGAAGAACAAGGGTATTACCAACTTCGTCACAAACTAGTCACCTGCTAACTTTTGGACATTAAATGGTTCAACTACTCTGCTTTTCTGTCGGCATTTATTTTTAACTTTCTGTTTTCCCATTCCCAAATGTCAGCTTAACTTGTAGTCTGCTAGATGCCTTTATGCGCATAACTGCGATTATTAACTATAAAAATAAACACCGAATATACTTTTCAATGGAGGGTTTTCCCAGCTTTTCGCTTACCAACCCATTAGTTTCCCCACAGATAAGATTACTTTATGTTATAGTATGTTCCGTGCTAAATAAACCGGGCTTTTGTACGGAAATTATCAAGATGGATGCAACGGTATAGCTATACTATTAAAATTCTACTTCAAATGCGGTTTTAATAGGTTTATTATTTTTTGGTTTCCCCTTCCACCCGCTAGGTGGCGCCCGGGTATTGTGTTCATGCCAACCGTATACTAAATAAATATACACATATGCAAACATTCGAAATTAAACAAATTGAAATGATGGCAAATGATATGGCGCAAGGCGGTGGGCAGTGGGTGGGTGTTCGTTCGTCTGTGAACGGGGGACTGTGTCAACGGCGGTGCTGATTACAGAATAGAATATAGTAGAATATAGTATATAGAATGTACACATACGCCCCGTGGGGCCTCTCATTAGAATGGCGAAATGTGCACAGCAGTTAATTATGCTTCCTTGGCGTTTGCAGGAAAACACAGACCGTGTTCTCTACATCGGATAAACATTCTGGTTGAACATATAGCACATATAGTACACATGTCTCTATATGTGTAATGTTTATAACTCGAAGTTGACATAACGAAGTTCATAATGGGCTCTCCAACTTTTTCCGGTTAACACAAAAGGGTTAATATACAAAAATGACCAGATTGCTTTGAGTATATGGTACTATATAGTATAGGGATCGAATTAGGCACATTATAAATGCGTGCTCACGTTTTTTATTATGGCCGTTTATAATTCCAATTTGCCATTGACGTGGGTCGGTGAAAGGAGTTGAGGGGGGGTGCTGGCGGGGAGAAAGGGTGTGTGGGTGCGGGGAGGGGCAGCTTGCAAGCTGCGAAATTAGGGCATCAAAGGCCACCTGACCAACAGAAGGGTACACACACGCACACTCACTCACACTTCTATATATACATGTGTATATACTTTCAAGCACACACTCTCACTGCAACTGGCGCATGTGAGCGTGCGGCTTGTTTACTGCCAGCACTTGACCTTAAAAAAAAATAAAAAATGTAATTAATTGCTCGCCAGGTATGTAAATGCAGGTGAAAACAAATATTGTGTTGTATTTGTTGTGCCACACACACGAGCTGCACACTTTGTTGTTATCGAATTTTTGCACAGCGCCAGCAAACACGAAAAGTTCTCTATCTCATCATTTGCATTTGATTTTTTAATTGACCACCAAGTGTGGCATAAAAAACGATATAAAATTCAAACAAACACACACACACCGCACACACGCACACCACACACACGCAAATATGTAAATAAAAACATTAAAGACGTGCTGCGATCGGTTCTGGTTGGAATGACGACGACGGCGACGATGATGATGATGATGCCCCGTTTCCAATTGGAAACGTACTGGGATTGTGCTAAAAAATGTAGTCAGGCTAATCGAACGATTTGGGGGGCGTGTCCGGATGGTTGGGCGGCTAATGGTGCTCATTCCGCCAACGATTTTCACCCAATTCGATCCGGATTCAGATTAAGAGGGCTCTACGCTTACTGTAAATGGTATTCCTTCCACGGAGCCAATGGCGAAGCACCGGTCGCCCGCATTGCAGGCGCCGCTCAAAATCTGATGACAATTCATAATTTACACACAGTTGATTATCACATCACAGCGCACGGATATTGGGGGCTTGGTTCTTTGGTTTCTAGCACGAATTTTCCTTGCTTCTTGTAACAAACGACAACAAAGTGACATTACATAAAAATTAGAGTTGGGTTCTTGGCCAGCGCGGTCAATCGAACTATCGATATTAGGGATGACACGGCATGGGGGGCGAAACATCGGTTAAAGAATAATACCTTATTATTCAAATAAGCTAATTCGAATTAACCGAATAAGTTTTCGCTATTATATTTTAGATTAGATTATCAAATAAATTAAATAAATATGTTGTTTCTAATGAAGAGTTAAATTTGTTAGCTTAAATGAGAAAATTATATTTTTGCATCGCCTCTATTTAGTTTTATTTATTTAATGCCCAATACAAATAAACAGATTCCTTTTGTATATATTTACATTTATTATTCTATCGATTTCGATTGCTAATCGAAACTATAATTGGGATGGCCCGAATTATTATCGACTTGTGGCATCGATAGTCTGTGTCGATATTCAGGGTTGTGTTGTGAGCATTTTTGCATGTTGAAAACGCCGAAATTAAGTTTTTGGTTTTGTTTATAAAAATAGCTCCAAAATGGCGGCCGGTCCAATTGCTGAACGCAACCAAGGTGGGTTTGACCTCCACTGAGCATTTTCCCCCAGTTGCGAAACGCCTAAACCCTTTTTCCGTTCCCTCCACAGATGCCACCATCTACGCCGGCGGTCTGGACGACAAGGTGTCGGAAACGCTGCTCTGGGAGCTGTTTGTGCAGGCAGGACCCGTGGGTAAGTCTAGTCACACATGTATAGTCCTCACCAGCTCCCTAATCGTCATGCTTTCAGTGAATGTACACATGCCCAAGGATCGGGTCACTCAAATGCACCAGGGCTACGGATTCGTGGAGTTCCTCAGCGAGGAGGATGCCGACTATGCTATAAAGATCATGAACATGATCAAGCTCTATGGCAAGCCCATTCGCGTAAACAAGGCGTCGGCGCATCAGAAGAATCTGGACGTCGGCGCCAACATCTTCATTGGCAACTTGGATGTGGAGGTAGACGAGAAGCTGCTGTACGATACGTTCTCCGCCTTTGGTGTTATTCTGCAGACGCCGAAGATTATGAGGGATCCGGAGACGGGCAAGTCAAAGAGCTTCGCCTTTATCAACTTTGCCAGCTTCGAGGCCAGCGATGCGGCGATGGACGCCATGAACGGCCAGTACCTGTGCAACCGTCCCATTTCCGTGTCCTATGCCTTTAAGAAGGATCACAAGGGCGAGCGTCACGGCTCAGCTGCAGAGCGCCTGCTGGCCGCCCAGAATCCATCGGCCCATGCGGACCGGCCGCATCAATTGTTCGCCGATGCACCTGTGCAGAATATGATGCCCCAGATGCCGGGCCAGATGATGCCACCACCAATGATGGCGCCACCGCCGCCGGTGGTGCCCGTTTCGAATAACAACATGGGCATGATAGCACCGCCGCCTCCCGTTCCCCAGCCTGCTCCATTCCCAGCCACGATACCGCCGCCACCGCTGCCACCAATGGCCGGCGGACAGCCGCCTCTGCCGCCAGCAATGGGCATTCCGCCGCCGCCACGCATGATGCAGCCAAATGCCTGGGCACCGCCGGGCATGCCAGCTCCTCCTCCAAGACCGCCGCCCACCAACTGGCGTCCACCGCCCGTGCCCTTCGCTCCCACGCCCTTCGCACGGCCCTATCAACCCGACGGCTACCAGTACTAAAAATCTAGCGTGTAGTGTATACCAATTTGGACGAGAGAAAATAAACTTTAATAGGATTTATTAATGAAGAATGCTCTGGGATATGTTAAGACTTCTACTCTTCGTCCTCATATGCATTTAACGCCAGAAACCCCTTTTGGGAGATGTTTAAATCACCATTTTATTCCCATTTAGTAGTCACATTATACACTTCAAATTCTTACAAGACGAAATTAAATGAATTGGAAATAGGATTTAAAATGAATGAAATGCTTCGGTATAACTTGACATTGGTCATAATCTTTTTATGGAACTATTTGTCTCAATAAATATAAAACGATTTCGCAAAATGTTCATCCTATCAGTTCTAATTATAGTTTGTACATTAATATAACTTATAAAGAAAGCGATTATAAGGCGTTTTTTGTAATTTCACTATGCATTTCTATTTTGAAGCGATGTATAGAAACTAGCTTGTAGTTCATACAAATTGAGGCGAGACAAAATAAACACAAGAATTATTTTTTACTCAACCGTTTAATATTTACTAGATCAAAACCAGGATGGTGCCGTCCCGCTTTTTTTCGAAACACTTTGATTGGGTCTTGTAATTTGTTTTGCATAAATTTATTTATATGGGAAACATACAAGTACAGTATTTACAATAGTTTTGACTACTATTCATTTTTTTCTTTACTCTTTGTTTATTGAATTCTTGCCTAAGCGATTTTGGTTTAGTCCCACTGTGCTATCTTCCATTTCGTTTGGTAAAATAACTTAACTTTAGCATTACGTTTAAATGGTTATATTTAACGGTTTTTTCTTCTCTTCTTTTTTTTTTTGGTTAAGCAAGACAAACAACAACAAAAAAAAAAACTGTGAGGCATATAGTTATAGTAATTGTAATCAATAACGATGTACAAGTGGATCGTTACACATCAATTTTCTCGCATTTATTGAAATTTCTTTTGGTTTTCGTTTTGTTTCTTTTTTGTTAACCTTAAAAACGATTTATATATAAAAAATAATAATTAACATAAAAACGTTCTGAACTGGTTTGGTTTTTTTGTATGCGTGTGTGTGTTTGTTTGTGTGTGCGTACATGCGTGTGTTTGCGTGTGTGTGTGTTGTGTGTTTTTGGGGTGTATGTGGATTTTGTTTGTTTGCTGTTGCTGTTGCGCCTGCCCGTCGGGAAGTGTGCCCACTACTAGTGGTACTGGTGTCTCAGCTGCCGGTGCCCACCGGCTCCTCCTCGCTCCATTTGCCCCCATTCACCCGCATCCCATCCTACTTGGCTGCCGTTGTCGCAGCTCCTCCTGCCGCCTCGGTCGTGTGGTTGTTGGCATTGTTGGTCTTGCGCTGGGTGACAGCGCCAGCTCCTGCTTCTCCGGCAGATCCTGCAGCCAAAGACGCAACGCTGTTCGACTTGTTCTTGGAGCGCGCCGAGCCATTGGCCAGACGTGCATTCTCCGAACTGTCTGTGAGATCCTCACTATCACTGGAACGTATGTCACCGGACATCTGCAGGGAAATGGAAATCGGATGAGTGTGTTTTCAAAATACAATCAAGTTCTGTTTGTAGTCTACATAGGCTATTTAAACTACTTAAAGAATTAAAGATAAATGGTAGGTTACGGAGATAAACAGCACAGTTAAGAGAAGAATAGCTTGATGGCCAGATGCCTCCACACTTACCAGACCCTTCTGCAGAGAGTCAACAACGATCTTGAGGATCATGTATGTCCAGATCACGTGTAGAACGAGCAGCATCAGAAGCAATGAGTTGAAGATGTAGTAGGCTGGGAACATGGGCAGAATGCGCGGTGCTTCCACAGATGAGCTGCCGGGTTAACAGGATGGTTGGCATGGAAGAGCATGTCAGTTTGGATTGGGATCAGATAAACCAAAAGAGAGGGTTTTGGCGCTGGACGCTACTCACCTGTAAATAATGCGTGGATAGAAGCCCAGACGCGTCACAATCCAGACCACTGTGAAGATGGCAAAGATCGCATCGCACAGCTTCTGATAGTTGGCATATTTGGTGAGTTTGGCAGCCTCCAAAAAGATGTCGGCACAATCGTGAACGACCAGGACAAGCGAACCGACGCGATGTAGATTGCACACCCAGCTGAGCGACATCAGCAGCAGGGTGACCATGTGATGGATGAACATCTGCCAGAAGTCCTTGCGTTTCACATCGAAGAACTGGGTGCCAGTGAGGGACCAGTAGAAGGACATCGAAATCATGTAGTACCACCAGATATCATTGCTGATCGACTGCAAGCGATAGAATATGTATTATAGTATGTAAGTATGTAAGATCGAGTAATCGAAGAGAAGAAATCCTCACCTGATGCGGGTAGCCGTACCAGCAGCTCTTTACATCCCAGAACCACGGCTTGTCCCACAGCACGATCACGCCAAAGATGAAGCTGTACAGATAGTAGATGCAGCGCCAGGTGTTCTCGCAGAACTTGACAAGTGTCGACGGTTTATCCTGGGCCCTTCGTAGACGCCACCAGCGCTCGATTTGGCGCTCGCTCATATCCGTCTGCTTGGACAGCGGACCCAGCTGAAAGAGGAATCAGAAGTTCCATGGTCAGTCATCTGGAAGGGATTGATGGTAGGCATTATCTTACACTTTTCTTGTCCAATCGCGTCGACTTGGCATAGGCCTTCTCCAAAATAGGAACATTTGCCGCTTTCTTAGGTCTAGAACTACGTATGCCCAGTGATTTGCCTACGGGCGATATCCAGAAACTGCAAGTAATATTGTGATTTCGATTAGAAAGTGCTATTTTTAAATGCTTTATGAGTAGATAAAGCAGTTAGTTGGAGGCATAGGTTTTAAAGTTTATGGTAGAAAGATAAACTGTGACCAGATAATGTTGGCTATTGCATAAGAAAGTTACAAGAAAAGGTAGACGGATATCCCACGCACCCATTTTATTGAAATGTATGGCATTCAATTCAGGAACAATTGTAATCTTGGCAATGGAATTGCTAACGTTGATACTTGACAACATATCCAATAAAAAGTTCCATTGGGCTTGACAACATCCTAATTATGCATGTAGGTACGTACACCCATGGCGGAAACGTTTCTGGATTTTCAGTTTCTGTATCTGTATTTGTTTATGATTTTATTTTATTTTATTTTATTTATATTTATTTTGCACACACACCTGTCGTCGCCCCAACGTCTGGCACGTGTGAGGCATGGCAACTGGGATTTGGGATGTGGATGGGGATTTTGGGATCGGTTTTTGGTCTGCCCGCACGCCCACATGCATGGGTAATTAGCTCGTGCAAAGCTGGACACCACGCCAGACTGGCGAGCATATAGAGTATATCCCGTTTGGGAAGTTAATTTGCCAATGAAATCGAAAATGGTCGACTGACTGCCATGCCCACGAGATGTGCAGATCGCATGGCTCTACCACGATTGGAATTCCAAGTGGTTTCCAAAGTAACCCCTTCTCATTTCGTAGGCAAAGCACATGGGGCCCGAAGCCCAAGAAGAAACGCGGAAATATCAGATTTTCTATTATTACAATCGACAAATAACAATTAATTCGAATTAATGCCAAATCTGGGCTCGGTTCAAGTTCAAGTAGTGCGTAATTGAATTAACGCACCAAGAAGGATTTAATTGACCCGCATTCGAAGTCGAATATTGATTTATGTATTTAAATTCCCCTGGTTCTTTGACAAGTATTGCTTATAGGGAGTAGACCCTGTAATTGGGAGGCTTCTTGAACAAGAAGTGCGTGTTGGGGCGTGTAAAAATAAATTGGTCTATTCAAGTTTTATCGAAAATACGCCTGGGAGTGCGTCATTAATGACGCACACTGGAAGTTTATGTTATCAACTGAACAAAGGTCATACAAATTCTTAGCAGTTCTAATGAAATATTCATCAAGGGCTTTTTTCAGTACGTTTCACTAGTGAAAAACTACAAATTCCTAAATAGGTTTCCATTTCTAAGAGAGCATAAAAATATATTAGAAAAGATTGATACAGCACGATAGAAATATCTTTGCTTCCTTCTTAAAAAACTTGTAGCATAATTAAAAAAAAGTACCATTGCCAAAACATCGATATGCACACCGGTGCATGGCTAAAATTTCGCACGCATATCGATACTTGGTGCCATCCCTATTGCTGTGTCATCGCTATAAACCACTATCCTCGAACTTGTAAACAACAAAAAGCCACTTCATCTAGTGACCATTTCGAGCTCCCCGTCTGTTTGGAGCTAGTTCACCCACTGGATACTGTCACCACACTCTGCTCCGCTCCGAAATGGAATCTCCCAGTGCTCGAACACTCGGGAATTCTCTGGCGGATGACTGCGGCAATGGGAACGGGAATGGCAATGGAAACGGGAACACCACGATGATGCCACACGGAATCTACCATGAGCGACAGACACGCCACCTTTGCGGCCTCCACGCCCTGAACAACCTGTTCCAGGGTCCCGACACGTTCTCCAAATCGGAACTGGACGACTACTGCACCACACTGACCCCGCGCAACTGGCTTAATCCGCATCGTTCGTGGATCGGCTGGGGCAACTACGACGTGAATGTGATCATGTACGCCCTGCAGCAGCGGAACTGCGAGGCGGTGTGGTTCGACCGCCGGCGGGATCCACACTGCCTCAATCTGAGCGCCATTTTCGGCTTCATCCTCAATGTGCCGGCCCAGATGAGCCTGGGCTACTACATCCCACTGCCCTTCCAGATGCGCCACTGGCTGGCACTGCGTCGCTTGAACGGCAGCTACTACAACCTGGACTCTAAGTTGCGGGAGCCCAAGTGCCTGGGCACCGAGCAGGAGTTCCTAGAGTTTCTTCACACCCAGCTGCAGTTGGACCACGAGCTATTCCTGGTGCTGAACGAGGTGCAAGCGGACTCAAAAGACGCTAAGACCCAGCAACGTTGGCTGTTGCCGCAGTTCAGGGATTAATGTTATGGTTATGCAAATAAAGTTATATCATGGAGCACCATTAGTTATTGTACCAATTATTTCATGAAATTAACCAAAAAGTGCCCTAGAATATGCAATTTAAATATTAACTATTTCGCACTGTAAGTGGTAGCCATTTTTAAGCAAAGAAACGATGTAGTAATAAAGAATAATAAATACTAAGTTCTGCAAGGGAAATGTTGTAAGCTTTTAAGATTGGAAACTTTGGACCACCCGCTTTAAGGCCAAACGTTAAACGCCACAAATTCGTTGGGTTTCGTGCAAATAATGAGTGTGTTTTGATTGAGCTGCAACGCGATGACAGTTTGCGATAAGAGCCCCACCATTATTTGAACGCATTTATTAAATTTCACTTAGGCAGTGTGCACAAATTGCGCCCAAAGTGCAATGCACTGGCAATTATTCGGCTCTTATCGCCGGCACAACTAAAATATCGGCGCTCAAGCCATACAGAATTTATATATAAATATAAATATAATATATGCATATATGTCGCCGGTTGTTTGGCGAATTATTTGCGCTTGTCAGCGATAATTCAACACGCAAAGGCAAGCCAACGATTGTGAGATTAGCGCAAGTGAATACAGCGGCTATGCCTATGCCGTATCCTGTATGTGGTCCGACATGGGTCTGACTCATGGCCACCAATTGCCAGATGGAACTTGGAATTTAGCATAGGTGCCATTAGTCAGCCGTGAATAATCTCTAAAACATGCCCTATTTCAATTTGCTTTATGACCAATTCGGCAATCTGCGGCTTGTAAATTAAATACTCATATTTTTTTGGCATAAACTATGTATACTTGTTGGTAACCAAATTCATAATCTTTTAATGGTAATATTCGCTAGTGTTTATGAATAAAATTTCAGGAAACAAATTCTTTATATTCTTAAATATCATACATGGAGATAATTTCGCAGATATATTTTTAGAATCCTTACAAAGCATAGAGCAACACTAGTTTTAGTGATATTAGCCATATTTCATAAAAACTAGTTCATACTCTTCTCAAGAGAAGAACGAGAGGTGCTAATTGGACATTGAACGAATTGCACCGGCATCAAAAGTCCGCCCTCCCCTCAAGTGGAGTACCACCTGACCAGTTGGAACTCCTCATTCCCATTCCCATACTCAGCTGGTGAGTGAAGCACGTGCGTTTTTTTATTCTATTCTTTTTCCGTTTTATAGCATTTGACGTTATTTTATCGGTTTTTTCGTTTTTTTTTTCACTAACCATTGGGCAATCGGCACGATAAGCAATTCGAGTGACCGAGGTAAAGTGTGGAAAACTTACGGAAACGGGTTTACGAATCGGTTTCTGGGATTATTGTTCCTGGAAACACTATTGCCAATCCAAAGTTAAGAGGTTTAACAAGAAGAAAAGACGGAGAAATGGTCGTGCAGCTGGCAATTGCCCATTGGCCGGCGATTTAGTGTGTATATTTGAATATATATACATATGTAGATATATATGCATGTATACACATTTCCCCGATTGCTGTGTGCATGTGAGCCATTAAAATAATTAACCTGAAATTTTATCGCACTAGAGCGCTGAGCTCGAGGGTCGCCTCTTGGCGATTACGTATCACAAAAGCTTCAGCATAAATGCGGACAAATAGAACATGCCCCACACACAGCTGCGCCCAGCTAACTAGCACTCATAAAACCCACTTGAGCTCTACTATCTAAGTGTTCGATCTGAAAAGGTTATGGAACAGCCAGGTGGGATCTCGACGATGATAAGCTTTATGGATTTGCAATATACGTTAATAAAAGATTCCAATACCACCAGTCGAAAGAATCTAGATGCGAAAATGGAATTATGCCATTAATGGATAAAATTTATCATTGGGAGATACAACTATCTTATCTGAATTTGAATAATTTGAATCAGAACGAATTTATTCTATTTCTTTTCTAGAGCTCTAATCACTTGGCCCCAGCTGTGTGAATTGTTTTAGCAAGTGTCTCTCACTTGTTCTTCCCTCCCCCCACAGCATAAACATAAACAGAAACATAAACCCCAATCCATGGCACACCACATTCCAAAGCGTGCTTTTGTGCTTTTGTTTGTGGCATTAGTAGTGGCGGATAGTATGGCATAGTACGGCATAGTATGGTGGATGGTGGCCATAAGGGAAGCGCCAATCGGGCCATAAAGTGCGCACATATTTGGAAAAACTTCTCGAGTCAATGACTCACTGGCGGGCCAAGTGCTTTTGGCCAGGCCCGCAAAAGGAAAAACGGTTGACGAATCACGGACCAAGATAGTACATAAAAAGCACACGATGGGGGCGGAGTGACTATAAGTTAGTTACTTATCTTTTTTTTAAACAAACACATGGCAGAGCTATGGTTAATCCCCAATGAGCAATTTGTCCAAATCCTCGCCTTGCTGGTTTTTAGCCCAGGGTACCTACACTCATACATATGTACAGACATATATACGTACAAATGCGAAAACATAAAGAATTCGCGTTTTAAGCCTGCGAAATGTGCAGTAACGATGGTTAACATTCAAGCCCTTTTGCACTCTTTTGACCCAAATAAATGTTAATGACACACCTGCCCCCCTTTGACCACGCCCCTGCTGTACCCACACAACCACACATACACACACCCATCCACCAAATGGGGAAATGGAAACAGTCATTCGAGAGTTTGCCGTAAAACAATCGAGGCACTGAGCACTGTTATCAGGTTTTATACGTAAATCTTGGCGCAAATCTTATCGGCGTGGAGTGGCGCGGTGGTGCTAGTGGTGGCGTTGGTGCTGCCCAAGGTGGCTCCAACTATGCCCAACACGGATGGGATGGCACTTTGGGAAAGTCTCCACCAATCGATTCCGCGGCGACTTTTGCCATTAAACGAATCTTAATGGAAGAGCAGGAAAATAAAATAAAAAAAAACCCAATTCGGCCTTGAAGACCAATTCTCGTTTAAGAAGAATACGGGGGGGGGGAAAAAAAAAACAAAACCAAAGTGGTCCGCCATGAAACAGATTTGGTTTTTGTCTCAATTTCATTTTCAAATGTGAATGCAAACAAGCCACCGAAAAAAATAGCTTAAAATGGAATGAAAACAAGAGACACAGTTGGAATTCCATAAGATGAACCCACAGCTGCGGTCAACTTAAAAAATTTGTGAATTTGTCATTATTCTAGCCAAGTAAGTGGCAGATGTTCAGAGTTTGGACCAGAGTGCAGTACGCTGGACTAGCCGCTCGCCACTTATGTCAAATTAAGGGCACCGAAAACATTGCAAAATATGATAATAACAACTTCTCCACATGCAAATGCCAGTGCACGCGAACTGCTGCTCGTTCGCCTATTCACAGCTACATAGTTAAAGCCAAACGACGCGCCGGTTAATTGGCCTGAAAAGCGGCCAAAATGCTCTTGCTCCAGCGCACAGTGGGTCAACAGGCATGGAAATGCGGCATTTTAAAATATTTTCAAGTAACCAGATGTTAACTGTGAGATTGGATATTGGATATAATTGGGTAATACCCAATTAGCTAAATGAAAGAAAACATTTATGAACATTTGCCTTGAAAGTGAATAATGGGTTTAATTCAGTTATCCCACTATGCGATACAATTGGAGACTAGTTTCCTTGAAGTCTGGCAACAGTTTAAAAAAACATGGCTTTTTTATCGCCGCAAATTGACAAGTCAATAAATATAAGCTTTGAATTTCCACCGAGGTCGTTCCCAAACATAAATCAAAGTTAAGGCTAATCTGGTTATATTTGTGAGATGTATATAACTTAGCTTTTTGTCGTATTCAAGAAAACACCCTTTAAATGATAAGTAAAAAAAAAATACTTTCTAACACTGGTCGATTGTTTAACTATTTGCACCACTGTGCCTGATTTGTACCCAATTCGTTAGCGGTGCATACATCCATACAACCATGAAAAAAAAAACCGCATGGAGCTGATGGTGCCGACTATAAACAAATACATACATACAAATAAACATACATGTATGTTTTCCCTTTGACTAAACAATTAGTAGGAAGTTGTAAGTGGAGTGGGGCTAATATTTTGTGGGAAATTCGTTGCCGGCTGGGCTCGAAACTGCAGCCGGCGTCGCTTGGAAAGGAAAAACTTCAAGTTGCAGCAACCAAAACGCGTGTATGCCGCACAAGCCACACACAAACAAACAAATGCTGTTTCACACACACAAACACACACACATATTCGTACGCTTGCAGAATGTTGGGCGTTTCCACGTGAGGTTATGTTTTTCGAAAAAAATAATAAAATGAAATGAAATGACGAAAAGAAGGAATTATGAATAAAGTTTACTGTACATGGTGCAACAAACGTGGGCGGTGGGCTTACTAAATGGAAAGGAGAGTCAGTCGGAGAGAGAAAAAAATAGCGGAAGCGGGAGAGAGCGAGGGAAAGCCGTATGAATGGGGTTAAAGAGAGGCGGAATGGAATCGAGTTGCCGGGAATGGCAAGAATGGAAAGAGAGTCGGGAAGTGAGCAGTGGGAAATGGGAAATAGAAAGAGGAAAGGGGGAAAATGGGAAACTTACCGCTCCAGCGTGTAGCGGACCAGCATGACGACAGCGGCAAATGGAATGGGCCAAATGAGGTCCTTGTAGTTGGCGTGCACCACATCTGGTCGCGAGCCGGGCGCAATGTCCGCCCAGGTTGTGTTCGGGGGCAGCCAGATTTGCGTACTCCAGAATGCATTGCTGAACTTATTGATTAGGTCCATGTTGCTGTTGCTTCAGCTGCTTTAATTTCTCAATTGGCTTTTTTGGTTTGTCTCCTTTGCTCGGATTTTCAGTTTTTCCCTGGCGTTTGGTTGTCACATATATGCTTTGCTTTTCTAAATATTCGCAATTGTGTGAGCGATCTGTGTGTTGTGTGTTTGTCTGTGTGTTTCTATGTTTTTGTGCCTTGTGCCTTGCGAGCAGCAACAACAACAAGAACAGCAAGAACAACAATAAACTATAACAACAGCAACAAGAACAACAGGACCACTGGACACATACACTAATGCACGTAATGCACACTCACAGCGTAGCACAAACACACACTGGCAAAAAAAAACAAAAACCGCCGAATCGAATTGTTGTCTCGTCTCGTTAACTTCAGCTTATGGCTCTTATATTTCTATTTCTATTTGGATTTGAATTTGAATTTAGATTTTATTCGTTTTTGGGAATGCTACTTTTGCCGCTTCGGAGCGTAAATGAAGTGAAGTTCCCTGACAAACTGTTCTCGGCCAAAACAATACACTTCTGAATTTCGATTAGGGGTCGAGTGGGCCGCCGCTCGTCTCGTCCACTTAAACTTTTAGGATGAACGAAAAAAAAATACTAATAGTATTTCCTCGTCGAGCAACAAAAATACAGTGTGCCCAGTGTCGGCGAAGCGGTAAATGTTACGGCAGCGCGACCAGTCTGCCCGTTTTCGGGAAACCAAGGAGAGCCAAAAAAATGAGGCGTTTGACAAAATACTATTCCATTCCATACTATACCATTCCATTCATTAAAATGCGAATTTAATAAACTGCTTACGTTTATTATCATTAAAACCAAACTTATGTATACCGCTTACTATTATTTACTTTCAAGAAATTATTATTAAATACACATAATATTAGTTATTTGCCAGAACTTATTATAGTATGCAATACAAACCTTGCAAACTACATCGTGAAAACCAAACAGCATATGTATATACCTGTGTTCGATAATAACCAATGATGGATTATAACCATTTTTCAATACCAGCATGTGCTTAACAAGCTTTGCAAATTGCGAACAGCAAATGTGAACGAATAACCACATATATGTCATAGGAAGGATCTACTGTCGTGCTGCAATGTAAGCCAGGGCTGGCAGCGATAAGCTGCTGTAAGCTAACAGCAAACTGTAATGTAAACAGTAGAAGAGTGTGACCAAAGAGCATGTATTTTTGCATTGGTATTTAGCTAGTATTTTAATACCAACATTTGGTGCCTATGGGAGAAGCAAAGCAGAAATAAAGAAGAAGAGAAGAGGCAAAAACGCACACAAACGCGGCGTTTCTCTGCATATATACGCACTATATTATTAAGTTAAGTTTTATTCCATTATATTATGGCCGAATTTCTGGACTCAGAGGCCGAGGAATCAGAGGTAGGTGTCTGCGAAGCCCAAAAACACGGTTTCTAGCCGCGCGTACCGTCCGTGCGCCTGTATGCGTGCGGTGTGCGTTGCGCCTTGCGTATGTGTACATACATACATCTACAAACATATATATATATATATTGCTTTTTCCCCAATGGCTTTTCTTGGTTTTTCCCACAGGAGGAGGAAGAATTGGACGTGAACGAGCGCAAGAAGCTCAAGAAACTAAAGGCGGCCGTCTCCGATAGTAGCGAAGAAGAAGAAGGTGAGTTTTCCACTCGAGCCGCTTAAAGCGCGTACGAAAACAAACTACATACATACATACGTATGTGGCGATCGCTGGCGGGCTTTTCACTTACCTCTCCCCCACCCTCCTCTTACCATCCGCCGATACAAACAATCCATGTCCGGGATATAGCCATCTATAACTGCCCAATGCGCCCGGTTGCAACTTCTTTTGTTTACAACTTTGAGGTTAGGTCTTGTGTTTTTACCGTGCTACCGTGGCCATGGAATATCAGCACCAGCAGCAGCAACAGCAACAACAAACAGCTGCGCTCGTTCCAGTAAGTGGAACAAGTGCGGCGAATTCGAAGTGCGGCTTTTTCCAAGAAATTGCATTTTAAAGCATGAGGGGAGGGGGAATTAGATCAATGGATGCAGCTGCCCTGGAATAATCAATGCTTAGAGCTTCACTATTTCAAAATGTTATAGGTATGGGTAAAAATCTAGATACCCATATTTTAGGTAGACCTTTCAAAAAACCGGGTCACATTAAGTTTTGACAATAGTGTTCAGTTAGAAATCTGATGAAGGAACGTGGTAAACCGAAATTCTTAATGCCTTATTCCGTAGATGACGAGGAACGACTGCGCGAAGAGCTCAAAGATCTGATCGACGACAATCCCATCGAGGAGGACGATGGCAGCGGTGACGACTCAGATACCGGGAGCGGTGGCGACACCGAAGGCGGCGGCAGCGGTAAAAAGCGCAAAAAGCACGAGGACGATGATTTGGACGATCGACTGGAGGACGATGACTACGATCTGATCGAGGAGAATCTGGGCGTCAAAGTCGAGAGACGGGTATGTATTTCCTAAGGAAAAGAACTGTATATTGCTAGCTTTGCACTTGTTAAACTCCAATTAAGTATGGACTTTTCATATTTCGATTAGGGGCTTCTATGCTCCTCGAATGTATATGTATAACGATTCTAATCTTGTTTTTCTCTTGCAGAAGCGGTTTAAGCGTCTGCGCCGCATTCACGACAACGAAAGCGATGGCGAGGAGCAGCACGTGGACGAGGGTCTGGCCCGGGAGCAGATTGCCGAACAGTTGTTCGACGAGAACGATGAGGTATGCCACTAGTAACCCCTCACCCCCCATCAATGCACAGTGTTTAACTGATTGCCCCAATTCTACAGAGCATTGAGCATCGCAGCGAGCGCAGTCCCAGGGAGGCGGACGCTTTCGACGAGGAGGACACGGAGTCGGACGCGGATGACTTCATTGTGGACGATAATGGGCGTCCCATAGCAGAGAAGAAGAAGAAGCGCCGTCCGATCTTTACAGACGCGTAAGTATACAAAAAAATATACTCAAGTTATTACCGCCTGACACATTAATGATAAAATTGAACTACAGATCACTCCAAGAGGGTCAGGACATCTTTGGCGTGGACTTCGACTATGACGACTTCTCAAAATACGAGGAGGACGAGTACGAGGATGATTCCGAAGGAGATGAGTACGATGAGGAGCTGGGCGCCGGTGATGATATGCGCGTCAAGAAAAAGAAAGCGCTCAAAAAGAAGGTGGCCAAAAAGACAATCTTCGACATATACGAGCCCAGCGAGCTTAAGCGTGGCCATTTCACCGACATGGACAACGAGATTCGCAAGACAGACATCCCAGAACGCATGCAGCTGCGCCAGGTGCCCGTGACCCCGGTGCCCGAGGGATCACACGAGCTGGACCTCGAGGCTGACTGGATCTACAAGTATGCGTTCTGCAAGCAGACCGTTTCCGAGCAGGAGAAGCCGGAGAACCGCGAGAAGCTGCGCAAACCACCGACGGCCGTAAACAAGATTAAGCAGACGCTGGAATTTATACGCAACCAGCAGTTGGAGGTGCCCTTCATAGCCTTCTATCGCAAGGAGTACGTCAAGCCAGAGCTGAACATTGACGATCTGTGGAAGGTTTACTACTATGATGAGCGCTGGTGTCAGCTAAACGAGAGAAAGCGCAAGCTAAAGGTGCTCTTCGAGAAGATGCGTCAATTCCAGCTGGACACGCTTTGCGCTGACCCCGATAAACCCATACCGGACGATGTGCGCCTAATGCTGGACAGCGATTTTGAGCGCCTTTCCGACGTGCAGTCCATGGAAGAGCTGAAGGACGTACACATGTACTTCCTGCTCAACTACTCGCACGAGTTGCCGCGCATGCAGGCGGAGCAGCGACGCAAGGTGATCCAGGAGCGTCGCGAGGCCAAGGCGCGTCGCCTGGCGGCCGCCGCCGAGAACGGTGACGATGCGGCGGAGGGCGCGGCGATAGTTGTCCCAGAGCCGGAGGACGATGACGATCCGGAGCTGATCGATGACCAGCTGAAGCAGGCGCCCAACAGCAGTCCCTATGCGGTGTTCCGCAAGGCGGGCATCTGCGGCTTTGCCAAGCACTTTGGTCTGACGCCTGAGCAGTTTGCCGAAAACCTGCGCGACAATTACCAGCGTAATGAGATCACCCAGGAAAGTCTCGGCCCCACTGAACTGGCGAAGCAATATTTGTCACCGCGCTTCATGACCACAGATGAGGTTATCCATGCCGCAAAATATGTGGTGGCCCGTCAGCTGGCACAGGAGCCACTGCTCCGCAAGACCATGCGTGAGGTGTACTTCGACAGAGCACGGATTAACATACGGCCCACCAAGAATGGCATGGTGCTAATCGATGAGAATTCGCCCGTGTACTCGATGAAGTACGTGGCCAAGAAGCCGGTGGGTGATCTATTTGGCGATCAGTTCATAAAGCTGATGATGGCCGAGGAGGAGAAACTGCTGGAGATTACGTTCCTCGAGGAGTTCGAGGGCAATGCAAACGCCAACGGACCACCCGGCGACTATGTGGAAGAGTCCAAGGCCCTGTACCAGCTGGATCAGTTCTCCAAGCACGTGCAGGAGTGGAATAAGCTGCGGGCGGAGTGCGTTAAGCTGGCGCTGCAGAAGTGGGTTATTCCGGATCTTATCAAGGAGCTGCGCTCCACTCTGCACGAGGAGGCTCAACAATTTGTGCTGCGCTCCTGCACGGGCAAGCTGTACAAGTGGTTAAAGGTTGCACCCTATAAGCCGGAACTGCCCACCGACTACGGCTACGAGGACTGGAGCACACTGCGGGGCATACGGGTGCTGGGTCTGGCCTACGATCCCGATCAGTCGGTGGCCGCCTTCTGTGCGGTGACAACCGTGGAGGGCGACATCTCCGACTACCTGCGACTTCCGAACATTCTGAGGCGCAAGAATTCGCACAACGCCGAGGAGAAGGCCCAGAAATTGGCCGACCTTCGAAAACTGAGTGACTTTATCAAAATGAAGAAGCCACACATTGTTGTCATTGGAGCGGAATCGCGTGACGCCCAGAACATCCAGGCAGACATCAAGGAGATTCTGCAAGAGCTTGAGACCTCCGAACAGTTTCCGCCCATCGAGGTGGAGATAATCGACAATGAGCTGGCCAAGATCTATGCCAACTCAAAGAAGGGCGAATCTGACTTCAAGGAGTATCCTGCCCTGCTAAAGCAGGCTGCTTCGCTGGCCCGCAAGATGCAGGATCCGCTTGTGGAGTATTCGCAGCTGTGTGATGCGGACGACGAAATCCTCTGCCTGCGCTACCATCCGCTGCAGGAGCGTGTGCCGCGCGAGCAGCTGCTGGAGCAGCTCAGCCTGCAGTTCATCAATCGAACGAGCGAGGTGGGCCTGGACATCAACCTGATGGTGCAGAACTCACGGACCGTCAACCTGCTGCAGTACACCTGCGGCTTGGGTCCGCGTAAGGGTCAGGCTCTACTCAAACTGCTGAAGCAGAGCAACCAACGGTTGGAGAATCGCACCCAGCTGGTCACCGTGTGTCATCTGGGTCCCAAGGTCTTTATTAACTGCAGCGGTTTTATTAAGATCGATACCTCATCCCTGGGCGACAGCACGGAGGCGTATGTCGAGGTGCTGGACGGGTCGCGTGTGCATCCAGAAACGTACGAATGGGCCAGAAAGATGGCCATCGATGCCATGGAGTACGACGACGAGGAGACCAATCCGGCCGGTGCTCTTGAAGAAATTCTCGAATCGCCAGAGCGCCTCAAGGATCTCGATCTGGACGCATTCGCCGTGGAGCTGGAGCGCCAGGGATTCGGCAGCAAGAGCATCACCTTGTACGACATACGCAACGAGTTGAGCTGCCTGTACAAGGACTACCGCACTCCGTACACCAAGCCCAGTGCGGAGGAGCTCTTCGACATGCTGACCAAGGAGACGCCCGACTCGTTTTACGTGGGCAAGTGCGTCACGGCCATGGTTACCGGATTCACCTACCGTCGGCCGCAGGGCGAGCAGCTGGACAACGCGAATCCGGTGCGCATAGAGTCCAGCGACAGTTGGCAGTGCCCCTTCTGCCACAAGGACGACTTTCCAGAGCTGTCCGAGGTGTGGAATCACTTTGACGCGAATGCCTGTCCTGGCCAAGCATCGGGCGTTCGTGTGCGTCTGGAAAACGGCTTGCCTGGCTTCATACACATCAAGAACTTGTCCGATAAGCAGGTGCGCAATCCTGAGGAGCGTGTGCGCGTCTCCCAGATGATTCATGTACGCATCATTAAGATAGACATTGATCGATTCTCAGTCGACTGCTCATCCAAGACCGCTGATCTAAAGGACGTAAACAATGAGTGGCGGCCGCGGCGCGACAACTACTATGATTTTGTGACCGAAGAGCAGGACAATCGGAAAGCGAGCGATGCCAAGGCGAAGGCCATGAAGCGCAAGACCTACGCCCGCCGCGTTATCGCCCATCCCAGCTTCTTCAACAAGTCGTATGCGGAGGTGGTAGCCATGCTGGCGGAGGCCGATCAGGGCGAGGTGGCCCTGCGTCCGAGCAGCAAGTCCAAGGATCACCTGACAGCCACCTGGAAGGTGTCCGACGACATCTTCCAGCACATCGATGTGCGCGAGGAGGGTAAGGAGAACGATTACAGCCTGGGCAGGAGTCTGTGGATCGGCACCGAGGAGTTCGAGGATCTGGACGAGATCATCGCCCGTCACATCACGCCGATGGCCTTGGCTGCCCGCGAACTGATACAGTACAAGTACTACAGGCCGATCACGGTGACCGGCGATGAAAATGAGCGGGACGTAATGGACAAGGTGCTACGCGAGGAGAAGTCAAAGGATCCAAAAAAGATACACTACTTCTTTACGGCATCCCGCTCCATGCCCGGCAAATTCCTGCTGTCCTATCTGCCCAAGACGAAGGTGCGCCACGAGTATGTGACGGTGATGCCGGAGGGCTACCGTTTCCGTGGCCAGATATTCGATTCGGTCAACAGTCTGCTGCGCTGGTTCAAGGAACACTGGCTGGATCCAACGGCCACGCCGGCCAGCGCCTCCATGGTATCCAATTCTACGCCACTGCACTCGATGCGTCCGCCACCGGCGATCTCGTCGTCATCCCTGACATCCTTAGGCTCTCAGGCGCCCTACAGCATCTCTGGCAGCGTGTCTGGTGGAACGCCGCGCAGTGGCATCAGCAGTTCCGCTGGCGGTGGCGGTGGCAGTTCCAGCGCCTACTCCATCACGCAATCCATGGTTGGCTACGGAGCGGCGAGCAATTCTGGTCCAGCGGCTGGAATGGGCGCCTCGCACTACGGCAGCTCATCGACGCCGTCGTTCGGTGCCATCAATACGCCATATACGCCCAGTGGCCAGACTCCGTTCATGACGCCCTACACACCGCATGCCTCACAGACGCCGCGCTACGGCCACAATGTGCCGAGTCCCAGCTCGCAATCCTCGAGCAGTCAGAGGCACCACTACGGCAGCAGTTCCGGAACGGGCAGCACACCCAGATACTATGATATGGGCGGAGGTGGAGGCGGTGGCGGTGGTTCTAATGCCTACAACATGGGCGGTGGCAGCATGCCGCCCCATCACCAGCAACGTGCCAAAGAGAACCTCGACTGGCAGCTGGCCAACGATGCCTGGGCAAGGCGCAGACCGCCGCCGCAGCAGCAGCAGCACCAGTCGCATCAGTCGCATCATGCCCAGCAGCAGCACCATCACTCGCAGCAGCAACAGCAGATGGGAATGGGCATGAACATGGGCATTGGAATGGGGCATGGGGCCAGCGGCGGTGGTGGTGGTGGCTATGGATCGACGCCCGTCAATGACTACAGCAGCGGAGGCGGACACAATCGGGGAATGGGCATGAACCAGGGCCACGGAGCAGGCGCCTCCATGTCCTCGAAGGCATCCGTGCGCAGCACGCCGCGCACCAACACCTCGCCGCACTCCATGAATCTGGGCGATGCCACGCCCCTCTACGACGAGAACTAGGGCGAACTGAACGCAGAACTAAACCACCACAAGCTGCAAAGGAACACTATGCACACACCATATACCCTATACACTAAACCCTAAACACTAAAATACAAAAACGAGAACAGAACAGAACAGAAAAGAACAGAACAACCGAACGGAACGGAACAGAACAGTCTACAATAATATAAAAATCATGCACGCGCAGCTGGCGGAGAAGCAGTTGCAGTAATCTTAGTAATTTGGGATGCGATTCCGCATTGATCCTCAACGATATTTACGTTTAAGTCAAGTCCATAACTGATTCGCGGTTCACACATATATCTATGTATAATCGAAAATTGAGGGGCGCCTGCCGTTGGTGTCGTTGGAGTGGAGTGGATTCATCATCCGGAGGAGAATGCGGTGGAGAACGGCTGGGCAGGAGCTGGAGGAGTTGAGACGCTCGGGGGCGGGGAGCAATCAGGTTTGTGACGACGGAAGGACGAAAAATAAATTTCAAGTTTTTCTGACCAGAAATATGCAAGCTCTTTTCCTACTGTTGGGTATCCACAATAGTTTTATTCTCACTATCAATTATCCTTCTTTTTTTTTGTTTTTTGGAGACACCCCGCCGGTCATAAATAAAACGCCAGAGTTGTGTATTTAAGCAATTTGTACAATTTATTGCGTATCAAATGTGTGGAAAATGATTATCCAAGTTGAAGGAATATGTCTGGAATCACGGAATGCAGCTGGTCAGTGGTGAAATCGCCCGAGGCCGCAGATTAATTCCTGGCCACTCCGCGTCGGATCACATAGACCAGGGTGATGCCGATGAAGGCGGCGCCCAGGGCCAATGCCACATGGCGGCAGCTGTTTGATTGGAAATGGAATATAGAAATATGAAGAGGAGTGTCAATCATTTGGGGAACTGGCCAGGAGTAGGCACTCCGACAAGTCGCCACAGCAGTCACAGCAAACTGAGTGCACTTTGGTTAGCTAGCTAGGATTACGGATTGGTTTACGGGCATTTCTAGAGGGGTTAACTTAGGATGCAGCATTGTTTGGGGGCTTCGGTGGCATCAGTGGGCGTGGCACTATAGTAGGCGAATGCACAGAACCAAGAATCAAAATAAAAACACAAGTCAAGGTGTGCAAGCCATTCAAAAAGTGTGACAAACTACGGCGTGCATTGTTTGTGATCCAGATTATCGCGATTATGTACATAGTTCCGAGTGCTTAACGTGCTTTGGTTAATTATGATGATATTTGCAGGTCGGTTAGAACTTACAAGTCCAACTAGCTTTTGTAGAACCTTACTTTCGTGCTCGAGAAGGACTTAAATCTTGAATTGAGCAGATATTGTACATGCAAGTTGAGATATATTCATTAAATATTAGACATTGTTGCATTGTTTGCTGTTCGTAAACAAAAAGAAGCTACGGTTTCCTATAGAATTGAATTGTAAACAATTATTTTGAGTGTTGAGGTCATTGAATGCAAGGTCATATCAAATATTTATAAAATACTATTCTTTTCAACGAACACAATATTATTTCATCATTATCCGGTGGAATAGGAACCTATCTTATCGACCCATGCAAAGTAGTGGTGGTACACCAAAAAGGAAAGTGAAGGGGAGACTTTCAGGACACGTCAAGCGTGAAACTTTGGGGGCTTCAAGGCAATTAATGGCAATTACATAAGAGTTGGCTAATTGAACAATGACCAATGGATTGGCAGGCAGGCCAAGCTCGTGCGAAACCGGTTGTGGTCAAAATAGAAGCGTCATGCATTAGGAAAGTGGAGTGATCACAGAGGTATATGATGCAATGCCTTATCAGGAATACTTGTGCTCCAGCGAGAAAATGAGATGAGATCGATTCGTGTGGGAGCGGAGCAAGGAAATCCCCAAGGTTTTCTTTATTTACAGATGATATGGCATTTTGACTTGGTCTTAGGTGTTGACATGCATTTGCTGGACGGGATTCTCACCTAATTGGGCTCTTCTGCTTGATGTCCGCAGCAGCCAGGTCACCGACGTAGTACTTCTTTAGCATTTCTCTGTAAAGGCAAGTGGGGAAAACGTGAGGAAACCAGGCACACTGGCTTTAAATTGAACATTCTAACCTCGCCTCGGAGCTGTGACCCACGTCATTGAAGTCCTTGGTGGCATCGCGACCAGCCACATCCACCAGTGAGTCTTCGCCGCCAGGATGCTGGAGAGGATGCGATTGAATTAGATGAATTCGCCCCCCAAAAACCGTGTATCTGCATCGCCACTTGCCTCGAGCCGGAACTTGGTCACATCGTACACCTTGTTGTTGATGACCACCCACAGATCCGTGGCCTTGTTGTGCTGGTTAACGGTGGCCAAAGGGATTTCCTTGCTCATCTTGGCTGCCTGCCTGCTCTTCTCCACAAAATTCACTGCTACGCACAAGCCAACAGGTTTTTCGGACTGGTCCAGTGTGCCCGACTCCACTTCTCGTTGGAGCCATTTGGTCACACAAAATACCCTAAAATATACCTCTTGAAGTACCTAGGCAGTTGATTCCAATGTACCTGTGGTACAAATTAACAAATGTGAAATAACTTATTAGAATGAATACGACAAGGATGGAGGTATTGCAAATAAATTAATATATTCAAATAAAATCCACTGTTTTAAAAACATCTTCTGTTTATTGTACCCATCCATAGTTTTCCAAATATATTCGCATAGACATAGGGAAAACTAAAGCGGACTGCCAGGAATCCCTTAAAATACTGAAACCCATTGGATCCGATAAAAACTACATAACGTATTACATTGAACACACAAATTGAAAGTTTTATTCTTTGAGTACCAATAAATATTGTGATTATATTGTGCTTTTGATTAAACCAATTTACTAAAATTTAGTATGCATTCTTGCGTTGTTTTATATTATGCGTGAAAAAATCTAGATGGCGCCACCACGCAGACGCAGGACCAAGTGAAGGGTGGACTCCTTCTGGATGTTGTAGTCGGACAGGGTGCGTCCGTCCTCCAGCTGCTTTCCGGCGAAGATCAAACGCTGCTGATCTGGGGGGATTCCCTCCTTGTCCTGGATCTTAGCCTTGACGTTCTCGATGGTATCGGATGGCTCAACCTCCAAGGTGATGGTCTTGCCGGTCAGAGTCTTCACGAAGATCTGCATTCCACCACGCAGACGCAGGACCAAGTGAAGGGTGGACTCCTTCTGGATGTTGTAGTCGGACAGGGTGCGTCCGTCTTCCAGCTGCTTTCCGGCGAAGATCAAACGCTGCTGATCTGGGGGGATTCCCTCCTTGTCCTGGATCTTAGCCTTCACGTTCTCGATGGTATCGGATGGCTCAACCTCCAAGGTGATGGTCTTGCCGGTCAGAGTCTTCACGAAGATCTGCATGCCACCACGCAGACGCAGGACCAAGTGAAGGGTGGACTCCTTCTGGATGTTGTAGTCGGACAGGGTGCGTCCGTCTTCCAGCTGCTTTCCGGCGAAGATCAAACGCTGCTGATCTGGGGGGATTCCCTCCTTGTCCTGGATCTTAGCCTTGACGTTCTCGATGGTATCGGATGGCTCAACCTCCAAGGTGATGGTCTTGCCGGTCAGAGTCTTCACGAAGATCTGCATGCCACCACGCAGACGCAGGACCAAGTGAAGGGTGGACTCCTTCTGGATGTTGTAGTCGGACAGGGTGCGTCCGTCTTCCAGCTGCTTTCCGGCGAAGATCAAACGCTGCTGATCTGGGGGGATTCCCTCCTTGTCCTGGATCTTAGCCTTGACGTTCTCGATGGTATCGGATGGCTCAACCTCCAAGGTGATGGTCTTGCCGGTCAGAGTCTTCACGAAGATCTGCATGCCACCACGCAGACGCAGGACCAAGTGAAGGGTGGACTCCTTCTGGATGTTGTAGTCGGACAGGGTGCGTCCGTCTTCCAGCTGCTTTCCGGCGAAGATCAAACGCTGCTGATCTGGGGGGATTCCCTCCTTGTCCTGGATCTTAGCCTTCACGTTCTCGATGGTATCGGATGGCTCAACCTCCAAGGTGATGGTCTTGCCGGTCAGAGTCTTCACGAAGATCTGCATGCCACCACGCAGACGCAGGACCAAGTGAAGGGTGGACTCCTTCTGGATGTTGTAGTCGGACAGGGTGCGTCCGTCTTCCAGCTGCTTTCCGGCGAAGATCAAACGCTGCTGATCTGGGGGGATTCCCTCCTTGTCCTGGATCTTAGCCTTCACGTTCTCGATGGTATCGGATGGCTCAACCTCCAAGGTGATGGTCTTGCCGGTCAGAGTCTTCACGAAGATCTGCATGCCACCACGCAGACGCAGGACCAAGTGAAGGGTGGACTCCTTCTGGATGTTGTAGTCGGACAGGGTGCGTCCGTCTTCCAGCTGCTTTCCGGCGAAGATTAAACGCTGCTGATCTGGGGGGATTCCCTCCTTGTCCTGGATCTTAGCCTTGACGTTCTCGATGGTATCGGATGGCTCAACCTCCAAGGTGATGGTCTTGCCGGTCAGAGTCTTCACGAAGATCTGCATGCCACCACGCAGACGCAGGACCAAGTGAAGGGTGGACTCCTTCTGGATGTTGTAGTCGGACAGGGTGCGTCCGTCTTCCAGCTGCTTTCCGGCGAAGATCAAACGCTGCTGATCTGGGGGGATTCCCTCCTTGTCCTGGATCTTAGCCTTGACGTTCTCGATGGTATCGGATGGCTCAACCTCCAAAGTGATGGTCTTGCCAGTGAGGGTCTTCACGAAAATTTGCATATTGGCTACGAGTGGAAAAATGGGGAAGGGAAAAAGTTGGCTTCAGTAATGGAAAGTGGGAGGAAAGTGCGCAATTGATTTTCTGCGTAGTGACCCAGTTCCCGTGACCCAGAAAAGTATTTTAGCATACACACACAGAAAACTTGATTGGGTTTTCCCCTTAATGTTTTAACAGCTTGCATTATTTCGCCATGAAATGGCAAATTTAGTTTTGGTGACTAATCTCCAAACTTCGTTGGAAGCAAGAAAATCCCCTGGAACTGCGCATACACACACACACACCTATATGCATGGAAAACCCCGTTTTTCTTTTGCTGCACTTGCTGCGTCGCCATTTTGAATGCAACTAAGAAAATCTATAAGGCACTTGGCAAACTCAACTCACCGTATTTTTTTGTTTCGCACAGAAAACTGAATTTATTTCTTTACTTTTGGTCTGCACTTTTTGAAATAGTACCTATTAATATTCAAAAACTTGCTTATTTCCCTTGCTCGCACGTCTGCTCTCTACTATTTTTTCACAGCTTATGTTCCGTTTCACAGCTGCACACTGGTATTTATAGGCAAGCTGACTGGAAAGTCATCGCCTGCTCTCTCGCTCACTCTCGGGCAGCAGCTCACTTTGCTTGACAATTTTTACCTCTTAATGTGGCCATTTCTTTTGTCTAACCTATTGAGAATGAGATTTTGCATTGGCAAGAGTATTTAACAAATGAAGACCAATCAATTGGTTAGCTGCAATACGCCAAATTAGGCATTGAAAACAAAGTGCGTAGTGCATTTGTGCAGTGTTTTCATCTCGCTTGCTCTCATGAGAGAGCGCGGTTATCGATTAATTCCCTGCCCCTCTTTTCAACACTAATCGCAGCTGTTCCATGCAGTGCGTGTGTGTATTCTAACAGATGGAGGTGTGTAAATTTGTATGTACAAATGGATGTACATACAAACAAGCACGGACATCTTGTGACGTTCTTTGTTTGGCGAGTTAAACGACCTTTATTTTGTTTTGACGCCGCCTGGGGGAGATTTGTCTTCGCTTTGGTCAACAGCCTTTAGACAAGAGATTCCCCCACACACGCACACACAATTTCCAATTTCCCCACTTTCACACTCTCACAAGAGTCAGTGTGTGTGCACACCTATTTACATACATATATTTACTAGTGACTAAATGCATCTGGAAAGTTCCTGGAACGGACTGGGCTGATGAAATCTGATGTATGCTGATGTCAGCAACTTAACCCTTGATGTAACCCCTTAGAATAGTAAACGTTATTCTTTTTTGAAGAACTTACTTTAAAGTTATAAGATAATTTAAACAATGATACATCAATAGTCATACAGATGCATAGATATGGAAAATTTAAATTAGGCAAAGTCATGAAACGTGATTCATAGGTTTTTCATTAAAACAACCCTTGTTTCTAACACAAAAACCCCTTACTCACGAAAATAAATGGGGGTTCTTTTGTTTCCCGATTTATCAAATTTCCGAAAAGTGAAAGTAAGGGTTCAGAGAAATTAAAATTTTTTTTCTCAGTTTTTATTCCTGTACCGCTTGCCCCTAAGTATGCATACATTTTCAAAATATTTAATCTCTAGGGCAAAAATTAAAGATTTATTTGGAATTGGTAGCTCGACTTTAAAATAGTTATATGTTATACGATATTTCATTAGGTTTCCTTTTTATAAATAAATAAATGTATATAAGTATAAGCAAAGTATTAAAACTATGGAATTAAAAAAAAAATTTATTTTAACATAATTTAGTACATATTTATTTTCTAAATTACTAGAAATTTGTAATTACAAAACTGCATATCAATTGAAGCCCCTTGACAAAAACAAATTCACTTTTCTTTATACAATTTCGATTTTATTAGGCTGTTTTTTTGTTTCTTGTTTAGTTATTGTTCTTCTAAATGCAATTCAGTGTCCTCAAACGAAATACGCCGCCAGCTGGGCCATTTTATCCTTGGGCGGCCGACCACCGCGCCCGCCACGCCCCCCGCCCCCTGCACCAGGCCCACCGCCAGCCGTAACCGCTCCTCCAGCGCCACCAGCTGGCCCGCCCACACCTCCACCGCCACGACCAGCCTTGCCGCCACGGGATCCACCGCCACTGCGAACAGGTCTAGATGCCACCGCCCGATGCTTCTCAACCAAGTGGGAGAAGTCGGTGGAGCAGAAGATGCAGCCGCTCTTCTCTTCACTACCATCCTTGAACTTGCTTTTGTCGGACTTGTAGACCACGTTCACCTGCTGGGCGCCACACTCCTGACACTTGGCCTCTGCAAAAAATCACACATATATATATATGTAGGTCTATATGGTTAACAACCCACCTTCCACCGTGATCTTTGTGGCTCCCTTGAAGCAGTTGATGATCACGTCGCAGCGGTTGCAGCCCAGCTTCCAGGTGGGCGCCAACGTACAGTCAAGCACCAGGACACCGGTGGGGCACTCCACGCAACCGGAGATGCCCAGCGTGTTCAGCGAGTGCGGGCAGGTTGCGTGCGTGCAGGTGTTGCAGCCCCCCAAGTGGGGCATGTCGCTGAACGGCGGATGGTTGTAGCAGTAAGGGCAGAACGGATACGATCGCCCCTTGACGCCGGTGGAGAAGGCAAGCAGATCGAAGTCATCCAGCGGGCACTTGAACTCGCGATACACCTTCACATTGCCAATGGGCAGGGCGTAGGTTTCATCGCAATGAGAGCAGTGCAACCTCGCCGGTTTTGTCTGTAATTAAACGGTAGCAGGGATTACAACTTAAGCGGATGATGGGGCAGGCTGGTTATCGCACCTGTATGTACTTCATGTAGCGCCTACACTTGCCGCAGCGCGAGTGCGCCTTGCCCGACTCGGCCAGCGGCGAGAAGGAGACCTCGAACAGTGAGTCCATGTTGGCGATGTTCTTTACAAAGTACATAAACTTCAGCTTAAAGATCTTGATCGCGTGACGCAGCACATCCTGAAAGTTAGCCGAACCCTGGGCAATCAGCGTCAGCATGCGCTCCACCTCCGTTCGCATGGTGGGCAGCACGAGTTCCGGATCTATCTTCTGATAGCCGTGGACCAGCACAATGCCCAGCGTCGTTGGAATCAGCTTGCGGCCGTTTTCAATGTGCACATAGTTGCGCTGGCAGATGTTATTAATGTGCACCGGTATGGAGGCATCCGTGCCGATGCCGTGCTGCTCCATTAGTGTGATCAGCTCCGATTCGGTGAGATAATCCGGCGGCCCCGTCTGGCTTTCGGTAAGACGCACATCGTTGATGGCCACCTGAGTGCCCTGGACGAACGGCGGCATCGGTTCGTCCCTGCCGAAGGCCTGCCAGGTCATCACCTTGGTGAAACCGGCATCGATCAGCACATTGGCCGTGCAGCTAAATGTCTCCAGACCAACGCGCAGCTTGGCCGTCGTCACGCGGTACTTGAGATCACGCGACACCGTGCCCATGAAGTGCCGGCAGATGAACTCGTAGACGCGCCAGGTGTCGCGATCGAAGTCACTGCGGTTGCCAAGTTTCATGGGCGTGATGGGTGGATGGTCGCCGGCATCCTTGCCCTTACGCGGAGTCTGCATGTCGCCCAGAATGGAGCGCGCCTCCTCGCCGAAATCCCCCGATGGCTTCAGCACGTGCAGCACAGCCGGCAGATCGAAGTTAGTCGGATACTGATTGGTCTCCGTTCGCGGATAGCTGATGTAGCCCTGCGTGTACAGGCGCTCCGCTATCTGCATCGCCTGGAACGGACCGATGCCCAGTCCGGAGCTGCAGATTCGCATCAGTTCCACGGTGTTTAGTGCCTGTGGTTTGCTCTTGAAGGCCTCCTTGCTGGCCACGCTCTCCACACTGAAAAAAGAGAAGAAGAAGAATAGGATGAATTAATAGATGATAGATGAAGGATAGCCCATTCTTGGCCAGCATTTCTAAATTTAATGGACCAGCAGCATTTTGTTTGTTTGCATACATTGTGAACACAAAGTAATTATGCTAATTCGGCATGATTGCTTCTCTGGCAGATAGATGATGTAGTCACCAGATTTGGAAATAATGGCGTAATGGGACAAAAAAGAGTCAGTTTGCTTTCAAGTGACCAAAAAGTGGGTATTAACAAACGAAAAAGTGACGAAAGCATGGCTATTTATAGACTAGCCGACGATGGCAGCGAAATTTAGGTCTTACGTAGCCTCCTTGTGCTCCTTGACGCGACCCAGCAGCATGATGGCGATGTCTTTCTTGAAGACCCGACCTCGCGCCCACTCCAGCGTGAATTCCGGCTGGCCAGCGAGGAGCTGCAGGTGCCAGAAGCTCTCCGGTTTGAAGGTCTGGATGTCGTCGTGCCGCTTCACGCAGAAGCCAAGTGTGGGCGTCTGGCAAGGACCGTAGGAGATCAGCGAAGAGTCCAGGTCGCCGTACCGGTCTTGAAAGAACTTGGTTTGGAAGCGGGTAAAGGCGCATCCAATGCGCAGGTCCAGTTCCTGGCGAGCGTCCACCGACTTGGCCTCGTTCTCGTTGGGATGCCCCAGCGTCTCCATCGCTCCCTTGATATCCTTCTCCGTGATGGCCGAAAAGTGGGCACGATACGTCACCTGCTTGCTGTACACATTGTGGATGACATGCTGCACGGCGTCCATCACCTCGAAGCAGATGTTCTCGCCCTCCTTATCGCAATCCAGCCAAAGGACCAGATAGTCGCAGCCGCGCGCCTCGTGAGCCAGAAAGGTGCGCATGTGCTGCTTGGGATTCGTTTCCTTCTTCTCGGTGGGGCAGCCAAAGAGCTCGACGGGATCCACCTTGTCCCAGGAGTTGTATTTGCTGATGAAGTCCAGCGACATCACATGACCGCACACGGAAGTCATCCGAAAGTGGACGCTGCCCTCGTTTCGAAAGTTTCCCGTCCATTCGTGCGTGGAACAGCCGTTACCGGTGCCTGGAGAGGATTACATTGGATTGGATTGATGGCGAATGATTGCTGCGATGCAATTGGGGTTTCTAGTGCGACTCACCCCGCTTGGCAGTGCAGCGTCCGTTCGAGAGAATCCCCGCCAGCGATGCCGCCAGCGAGGGCTTCTCGGCCACCATCAGCACGCTCTTCATGGCCCAAATCCTAGAATCGAATGGCCTATATAATTGATGACTTTTTCGCAGCGCTTCCTCCTGCCCAATCGTTCACTCTCATGGGAATCGCCGGTTTGCGCGCCGCACACACAGCATAAACACACGCACACACACAGCGTAATGTATGGATTTGCTCGTTATATATACGTATAATCCACTCTATTTAACTAATTTCACAGGCATTATTTTCCAGCTACCAATACGGTCTCACTGCAGTAAATACCAAATGGTCATACTGCGTTTATTCATACACAGCAACTGGTCATACTGCAGAGTGCAGCCCTGGGCAGCGGAGCTTATCGTGCGCGTTTTTCGATATCAGTAGTAGTCATTAGTGGTGAGAACCTATCGGTGGCTATCGAATCGAGTCGGAAGAATGTGCACAACAATTTCGTTCGCGGAACCCGAAATCGTGCTCGGCCATGGCCGCAGGGTGCTCTTCGTAAACCCCGACGACCTGCAGATATTCAAGGAGATCGAGCTGCCGCCCGACCTTGGCCTGAAAGGCCTTGGATCCCAGTCGCAGGAATCGTGTCCAGCGGCTGCCGCAGCCACATCCACATCCACAGCCACAGCCACATGCGCTGGAAAGGAACCGGGTGGCAAGGAGCAACAGCTTGCCAAGCAGCCGGAGGAGGGTGGCACAACCGCCTCCGGATCGGGAGTCACCAGCACATCGGTGCAGAATGTGACCTACTCGCCAGACGGACAGCTGCTGGCCGTGACCACCAGTGGGGGCCAGAAGGCGCTCTTGCTGTATCGCTCGCGGCCGGAGAACGCACGCCTTCTCTCCACCCGACCACTGGCCCGGGCGGCCAGCGCTGTGCGCTTCTGCAGCGACAGCAGCTCTGTTCTGGTCACGGACAAGACTGGCGATTGCTATCAGTACGACTGCGTCGAGTTGGAGGCTCCGCCGCGCCTGCTGCTTGGCCATTTGAGCGTAGTGTACGACATCCTATGGTCGGAGGACCAGCAGCACATCATCACCTGCGACCGTGATGATAAAATACGCGTGACCAACTATCCCGCCACCTTTGACATCCACAGCTATTGCCTGGGCCACAGGGAGTTCGTCTCGGGACTGGCCCTGCTCACGGACAAGCACATCGCCTCTGCCTCGGGGGATAAGACACTGCGCGTATGGAACTACATCCAGGGCAAGGAGCTGCTGCAGCATGAGCTACCGGCACCGGCGGTTCGTTTGTTGGTGCGTCAACTGGAGCCGGAGAAGATATTCCAGGCGGCGGTGCTCTTCTACGAGCACGTGGACGCCCTGGGACTGTATCGCCTGGAGCGCAGCTCAGACGACATCTGGAGCGTCACGGCCACGCAACTGGTGTGCGCCGAGGCGGGCTCCTGGAGCATTAGTAACTTTACTTTAACCAGCGACCGGATCTACGTCACCGGCGCAGAGAACGAGCGCTTGAGCCTGCGAGTCTACGACATCGCAACTGGCCAACCGGCGACTAGCGGAGTGCCCGAGGGCTGGCTGAAGATGGTGCTGGACGGACTGGGCGCCAACGAGGAGGGCGCACCACCATTCATTCCCGAGGACTTGTCCGTTTGGTTTAAGAAGCGCTTCGACAACGTCAGCGACTATTTGGAGCGCAAGAAGCGACGCATCGAGGAGCAGCAGCAGCAGAAGTGCGGCTAATCCCCGCGAGAGAGGACACCCAAAGGAAATTACATGAACCTAATCTTTACATAGCATTTAATTAGCATATGGAGAAGAAGCAACGGACTTTGTGTGACAGGCCCGTTGTGGGCATAATATATATATATATCTGTATATGTGTGTAAATGGTGAATGGTTATCTCTATGGGCGGCGGGAGGGGGTTCCTAGACGGGCTTGTAGTCCAGCTTGCTCTCCAGCTTCTTGTTGTCCGACACCTTGCGCACCGCCTTCATAAAGTCCTCCTGGATGACGTACTCCCGCTCGGCACTAAAGTCGGCAGAATAATTTCATTAAAGGGAGATTATCGTGGGCGGTGGAGGAGCTTCGCACTTACCGAATGGCAAAGAGACCTGCCTCCGTGCAGACATTACGCAGATCCGCGCCGTTGAAGTTGTCCGACAGCTTGACAATGGCCTCGTAGTCAATTTCGCCGTGCTTCGCGATCTTTAGGGCGTGAATCTTGAGGATTTCCAACCTAAGAAGAAGAGGGGTTCCACATTCAAATTGGTTTTACCATCAATCCCAAGCCGATCAAAATAACTTACCTAGCCTGCTCGTTGGGCAGCGGAATCTCGATCTTCCTGTCCAAGCGACCCGGGCGCAGCAGGGCGGGATCCAGGGTGTCCGGTCGATTGGTGGCCATGATCATCTTGACCTGGCCAAGCGAATCGAAGCCGTCCATCTGGTTGAGCAGCTCCATAAGTGTGCGCTGGATCTCGCGATCGGCAGAGGTGCCCTCGGAGAAGCGACGGCCGCCGATGGCGTCGATCTCGTCCATGAAAATGATGCAGGGCTGATGGTCACGGGCATAGTTGAACATCTCGCGAATGAGACGGGCACTCTCGCCAATATACTTGTCCACAATCGCCGAGGACACGACCTTGAGGAAGTTGGCGTCCAGCTGGGAGGCCACCGCACGGGCCAGCAGCGTCTTTCCGGTGCCAGGGGGTCCGTACAACAGACAACCCTTCGGTGGGGTGATGCCGACGCGCAGGAAGAGCTCCGGATTCAGCAGGGGCAGCTCAATCACCTCGCGCAGCTCGCGGATTTGCTCCGTGAGGCCGCCAATGGCCGAGTAGGTGACATCGCCGGGATCCTCGTGCGACATATTGTACACCAGTGGGTCCACTTCGCGCGGCAAGTAGCGCATAATGGTCAGGGTGGTCATGTCGAGGGCCACACGAGTACCGGACTTCAGCTTGGCTTTGTCCAGCTGCCTGCGGCAGCCGACCACGTAGCGGGGTCCATTGGTTGCCTTTACAATGACTGTGGGACATGGAAGAAGCTAGAATACAGGCAGTCTTAGACGGAATGACAGGAGTCTTACATTTATCCTCGGTCAGCTGCTTTAGCACCTCGCCGACGATCTGTCCCACGCTCTGCAGGGCCTTCAGGTCGTTCTCCGACTTGTCGTACAGCTTGGTTAGCTCCTTGATCTCCTCGCGCTCTGAAAATGACCAGTTAATATGGATTTGCTGAGGAAGATTACCGGATGGACGCACTTTCTTTGAGGCGTCCTTCGATTTCCTTGTGCTCCAGCAACTTCTTTCTGTACTCGGAGAAGGCTTTCACCCGCAGATTGTCGGGCAGCGGGGTGGCGGTTACGGTCATTTTGCTCAAGGATTTACGCTTTACTTTCAGCTGTGCAACGCTTAATATAAATTAAATCCGGAAAAAATAGTGAGTTGCAACTTTTGTCGCAATGCAGTGTGGCCATAACGTGGCACGCTATAGATGCGCAAATATTTCAGTATATTCGTTTTGGTATATACTAAGTGTGGTGTGTGCACTCGCTAAGTGCAGCGCATGACTGGCCACACCGCCAGCCGGCATAATTCTTATTGGAATTGTGTGTTTTGAGAATAATTTTAATTTTATATTTAAATTATGTATAATTTACGCCTGCTACGAAATCTGATACCGAGCGCCGGCCACGCCCATCCGCGCTGGCTGGCAAGCCAGCACAAGCGGCGCCCGCAGCCGGGCAGCCTCCCGCCAGATCGGCTGGAGCAGCTGCGCAGTGATCTCTTCGAGCGTCGCCAGGAGCTGAGTGGTGCGGAGTGGGCGGAGGTGCGCCAGTCGCTGGTGGACGGGTACAAGCACATCAACGGACACAACGTCGACGCCGTGATTCTGGGCGTCTGCAGTGGCCCAAGCCAACTGTCGCTGGCCAAGAACTATGTGGAGTTCCTCAGGAGCAGGGGCTCCAAGCCCAATGCAGCGACACTGGGTCGCCTGCTGCGGGTCTACAATGCCGCCTACCATGAACGACCGCTCAGCGAGGCGGAACAGGCGGAGATACTGCAGATCTGCCGATCGCTACAGGCGGAGCATGAAACTCTGGATGCCACCAGCTGCGAGAATGTGATCCACGGCTTGGTGGCTACCAGTGGCGATGATTGGCACCGCGGCCTGCCGCTTCTAGAGATGATGAAGGTCACCAGTGCGCCCAGCGTGGCCGCCTACTCCGCGCTGGCGGAGAAGGCCTTCAATGTGGAGACGCCGGATCAGGAACTGGCCTGGCGCCTGCTGGAGGAGATGGCCACAGCGCGCAAGCTGCCCAAATGCGAGGTCTACCTGGCGCTGCTCAATCGTCTGGCCAACGAAACTGCCCAACTTCCTGCCCAGCTTAGCCGTTTGCTGCACTTCCTCGAAAGCCATGATGTTCTAGTCAGCCAGCGGGTGGCGGTGCGATTGCAAAAACTGTCCAGGCAGGTGCCCCATCTGCTAGAAGCCCGGGCCACCAATTTGGGAGCTCTGGGCAAGTGCCAGTCGTGCCAGCAGCATCTGCAGCCGGTGGCCATCAGTGATGAGGAGTTCCGGCGGCTCAGCGAATGTTTCCTGGAGCGCGTGCTTATACGACGAGATGTTTTCCAGCGCTCCACGCCCGAGGAGGTGGCCAGGTTCAAGAAGTTTGTGGAGAAGACGGCGCCATACGACTGTGTGATCGATGGCCTCAATGTGGCCTACTCCACGGGCACCAAAAAGACACCCCAGCAGCTGGCCAAGCTGGTAGCCACTGTGGTGCGTCATTTTCGCGATCAGGACAAGCGTGTCCTCGTCCTGGGACGTGAGCACATGCGCAACTGGTCCAAACAGGCCATGCACTATGTCCACAGCAATGCCAGCCTCTTCCTGACCAACAATCTGTAAGAAGATCCATCTCGAATAGGAGCGGGATAGGTAGACTAAATCGTTTCATTTGCTTGCAGGTCGCACGACGATCCCTTCCTGCTGTATGCCACGCTGCGCAGCGGCCAGGAGACGGACTTCTTCTCCCGCGACTTAATGCGCAGTCACGCCTTCCATCTGGGACCCGAACTGAAGCCCGTCTTCCGCCGCTGGCAGCAGGAGCACCAGTTCTCGCTGGTCACCCAAACACAAACGGGTCAGATCATAGTCAAGGAGCCCATTCGCCATCGGCTGTGCGCCCACAAGGTGGCGGACACCTGGCACGTGCCCTACTGCGAGCAGTACACACTGCATCCCACGGACAGCTTCGAGGTGCCCGCCAATTGGCTGTGCCTCAAGCTGAATCAGCAGACAGCCGCTACCAAAGCAAAGGGGAAAACAAGAAGGTGACCATGTGAGCAAGACTTGTACTAACAATAAATAGAAGCCAAAGGTTAACGAATACACTGGATGAGCCGTCCTAGTCGCAGTCATAGCGGGTGCACTTCTCAAACGCACCAAGGCTCTGCGGCTGGGGCTTCTTGCGACGGCGCTCGTACAACAGCTTTTTCTCGGCGGCACACATGAGCCGCCGCTTGATGTGGTTGTCCATCTCGAAGTCCATGTCCGCCGCCTTGGCCATCTCGTTGGGGTCACGCGTGGCTGCCGAGTCCAGCGCCTTGATGATCAGGCTGAGCAGGGCGTGCGCCAGGCGATGGCACACATCGTACTCGATGGCGTCCTGGCTGGTGTAATAGATGGCCGACTGCGAGGTGGGCTGCACACCAATGGCCAACAGGATGTTGCAGAAGATGCCGCGCTGCATGCGCGCATACGGATCCACTAGCTGCGGCGGGATGCGCATCGTTGTGGCCAGATGGGAGATGAACTTGGCGAACTTCTTGATGAGCACGTTCAGGTACTGGGTGCGGCACTGGCGCTCCAGCTTGGTCAGCATGTTATAGTACAGTTCCTGCTTGCGCTTCAGGAAATCCTCCTTCTTTCGCTCCTTGGTCTTGTTGCTCTTGAGGATCTGCTCCAGCTGTCTGTTTGAATGAAGTTGGTTATCTAGTGGAGTGATGCCAGTGTTGCACCCGCTGCACTTACTCCGTGGTAATGGCATTGAATTTGCCCAGCATGCGCTTGATCCGCTTGGCCCGCAGCTTTGGATCGTAGACGTCCTTGAACTGCTTGTAGTTGTCGGCGAGCGTGTTGATCTTGGGCTTGGACAGGGCCACGTCGTAGGGCTTCACCTTGAGCGGCATTGCCGGCTGGTAGGCCATGCGCCGCACATACGACTGCAGCTTGACCAGGTTCTCCTCCTGCCGCTTCTTCACGTTCTCCTCGGCGCACACATCCGGATCCTCCTCCTCCGGCAGCGAGTCCGTCGACGTGGGCAGCGGCTGATCCCAGTCCGAGACATTGGAGCTGGCCATGACTGAAGTTAACTGCACAGAACGGCTCGTTCAATTTGTACGGATTGAGAATTTAGCTGGGAACTTGTATCTTATGAGAAAAAAACGTTCGAAACCTTTGTTGTTTACGTAAAATTTTGGGTAAACGAGAGCACTAACAATTTGATGTATTCACGCTCGGATAGTTGAACACCTTATGAGCAGTCCCCGTTGAAATCTGACCGAGGAAAAGCTAACGGACTACTAGATACATCAAAAAGTTGTACTTCTACGTGGATTTTCAAGATGTGTACACTTAGGCCCACAAGATTAAGGAATTCAACGACTCACGCATTCAGCAAGCAACAAAGGATACAATGGGCCAGAGCACTCCAGATCACCAGAGCACGGTTTACAATTAAATAAGCAACGTTTTATTATATGTATAATAACCAGTGGATCTACGGACTAATGCTAGTAACACTCATTCTGAACGGATCGCTCCAGGGCGAAGGTGTACTCCTCGGCCAGCTCGTCCACGGACATTTGGCGCGTGAGCAGCGCCAGGATGCTGTCCACGTGCATTTGGGTGCTGGTGCAGCGATCCTTGGTGTCCAGTCCGGGTGCCAGCTCAAAGGGAATGTCCTGCAAGTAGTTGACGGGTCCTTGGGCGCCAGGCAGCTTCACCTGACCGCCGGCTGGTGGTGCGCCGCGCGGTCCTGGCATCGGCGGGTAGGGCAGGTAGCCCGCTTGTGGCATGGGCGGATACATGGAACCGGATTGAGCACCCGAATGATGTGCATCCGGTCCTGGTTTCCGCTCTATAAACACGAAATCATCACCGCTCGTGCCTGGACGAGAGGCCTCCGCCGGCCCCTGAATGGGCTGATCCTCTGTGGGAGTTTCCGCGGGCTTGCGTTTCCCGAAAATCGAAAACATTGCTCTATTTTGTTCTATTGTTTGGTAAAATAAGCTGGCGAAATGCGTCGTCGACCAATTGTGATACTCTTTTAGCGGACTTTAGGCCAAATCTGCGAGTTCTAGAGTTGTGCCCAAAATTAAAAAAGGTTTATTGTTGCTGTGTAATATATGGGAATTTAGGGATTTTAATTTATATTCTGACTTTGCCCAACTATTTGTTTGCTTTTGAGTTTCCCGGTTGCAAATGTAAAACAAAACCAAAAACTAGCAAAGTAGCTAGATTTGGAGTGAAATGCAGTCAGCACTGAATTTCCGTTGATCGCCTATCGATGGGCGCGCAGTGTGGCCAGCCGCGCGACAGATGCGCAGGGCTGCATAACCCACACTGCGCCCGCCTCCGTCTACAAGTGAAGTCGCTCCGAGATTGATTGTGTACACCGGATAAGAGGAGCCAGCGAAAAAGATGTCGAAAGTGGACCAGGACCCGAACGCCTCGCTGAGCATCATGGAGGTGAGTTTGCCGCCGGCACACCCGTCTGCTCCCTTATCTCCACCGCCCGGCGCTCCAATTGCAATTGGCGGTGGCTGCCCTCAGAGATGCCACATTAACGCATGCACAAATGCTGTCCATTTCTCCCTTTTACTTAACATTCGTTTCCCGCGCCGCGCCGCGCCGCACAGCAAATCAAGCAGCTCATCCGCCCGCCGCCCAACGAGGACGAGAAGCTGGTGCAGCGGACCACCAACACGAAGCATCCGTATTACAGGCGCCCGGGCAGGGGCCACAACCACGACTACTGCGACGCCTGCGAGGAGGGCGGCAATCTGTTGTGCTGCGATCGATGCCCCTCCAGCTTCCACCTGCAATGCCAGTGAGTATACACGCATCTTGCTGCCCATTTTGAGTGCTTCTGCTTAAGCGTCGTGCTGTGCTGTTTCCCGCAGTGATCCACCGTTGAGCGAGGAGGACATACCCAGTGGCCAGTGGCTGTGCCACAGCTGCCGCATGGCCAAAGTCTCACAGCCGCCGGCGTCCTCCTCCAAGGCCAGTTCCGTGGAGCGCGTACCCTCGGCGGGCAGTGGATCTCGTGCGAATACTCCTTCCTCTGGCGATCTGGAGTCCATACCGCTGAAGATCCGCAATTTGCGTAAACGCAGCAACAGCGAACGCAATAGCACCGAGAAGCTGCTGGCCAAGATGCCGCTGGCCATACAGCGTGCCCTTGATCCCAATAAGAAACCGACGCCGCTGGACGATGTCATCCGGGCGGCCAGCATGCTGAATCCGCAGCAGTTCTCGCTGCCGCCGGAACTCGAGCTGCACACCCAGTTCCCGGGCAATGGCAAGGTGCAGCCCGTGCAGCAGACGCATCCGCCGAGCGGAAATGGCGGGCACCGCAAGTGTGCCGGCAATCAGCGTCGCAATTCCAAGCCTTTCGAGCTGGACGCCCAGGGACTGGTGCCGCTGCCCGCCAAAACCTGTTTCTACTGCACACGCTCCTGCAAACGGGCGCCGCTCATCTCCTGCGACTACTGTCCGCTCTACTACCACCAGGATTGCCTGGATCCCCCACTGACGGCACTGCCAGCTGGATTGTGGATGTGCCCCAACCATGCCGAGAATTTTATCGTAAGTCAGCCAACGCACGCGGAGGTCAATTTGCGTTCTAATGAGGATGTCTGTTCACAGGATGCCAATATGACCAACAGCATTTCGGCCACTGAGCGGGTGCGCCTATGGAATCGCTTCCACCAGCCACTTGACCATGAAAACGTCAAGCTTGAGTTCTTCCGGCGTGTCAACACACGCCATCCGCCCTTCCGCACCAAGACAAATGTGCGTGCCCGTGCCCACATCGAGGTGCCAGCCATTGTGCGCTACCACTACGAGCATCCACCGGCGCTGCTGCCCTCCATGCGCCAAACGTTGCGCTACGATCGGGTCAAGCGGCGCAAGAACCTGCCCACCGAAGTCGAGGAGATATCACGAGAGTCTGTCACCGAATCGCTGCTGAAAGATCTGGAGGCCTTGCGTTCGGCTCGCGCCAAGTTCCGTGAGATTCAGCGGGAATACGGCACCGTGGAGACGGCAGTGGATGGCGACAGCGACAGCGATCCCAGTCCTGAAGAGCAGGAGCCAGAGACGAACTCTCCCGCCGATAAAGTTAATGGCGAAGTGGAATCGGAGAATCCCAATACAGAAGCGGATGTACAGGCCAACGATCAGCCGTCGGTTGTCAAGGTGGAGTCCAAGGCCAGTCTAGAGCTGGAGGCTAGCTTCGAGGAGGACGAGGAGGACAGCAAGGCTGGCATTATCGATGCGGACCTCTTCCACCTGGACGTCGATATTATCAAGAAGCTGGCGCACCAGCGACTGCAGCAGCTGGTCGAAGAGCATCCGGAGATTGTGACGCAGTACAAGAATCGCACGGCCGCCCGCCGCCTGCGTCAACTGGCAGCTGCCGATGGATCACATGTAGCCGGTGAAACGGCTGCGCTACAAGGCCAACTAGCACCAGAAGATATGAACCGCTTCTCGCTGCTCTTTACCAGCGAAACGTCATCCATTCTGGCGCAAAAGAACGGCAATGCCGCCGACGAAGATCCCGCAATGGCCCTGCATCCAGCACTGGCCACCGCGGCGGCCATTGCAGCAGCGGATGCCGCCGCCGAGAACTATGTGCCGCGTGCCCGTAGCGACACGGAGAAGGCCTACGAGCTGGCCTCGCGCCTGGAGCTCAAGCTGCTGCAGTGCAAGGTGCAGGCGCGCGCGGTGATAACCCCGTTGGGCGACATGCTAGAGGACAGCCGCTGGTTCAGTTCACTGGGACTGGACCATTCGATTTTCATGCGTTACCGCACGCTGTACATTGGCTACGGTGGACACTACTCGCCGACGACGACGCTGGCGCAAACGGAAACCGTGGACCTGTCGGCGATTGGTTACTGCTGCCGCATTTCGCCGCAGCACGCCATCATCTTCTACGACGAGTTCTCCAAATCGTACGAGCTGATCAACTACTCAGAGTTTGGCACCGAAGTCAATGGACAGCTGTACGCCTGCGACCTGACCGACAGGATGCCCACGCATGCCGGCAAGCGGATGCGACCCGACGATGCCGAGCTGAAGAGACGCGTCGACGATCTCCTGGACAAGCGGCGGCAAATTCACCGCCAGTTCGAAACAAAGAAGATCGGCAAAGAGCGGTAGCTATAGTTAACTTACCCAATGATAATGATAACCACATGTTGTTCAATCCCCTACAGATTGGCGCCCATTGTCAAGCCCGCCTGCCGGTGCATCAACGCCGGACCCGTGCCCATGGTGGCCGGCGCCTGGGAAGGATCGGCGGTGCTGGCACACGGCAGCCTGCTGCGCTTCGGCTGCCTGTCGTTTGTCTTCTCGGTGCCGTCGGTGGATCTGCTGGCGCAGGCGCGCACCAAGCGATCGTAGGACCAGAGTCCATCAGCAGCAGCTGCAGCAACTACAGCTCTTAGCAGAAAGACACAGAAGCAGACACGCGCTCAACCGCAGCCAACTCCAGTGGAGCAGCACCAATCTCAGTGGGGCAGCTAGCAGCCAGGCATAGGGTTAGGGCTAGCAGATACCAGTTCAATTTCATTGCAATCATTATCACAATGTAATGCCTCGGCTACACTTTTAAATCACACACAATCCTCCCATCCCATCCTAGCGTTAAGGGGATATTTGCCTTATGACCAGTGCAATAAATACGGAGTTGAGCCCAAAAGTGCACGCAACATTTGGGCCAAACTCCTTATTTATTGAATTAACCATAATGTTCATGAACCGTGAATAAACCCAATACATTGTACTTTTACTGTAAAAACCAATTGTATAAATTGCTAAACTGAAATAAACTTGTAAGCATTACAATCAGGAATTTCTCCAGATGCAATTCTATTGTATGTATGCCATACCGATGCATTCACCGGATTTGTGGCATCTCCAATTGGCAGTAAACCCAATCCAATAAGTATACACAAACGTATTCGTTTTAAATGAATGTTTACTTTATAACCAGATCCAATCCAACTGGTTAAGGCATTATAGAGAACGAGAAGAGTATACACAATAGGTGCCAGGCGACGGGACGCCGGGACTTTTGTGGAGTACACGAGACGTCGGATAAGTACATTCGGTATGGCTAATATGCAAAAAATATATGTGTAATTGTTTAATTAAGGGTCTAAGACTACGAATGCACCACGTCCTGGTGCCGGCTCCCCTAGAGAGCAGCCGCAGGTCCCGGCTGAGCCTGTGCCTGTTCCTGTGACGGGTCGGGGTGCTGCATCTGCTCCTGGACGCCAGCCTTGGCCGCCGATCGCGTGGCCCGCGACCTCTCCCATTCCGCTTTGTGCTTGCGCTTGGTGTGATGGTACATGTTCGACTTGGAGCGAAACTCCGTGGGACAGAAGGCGCAGGTGTGCAGCTTGACGCCCGTGTGCGTGGCAAAGTGCTCCTGTCGCAGAAAAACTTCGTTAATAACCATGCAGCGCGAACTACTGGAGCAGGAGTACTCACCTCCAAATAGCGCTTCATCTTGAAGCACTTGCCGCACACATCGCATGCATACTTGGGCTTGCTCATGCAGCGATGGTTCTGACCGGGAAGCTCCCCGCAGTTGGGACAAAGGACCGAAACGGGTGCGGCATGGATGGCGGCCTGTAGCGGAGCAGTCGGTCGTTTATCCGTCTCTGAAGGCGGGTTGCTATGGCAGATTCGTTTATAAGCCTTTTTATCTGCTGGATTATCCAAACGACTTACCCATAGGGATGCGCCATCACCGTTCCGGTTGTCGTTGTCGTCGTTGTGGTTGCACTGCTCGTTCCCACGGCCGCCGCTGCAGCCGCTGTTGCCGACATGACGGCAAAGAGTTGTTCCTGCTGTTGCTGTTGCAGAAGGCTCGCACACAGACGCTGCTGCAGGCTATCCGATTGTCCTGGTGGATTGCCCGTTAGCGACGCGGCTGCCACGACAGCCGCGGCTACCGCATTGTAATTTGCCAGTATGAGCTCGTTCTCCTTGAGCCTTTTCTGTGGCGAATCCTCGTCGCTAACATCGCTGCCCTCCGTGTGCTGGACCTTTTTCGGTGAGTGCGTCTTCCGGCGACTGGATCGGTTGCGTGAGCCCCGACTGCCGGATGGCGGGGTTTTGGTTATGGTGAGGTTAATGGCCTCACTGGGCTGACTCTTGATCACCGACAGGGGCAGCTGTTGGACAGTTGGTGGCGAGGGCAGAGGAGCTGCTACGAGATTGGTGGTGGGAGTTCCAGAGGGAGCAGGAGCAGGAGTAGCAGCGGGATGACGAGAAATAGCTGGATTTACTGTGTTTCCAGGAGATGCACAAGCAGCAGGTGCTGGAGCAGGAACTGTAACTGCTGGAGCAGGCTCCTCCGGCGTCGTGTGATTCTGATTCGACTTGGCCGCATCCCGTTCCTCGCGCGCCTTTAGCCACTGTGTGGTGTGCTTGCTCTTCACATGCGTGTACATATTCGAACGGCAGCGGAAGGCCATCTCGCAGTAGGGACATGCGATGGGTCGGTCGCCGGTGTGCGTGGCTATGTGCTCCTCCAGGTAGCGGCGCATCTTGAAGGATTTCTCACAGAACATGCAGGGAAACTTATTGGCCGTTGTGGGAGTCACCACCTTGGGCTCCTCCGCCGGCTCCAGCAGCAGCAATTGCGGCTGCGCATCCAACTGCGTTTCGCTGCCATCCTCCGACCAGTTGACATCGCAATCGATGGCCAGGAACTGGCTGCACAGCGTCGTCTGCTTCAGCTCCACCAGCTTCCAGAAGTTGTGGAAGCTCTCCAGTTGCGAGCAGCACTCGGTGCAGATGCAGGTGGAGATGGCATCGTCGCGGGAGAGCTGCGGCAGATGGGAGCGGGAGTATTAGGGTGAGGCGGTGGGCAGGAGAATCATCAGCAGATACTCACGCAGAGGTACAAGTGAATCGAGATCAGTTGGACCAGGTAGCTCTCTGGCATCGCCTTTTCGTCGTCCTCGTCGGCCGGAGCGGGCGCACTGGCTCCGCCGGCGCCGCCGAACAGCAGCACCGCGCTCTGCTCGTCGAGCGCGTTTAGACACAGGCGACAGATCATTTTATTCCGCTTTAAAATATACAATTTTTACTTTATTCCATTGGTTTGTGTTCCTCACACGCGCACGGTCACACTACCCCCTAGCGGTGGCACATCGTCTACCCAGCGCCTATCGATGTGCCAATCGTTACGTGACGTTGAAGCAGGTCATATTTAACGTTACGTAACGTAACGGATAAGCGTTATTTTAAATGGAATTTATTTGGAATTTAAACATACTTAATTAAAGTTAATTCTCGATACGAATTAAAGTATATTTAAAGTATTTGCATTTCAGGGAAAGAAACATTGTCAAACATAGTACAATTAATCGGCTAAGACAGTATAATTTTGGCAAGTCGGCTGTTAAAGAGTGGTGAATGAAGACTCATGATTGATGTCCCAGGATGCATGAAGCAACATCTGATTGAAGTGGTCTGAACTGGTGTGTAGCAATTATGTTAAGTTTCTGTATTGGTCAAGATATGGAGCCAGCAAAACCCTATTTTTCGACCGATCGCAGATTACACCACCATGTCCGATGATATGTTTTTTTTGCGATGAGTGGAGTGTTTGGAGCGTTTGACGCTTTGCCTTTTGGCTTATCTGAAAAAGCATGTATCATTCTTTGCTTTGCCGAAATGCAACTGATTTGCATGACTTGTAGGCACCAATTTGCTTTGATGATGCTGCGACCGCAATTAGCAGGCAGTGCTAAAATTCTACCTAATTGATTTGCAAAATGATGCAAACAAAGTTGGCAAACAGCAAGTGCATTATTGCGAAATGCACTTTGCCGTGATTGGCACACTGGCCAATCGGAATTTTTAATATACAATAGAGATAGCAGTTTTGCCAACAAAATGCATAAATACTAGCCCTATTTGAAATCATTCAAAAATTAAACAATTGTGTTCATTATAGTATTCTATGAGTGTACCACCCTACAACTAAGGTCGCGTACTATTCACATGACCATAATTCCCAACTTCACGTATATCTCGAATCGTACGTTGACCATTTTAAATTGTCAGTTAGCACTTTTTTACCAAACCTCTAAATTGGGCATTGTTTTAAAGCATTTGTGGATCGGCTATGTTCCATTTTCAAGGCCGGTCAGCTGTTTTCAAGACTCAATACACACTCAAATGTGAACTTATGTGTGTTTTTGCTGCGTTTGCTTTCAGCTTAATAATTTTACAGCTGCACTTAATTGGCACAGTAAAACTCCTGTAGTTTGGACACTTCGGTTACTTTTTACTTGAAAACTTGGGATTCACATATGTACATACTTTGTAGTGCCAACGCGTCGTATGATTAATTTTGGGTTGTGAGCTCAAGGGCTAAAAGTGAATTCTAAATAACTCAAATTGCGTACTATAAGTCAATAATAAACTGGTTGGTTGTAATAACTGTCCATACAAACATTCAAACTAAGTTACTGTATTTAGAAGGGCCCACACGTCGTATGCGTAACATTCTAGAATCTTCAGGTGAAACATGCAATGAAGTTTTGTAGTCCAAACCTCAAAAATTTAATTTATTTAAGATTTAAGTTTCCCCAATGCCCACTTGGAATATAAAAGAATGATCTTAGAGTTGTGAACAGATGTTCTGCTGTAGCACTCGCATAGTAAGACACGTAAATTCGAGTTCTACGGGCCATCAAGAAAAACGAACCCATATTCGCTTTCGCCTACTTCATTCGGCGGCTTCATTTTTACTTTTTGGGTTTTCTGTTGACAGTTTTGTTTTAATTCATGTTCATGCTTTGCGGTCGCCGCTTCAGAGTTGGTCGGTTGTAAATAGTTTGGCTGTGGGCATGCATGGGTTTGGGCTCGGACTGGGTTTAACTTGCGAAACACGTCCGAAAGCGTCGCAGCCAAGCCAGTTCAGTTGGCCAGCTCAGCCGGGAGAAGAGCAGCATAACAAGTGGAGCGCGACTTTGCCTTGCCGAAAATTGTTTGCCAATGTCGCGATAAAGCCAAAAGCCAAACAAAAACAAAGGCAAAACCGAAGAAACAACGAGCTGGGACCGGGTACAAAAAATTCCGCCAAACATGGCAATGGCCCAGGCCGAGTGGTGGAAAGCCGGAAAAACCGCACAGCACCCACGCAATTCGCACACGCGAAAAAACATATAAGAAGAAATGAAGCCAACACACCTGCCGCTTTTCGACCTTCTGGCGCAGTAAAGTCAATCATGAAAATTGCCCAATAGCGACTGATTGTGGAGTTATTCAGCGACGACATCAACAAAAATTATTTAAAAAATGCAAAAGGAAATATTGCTCATATTCAGTATGAATACCTTGAAATAGTTCAAAATATTTTAATGAAAATTCTAAAATATTCTCACACAATACCTCAATATCACTATGCCACAAAACCTCTCTTTTTCAGGGCAGATAAATTAGCATGTGTGTTAAAAGAAAAGACTAAATTAATGAAAGCGAAACTAGATCGTCGATTTCAGTCGGCAGCAAAGATAAAGGCAATCAAAAGAAAGTAAACATCTTTTTATAATAAAATATTCAAATTGTATACATTCAATTAAACAGGATATTTCCTGCCACGAATTCCTGGGAAAGCGAGATGGCAACTCCAAAAGGCAACTGATCGCACAGCTAGTTGCCAGACTTATCCCCTCTATGCTCTCCCCCCTTCTTATAACCCCCTTTCCCCCCTTGTCTACCACTAAGCAAGCACTTATTATTTGCGATGCCGGCAGAGGCGGCGACGTCGGCAGAGGCAGTGTTCCAGTGGCAGAGCGAGTCGACGAAAAGCCAAAAAAATGTTCCAATCAGTTGCAGTCGCGAATTAGCGTCGCACAGACGCGGTGTCTCGTCTCGCACAAGTGTTCCTTTCTCGCTCCATTTGCTGTCTCGCTCCCTCGCGGAAGTCCGATAGTTTCGATAGTTCGTCCCTTTCGGCGCAACGGTAAACGCTTCGAAATGGTGCACCTAAATGAGATAACGGAGGATCAGCTGATGGCCACAAGGATTTCGGAGCTGCAGGATTGGCTCAAGTCGCAGCCGCAGTTGCCGCAGAATATATGTTCGTATATTAGTATATATATTGCCAAGTTGCAAAAAACGCAGTTTCCATCTTCACCGCAAAAAAAGCACAGTCAGGAATTGTGATCGTTTTGATTATTCGATTAACAACGAAGTTTTTTTTATTTTAATATGAAGTAATAATACACTTCTGTAATGAAAACAGAAATATAATTTTTTTTTGTTTAAATGTGAAATATATCAATATATAAGTATTGAACGAGTTTTTAGGTGTAATATTTGCCTTGTTGTGAATAAATTTCCTACTGTGTGCTTATCGTTGGCCTGGCCAACTTTGTGTGTGGGTCAATTGCCTGAGTGATGGGAACCGCAGCCAGTTGCATAACCAACGCACCGCAGTGACTTATGAATGCACCCATGCTGCAAACTCCCCTGTGCTCACCTGAATCCCTATCCCCTATCCGCGTCCTCCTCCACCGCAGCCCGATTGCTTTTGCGCCGCTTTCTGCACACGACGAGGGGCGATCTATCCGCCGCCCAGCGCCTCTTGGAACTCAATTACGGACTGCGCAACAAGCATAGCCACATCTTCATCGATCGCGATCCGATGGATGCCAGTTCCCAGCAGCTGCTGCAAGTCGCGTGAGTACGAAGATATAGGGCCTTTTGCAGTTAGGATCAGCAAAGTCAGACTATCTTTACAAGTGAAATAGTAAAGAAAACTGATTATAATATGAAAAGAATATACAAAGATTTCGATAAAAGCAATTGTATATGCGCTCAACTTAATGACCGAAACAGATTTAAAAAAAAAGAACTTATCCAGTTGGGCTAATAAATTTGAGACCAAAAAAAAGTTAAATGACAGGCTAAACCGGTTTAATACTTTGAGAAGTTAACAAGAAATAAATTATTACATTTTAATTTGCAAGCCAAAGCAAGGTTTTTTTTCCAGAAAATCATGGTTTTACTTTGAAAGCAAGCTTACAATCTACTTAAAACCACTACAAAATCATCATAGAAATAAGTACCGTCCAAAGATCCATAAACGTAATTTATTAACAGATAAACTTTAGTAGCTTCAAAAGAGACATTAAACGCCGATGGGGACTGATGATTTTAGTGGCGACTGTTCACTCGACTTTCAATTAGCTGGGATTCCTGTGAAATGGGAAATATTGTCTGAATTTCTGGCCATAACGACATGACTGAGTTAATATTAGCTTAAATCTTGCAAGCCTTGTGAGTTCAGAGACATACAATGTTGACTTGCGGCTGGTTTTTTCGCTTAGTGTACACACAGAGTGCATTGGCTTGCAATAGCTGGCAACCGGTTTGGTTGTCGGATGGACACAATAATGGAGTAGCCAGAATTATGTTAACATGCACATTTTCCCTGCCATTTTCGCTCGCAGAGATCTGGTGCCGTTGCCCGGCTTGACCCCGGAGAACAACAAGCTGCTCTTTTACCGCCTGATCGACTTCGATGCGGACAAGGTAGGTGAACACTAACTAGTGGCGAACATTGAGTAGTTAAACCATCTTACCCATTTATTGGCTGTATTTTACATATCTCTTTTCTGACAGTTCAACTTTACGGCTGCCATCAAGGTCTTCTTCATGGTGGCCGACTGTCGATTTGCGACGGAGAACGAGGATCGTTTGTCGGACGGTGAGATACCAGTGTTCGACATGGCTGGCTATACGCTGCGCCACCTGACCAAAACCGCATTGGGCGCCCTCCGCGTCTACATGAAGTTCGTCCAGGAGGCGCATCCTGTCCGTCTCAAGGAAATCCACGTCCTTAACTGTCCCTCGTACGTGGACAAGGTGATGGCTGTGGTCAAGCCGTTCATCAAGGGAGAGGTGTTCAAGCTAATCCACTTCCACTTGCCGGATGCGGACACCCCATACCGCCACTTCCCGCGCACCATGTTGCCGGAGGAATACGGCGGAGAGGCGGGCAAGATGTCCGACCTGAAGCTCCAGTGGATGCAGTTGCTCAAGGAACAGAGGTAATAGAACACTTATCAGTTATGAGAGATACTTCATTAGTTTTCCTCTTTCAGAGACTATCTGATGGATTCGGAGAACTGGCAAATAAACAAAATCAAAAAAAATGCCCAACGAAAATCCAGTGATTCCGGAGTGACACAAAGTCTACGTTCCCTTGAAATTGATTAGTCGCCGTGCGCACGACTGTACCATTATTTTTGGGCCTTTAGCGATTTTCACATTTCCCTCACAAACTTTGCCGCATATACCAATTTACCGATCGGAAAATCCAATTGGGCTCAAGGCACTTTGGCCAAATTGTGGTGAATGTGAAAATCGTATTGGGCCCGTCTAGCTATTGTATTTTTGCTTTGTTCCCGTTTTGATTTCCCAGCTGGGCTTGGATTTATGTAAATATATGTATTGTTCCCTATAGATATGCTTCTCCATATTCTATATTTATTATTATTTTCACTGCGATGAGATATATATATATATATATATAAATGTGTATTGTGCGCACAGAATTTCCCTTTTAAATGCAACAGCATAACATCACTGGCGGTGCATTTCGATGCCCGTGACTGATGCAATTAACTCGCTACAAAAAGGGACGGCCGCCGAAGGGGATAATGTGGCTGGCCTGCACTGAAAAAAGTTATTTTAGCTAGTGATAGCATTTACCATTCCTCAGTTTGACAGGATACTGTAAATTGAGTAAATTATATTGTCTATTAAAATTGTTTTCTTTTTGGTTGTACCTTAACAGATTTGCTGCATTTGTGCACTAATTTGTAGCAGTGCATCAAACTGCCCTAAAAATCGTGCCGTATATATGTGTGTGTGAGTGTGGGTGTGTCTGCGTATCTGTGTATGATCGGGATGAGTGGCTGTGCGAATGTGTGGGTTGGTTGGCCTGCAGGAAGTGGAAGTGGCAGTAGAAGTGGAGCAGCAACAGCAGTGGCCATGCCACAACACTGTGGCACGGCAAGTGGAGGCCAAAGGACCCTTGAGGCATAATGCGCATATCGTTCGGTTGGCCAACCTGGCCACTGGTTCGTCCACGTCCACGTCCACGTTCACAATGCCCAGTCTGCAGTCTGCAATCCGCAATCCGCAATACGCAATACGCAATCCGGACTCCCACAACTCGCAACTGGCAATCGCCTAGCGACACTTTGAACACGTCTGCGAGTCGTGCAGTTGACACATTCAAGTGTGGCTCGGTTGAAAGTGTGCTTACTACACTTACTATACAACCTATTCTCCATCACATCCACTTGGCCGTCCATTGCTGTCCGTTCCCGTGACATATTGGTCTTAATGTCGGCTTACACGAAACAAATGCAATTAAAATCTATAAAGTATACATTAAATAGGGAACGGTGCCTATGGTATAGAAACTTTTTAAGCTGTTCGGATCGAAATATTCTATGTTAAAGGCATTTTTCTCGTCGGCCTCTCCGCTTCGTATTCCCCGATTTAACGCCACTTAACGCTCCAACTCATCCATCAGTGCGGTGCGTGTCACTCCCATTTGAATGGGAGATGGGCGGTGGGTGGTGGGCGTGTGGGGGGGTACTTACACTTTTAGCCAAAACCAGATGCGCACTGCATGCGATTGCATGCATGGTAATCGAATTATGTGGCAACTCTGCCTTTCAGGGGGGCGTGGAGGCAGAGGGGTGAAAAGTCTTTGTTGCAGGATGCTTGCACATACATACATATGCACAATGGATGTGGATTGTCTGGCTTGCGCCCTCTTTTCACTCTTTTGTGTGGAAGCGATATGTGCCGGACTTATACCCTTCATGTCTGGTAATTTAATTGATTTCCTTAGATTCATTGTCTAATTTTTTAAGACAGTGTATCAGTAATGCCTCAGAATACTGCGATATATTTTGTATGCGATAGCAATTCCGCTTGAATACATGAATACATCCACAGAAATTCCTTAGCGAGGATTAGTAGACCATCCGGCTCGGAGGACCAAGAGCATCCTACATCCGACTCAGTCAACCCTTCCTTCAATTGCATTATGACTGCCAACACAATTAGGGCGTTCGGGCGATAGCTTGTCTGGCTGGAAAGTCCCCGAGATGTGGGCAATGAATTATATATATTTGCACATGATGGGCGGAAGGAAAATCAGAGTGGGGTTGTAGCCCGGGGTTTGGCCCACCAAAGATGGAGACCGAGAGTCCCTGCCAGTTCTGACGCCCAAATTGATCAATTTTGCATTTTGCCACAACAATCGCAGCTGTAAAAGTAAAAGGCGGGCGGTGTGGTCGTCGAATGGAGTGGGCGTGGTGCTGGTGACCCCATTAACATGCCCAAGCCCAAGCCCAAGCCCAAGCCGAAAAAAGCTTACGCTGCACTCTATACGTGAACTGCAGTTGGTCGGGGATTTCCCCCAGTTGCTCAGTAAGTTCCTTTGCATTTCTGTGCTCTGTTTTCTGCGCTCTGTTTTCTGTTCTCTGTTTTCTGCTTTCAGCTTTCTCCGTTTGCCCTGCACTTCGCCTTCCTTTTTGCCGGAAGATGAAAAGCCCGAAAACAAAAGCAGCAGCAATAAACGAAATGTGCAGTCAACAATAGTCCGCCAGTCCACCGAGTTCGGCTCTCTTCCGAGTGTGTTGGTGTCGAAGTACAGTGAGCCCTCGCCAAAGTCGAACTCAGCTATTACACATTTAATTATTCTCAAATTCAGAGCTCAAATTTAAATACAATAATAAAGCTAACTGTCTGTCGTTGCATTTAGCCACTCACCACTGTTCTTTCCTGTGTGTCTGTGTGCGGTCCAACATGTTGTTGTTGCATGCTCGTTGGCGTCGCAACACCAACACCAACACCACCAACCCACACACACCCACACACACATGCGCATGGACTTGCAACTGTAGTTGTTGGCCGGGTCGCTGTTCAGTTGAGTGACTGATAAGTTCAGTCGGCGTTCGTTTGGCGCCGAGAACGGTTATCGCTTCTAATCGAATTTGCCCCCAAAGTTCGTAGCAAATAGCCAGGCAAATATTTGCTGAATACACTTATTCGCGGAATTCGACCGAAAGATGTCTCCTTAAATGGTGTTTTATTGTGTGAGTGTGTGTTTTTTTTGGAGTGCAACAACCGGCAAGTGAGCAACTTTTGTGGAATTTCATCACCGGATAGCAGACTCCAAGAACCCCAGACGCCAAAAGGTATGCAATGAATTTCGACTGCAGTGGATAAGCGGCTTTGTAGCTGTTGCTTGTGCAATGCACATAACTATTCTGCCTGGGTGTCCTGTCCACTATATCCTTGTTCAATTATGTAAGGTGGAATTCATGGCTGCAAGGCCAGTTACCAGGCGATAGCCTTAGCAGCAATTCGGAGGCAGAGTTCTGGTGAAAATAATTCAGGAATGCAGTGAACGGCTAGGGTTAAGCTTTATGTAAATACATATGAACAATCGTTCAGTACTTGAGAGCTATAATAATAAAGCTACACGAGGAAACCCAAAATTAGGGAGCTAAGAAAGGATATTGTTTGTAAATCAGAAACTCTTTTACCATTTAGATGCTATTTAGATTCGAAATTCTATGAGTACTTTTCAAATTTAAGCTAACAGTGTACTAAACTAATTTTATTAATTAAATAGAAACTCTTGCGTTCTGATCATATGGTCGAAATGATTTCCAATTAGGCCGCAACTACAATTACCTTTTTGGGTCTATTCATACATTTGTACATACAACATACGTGTTGTGGCAGTCCCCGATAATTGGCGACCTCAGCGAATAACCCTTAATGCCACCCCCTCTTAACCCAATGTGTACATATGTGTGTCATTACTTAACACCTACAAGCACGCCATTATACTATTACACTATTACACTATCACACAAATACATAGCAACAGCAGAAGTAAGAAGCGGAGGAAGTACGAATAAAAACGCGGAGAAAAATGGTGGTCGACTGCTTTGAACTACCCCCAAATGATTTGAACCTCGCTGAAGAACGATGGGCGAGAGGCCCATATTAGTCATGCCCCACCCGACGACTCACGCCCCTTTTTGGAGAATAGAACCCCAAGCCGAATGGAACCCCAAACCGAAAAGAACACCGCACAGAACTAAGCTCACACCTATACATCGCACCCATTGTTATTGCATGCTAATTCTGTTGCCTCGTTGCCCCACTCGAATTCTCGTTTCGTTCACATTATTGCTTTTGGCTTTTCGCCTTTCAAGAAGTCATTTTCCTGCGACTGCCTGAAAGTGTGCAGTGGATGAGGTGTAATCGCATTTGGCACACAGAGAGAAAAACAACGCAGACCGCTCTGCTTAATTATCCTCAAGCTAACTATAGCTTCTCCTTTAACTTTTTTCCTTACTTTATGGTCCTACGAACCGGATTCGATTTGTGCGCAGTGCAGTGGTGCCTGGTCAGCATCGTGGGTGCTCCACTTTTGCGGCTAGACAAAGAAAAGTCACCTGTTCGGTCCAACCACCCGCCCTGCGGCCCCCTTTTGCAGTTGCCCCAAATTCCCGGCGACAAGTTTCAATGAGTCAGCTCACCTTGGTTACAATGCACAATGTATAATGCATAATAAGAGAGAGGGAGAGAGCAAAATCTGATTCACTGCCAGCAGCAACGAGGTCCTTCCCCAGTTCCTTCCACTCCATATCCTCCATCCTCTGCCGTGTCTGTGCCATTGACGCTTATCAAAAGCCACCGATCAAAGGCAGTGTTTTGTTTCCATTTTGCCGTTTCTGCTTCTCGCCTCCACCTGTCTGCCTCAGTTTTCCACCGGCGATAAGCGCTGGTATAGCTCATGGTGCACAGCACACACAGTGTGCTATAAATTGTAAAGGACCTTAATAACACTTTCGTCCTTACACCAGTAACCAGCAACGTTGTCCCACTCCCGTGGATGTACATATAACAAAAAGGAGAAGTTCCATTTTTTAATTGCATTAAAAATGGTCGCTTGGCTGTCTTCGTTGTCATTCAATTTTCGGCCAGCCATCTACTTTTTTATTGGAAGTCTTTCCATTCTTTTGGCTCAGTGCACACAGCTTGCACGTACATATAACATATGCACATCCATTGAATATTTTTATTGAATTTAACCACTATCCAACCACCAACAGTTTGGGTTGAAACGATGAGCAACTCGCTTTCTTTATGCAGTGAAAAAAGGCCCTTGTTTAGTTCTATGATATTTTTGGTATTTAAGCGGGTTAAGGAGAAGCGTTACTAGATTGTTTTCTGTGCAGCCGACATTAAATGGCCGTCGCCGTCTTTTGAATGCCAGTTTTTTGGGCTCCCATTGGCCCCCCTTTTTATATTTTTTGTGTGGGCCTCTTCTTGGACAATTTATGAGGTCAATGAAATGCTTTACCCGCCTGCTGAGCGTCTCCCGCCGTTCGCAGTGGGAAATTCTGCCAGCGACGACAGCGGCGACGTCGCCCAGCGTCTCCAGTCCCCCGTCCCCCGTTCTCCTCACTAAACCCCCCATTCGCCACGCCACTGGGCCACCAATGTCATTGGGGGCAATGTGTCTACAGGCTTTTGCCATTTTTGCCTATTGCCATTAGCCATGAGCCATTTTCAGCCGGAGTTGCCAATACGCAGAGGGCAAAGGAATTGGGAAAAAGAATCGAAACAATTGGAAAAAAAGTCTCGCCAATTAACAACTTTATCAAGACGAACAATATTTTAAATGTTTATTGATCCAAAGCTAACATACAGGAACCCTTGCTTTAGTAAAAGGATTTTCAGTACGAGTGAGTTATGAGTAACGAACTTTTATAGTGAAAGTTTTTGGCTAGTAATGACAATGCATGGATTATTGAAATCGAAGTCTTTTCGGCTATGTGTGCTATAAAGATTTGTAAATGTTTATTTAATGCTCGGCCAGACAAAGTTCTGTTTTCCTACTCCAATTTTTCTTTACGCAGTTTTGCCAAAGCATCAAAGTTTCGCTGAAATGGAGAAATCGGGAATGCCAAGAGTGCTGGTTGTGAAAGGACTTACGGAAAGGCTTCGTTAAGCTGCTTGGCAAAGTTATGCTGACATCCTTGTCGCCTTCGCGTCTCCACCTCCTGTTTCTGGCGCTGATTCCATCGATTTTCCATGCTCCATCTGGGGAAGGAATGTCTGCGTTAAAGACCAGCAAGTAGCTTAAAGTAGAGTGGAGCTAAAAGGGCAGCTTCACAAACATCTCCAACATGATTTTTTCACATTTCCGTCAAAAAATAATCCGTTTTGTTCCCACAACTTTCAAAATAATGCTCCAAATATGGAATGTTATACCTCTTTGAGCTCGTAATTAAATTCCCAATCGAACTGTGTTTTCAAAAAAAAATTATATTTTGTTCACATTTTTTGCAAGTTTTTATGATGTTACCCCTTACAAAAAATGCGAAAAAATGGCCAAAAATTATTTTGACAATGTCGGTCAAAAAGTGATTTGGATGGTTAGTATTGGTAATTAGGAGTAAAAAACTGTAATTCTTTTGGATTTCTGACCATTTTTAGCCAAGTTATACAGAAAATGCCAATCGTAAAAATTACATTTTTGCCAAAAATAGTTCCTCTGAATTTTTTTTACAAAAAATTATAAGTATTTTCATCAGAACTTAAGAAGTTATGGATCAAATATGGATTGTTATATCTCGTTGAGCTTGTTATTTAAATCCCAATCGATTTAGATTCAAATTCGGGAATTTTTATTTTATTGACATATTTGCAAAGTTCAAATAAGGCCAAGAAATGTTGTAGAGTATATTGTGTTCGTTGAAATCCTGAATTGGTTTAACCTAAAAGGAGACTTTTGGTGAAAAGTAAAGTAAAGTGCAGTAAATGTAACAAAGTGTTTTGCATATGTGCAGCTAATTGGAACAAATTTAATTTTGTTTAGCTAAATTATGCGAAGCTTTTTAGCATGCACGAAATATTCCTGGTTTCCACTAATGCAGAATTCCATTAAGTGGCTTGTAACTAACGGCCACTTTTGTTATGTAGAAAGTGCTAAAAAATACATGCATGTTATTACTGACATTTTGCACTTTCGAGTGCAATTAAATAGTGTTTGTTTTAATTATGGTAAACACTCCATCAAAGAGTGCAATTATTTTCGTTTACAAATTTCCATTACTGTTCGTGTCAAATATGATATTGATTAATGCCGTAAAAAAAGTGTACTGCGCAATCAATTAAGGCAATTGTCAATTAACTAGTTTCGTGTTTGCGTTACCATGTCATTTGTGAGTATAATCCTTTCGAACATCGGGCGATTTATTCATGCACATATGCACATACATACATATTGTACATATAGCCGCAACCAAGCAGTTGGCCTTAGCTTTTCATCACAACTTGATACTGATGAGTGCGCTCATTTGTATTCATTGCCCCTGGATCTATGGGAAAATTACGAAAAATTGCTGCTAAACGTTTTAAATTTAGAACCGCGCCCCCAGAAGGTCAAATGTGTGGGGGTGGTGGGTGTTGATTCAAGGCCATCGCAGTGGTTTGGGTGGTCGATTGCGGAAAAGGGCGCTGACAAGTTTATTAAAAACTACGTCAACTTTGCACGGAGAGCCGCTTTCACTGAATGGCTTTAATCGTTTTGCCAATCCAATGACAAACTAGCTATAAATATCGCCTTAACCAGTACGCCTAAATGTGGAATACCAAAAATTAGTTACTTCATATGCCCCAGGGGTAAATCCTTTTACCAATTTTATTTATCATTTTTCCACTAAAACAGGGTTTTATAGTGAGTGTCAAACAATTCCCATTGCCATTGTGCGAAATACAGTACGTGTGTCTATCCGCACGTCAATGAAAAATGCACCGAATTTATTTCGACTCGCAACTCCCCAATCAATATGCATCCCCTGCAGGACCTTCCCCGGTACTTTTTTTTCGTCACTGCCCCAATAACCAGAACAAACTGCAGAGTAAAAGTTTCCATGCCCAAGTCGAAAAACGAATAAAAAACTTTATACCAGCCAGCTACAATAATCATGTTTGCATCAGGATATATATATGTGTGTGTGGGTGTGTGCGTGTGTGAGGGAGAGAGTGTGTGTGGTTCAAGGATGCTCGAGTTTCATGTCCTATATCTCGAGTGTTTTTTTTATTTTTATTTTGGACCCAGAAAATCAAGGGAGCAAAGGAAATATTGTCTTTTGTGTATTAAAATGAAAGGTTGCAATTGCTATTGTGTGTCTCGAAAATTCAGAAATAACAGATTGCCAGCCGCCTCAGTTACTTGAAATCACAAAAAATCGGACTCCTCAAAGAATGATGCATTAACTCACATTGGTTTTTGATTAAAGTTTTAACACAATTTCAGTCAGACGGATGATGAAGTCATGGTGGCATCAGCAAACTTGTGTGCACAAATGTGTTTATGTTTATGTTGTTATTTACTTTGGTCCTGCGTCATCTGAGTGGCACTATTTCGTTTGCTAAACTAAACTAGATGGCATTGAAATGGCATATTTGCTCAACTCAATGAAAATTTCGGTCTTTATGGGGTTACATTTATGGCCTTGTAAATTTAAAGATTATGGCTTACCATAAACTGTGTGCACACATGGGCAGCCCTGTAAATATTCTTAATTAAAGCTGTTGGATCTTTAGATACTGCAACCTATGCAATCTACGTAATCTACGAAGTCCAGGTTAACAATCATACCGCTGAATATTTAATGGCGAATTTCCGAGAATTACTGTATAACATGGCAACCCTGAATGGCCGCGTCCTTAAATATTCATCAATTGTTGATGTTATTATTTCACTTCCGGTTCGCTAGCGGCTGCCATGCGGTTCAATGAACTCTTGACACGGAAGTGTCCCCTTTCTCTCCCTTTCTCTCACCGCATCCGTCTCGCTCGCTCGCAGTGGCGAATTATTCGCTGGCAATGCAGACACGTATGTATTGCCTCATATATATGTATGTATTTAATTTTGCTTATTTCTCCAAATGATTCCCCCATGATTGATGTGGCCCAACGCGCGCAACAGTAAAGCCCAAGTGATATGTGATTGCAACCGTTTTGCTGTAGTTGATCGTGCAGAGTGCCAAAATGCGATGTTATCTACAAATAAGTAAACCTGAAACTCATTTCATAACTTTCAACGAAATTTTTCTCTTTGATACGATTTATGTTATGAAATTAATCGATACAGGATGTAGCATTTATAGAAGGCGTATTTATGAGTTATTAGAATAGGAACTGCTTTTTTTTCAGTGCGTTATTGTAGCCAAAGGCAATTATGAAAAGCCACGCCAAGAGAGAAATCGTGCCAACGGCCTTCTAATGTGTGTCCTTTTTTTCCTCTCTTCCTTAGCCGGTGCTCCATTTATAGGATATTCCATGCCGATGCCGTGCTGCTTGCTAAATAAATAGCATCGAGGAGCGCCATTGGGCACTAGGCACTAGGAAACGGTTACGGAATGGATGCGCGCCGGCAGAAACGACTTGGCCCAGCGCCAATTGCATCCTTCGAGAAGTCATTCGAGGACAATGCCACGACAAATGCACAACAGTCGCAGCAGCAGCAGCAGCAGCAGCAGGAGGAGCAACAGCATCACCATCACCAGCCCCATAACCATCAGCATCCTGGCCAAGTGGCGGTGAGTCCTTTAGCCTATTTACCGAAAGCACCCCATAAGAACATTACAGTAAATATCTATATGTATGGTCAACATTACTGCTGCATTCATAATGATAAATGTGTGCCTCATATGCGTGCTCTAAGTGCGTAATGGTGGCAGCATAAATATGATCTATAATATACGTATTCCTGTTTTTCGTAGACCCTCTCGTAACAGCAACCCCCGCACGTCGCATGCACATAATGCATGGCTTAAATTAATTAACCAAAACACGAAATCAACTAAGTCGCTCCTGGGCGGCGTAAGCTTGGGCAAAGCTTTTCGCTCTCCAAAAAAATATGGGTGTATAGCTGGGGGTGGCAATTGGTGGGTGTGGGAGCTCAAAGGTCGGGGGATGTATGCCGCAATCATGCAAATGGCCACTTAAAAGGCAGCCAGGCAGGCCAAACGCTTGCGGCCAATAAACAAAATGAATCTTAAACGACAAAACAGCAGAAACATCGATTACACTGCAACAAAAAAAGATTGAACAATAGTAAATTTGAAAGCTGTAGCCCGAAACAGGCGTTGCAGATCGGTGACCCGTGAGTTTTACACGCCTTCGAAAATATTGTGGCATCCATCCGCCTTGGATATGAAGTGCTTTAAATAATGTCATTTTGCCAGTGGCTAATTCATATCAAATCAAGCGAGGGAGGTATTATTCATCTGCCCGCTGCTGTATTCCCCTTTGCTGTCGCACCCACACATTTGCACACATGGCAAGTTGACTCTTGAAGCTTCGCAGGCGCCACAGCTGAGTCCTCAGAGCTTTCCGGCCGCAGGCTCTCTACACCGCTCTGCCCTCCCTCTTCCCATCCACTTTCGGAGAAGCTTTCGAAGCGAGAGAGTATGTGAGAGAGGGAGTGGGGGAGAGTGGTGCTAAGAAACAGCGGAAAAGCGAAGACGGCGAAGCTTTCGTCGCATTCCCATTCACATTCACCGTTAGCATACTTTTCGGGGCAGTTCGACGCTGGCGCTGCGTGCGTGCGGTCTAACGGTGAACGGTGCTCCTGCTAGAGAGCGGAATAGCGAGGCAGAGAGAGCTCGTGTGTGTGTGTTTGTGTGTGCCAGCCAGACGCCAGACAGAGATAGCATTAGCAGTTAGCTGAAGTGAGCAGCAAAGGAGATAAATCAAAAACGAAAGATAGCAAGCAATCGCATAAGAAAAAAACAGAGCCGAAATCACACTTCTTGCTGCCATTTACCGTTCCACTTTTTTTTTGTAGTGCAAATTGATGCAAAATTAATAAGGACAACTAATACACACACACTCGTACACGTGGAGAGGACTTTTTGGGACCGCGGTGAGTGTGCGTGTGTGTTTTTGTGTGTGTGTGAACAATAAACAGAAAGCAAAGCACGCGGCGCTCTCTTATCCAATTCCGCCCACCCCCCTTCCGACCACCCTTTATTACTCTCTCTCACTTGCTCTCGGTTCCTTAAGTTGCTTTTTATTTAAATTTTAATTAATTTGATCACACATTTGTGCGACAGCCTCTCTGCTGTGCTGACTTTTCTCCCCTCTCTCTCTCTCTCTCCCTCTCAATCTCTTTTATGTACTCTTCCTGCTCGCCCGGTTCCCTTTTCCTTCCCATTCATGTGCCTAAAATGATGTTACGATGTGTCCCAAAACACTTGCCCATATTTCCTGCCGCGCCTCCCAAAAAATAAGCAAGAAATATACGGTATTTTCTTTTCTGTACACCACAAAAACAAAAGGCCAACATTTTTGGTAGAAGGGGGCTACGGCTTTTTAGGGGCTCTCGGAGTTTTGGAAAGTATTGGAATGCATGGTGGCTTGAGTTTTCATGAGGTTATTGGGGTTACAGAGGAGATGTGGGGTTACGGGATGCGTAGAATTTGATAAGACCCAAAGGTCGCCAATTATATCTCATGGAAATCAGAAGGGAGATATATGTTTTGGGTAGTTTTCGAAACTCCCAGAATGATGGATAATTAAGAGCCTTGTCTAGGCTTTATATATGTGCTTTAAAGCAGTCTGGCGATTTGTGAACATAACGAGTTGCTCAGGGGCTTAGAAAGTCCTAATAGAGCTTACAGATTTAAGCGTGTAGCGATGATTCTGCGTTTCTTTGGGGGCTTTCATGGGGGACATTGTGTGCCCCCATTTCGCTTGCTGCACAGCACGCGGTATGCCTTCAATTTCGGAAATTGTTGCATAGCTAGCAGCGTAAACTTTAAATTAATTTGTGGCCCCAAGGTCCCGCAGCGACAATAAGCGATGCCCGTCCTCGATTTCCACCCATTTCCCGCACTCAGGCGCCATCTGTCAATCATACCATCCATATCCAAAGTCCCCTCAGCAACTATACTATATCCATACATCATACATACATACATGCATATATGTATATCCTCGTGCATCTGCATTGCTCTTTAGCACCGCACTCACTTTCACAGTTTGCGTGTGAAAGGATTTACCCTTGAGCGCTTTTAATGCGAGTGCAGCGTCAGTGGAAAAACTGCAGCGGTGATGGAGCAAGTCTGTTGCTCCAGTAAACTTTCGACTCCGCATTTCCATGCCATCCCCATTTCGAGCAGCTTGAAAACTTAAATCCTGCTAATGGTGTTGGCCAACGACTTTGGGCCCCGGACAAGAAAGGCGACAAATAAAGTCGCTCGGTAGCTAAAAGTTATTAACTCGCACCACCGATTTGTTGCTACTTAAAGGAAATTCAGAGAAGGGGAAAACAGTGACGAGGAGGAAACTGCTACCTTAGGAAAGTATTTCCCAATTTCCTGCAGGACTTTGCATTGACGACAAAAAAGGATCTTGTACATTTGTGTGGATTAAGGATATACAGAAAAGTAGTAGTAGATTGATTACCATGATTCCCATGAAGTTGATAGGTGGTAATCAGTGGCCTGATTGATTCGTTATCGGCAAAATGGCCAGAGCTCCTGGCAATTCAGGATGCAGGTCACTGTTTTGTGTCTTGCCCAAAGCGAAACTTCAGTGCAAGGATAAAACCAAAAAAAAAATCCTTTAATTATGAGGGGTAACCTCTGGCAAACAATGGCGGCACATGAAGACAAAGCAAATCATCGTTTCGTTTAAAATTCACATGTGACAATGAGCGAACCAGAATGAATGCGAACCAGAATGAAAATCCGCAGAGGAAACGCCGCGGGCCAGCTCCAAATGTAGGACTGTTCGGTGGAAAGTGTGTCAAAAGCGGTTGATTTCAATTTGCGAAATGCAATCCGAGGGGAGATTATAGTGGGTGTTGACTGTGCCAGTACCCTATCGAAGTGACCCAGCAGTTTTCTATTCAGCAACCCTATTCCCCTGGGTTTTATGCCATCTAATGCGGCTTCCCTTGACATCCCCACGGCAAAACAATTAGATTGTGTGTTTGTTTTTGAATTTCGAGTGCAATGCATATATGTACATACGTATTCTTAAATTGCATTACTCTACCTGACTCAAAAAGCTTTCAAATCGAAGTGATAAGAGCACATAATATTATCCTTCTTAAAACTTATATATTAATGTCAGCATACTTACGTAGCATGAACTGTTTTGGGTGCCAGTTTGCAGAATTTTGCAACCACAATTTAAGCAAAGCTCCTTTTGCCCAATCTATGTAGTTGCAAAAACAGCACAAACTTGCAACCGAAACTGTGGGCCGTGCTGAACAAACTCTCACAAGTTGCAACTATGTATATTGCAAAACTCACTTTTGGGCAGCTTAAAATGACAGTTTTCACAGTTTTGCAACTATATTGCTTGGTAGCTTTTAATAATTTGTGGTCTAGCAAAGAATGTGGTACAGTTTTTGTTCAAATTATTTACGCAAATTAGGGTAAAACATTTGAGGCTCTAACTTATTACTCCTTCAATTATGTACTTGTTTATGGTAATAACTTTATTATTATTTTCAGATGATGGAGCAGAGTGTGAGGAATCAGACAACGATGTCGAAGACGACGAATCGCAATAGAACCGCCGGCGGCATTGAAGCACCCAGCATAGCCACTGCATCCGCATCCGCTTCTGCATTAGCAAATGCAAGTACAGCCGCCTCCGCATCCGCAACATCCGCAGCATCCGCCTCCTCCTCTTCGTCGTCATCGGTTTCATCGGCCACTTGCTCGGCGACGATTGTCCAGGCGAAGCAGAGACCGCCGCCACTGAAAACGGCAACGACAACGGTGACCACCACCTTGGTGAGCAGCAGCGAGGGCGGTCAGCCCATACCACCCACCGCCCACACGGCTGGCGGTCCAGGGGGCGGCCCAGGGGGTGGTGCTAGTGCAGGTGGGAGTTATCGCGGGGCAGCCACCCTGACCACGCCCTCAACGCCCCGCATCGAACTGAGTCGCGCCTCCAGTTCGTCGCATCACGAGGAGGACAGCCGGGAAAGCAGTCCGGAAAATGTATTCGAGCAGGTGGGTCAATGGATAACGTAGCCCATTCTAAGTGGTCTAAATGGGGCATAGGGTATTACATAGAGGTATTCAATTTACTATCTATGATAGGCATATCCTGATCCATCCATGGTCATAAACATTGTAAAGTGAATTCCATTTGCATACCATATGGGTTTTGATATGAGGAGGCAAAGCATCATCTAATGCTAATTATGTTGTACTTTGCTCTTGTTTGCTTCATTTGGATTCGTTTATCTGTTTTGTCGCTTCTACCATTCAAACATCAATCAATCAATCAATCAATATATCTTAACCATTCATCGATATGTATATCACCGTCTATATCTGTGTATATCTGTCTCTTTCTCTGTCTGTAACACTCTGTGATGCGCTCGCTACCCCTTGCACACACACGCCCCCTTCCCCCACGCCCAAAAAAAAACAAATAAGTACCTATAACCCCTGACCTATAACACGTATACACATACATACATACTCGTATATCCTTTAACCAACTCACGAAAAACGCAACCATTTGAAAAACGAAAATCCCGACCGAACCACAAAACGAAACCTGCACACAAATTGGCTGTTGATTTCGTTTCTGTTTTCTGTTTCTGTTTTCGACTCTTGCCTCCATTTCCATTTCCTTAAACGCCTTGCATGCTTCTTAACCCCCAACCACATCCTCACCTCACCTCACCTCCTCACCTTACCTGACCCACCAAATCGAAAAAATCGAAAAAAAAAATCGAAAAAACCAAACCAAACCAAACAAACTATCGCTCTGACAAAAACGAACTGCTCAACTTGCCTTCTGCCCACTCGATGTGTGTGTGTGTGTGTACTGGCTGGTTTATGTGATTGAACTAATGCTCTGAAGGTCGGCACCGGCACCCTACAGGAAACGATTGGCCTTGGCTTTCGGGAGGATGGCGCTTTGGAGCTGCGCAGCTCCACCGAGGAGCTGTACTTCATGGATCCCGAGCAGAAAAAGGAGGAGCAGGAGCGGATCCAGCAGCAGCAGCAGCAGGTGAGCGGCGGCTGGCAAGAAGCGAGCGAGCGATTGCAGCATCGATAACTATCGAAATGCACACGATAAATACACGAAATACAAAACAATAAAAATGCGATAATAGCAGCGAGCAATTAGATAACTAAACTGCATTCGATTACAAACACACGATACCCAACACCAAATCGACTTTTTAACTGCGTATTTACACGATTAAACACCTACCAGTATGGAAGTCATGGTATAATTTATGATTACGTATGTTTACGGTATCCCCACTACTTGAAATGCACTCCTTTTCCGCTCTGGAAATGAAATAACGACTCTTTTAAACACATTTGCGCGCTTGAAGTGTGTTCTTTCTTCAAGTAGCTTCGACATTTTCTATTAAACAAGCGGATGCGCTTGACATTGAAGGGGTCGCCAAGGTTCGACGGGGTCGAAGGGGTGGAGGGGGTCGATGGTAGATGGTAGATGGGAGCAACCGCATCGCAAGTTGAATTAATAATGCAAAATTGCATTCGAGTGGCTGGGAAGTGTAGCAGCAGTGGTGCCATCAACGGAAATGGGCAGGCGGATGGACGAGTAAGCACCGAGTGACAGCTGACAAGTGTAACCACCCAGCAACAAAAGCCCAAGTACCCACCCATACCCTAGCCATACCCCACCCACGCCACCACTGCTCCACTGCATCCTCAATTTCCCCAGTTGCGATTGTTTGGCCAAAGTTTATTCCTGCACTCGGGCAAAAGTTTGTGGGAATGGGAATTATTTACCCCCGGTCCAGTTTTTCCCCGGGAGAAATGAGTAACTGTCAGCTGGGCGAAAGCCGTCCAACTTATCAATTGCTGGATATGTTGGATGAGTTGAAGACGGACAAGGAGATGGTGGCGAAGTGAAGTGAGGTCTTCTGGTTAATTGCGAAAAGTTACAATTGATTAGTTGGACGCGTGACTGCGTTAATTGGGCCCAAGGAATGCTGTAATTATCTGAAGGCCATTGCTAATGTGCGTATGATGGACTTTCGATACCCAGTACCCTGTGAAAAGTATAGGCTTCTTAGGATAGCAAACGAAGTTAATTAACTCTTTAATTAGCATGTTCATATTCAACAATATTCAAACTACAATAATACTGCATTATGTGGAGTGGCGGTGAAAAATCTGAAAGTCCGGTGCACTGCAGAGCATTCACCACTGGCAACCAAAATGCAAACCCAATTTCCATTTCGCACTTTCTCCCACTTTCGACTGAGGCTCCATCATTCCTTTGTGCTCCACCTCTGTTTGCCTTGGTTGATTGGCAGCCCCCGGCTAGTGAGTCCAGATTGAAGAGTCGCGATTGACGTGGCGTCGAATGGAATCCCATGATTGCCAGACGCCAGACGTCCATTTTCTAGTTTTGGTGTGTACACTGCGGGAAATAGTTGTGATAGTTGTGATTCAATTAAATTTGATTATACTTGAAACGAGCATCTGGTAGATTCATTTTATATTTCCGCACTGCACGATCTACTATATGTTTCTATTTCAATGGTCACCTCCACCTACTTTCCTCCCACTTCTTGCCAGTTTAGAGTTCCTCTATAAGATTTTGTAATGTTCTAGTTAGCCCTATACCTAATTTGAGTTTCAAGATCCTCGGACATCTTCACATCAGCGTTTAAAATTCCACGAGATTATGAATCACAATACACTCCATATACATGCTAGGTATTTCATCAATCTGAAATTAGCCGCTTTCCAATCTATTTGCTCTTATTAACATATTCTATTTTCCCCTTTCTCGCGCCCCTTTTTTCTTTCGTTTGTTTTGCAGGCCAAGCGCTCATCGCCGCACATCTTCAAGTTCGATGACCACCAGAGTTACCTGCAACAGCACCAGCGCAAGGACTCGGCCAGCTCGGAGGTGGCTGCCCTGCTGTGCATCTCGGGTCGCACCAGCCGCATCTCGAGCGTGGGCAGCCAGGGATCGGCGGTGAGTCGCCTCTCGGCGATATCGGGTGTCTCGCGCTCCCCCTCCCCGCATCGCATGCTCCTGGAGACCTCATTCTGTGGCCCCAAGCCCGTGGAGCTGGCCGGGAGCGGGGGTGCCAGCAATGCCTCCACGGCAGCCAGCTCCGCTCACAGTCAGGCGGACGGAATGCCGGGTGCCGGCACTGTGGCCGCAAATGCGGCACTATTGGAGCAACTGTTGCTAGCCCGCAAACATGATCCCACCCAGGCGGTACTGGCCGAGGGCATCAAGGTGCTGCCCCCCGCACCATCAGGTGCCGCAGCCACCAGCTCAAGTCGCAGCAGGAGCAGGCAGACCAGCTCGCTGGCCAACGGCGAACGGATGGAGAAGGAACCAAAGGTGAAGCAGTCGATTGGCGCCCAACGCAGGAGCACCAAGAGTCCGGGTCAAATGGTTGTGGGCAAGACGGCCAGCGGCACGGAGTATATAAGGATTAATCTCAGACCGGATCACATGTACAGTGACAAGGGCATTGCATCTAATGAGCGCGTGGTGGAGGCACCCAATCAACTGGCACCGGTCTACTCCAAGCCGGCCTCGTTGAGCCTGCAGGGTGCTCCCATAGAGGAGCATCGTTTGACCCCCACAGCGAGTCCCAAGCCGGGTCGACGCCTGACCAGTCGTTCACCTTCACCCGCCACTGGAGCTGGTGGCGGAGCAGGTGGCTCCGTGTCGCGCAAGAGCTCCTTCAGCTCCCTCTTTCGTTTGGGCAAAGATTCACCAGATTCGCCCAGGGAGACGGCTCGATCGCGTAGCAAAAGCAAAGAACGACCAGCCACTGCATCGGGCGGATTGGGAGGAGGAGGCGGAGCAGGCGGAGGCGGTTCCCAAAATGTAACGCCTAGTAAGCAAAAATCCGTGCTGGCCATCTTCAAGCCGGGCAAGAGGGGCAGTCAGAGCAGCAAGAGCTCGTCGCCCATAGAGTCCAGTGTTGAGCCCGTGCCACCGCCACCACCACCCGCACCTGGATCGGGGTCAACAAATCGCAGCCGAACCCCCGTGGGATCGCGACCAGGCAGTCGCCTGCGTTACTACGATGAGCCTGTGGAGGGGGTTATCCATATACCGCTGCACACGCCGCCGGAAGAGCGCGAGGCACGCACTCTGCTGCAAGGCATCCAGCAGCTGACTCATGCGGCGCAGGCCAGCATGGATCCCTCGCCGCTGCCCACCCACCGAGCACCGCCCACTTCCGCTCAACCAGTGGCGCCGGGCACCCAAATCACAGCCACCCAATTGGCGGCCGCAGCGGCTGCCTTGCGCCCCGTGACCCAAAGGAGGGTGGCCCAACGACCGGATCTGGATGCCATACAATCGATGCCCAGCCAGGAAGATCCGCCAACGGCGCCTGGCGAGGAGCCGATCCTTCAGCAGCCGGAACCGGCCAACTGGAGCCTGGAGGTTCAGCGACACAGTTCGCAGGATTCGCAGGAGACGACGGCCGAATCGGTGGGTTCGGTGGTTAGTGCCCGGGCGGCTAATCTTGCCCAGCAACGGGAGCAGGCAGCCATGCAGCGACTGCCCTCCGTGGAGAGCACACAGAGTGCCTGCGAGCCGAGATTGGTGCACACGGTGGCCACTGTGAATGCTCCCAATCCGGATTCGGAGGCAGCCGCCAAGGAGCGCAGACGTCTGTTGTTCGCCACGCGGTTGGGTTCAGGCAGTCAGGAGCAGCTCTTCTCCACCCAGTTCAGTATTTCGAAGACAGAGAGCCAGTCGAGTCAGCTGTCCGAGCAAGTGGAGCACTCTGGCTCTGAAACCGCCGAGGGATTGCAGCGCCAGGCAACTGTGATTCGACGAATGGAAACCGGTCCTCCACCGCCACCGCCAAGAGGCGTCTGCAGTTCGGAGGAGGAGCAGGGCGCCGTCATGTCCGGCTCGGTGGTGATGCGTGCCAAGCGGTCCAAGTCGCGTCCCAGCTCGGAGGATGAAGCTGCTCCGACGGCAGCGGCGGCACCAGCGGATTTGCGCCACTCACGTTACTTGGAGAACTTCGATGTGCGCCGCAAGCTGCACGAGAATCTTACGGAGGCGGAAGTGAGTCGATCGGGTGAAATGCCAGGCAGTCAGGCAACCATACCCAGAAAGCCAAAGCGACAGAGCGTTCCAGAATCAAGACGTAAGTGGTATTCCCAAATCTCTAGAGATTCAAGTTTAATACATTGATGGTCCCCTTGTAGGTGAAACCCCAAGCTATAGTTCTGGCACTGTCACACCCACCACTCCCACACCAACGCCAGCCACACCGGTGGGTCAGTCCAAGCAGCCACCGACCTCTGCAACTACTCCCACATCCAAAGGAGTTTCAGTAACCACCACACCCGCCACCGCTGCTCACGCTTCCACTTCTTTTACGGGTCCTCCAGACACTTCCTCCATTGAGCCATCAAACACCACCCGCAGGGATCAGCCCAGCACTTCCCATAAGGAGCCACCAACTGGAGCCGCTAGGGAACCTGTAACCACTTCCATTAGGGCGCACGAAAGCACTTCCCATCACGATTCTCTGACCAGTGTATCCTCCCCGCCACCAGAACGTCGTCATTCGCAGTCAACGGATGAGCACGAGCCCGTGGAATCCTCGGAGAGTGAAAGGGACTCGGACATGGCCGGTAGCTCTTCAGTGACTACGGCAGTGCCTGCTGGTGGAGAATCAGGACGACGGCACCACAACTTTCCGCGCAACGTGTGCGTCATAGAGGAGCATGAGAGCACGGGTCTGGTGTCTCAAGAGTCCTTTGAGGACGAGCTGCCCTACATACCCACCACGCTGCCCGAGGAGCGGGCCCAGGGTGTGCCTATAATCCCCATGAGAGAACGAGCGAATATGGAACTGAAGACGTGCCCGGTGGACAGGCCAAGATCCACCACGCCGCTGAATCCCTCGCATCTTGAGGAGTACTGCACGGGAATCATGACACCGCAGGAGGCAACACCTGGTGGGTATCAAGAGACCGACGGAGTAGGTGGTGCTAGCACTGGAATCGGAGGTGGTGGACTGGGCGGAACTCCAGTGCGGGGGGAGAAGCTGAGGATCAGTCTACCACGCAAGGAGTCCATCGGCAAGGAGCGTATACAGAACTCCAAGTCACCGCGTCGTGTGTCCAACACCAGTGGCAAGTCCTGGTTTGAATTCGCCGAGGAGGGTCTACGAGCCAATAACAACCTGGAGCGCAAGGATTCCGCCAAACAATTGCTCCCGGTGGTCACACCTCCACCAGCTACTCCTTCTACCCTGGAGGAACCAAAGCCGAAGGCCTCAACCCAACGAAAGCTCTCCGGGCATTGGATCGACTTCGAGAACATACCCGAAAAGAGGAAACCGGCCAAGAGGATCACCACCCTGCCCAAGGAAACGATAACGAGCAGTGTGCCCGTCACGGCCACCACCAGTTCCTCTTCCGCCTGCGGCAGTGGTCATCGTTCCGGCACCGGAACTGGCCACCATCATCATCACCACCACCATCACCAGCAGGCGTCAAAAACGAATACGGAAGGCGGGGATAAGTTGCACTACAACTACGTAAAGCCGGAGGACTGCCAGTGCGAGTGTCACGAGGCGGAGCGCGGCGAATCCTCGCAAGCAACGGCCGGAGCGGGAGATACCAGTACAGAAACGGGCACTGGAACGGGAACGGGAACGGGCAGCGAGTCTCTGGCGTCCGTGGAGCTGCTGCAGCAGGGCGAGGACATGTTGCCCCTACTCGAACCCGACACCTCGGCGGAGGGCAGGTGAGTCATCCTAAGAGTTGCAAACTTTAAGTTACTCATCCACTTCGATCTTTGCAGAATTTACGGGGACGAGGATCAGGCGCCTCTAATGCGTCACAGTGGCAAGGGAGTCACCCATCCCAGGGTAAGTTTAAAACCCATCAATTCGGACTGCCAGAAGCAGACCACTTATGATCCTCACCATTTCAGAGCCAGCACGAGGAGTTTTCTCGTCGGGAGGGCGGCTCCAGTCCTCGCAATCGCAAGTTCCCCGAAAGGAAGTAAGCAGCTATGTTTTGGTTCGCAACGGATCGGTTCTTTCTAGATATTCAGGGTAGCTAAGCCGGTAATCTATCTCTATGTAAGTCGAGTCACTACACTAAGGGCCAGCGTCTCCTCCTGGCCCATATCCTTAATGTACCTCAAGCAGAGTGGTTGTTATGTTATGATCGCTTGACAATGATGCGTATTCTATGACTCTCGACTCGATTAGCTTAACTCTATATGGAATACAGAGAGGGGAAATCAAATAATATGAAAAGAAATATATAATTTAAACATACGATTATATTCATACGCGATACTCGGTACTATTTAGCTCATGAATGTACATGGTTAGGGTAATTTTTTTTATAGCAACAATTACAACACATACCATACTCTAACTCTATATAGCAATCCTGACGGACGATCGTTTTCTCTAGAAACTTTTTGCTGGTAATTTTACTATTTGTGATCTCGGATAAAGTGTCATGCATGTGTGGCTAAGACACTTTGGACATCCGATCGGATTCTCTAGCTGTAAGTCGGTGTATTTGTGTGTAGTTTGTTAACTAGCTCAGACAAATCCAGGATCCAGAATCCAGAATTCAGAATCCAGAATCCAGAATCCAAAGTCCCTAGGCTTAGTCACTAATCTCTATCAATATCGCTGTCTGTATCTGTGTCCGATTCTATATAGCTGCGTGCGCCTATGTGTGCGTATGTGTGCGTGTTGTGGAGATGTATATCTCTTTATAGCACCACTCCTCCCGATTTCTCCCCATATCTCTAGGAATCTCACAATGAGACACATTGAACGATCTATGAACGAGTTGTAATCGTTTTCAGTTGGTCAAACACAAAAGTTAGCCTGATTCATAGCCTTTAGTTGAGTTCGAAGCGTTAGCTAGTTAGTCAGCCCCGATTTACTGGGTGTGTTGTAAATACATACATATGTAAGTCAAACTAGATTACAGTATTCGATGAAAATTGGTTTTGGCAATTTTTTCCCATTTTTTGCGGACCAAAGAAACGCAGCCAAGAGTTTGTGAACTTTTAAATGGGTTTATTATACATATAGACATATATGAATATTATTATATAGCCAACAAACTGCCAGCACACACACACACTTGCCATAAGAAAAGTTCCTCCTTTGTTTTTGTTTGGGGGTAACCGGTTCAGTAAATCACTATTTGGTGACCCCGTTACGTATATGCGCTCAAACATCACGATACGAAAAAAACCATCTATAAACTAGCTTCGAGTCCTACAAGGGAATACCTTTTAAACACTCTCCTACGAATACAAAAACACCCTCTAGCTAGCCTTTAAAATTCCTAAATACTTTATTGAACTTAGCGGACAACGGACATTCATTGAATTGAAGCAAAATCAAGCAAATAAAAACTTACATTAAAGCAACTTAAGAAGAACTTATAGGTAAATTATACAATACATAAACAACACTGAAAATGTGCGAAGGGGGTAGAGAATTAATGGGAGCTTGATTCAAAATACTGTGCGAGTTTATCGAATGAATTTCAGAGCCCCATGCATTCCCAACAATGAATAATGAGTAATGAAAACTTTTTTTGTATTTTTTTTTTTAGTAGCAGAAGTGGTGAAGCACAAAATGCACTTGAAACATATACGATATATAGACGTAATGACGAATTCAAACCAGATCTTAACAAATTGTACAATAATTTCCACAATACATTTATGTGAGGAAAATATATATTCATATATTTAGAGATCTAAATGTAAACGCATTTACGCATAAGTTGCGTTCCCGTTTCCGAATCTTGTTCTCAATACTTTTCAATTGTTTTCAAAAAGGGAATTTTTTTTGTATTACTTAGACAAGCCACGAAAAAATTGTTGTTACAAATGCATTTACATTACAAAAAGAAGACGAGTTGAGCGTTTAAATAAGCAAAGGAATATGAAGAATTGTTACCAAGATTTATGCATTCATACGAAACACAAAGTAAAACAGATGGGTTAAGCAAAAGAAAATAAATTAATAAATATATATGTATGCACTTTCATTATTTAACGATTTCATATAGGCGATGAGGATGATTATGCTGAAGAGCAGACAGAACATTAATTGAAAACTATTCATTAAAGTGACAAAAACATATTTAAACAACATGTGTGTGGTTTTATCTTGTGCCTTGTTTCGGATATTATAGGGGTTTATCGCTTCCCGTTCGCTAGCATGCGACTTGGACATGAGAATTGGACTCTTATCGCAATCTGAGGCTTAAACGGCCCACCGTTGGCAATCGATCATGATTACGGCTATTTAACATGCATACAGGGCTTAGCCGTAAGCCACTGTGCGACTTCAGGTAACGACATTTGGGCGGCTACGTCAAATGCTGACGAACTCCTTTCTATTATCAGCATTTTAAACAACTTTCTGGTAAGTTAATACACCTGTATTATTTCACGAGTTCATTTTGTATTCAGAACACTTTAGCATTGAAGATAATATGCGTTATGTTAAATTTGTTTATTGGTTGTCATTTCGCGTTTTAGCGACACGTGTAAACGTGTTGCACTGAGCGTCGCTCTCACTGCGCATGCGCACTCTCTTTTTCTTGACGGAGAGTGAGAGCACCATGCATACACTTGCAAAAATTATAACGGAAATAGATCAGAGCATAGTGGGTGTGATTAATTCAGTGAATCTTATGTTTCGCTATCAACAAAACGTAACTTACCTAGCTCAAAAACATAAATTAGGCGAATTAAAAATATTAGTTAAATATTTAGTGAAATACCTACATACCTACAAAATGTGATATTTAATTGTTATACAGTGCGTATGAGTGATAAGATTCTAGAATATGTTGTAAGCTCAGTGAATATAAGCTAGTGCAACGATACGTATGAGTAATAAACTTTCAATAAATTGTACGTACGTTAACATACGTATACGAAAAGATACATTCGATACTCTCTCGACACTCTCTCAGTGTACTCTCCCGCCAGCCGGTCAGCGTATAAGTAGAGGCGGCCAAAGCGGGACGGCCTCAAAACGAACAGAGCCATTGAACGGCAAAGGTGCGCGCATCAAAACTCTCCCCCGCAAGAACCAAACAGAAAAAAGTGAAGAACGAAAATTGAAAATAAAAGGAAAATAAAAGACAAGAAAATCCAAACAAAACGAGTCGTCAAACCGTTTATTTCTTTTTGTTTTGTGTTCTGAAAGAGAGAGAGAAAGGCGAACAGCAGAAAGTGATCGAGATGGCGTTCATGATGCCCGTGATGAAGAACAACTATGATATTTACAAGGACACGCGTTCCCGCAAAACATCGGAATGTTCGAATGCGAGTAGTAACGGTACAACGGCTTTGGCCACCGCTCTTGGAACGCCCGCCCAGGGACAACAACAACAACTGCAGGGGAATCAGCGACGTCGCAAAGTGTCCGAATGCAAGTCGGAGAGCTTCGCCACCTCACCATCGCACGGTCAACTGGGCGTATCCTCCGCCCACCAAAGGATGCAAATGCAGCGCTGCCACAGTTCGCGGGCTTTTCCTCGCAACGCATCGCGCAGTTCGCACGGCTCGCTGCAGCAAATGGTGTCGCCCACGCGCAGTAGTCCGCCCACCCGGTCGCATACCGCATCCGCACTGGAGAGGCAGGCCGCCGCCCAGGCGGCGGCCATTAATCAGAAGCAGCAACAGTCGGTCGCTGCAGCTGCTGCAGTGGAATCTTCCAATGATTATACGAAGTTCCATTTGCGTTTGGTCGACAAGCTGCGCAAGTCCTTCCGCAAGGATAGCGGTAAACGGTCATGAGAACAGCGCAATCACAGCAACAACAACCAAAACTACGACAACAACAATGCCAGCAGCAGCAGCATGGCGCTCCTTTCCATTGCCCACAATAACAACAACGACAGCAACGGAGCCGGCTGGAAAGTTAGTGACGGTAGCGATGCCATTTCCAGCAGAAGATCGCCTGGAAGAGATGTGAGAGAGTGCAATGCTGACACGGCCCAGGCACTGGAAGCATGCGAGAGAGCAGCGAAAGCGGCAACACCCAGAGAACGAGAAAGAGGCATGGTCAGTCGCTTGGGAAGACGCTTTCGGCGTTACTGTAGATTCCTGGCTCACTCTCACCATGAAAGTGTTTCGGCGCCAGAGGACGAGACAGAGGCGGAGGTCAGCTCCTTGGAGCAACTGACCGGCAGCCGGAGCAGCAGTCGTAGTCGCCGACGGCGCAGCAGCAGTATTGGAAGCGCCGGCAGCCGGCTGAAGATGCGACTGCGGCGCTGCACTTCGTCACCAGGATAAGAGCGAGATGGCACTGAGTCGGAGTGACAGAGACGAAAGAGTGCGAGAGAGAGGAGAGACTGGAAATGAAGTGCAGAGAAAGAGAGTGCAGTGGCGTAGCCAAAAGGGGGTCGGGTAACAAGCAAAAAGTCACTTAACCTAGTTATTGTTTTCCCCCCATGAAAAAAAAGTGAGTTGGCGTATATAGAGTTGTTGGCGCATATTTGTTTGGGCATAATCTACATAATCTATAACTAAATCAATTTCGGTGTACATATGCAAACTACTTAAATATTTATATAGTATACAAGCTAAAGTCCCAAATGTATAATTACATTAATTATATGTATTTATGTATGTCAGGCTTCCAAATAGAATATAGAGCATAGAACCTGTCCCAAAACCAAAACCAAAACCTCTCCAAATAATTTAAACTTTTTTTGTACCTGCGGTTTCGCGACAAGAGGAAAACAGAGAATTGCAACTGCCAATTGCATTGTATAACAAAGACCACATCAGCAACAACCCACAAACAAGACAAAACACTTGCGAAAATAACAAGCAACTAGAAAAAGAACCACGGATTTTTACCCTTCATTTTATAATTGCATAATTACGAAGAGCAATTGACAATATACTTTTAAAGGCATTGCGAACAAAATAAATAAATGAATGGAAAACACAAATCTAAAAAACGAAACAGCTGAAAACAGACTTAATATTATATCGTATAACATATACACACACTTGTACTTGTACGTAAGGAAATATATATACATACATATATATATATGTATACAAAAATGTACCTAGAAGACAGCTACTTTTAAGCAAAAATTAATGTTATTCGTTTTTTTTTCTTAGCTAGTAATTTTGTAATTACACAAACTTACACGGCAAACGAAAAAAGGAAAAACTCTGACAAAAAAAAAACAAAACAAATAAATAAAAAGTAACGAACTATATGGAAAGAAAACCTACATATGTAATTTTATTTGCACGCGAAAACATCGAAACGTCAGCAGAGGGAGCGAGACAGATAGGGGCAGAGTGAGAGAGAGAAAGAGGGGGTGTGAGAGAGCAAAATTCAGCTGCAGCCAAGTGCGCAGAAAATGCGTTTCGTGGGGGAGGGAGAAGCCCCCAATTCGGCCACAATTAGACCCCCACGCTCGCTATCCCACTCGCGCGCCCTTTGGCCTCTCCCTCGCACACGCTGCTCTTCATGGGAATTAGGCATGCGGAAGCAGAAGAAGCGCAGCGCGAAGAAAGGCAAAAATAGAAGAAAGAGAGATGGGCACAGTGATCACCCGATATGTAAGATTAGAGCCCAATAGAGTTTATTTTATTTTTTTTTTTTTGCTAATGATGTATGGAGGATGCGATAGTTAAGGGGTAAGCAGCAGCAGGTTTGCCTAGCAGTGTATTCTTATTCCTTGGAGTACCTGGCATGTGTCACACAGATTCGCATATACCCGAAGCAGAAGCGGTATAGTGATGCTGCAACCTTGACCTTTGGACGCAGCAGCGTCGAATTGAATAGCCCGATACAATTTGGCGTGTGTCATATAGCTAGAATTTTGTGTTGAACTTGTGGGGCATTTGTGGGGATGCTTTCTATGCGACACCATGGCACACATTTGAAATCTGGGCGAAACCTACATACATATTTAGAAATGTTTTCATAAAAATTCAGCGATTCAATTTCAATTAGAGAATTAATCGAAGGACGATCGAGCAATGGTCCGGATGGTCAAAGATAGATATACATATGTACATATGTAGATTTATTAGATATAGTATTATTCATTTATATATGTATGAACATATGTAGGTCGGTGGATCTCTTTTCATATTTTCTATAAAGATTTTTTAGCAATTTGCGCATCTAAAATTTCAATTAGTACAATTAAAACTAAAAATGGTGAAAGGTTAATGCAAACACAGTTGCGCTTCATTAAATATTATGAAAATATTATTATAAATTATTATAAAATCTCAGAGATGCAATGAAACTTTATATATGTACATTCCAAATCGTCTTCAGATAATTAGAAAAAGCAAAACAAAATTGCGGTCTTTAAAATCAATTGAAGTACATATATCTATGGTACAGTTGCCTTATCTGTTTGTTTATCCCCGTATTTTGCCTAGTCAGCTGTTATCTTTTGATATTCTGGTGTTTTCTGGATCCGGTTCGAGTTTGTTAGACGACAGATTTTCAAGTTCACACGGCTGTAAAAACCGATACGCAGTTGGACATATAAATATCCGGCATAAATACATCAAATAGACTAATGTTATGCATTCATAAATGTCAACTGTTTGATTTAGTGGCCCTGCTATGGTTTTTGGCCAGATGGATGAACGGATGAATGGCCGTATAACTTATGTATGTGCTGTCCATTTGACTTACATACATTACTCAGATATGGTTGTGATTTCGATGCACTGCTGCTCACACATGTGTAAGGCAAGATTTGCCTGCCTTGTCATCAGTTATATCACCATTGTTGTTGGCCTGCGGTTGTGCAATTCCCTCCCATTCCCTTCGCCAATGTCAATCGAATACTGCATCTATGTATGTATATCTTCTTCCCATTGCAATTTCCCAGTTGCCTGCTTGTTTTCTCCATTGTCAGCATAAACAATGCACTCGATGCACCAACAAAACAACAACACAACCTAATTGTCGGAGAATATATGTGCATACGTCTACAATCTCTTCATAAAGATTTGGTTAGCATAAATTTCTCATTTTATCTTGTGCAGATACAACATCTAATTTTATTATTCTTATAGAAGGGGATCTGAAAAACCATTGTAAATCAATTTGTATTATTGTAAATCAATTTTTGGACAACATTCCACGAAACAGAAGCTATCACCTTTTTATTACAAAGTTAATCGTTTGTTGGATATATAGGTATTAGTAGCATTGCTTTTATTGTAATTATATATTATTTTTATGTGCTCTGGGCAGGGTCCTTGTATTGTTTTTTGCTGCTTGGTTCTCACTGATTCTCTTACAAAGAATTTGTATTTGCTACTGTGAGCTTCTTGTGTTCCCCCCGTTTCGATCTTTTTTTCATTTGCTGATTTACGAATCACTTGAAGACGAGTGACCGGCGGTAAAAAAAATAAAAGGGGGAGGAATGGGAATGAGTGGGGGGAACTATTGTTTTCTATGTTTATGCGAGGCAACAGGTTTTCATTGGAATTAAACCCCTGCAGCCCCACCATTTTTTGTTTTTTTATTGTTTTTTTGCGTTTTTGAGCTGTGCGCGTGCCGCATTCAACGTGATGCTGAATTGAACATTTATTGAACAATTTCCAGTTCGATCCTCTTATAAGCGCGATACAATGACGCCAACAATGTGTGTGCTGTGCCGCTTAACCCCTGGCTGCCCCATTCCCTTCGCCAAGCATAGTGTAATTTGATTACGTGCGTTCAGTTTTTGCGGTTGGTCAGTTCAGTGATTATCTAATTGCAGAGCGTAACCGTTTCTCAAAGCAAGCACATGATGACTTGGCTTTACTCAATGTTTACATTACTTTTTGACCGAAAACAATTTATTTCCGTTTTGTTATAGCATATACTAAAGAATTGGAATGGAAAATGTGTTAAAGTATGAGCGTGCAAGCTAAGACATCTTTATGAAAATGTCAAAATTTCATTTATCGCACAAGTACAGTTGCCCACTGCGTTGATAGTCGTTGTTTACGTTTCGCGTGTTTTAATCTTTTGGCAGGCCCCATTGTTTACCCCGATCTGTTGTTTAGCCCAAGATCAAGGTGATGTTGCCTAACCCGAATTCCATTGACGTCACCGCGCATCGGGCCCAGAGGACCAACTAACGGGGCTTATCCTGATGCCAGGGGTCAAGGGTGATTTGACATTCGTTTTTATTTATTCACGTTTTCTTTTGGCGTGGCTGACAACTGACGACGGCAAAACGGACGGCAAGTGAATAACGAGATAAGCGCACTTAAGTGTAACCAACGAGGATATATGTACATAAATATGTATGTGCATATGTACAACGTAACGTACGAACCATGGGTAATGAATCCTTTAAGTTGTAACGTCCAAGGAAATACTCCAATAAATACTATTTACATGCACTCTCTTTGCTGATATATTATAATAATATTTATAAAAATTATATTATATTATATTAATATTAACTTGAAATATATCCTTATTAGTTTTACTCAAATGTTATGTTTTCTATAGTTGCTTAACATTGCTTAATCTTTTTCAGTCTAAGATGCAAATACCATTTTAATGTGATAAACCACAGTCACGAGCCTCTTTCCTTTCTTGTTCACTCCATCGAAATGTATGTGACTTAATCAGGAATTGGATTAATGTTCTCAATTGAACGTACAAAAAAAACGCCCATCTGCATTGTCAGTGGAAAATTCCCGAAATCACGCTAGAAAGGGACGGCGAAAGAGAGCAAGGATTACGGGGGCGCTTCGGGAGGCGTGGCCGGTGGCAAAGGGCACATTTTTCGCTCTGCTCTTCGATTAAACAACGCGAATGGCGGGTGAGCAGAAGGACGCAAATAGGGCCCATTATCCTGACCTAGTCAAAGTTCGCTTCTCTCGCGCTCTCGGGCGCAGTGACATTTACTCTATGCCCTGCTCTCCTGGTCTCTCTCTCTCTCTGTCTCACTCTCTCCCGCCATATGCGTAGAATGGGAGGCCCAAAAGGGAGTTGCACACCCAACCACGTGACAAAGTTTAAGCCTATCACAGTTATTCAATTATTGCATGTCAAAAGTGCATGTTTTAGTATGCGCTAATTCATTTACCTGTGCATTCATTTAATTATCCAGTATATGTTGACAAAAAGTTGTGTAACGAAATTAGCAAGCTTTTTGGTTTCATAGTGTAAAATTTACCAGTGCATTAGTGCAAAAAGGTCAGAACACCACTGATTGTCGATCGTGGGATGGGCAAACTTGTGTGGAACCTAAATTGTGTATGATGACCACATTGAAGCTTTTGCAGCAGATAAGAACTGTTGATTATACGTCTAAATGAAATCCCCTATAAAAAGTAGCTATGTTTTAGCATGAATTTACTGTGCTATTCAAAGGCAGACGGAGGAGGTGTTTTATTCAAAATACCAAATCATCTCTTAAAAGTAAGTAAACAAGTTTTGAACCCATATACGGATACAATAAGCCCCTCAAGAAACTGTTTCAACCACACCCATGCGAATCCTGTTATCCGGTTTCCTCTCTCCTGATTTTCTACCCTCCTCTTCTCTTCCCACAGTTCTGCTCTCTTTTTCTGACTTTATGAAACGTGCGGGGTAGCACGTAGCCAAAAATGCTGAACCGGGGGAGAAATGTAAGCCGGCTTTGGTCCCGTGACCCCTGCGACTTGCTTTCTCGACCGTGTCAAGGACATTCACCCGTATCCTGCCTTCGATTAACGGCATTTATCGATTTCCGTCCTGCTGTAATTTCCATATTACACTTTCCGGCGTTTTCATTGTTCGCTATTACAGTCAAAGTGCAGGTTTTGAGTGCAAATATTATTGCCCAGTTGAAAATGAATATAACAACGTTTTGGCCTTGGCTTCAAAGCGGGGTCAGTGATCCCCCTCTGGCTATCCCCCTTGCGCACACACAACGGTTCGTTTACACATAAAAACCAGCACTTGTGGTTACATTTACATATTTACAAATATTTGTATAATGACATTTTTGTAAATCTTGTTTCACTTATTGCCAAATATTAGATATTTTCACAAGCAATTAATTAATTTATATTGCTTATTTTAGGACCAACATCTATTTCTTGCAGTGCACTTAATCGCCTTGTCTATTTAAGCGATTCAAAAACAAAAACGTGCTACGACTTGGAATGCGAATGGAGAGGAAGAGAGACGAAGCGAAAGAGAAGAAGACCGCAAAAGGCATCGAAGCGAGCGCGGCTTAAGAACGTGTGAGCAAAACAAACGAGCCGAGGGAAAAGAGATAAACAAACGTTTCAACTGAAAGTCGAACACAGAAACAGAAAAGGAGACAGAAAAGGCGAACAGCAAATTGGTAAGAAATGAAATTGAAGCCAAGTTGCTCTTCTTTGGTATGTTGGCCACAACAACAGCAGGCAGCGACTGCGACGCCGACTGAGAGCCACTGTAACCACATAGGGTGAACCTTAATAGGTAGAACGAACCTTAAAGATCACCTTTTGGTTAGGAAAATACACCACACCTTTATATTTAAAGAATATATATAAATTACGCATACGACCCGTAGACCCTCTATAATATAGTATAATCTTAAAAACATGTAAATACGCATAAGCAAGGCATTTGAAGACCATTAAGCTGCAAAGAAACTGTAAGACTATGCAAACTGATTTTGAAAACAGTATGGCAACACTGCGTATGAGTGATTACTAATACGCACATGTTCACCGTTCTTCATAGATTTCCTTCCCAAATAAAATACTTTTTATGATGCAAATATAACAATCTCAGCAAAAGAATGTTTGATTTCGCTGCTCACAAATGGCAATAAGGACCACCCTAGTGCAAATGCAACGGCGGCAGAGGCAGCATGTTAATAACAGACGCCTCGGAATAATTTTATTTCAGGTTATTTCTGACGCGTTAACACGGCTTGAAACCGCTGGAAGTCGAAGTCAGACGCCGAGCAATTGGACTCCACGCCAGTCAGTTGGCCAAGATCGAGCGAGAGGCTTAGACACACGGAGGCAGTGGCCCAGTAACTAGACTTTCATATCACCCGTACTAACTGATCGAGCAAATATAGTTTGGCCGTCCCTGGGAAATGTGCGAAATCGCCACCTGACTGACATTCTCCGAAAATTTTCCTGTTTATTTCCAACGCAGCATTTCAAAAACTAATTTTTTTATACAGGTAAGTCTTTGGTGGGCTAACAAAAGTTAAGTAATGTAATCTAGGAATAACATTTTTAAAATACTGCGACATTTATTCAGTGCTATATAGTAACCGGAATTGAATTTCCCTTTGATAAATCAATAATATATATGGCTGCAGAAAAAAGTTCAGGTGTTAATTCCATTACCATAGAGAAAGTTCTTAAGCACAAAATTTGACCGACTTGCACACATTCCCTTAATTCAGTTATAATTGAATAATTAAGATGGTTTTAGGTTTTTTATAAAAACCAGGTGCAGCTTAATGTTAATGAAATGAAAGGAATTCTCGCACTTAGCATTCCAATGCATAAACGATCATTTGAATTGAATATACGCGAAAGCTTAGAATAGTTTATGAATTTGTAATTGGGCCTGGAAAACAATTACTCGCTGAGTTTCCAATACCAACCGGTGTCCAAAGTCTAAACGCTAAATTTGATTGAGCCATTTTAAAATATGCCTTGATTGTAGACAGCAATGTAATGCTATGAAACTTTACGACTTTTAAAACCAAAATGATTTGCTAGCAACGAGCAATTTAAGTAAATTACTAGAAACCAGTTGCTCAGGTGCGCAAAACCACTCGAGATTTCGGGGTCAGGGGGCCTTCAACTTGGTCACTCCCCTCCAGTGGCAATCGTCGCCTCTTGACTTATTTCTTTTGTACCCTACCCCTTTTTTCATTTTAATGGGTTAACTCACAACTTTCTTTTCCCTCTCTTCCTCTCTCTCTCTCTCTCTCTCTGTCTCCCTCTCTTTCTCTCTCTCTCTTGTAGAATTCGAGTGAAGCGGAAGAGAACAGCAGCAGCGAAACCAGAGATTCACTATCGAATCTAAGCTATCGCTTAGCCAGCTATGTCGGAGGCTGCCACGCCCCCAGGATCAGCGCCAGGTACAGTATTCCCACCTGGTTTCGATCCCACCGCCGAATCGGTGGAGAAGACCCTCTGCTTCCGGGGTTTCTGGGCCTGGGCCGTGCTGATACTGCTGATTGCCCTTGGAATATCGCTCTTCATGTGGCTGCTGCGCAAGTGCATCCAGGGACCGGCCTACCGGAAGGCCAATCGCATCGATGGCAAGGTGGTCATCGTCACCGGCTGCAACACGGGCATTGGCAAGGAGACAGTTCTCGAATTGGCCAAGAGGGGTGCCCGCATCTATATGGCCTGTCGGGATCCCGGACGTTGTGAGGCCGCACGCCTGGATATCATGGATCGCAGTCGCAACCAGCAGCTCTTCAATCGCACCCTCGATCTGGGCTCGCTGCAGTCGGTGAGGAATTTCGTGGAGCGCTTCAAGGCCGAGGAATCCCGGCTGGATATACTGATCAATAATGCCGGCATAATGGCCTGTCCCAGGACCCTCACAGCCGATGGCTATGAGCAGCAGTTCGGTGTCAATCATCTGGGACACTTTTTGCTCACGAATCTGCTGCTGGATCGCTTGAAGCACAGCTCGCCCAGTCGCATTGTGGTGGTCAGTTCGGCGGCCCATCTCTTTGGGCGGATTAATCGCGAGGATCTGATGAGCGAGAAAAACTATGGCAAGTTCTTTGGCGCGTACAGTCAGTCGAAGTTGGCCAACATCCTCTTCACCCGCAAACTGAGCACCATCCTCAAGGACACCGGCGTGACGGTGAACTGTTGCCATCCGGGCGTGGTGCGCACGGAGCTCAATCGCCACTTTGCCGGTCCCGGCTGGATGAAGAGCGTCCTCCAGACGGGCTCACTGTACTTCTTCAAGACCCCCAAAGCGGGCGCCCAGACCTCGCTGAGATTAGCCCTGGATCCAAAGCTGGAGCACTCCACTGGTGGATACTACTCGGACTGCATGTGGTGGCCTCTGGTTCCGTGGGCCCGGAATATGCAGACCGCCGACTGGTTGTGGCGAGAAAGTGAGAAACTGGTGGGTCTGCCACCACTAGAGCCACCTCCTCCTGGCCAGAGCCCCACCCAGAATGGCAATGGCACTCAAAACGGTGCTGCCAGTGGCAATGGTAGTGGTAATGGAAATGGTAATGCCAATCCCGCTTCACGGGAAATGCAGTCCGTCGAAACGGTCGTGGTCAATCGTTCGTAGTCGTAGTCAGAGTCAGAGCAGAGTCCTTCATTGGAGTGCAGACCTTGCTCTTAATTAAATTCCCTATAATATGGCGTGCTTGACTAGCCTTGGAAATACCCAGTGCGGAATGAGGTCGTTTGTGGTCTGGAGACGTTGGAGATACATATGTATATGTACATATGTACATATGTATAGTAAATAGTGTTTTTGGGAACTGTGTTCTGCTGCTTAATATATGTTTTGATTTTCACTTGAGATTATTGAAAGAAGTTCTTAAAATTGTTCCATAACATTTAACTATGATGAACTGCGGATTTCCCAGGGTATTTAAGTATTCGGTCATCGAAGTTAGCTTTTGCATACTCTTGCATACATGTTTTTTTTTTGTCGCTCTCGTTCTGTACATAATTTTAAGGAAAAGAAAACCCATTAAAATAAAATTTAAACCTGACATGCAATCCTGTTTTGGAATCTCCTTTCTCCGTTGCTCTGTTCCTTCCTGTTCGCTATGCCTCGCGAAGAAAAAGAATGAGCAGAAAAGAAACAATAACAATCAGCATAAAGCGAACAATTTACGACAACAAAACGAAATCAATGAGAACGCTGACTGCGTTGCTGCGTCCTCTGCTGCAGCGGTCGCTGCCACTGCCACTGTGCGAGCGACAGGCCGGGCAAGGGGGTGGGTGAGGCGGGGGTGAGCGAGAGCGTGAGCGTGAGTAGGTGAGGTGAGTAAGCCAGGTGAGTGAGAGAGCGCGTGAGTCAGACAGTCAGTCAGTCGCTCTGCTTTTTCACAGTGGACAAAACGGCGATATATTAATGTTAAATATCAATTATTTCAATTTACTAATAGAATTTCAAACTTACATGCATAGATGGAAAACCCTGTATGAAAACCAATCACGGACAAGGCGAGGCAAGTGTACATTACATTTTTCACAACAGGAGCGCTATTTGAGCAAATGCACCCACTGTGCACCTTTTCACTGATCCACATTAGCCATTAGCATTAACGGAAATCACATAAGCCCATGCAGCGAGCGAGCGAGCGAGAGGGGGCGAGGTGCCAGCTGCCAGGTGCCGCCTAGGTGCGAGCAAGAGCGAGAGCCCAGCAGTGCAATTAAACCCATGCAGGCCCAAGGGGGTCGTTCTGGTGCGCTGGCAATCGGGGTGTGCCAAAAAAGTGAAAATCACAGACTCGATCAATTAGACGCGGCAAATCCAAATGTAACGATCCACATAATTCATGCACTTTTAATGCGCTTGCTCTGAACAATTACTTACCTACTTTTAAATTATATACATACATATATGTACATATAACACCAGTTATTATACTCCAAAGTAAGTCTATTTCGGAATATCATTTTCAGGGCACAGTGCTGGTTGTGCTTTGCTGGATTTCCCAACTCGCTATATTATAACATAAAAGACACAACTCTTGGTTACAAATGCACATAGGTATAATTTAATGTATTAAAATGTAATATTCCGTATGTACATTTCAATTTGGGGCTTCTAGGGTTAAGTGGAGCCGCTTCAATTCCACGAAAAATTGCAATGGAAATTTCCACTCGCGAATAACTGTCTTTTGATTGCGTACCACCCTTTCGGCGCCCAGCCAAGCACCCCAAAACACCCCCAAATCATCAACCCACCCACCCCTTCACCCCTCCCCCCTGTGAACAGCTGTTGCATTGGCTGAAACCTCGGCGCCAAGTGAAATTGATCAATAAGGGGCGCAAAATAAAGGGAAAGACGAGCGGGGAAAACTTTTGTGAAATGACGAAATAGCTGGAAAATGCTTGAGCAGAAAAGCGGCGACAGGAAATTGGTATGTACATAACTTGTGCGGTTGAGGGTTAATAAATCAAAATTGAAACAGGTGTTCTGCCAAGGGAACCATTACTGCCACCAAAATACTATAGAATTTCATTTTAGTTTCAGCATTTCCAAATGTCCGGAATTTTCCAGAAATTTCTGCTAGCACTTAGCCGGTACTCAATCAATTTCAGTCAATCATTCAGTCAATCATCATGGGAAAGCAATTTAAAACTGTTAGTGAAAATAAAATAAAATTGAAGACATTGTATTGCAGTTTATATGGAAAATAGTATAGGGTGACGATGGAAGATTTAAGAACTGCAGACTGTAGAATTTTCTAGAGCTGCAAATCAAGCAAATGGAGGATCTTTTTCCCAGGGGACATTTTATGTGAGGAAGTGCACGATAAGCCTAAACTACAACCTACCACAATTTTCTTATCAGCCAATAAATATATAAGTATATATTCGTTTAACAAATATACACGTCATATGTGTTCGATTTTGAAGCCGATATTGTTGGTAGTCGACTAACAATTAAGCCGCAATTAACCCTATTGAACTTGCGATTCCCTATAAATTTTGATACAGAGCGACAATATGAAATATTACCTTCTTTATAAGCTGTAATTTATTCTGATGCAATTGATAGTTGGCATTCATTCGTCTGAATGAAAACGTGATTGCCACGTTGGGCTCAATCTGTCAGAGATTCGCATTTACATTTATGCATACTTTTTACCCACTCAAGTGACCAGAAAGCGATGATTGGATGGGCAACGGAACCCCCATGTAGTAATAAATAAAGAACTTTGGAATTTGGTACCCTCCACTGACGCAATTGACTTGTAATATTTAGATTGCAATCTTGGTGCTCATGTGATGGTGCGTCATTAGCCCTTTTCCACTCCATGCAACTATTTTTGTTTACGCAGTTATGCACTTTAGAACCTTTAATTCCGGTATCTTTAACTTAAAAACAAGCATCTGTGCCACTAGATTTCATAATAATGTAAAATAAGGGTTCATTCTTCGATTACATACTGCTATAATCCGTTTTAATATTGAACTTCTTAAGCTTTTTGAAATAATACTAATGCAAGATAAATATTTAACTATTCGGATAAATATAGCTAGGTAAATGATAGTTAGAGGGTTAACGAAGCAAAAACTTTCCATTCATGGGAATTCGCTGAATGATCTTCAATTGGCGTTCGGCTGAGTCAGTTACGAGCTTTTCCGACACCGTCGATCGCTCGTCAATCGGCGATAATTGGTTCAAGGTCGTCTTGGGGGGTGTAAAGCAGTGACACGGCAGCTAATAGAAATGCCGTGAAAAACAAAACAAACTCTAAGTGCAATTCCACATATAGCAGCTCTAATTTTAGATACGCTGAGGCGCTGGCAAATTTTTTTGTGACCATTGAGCAGCCAAAAGCAGAAATTGCTTGGCGACGTGACAAATGCAGTGGCGAAAATAATCTCGCCCATTTCCCTGACATCTTCCTCACGGCAGGGCACGTCTTGATGTCGTTAAATCGCTGAAAATAGGGGGGCAATGGGGCTAAGGGGGGTAGTTCCACTCCCATGTGGGTAAGGTATTCATATATATTTGTTAAGTGCATATCACTGGTGTTAAATGTTTCATGTAGCTTACATCCATTAAATTGTCTACATAGGAATAGAACCCAATTAATAAAAACGTATTTTAACAATAAACTTAACTGGAATTAAACTAAACTAGATTTATACTAAACTAGAAATAAACTAAATACGTTTTTTTTGTATTTACCACGTCATCTTGTTTAAAATTACGTTAAAGTGCGCGCCAAAGGGACGGCGTTGCCAGATAGTCGGAAACTACCGATTACAGTGCCGATAGATAGTGGCGATCGGGAAATACCAAATGCCAAAAACGCACTAAAAAATCGCTGACGCGGCGGGCCAGACCGCATACAGCTCCACTTCCAGTGTCCACCATCTTGGCCGAAGTTGCCACAAAAGTAGAATCGTGACGGACGGCAAATAATTGCAAAACGCATAGTGTTGACTATTGTGGAAAAAAACCAGAGCGAAAGGCCGCCAAAAAGAAGTTGGCGAGAAAGCAGGCGGGGATTGGGTTCCGATTCCAGCTGGCCACAAAGTGCTCGAAATTTATTTCAATTTCGATTCCAGCCGAGCGAAAGAGACAGCGCGTGAGCGGGGTGTAGCAGAGCACAGTGGGTGAGGAAGCGGGAGAGGTAGAGGTAGAGGCAGAGCTGTCAGCCGGGAAAATCATATTGTCAAAGTAGGAAAATCAAAACCTGCTGTCAAATCAATCTAACTTCAGATTTTGTCGCCGCAGGACGTTACAGCAGCTCCCTTACTCATAGCCAACTCGATATGAATGCCAAGCGCGTGAAGTACTCCACCGTGAAGGAGGAGATCGTGCCCGTGCTCATCCAGCATGATCCCGAGGTGGATCCCGAAGAGGAACCCGAGGAGGAGGAGGAGCACGTCCACGAGCACGAGGACGACGGCCAGGAGACGCAGTATACGTATGCCTATACCACCGGCGAGGACGATGACACCGAAACAGCGGTGGTGACCCTCAGCGATCGGGATCACGAGGCACTGGCCAATGCCCAGGAGGTGATTATTGATGAGAACGGTCACGCGGTGACCCTGCAGGAGCTGGTCGAGAACAGCACCGTCGAGGAGGTGGAGACCATCGAACAGGGCGATGGCACACACACCATCCTTCACATTGTGCCCAATATGCATGATGAGGAGGTCGAGGAGGACGAAGAGCTCGAGGAGGGCGAGGAGCTAGAACATGACGATGAGATTGTCACTGTGGAGCACGAGGAAGCCGAATTGGAGGAGGAAGAAGACGAGGTGGGCTCCATTGTTTTCGAGGGCACCATCGATCAGGCCGAGCAAGATCCGCATGCCCGCAACAAGACCTTCTACTGCCCCAACTGCGGCAATTGCTACAGTGCCGCCGGCTCCCTGAAGCTTCACATGCGCGCCTGCCTGCGCCAGAGGAACGAGGTCTCCGCCGAGGACCGCAAGTGCAAGGTGTGCAGCAAGATCTTCAACTCGGTTGCCTACCTTAAGGAGCACATGATGCGCCACACGGGCGAGCAGCCCTTCCGCTGCACCCGCTGCTATCGCAAGTTCGTCGACGAGGGCAAGTTCGCCGCCCATATGGAGTCGCACAAGCACCAGGACAAGCTAGAGGCCGAGGCGGTTGCCCTGGCCGCCCAGCACGGCGGCAAGAAGGTGGTCGTTAAGGAGTTCCAGTGCGCCTTCTGTTCGCAGAACTTCACCGTCGTCTTTGATGTAGGACAGGTGAAGCGTCGCTATGCCTGCGACGCATGTCGCGATAAGTACTCCAATGCGGAGGCACTGCGCCAGCACAAGCAGCAAGTGGAGGAGAAGCGCGAGTTCAGCTGCGAGCGCTGCGGCCGCAAGTTCGTTTTCGAGGGCTTCCTTCAGCGCCATCTGCCCACCTGCGATGGCAGCATCAAGCGCCGACGGGACATGAAGTAGAGGCGGCCTCAACGTGATGACAACTGGCGGCGTCGGCAGCAGCTGGAGCCGGCGAGCGAGGAGCAGGAGTCGCCGCCGCCAGTACGTTACGTTGTTATCAAGCAGGAGTACATAGATGAGGAGCAGTAGGATTAGCAGGGGCACGAGCTAGTTTCTGATGAATCGGCCAATGCAGAACTCAAACTAGCCGCCCGGGCCACTGAAATCATAACGAATTATCCACGAGGAGCAGCTGCTGGCCATCTATCTACACGCAAACAAAACCACAAAACCACACGCTTTTTTTTTTTGGGTATCAACGACCACTTTCTTCAACCAATTCCAAAGGAGAGCGTTTATCTTTTACCTAATTGTACACAAAACACAAAATTGTATATGTTATGATTTCAGGCCACCTCTGTGGCTTTCAATTCGAGATAATGCAGTACCAACGACGAGCGGACGTTGGACACAGACGGATGGCAATGATGGCCAATGTATAGATATATATTACTTACTTTTAATTACGACTACTTAATGATAGAGCTCACAATCACCCGCTATTGTGTAATAACCCCAAACCGAAATGCTGACACACAAAACGAGCGTCAAATCGATGTTGAATTCAATAAAAACAAACTAAATCGAGAATGCTTTTTCAATTGTGCAAGATGCGCCTCCATTGCTATTTTAATAATCCCAATGTAAGCATTTTTATATCTCATATGTGGTCAACATTTATTGTTTTTGCATTCATTGCGAGGAGCTGTAGATTGAATTTCCCGCAGATTTGCAATAAAATGTATTTTCGCAAACACACCAACTGGGATTCCCCGCTGTTGGACCACCAAACCTCCATCATATTTGGCCATTTTTGAGCACTGCTCATGGGCTGTTTGCAGTTGGACGGCAACGCCCCCGATCGGAAAACCTCTGGTAACCTCGGTGGTCCAGCAGAGGATTGGATTAAACACACACAATCGGTATTTCTGCCAATCTGATCTGACATTATAATTGGTCGATACTTTCTTTTTTGACGCTTAGGCGGATCTACAAACAAAAAGGAGCGGGCTTAGGCATTAACTAATCCATTAACTAGGCCGATTTAGGACCAGAGCTTCAAGTGGGCACGCTTGGCGTATGACTTCCAGTCGGAGTGGGCGTAGAACTCCTTGAAAATGGGCGTGACCAGAGTATCCTCGGGCAAGGTCTTAAAGACGGGCTCACCATACCAGGTGCCCACCTCCCAGCCGGGAACGTTCTTCATCAGCTCGGCCTCCTCGTCCCGATTGCGTCGCAACTGGCGCAGGAATTCACGATCCCGTTCGGCCACCAAAATAGGAAAGATGACATTTTGGGCGGATCGCATCTCGATCTCGTCGCGCTTCACCTTCTTGGCGGTCAAGTAGTAGACTCCCAGGCCAACGGCCGTCACAACCACGTAGGTGCCGATGGTGGTAAAGCCTGCCGAGGGATTGATACAGTTCCAGTACATATAAATACGCTTTAATCGGGTTTGGAGCTCACCTGTGAAGTAGCTCTTTGGTGGCACGCGGGCAAAGGGGATCTTCTTGTAGCCGCCCGGCGGTGGAAGGTCCTGTTTCGGGGGACAATGCGGCACGGCCGTCGCCATGGTGACTCCTCCTGCGGGACAATGTATATATTAGTCGGCTATTTGCCCGGTAAGTTTGGAACTTACGCTCGAATAAAGGGAAAAAATCTGTCGAAATGTCAAAAAATGACGTTTTTTGCATAACACCAGGACAGTGTGACCTGACTTTGGCCAGGGTAAAATATCAAGGAGCAACGATAAATATACCAAAAAAGAAGCAAATACCGAAAGAACTACAATCCAAGTAAAGTAAAGATAATTTGATTTATTTTATCAAACTTTTCTTGCAACAAGTCAAAACAGAAAGTGTATACGCTTAGCGGTGTGTTCGTTGTTAAATTTAACTTCATACAGTATCCCTAACGGTTTGATCCCATCCCTACTTTTATCGCACTCACTTTCCTGTCAAAATAATTTTCTATTCTACATCACTAGCTTCCACATTCTTAACAATAATAGGGAAAAGCAAAGTAGAAACTTCGAAATATTTTCTTTATTTGCCGCTAGCAGGACTAATGTTCGTTCGTCGTCTTGAGAATGCCTCTTTGGGCCATTATTTATTCTTGCAACGGCGTTATTTGGCCAAAAATTCTATGTGGGACTCCAAGTCTATTGGTTTCCGAATACGTTCCAAACAAAATGATGATGTGACTGGTAGCCTCAAGGAGCAGCCACAATTGCAGACTCAGGAATCCTTGAACATGCCGGATATGCAGGATGCCCAAGTGAGTTTCTTTTAATTTATCCTTTATCTAATTTCGTCGTTCGCTTGCGTTAAAACTGTACAAAACAGCAAAACTCTTGGATTTGCGAAGTTTTTTTTTTGGACTTTTAAGCGATGAATGTTATAAAACCTCAAATAAAAAATTATCATTTTTAAAAAAGGTTTTCCAATTTCCCGCAAAATAAAACATTATTTTGCCCACAACGACAGTATTTCTGTTCTATAGCAACCAGACTACGTCAGAGAGCAGTTTAAAATGCGTGGGATGTGGGAGTGTCGACTGGAATTAATACCAGAACCCTGAATTAAAAACCAGTCTGAGTCTGTGCAAATATCAATTTATATGCACTTATTAGCCACAAAATGCATCCTTAGCAAAAGGCATCTGCTTAAATTGACTTTGCGGCGAGGACGTTTCAGTTTCAAGTACCACAGCAGGCAGCCCACCTTTGGTGTGACCTTGCCACGGCAGAGCGGAAAACACCGCTGCGTGGGAATTAGCGGGTGTTCTTTTCGCTCGTGCCGCCCCTTCCCGTAGAAAATGCGATTGGCGCCATTCAGTTGCCGCGCAGCTGCTAGACGAGAGACCCACGAAAAGAACACTTCACTTCCAGAAAAAGGAAAGCAAATTTTTTTCTGTGTGTGTGTGTTTTTCAGTGCGAAAGGGATTTTCTAGCCGAGGCGAAAGTGTTTTTCTTCTACTCGCAGCCGTACGTAATCGCATTGCCATGTTCTATCGCATTTCCGCACGCAAATTGGCCGAAGCGCAGGTGAGTTCTTCTTTATTGTCACGAATTACCCCTTGATTTTCGTCCAGTGTATTGAATTCCCATGCTTTCCTGGGATCTCTATACATACATCTCCTTCCAGTTAGCTAACCGTAAAGTGTGTCGCTTCTGTTGTTAACACCTTCTTCCTCTCCTGTTTCCCTCCCTCTTTTTCATCTTGTCCTACTCTTCCTTTGCCTCCTCTTCTTCTTCCACGCACGTCATGCTGGAATTGAAAAAAAAAGAATTTCCAGACATGTGCTTGCGATTAAGAAACTTTATTCGCTTTATTGTTGTTGGCGAATGATAAGTGCTAACGTGTATGCATGTATGTACGTATGTGTATGTGTTTTCTAATACATTACATAATCGCCAAATGAAATTCGCCCATTTCTTTTTTTTTTTTTTTTGGCAACATCGGCATGCCTATAAATAAAAGTCTCTGTATTCATTGTGGGTTTAACGAACTTTGTCTCATTTTGGGCCATCCGCCTTTGATTTTTTGGTAAATTTCCACAAGTCCGGCTTGATATATTGTTGGCCCTCTTCTTGTAAATTTACAACAACAAAAACAAATGCCACGGCGCAGAGCGAAATTAAGAAAAAGAGCGTAAGGCAGAGAGAGATAGTCAGCGGGAGAGGAGAGCGGATAAAAAAAAAAAAACAGAGAATACCATTTTTCCCCTCTCTTTTGTTCCCGTTTCGTTTCCCATGCGTGTCACGTTATTCTCATTGTTGTTGTTCTTGCTAAAATCGAAAGAAGGAACCCACACCATCTCTCTCTCTTGCAAAAGAGAAGTGTCCGCCGAATGACCTTAAAGCAAAAGGAGGAGCAGCAGCAGCAGCACGCCCACTTACCACCCAACACCCGCCGTTCACCGGCAATGCAGATTTGCATGTGTGCGGATTGCATAATGCTGAGAGCAAGTTAAATGCCGAAAAGAATAGAACTTGCGATTTTATAATTGAAAAATCAATACAACACACACATACAGACACACGCACCCACACACACAGTCGGCGAAGACATACACACGAAAAAAGGGCTTGCAGGACGAGCCTCCTTTTGGTTTTTTTTCCGGGGTTGTTTTGCTTTCTCTTGGACCTGCGTTGGATAATAAATACACCGGCAAAAAAGTTAGGGTCAATTCGTCAACTTTCATAGCAAGAAATCGTTGAGAATTTAACTTTAATAATAATTGAAAATGAAAAACAAGAGACAGTAATTGTAAACAAGTGCTTCAGTTGACAGTTATGTAGATTTGATTATTATTATTGTAAGTATTTCTCGCCGTGTAGATTCGCCAAATGTTATGCACACTCCCCAAATCTTCTTTCTCTTCTGCCAACGCTGGCCGTTTGCCAAAAAAAAAAGAAAATTTAGGCGCTGACGCGTTTTATTTGATTATTTTTTTATTTCTCTGCTCTTTGGTTTTTACTTATTTTATCTATAAATAAATCCTGTAAATGTTAAACTAGGAATGGCGTAATTTGTTTGTTTGCTAATTCGAGCAATTATTGTCTATGTAATACATCTAATTTCTATGCGGCGAATTGGCCAATAACCGACATTATTTTGCCAAGTGTTTTCTTGGCCAAAGCAAAATAGTTTGGTTTTATTTGCGTTGGACGTAGTCTGCTGAAATGGCAACACGCGAAATTTTTTATCGCCTCTCCGCTAATACGTCACAAATCGTGACAATTCTTACGTAACGCCCACGACCCTTTTTCCTTTTGTTTTTCCAAAACAAACCAAGAGCCAGTGTGAGCGAAAGAGACAGTGAGAGCGAGAGAGAGAGTGGAAGAAGTAAACAGATGATCAAGCGATTGCATAAGAGCAAATGCATAATGTATATTCCACAATTTGTACATTAGGTTTTACGACCTGTGCCCATTTTTGATTAGGGATTCTAAATCGGGATTTTACGACCAGTGGTCAAAGCTCAAGTGGACCTTTTTCCACCTGGATTATACCGCCAATCCATAGTTCTAGTTGTGCGCATGATAACGCCACCTTCTTAAACAGGCGTCATGGAAAGTTTGACAGTCCCGAGATACGAGATAATGCCACCAAGAATCGGGTCCCAAATTATCACATCGATTTTTTGGCCAAACTACATTCATACATATGTACATTCATGGTTGAAATGCGACGAAAACCCCCGTCTTGCCATCGGTATAATAAATAATTAATGAAACCCTCGTATATTAATATTTGGTATCAACTTCTGTTATCAGCTTTAGGGTTTCTCCCACCAATTAAAACTTTATGATCCCAATTTACATATTATGTGTGGCATAAACTTCATGCTGTCTTTCTTTTATAAAACTAATCCGCACGATCAACTTATCAGCATAGTACAATTATAACAATCGCAGGGTTATGCAACTCAGTAGAAAATGTCACCTTGTTGGGAGAATTCATTGTCAAACAATACTAAATGCATTGCCAATCAAAATATATATTGCTATATATTTATATTATATATCTTCCTGTATAATTTGCAACTAATATCGGGTAAATGGTCTAAATCCACATTGCGTGCAGCACTTGATAGCAAGTCATTTGCCTTGTAGCTTCTCTGCGATGCCACGCCCAGTCTCCCTCCATATCTCCAACTAGTATATGTGGTATAGCATATGTAGTATATGGCATAAGCCCCCTTTATAACACCCCCTCGTTTTCGAAGCGGACTGATAAGCGTGACAAATTTGCGGCTGGGGCACATGATCGGTAGACGTCGTCGCCATATCGCTGATAAAGCGGACACGCAAAGCCCCCCAACCAACTGGAAATGCGGATGGGAATGCGAATGCGAATAAGGTGTTAACTCAATCAGTTTTATATTTTGGTCATGATAAAAAGACGGCCAAATATTTGTATACGTACTATATATGTATGTATGCTATTTGGGCGGTTTCGCAGTGCGCAATTTGCACCGTTTTTGTAGATACAAGATACAAATGTATCCGTATGATTGATGGTCTACACAAAGAGCAAAAAGTTCAATTTGAAATACCAACTAATTGGAAAGCATTGTGTTACCAAAAACTTGTTTCCATCTTTCGAACATCGTGTCAAAGATCTTAAGTACTTGGAAACTTGGGAAACGGAATCTTGCCAATGTAAATTTGCAAATTTGAATCTGCTTACGACGCATGCCCCGTAATTCCTCGCAAAATCCCCCCATTATGATCTTCGCTTAGTCAGACTTTGTATTTCACAGCATTTTAAATGACTGAGGGGAAAAATTCGACCCGGCAACAACGGACAGTCGTCGCCTGAAGTTTGTTCAACTGATCCAATCCAATACGAAACGATTCTCCAGTTGACTTGACTTAAGTTGAGTTGAGTTGAATTTAGTTGAGTGTCGCGATTACGTCACGCGGTCGTCGGTACTTTCAATGCGATGCGATGCGATTGTCTGATGATGTCCGTTTACTTTCGGCGGGAGAGAGACACAATAAAAAGCACTACTACTAACGCACCGAATGGCAAACACAGCGCACTAAACTTAATTAAGACGATTAACTCGGACTGCAATTATTAGACAACTGACAGGCGGCGGTCCGTTCTCTAATAGCAGATATCATTAAAGTCGAATTGAAAACGTCACGCGAGGCAAGGAGAGCTCAAGGTTCCCATACCCCTACCCCTACCCCTACCCATACCCATACCACCATTCATCCAAAGTGCATAGATGCAACCGTTGCCATGATCACCATTCAAATGCCAAGCGATTGAAGTGCAGGCTTCGCTCCACAATGCACTTTGCCAGTTGCATAACTCGCATTGCATATGAATTGCATATTTGGTGGCTTGGGGAAGATGTCTACTCATTGGTAGTGTTTCATTTAAAGTTGTGCTTCCGATGGTGCTCCACTGTAGTCACTGTGTTTGTGAGGAACACTTGATTCCATCTCCACGGGGTCATCGGCGGCTCACCTCGATGACAACTCTGCTCGGCGCTTGCTGTTCGAGGCTTTCCCGGCTTTTCTCAAGCTTTTGTTTCGTTTTCGCACATATATACATATATATACATTGCGTAACCCAATGGAGCAGATTCGATCATTCGATCGAGGTTAAAGAAGTGGAGCATGTCTGCCGGCGCCGTCACAACACGCGAGTCCAGAGCGCTTCCTTGATGACATGGCAAACGCAGCCGGGACGGCCAACGGCCCATAGTTAGACATGCGATAATTGCCGGCGCGTGAGACCTTGAAATCCATTCGGAACATCCACTACTACTACTACTAATACTACTACAACTACAACTACTAGACTTGGGTAGTAGTAGTCGCCCATTCTCGGGGGCTTGGGCTTATCAGCAGATGAACGCGCGCCTCTGCTCCAGATAATGGGCCCTCCAGTCGTGTACAAGTGTATTCTCGCGTCGAACCTCAGGCTCACTTCAAGTGACTCCCCATCCCCTTACCACTCCCCCCATCCCCCCACCCTTCCCCCTACCCTTCGCCACTCCGGAAAAGTGAAATAATTGCAGAGCATAGCGATTAGATAGCAGCGGCACAGTGGTACAGTGCTAAAGTGGTACAGCGGTACAGTGGTACAGCGGTATAGTGGTAAAGCAGTACAGTGGCACACTGGTGCGTGGTCTTTCGGTGTTTTGCCCAGTTTGGGTGTTATGCAAGCCATTTTCCCAGGCAAAAACCACTCGGTGGACAGCTCAATTAGCATTAGAAACACGAGCGTTTCCCTTGCGGTTTGCCGCAATGGCTACAAAACGATGTTTTCCCCCAACATCTTGGGTTTCCAGTTCCACACGACACAGCAACAAAAATAGGTATAGGAATTGTATTTATATTGAATATAGTGCATATTTGGCGCCACCGATTTCGCTCAGTGCTTCTTTTGTGGTAGAAAAAAACCAGCATTTGCGGTTGTCAACGGACTTTGGTTACATATTTTGGTACGCTACGCGGCTATTATCGGTAATTAATATGCACGTCGAGCTTGGCCAAAAAGGCAAAGGCGTTTTATCAATGAATTTGAATGGATGAAAGCCCAAAACCCAAACCGGTCGTCGCTTGTGTCAAATGGCAGGTCCGCGAATCATGCAATTCAATTTTGCAGGCGGCGCCACAAGTTCACTTGGTTAATTGAATTTGTTGACCCACTGGCCGCGCAACCAGAAAAATAAAGAAAATCAAGCCAGAGTGTTGAGGGGAGGGGGAGGTGGAGGGAGAGAGAGGGGGGCTCTACGCCTGTCAATCAAATACAAAATCGCACTTTGCGCCTGCCGAGCGGATTCGGATTCAGAATCGGAATCGGAATTGAAACTGAAATTGGACTCTCGGCTCGGAAGCCCGTTTTCCATGCCACTTCGCTTCGTTTTATTTGACAAATGCCAACGCGTGGCTAAAGATCACTTGCTTGTTCCAGTTCTGAGGGGATCGGGATCGAGATCGGAATCGGGATCCATACTACACATTTTCAATTTATGTAAATGAATTTAACCATTTCTTACACATTTTCCTTTCTTGTGATATCATTTCATTTGGTCAACTTCGTTCAACAACTATATATACATGATCTCGAAACAATTCCTTTGCATATGCAATTTATACAAATGGGGAAAATAAATGCAATTGTGTGAGTCAGGTGAGTTAGTGTTGGGGGCGGTTCAGTGAACCGGCTGTTAAGTTGAATTCAATTAAATGCCGGCAAACATTTGTTTGTGCCACAGTTTGTCAGTTAGTCAGTTGGTCAATTCGTCCAACCCAGGAATCTGGCCCTGGGAATCTGAGTCACTGAAATGCAAAGTGCTCAAATGCTGCTGACATAACCCATGGGGCAGTGCAGCTTTATCAGCTGAGCTCAGACGGCCACACAGACGGGGGGAATTACTCAATATGCATACATGTATGTGAATGCACATGAATGTGCGTTTCGCCTTGTACTTGAAAGCGTCGTTCAATGACAGACAATGAAGCGGTCGCTTGCAATCGATAACATTGATAGGAAGTGCTTGTTAGTTGTCAGTCTTTGGCGAATTAGCGTGAGTTTCTATGTTCTATGTTCTATGGGGCTTAAATCGAATTTCTACATTATCTTTCATATGTATGTTTAATATTTCGCTTTTCTGCAATGCTAGAAAGCTTCGATGGCGATTGCCGTCGATTAATTGATAGACAATAAACGATAACATTCCTTGAGCATCCAACTAGGTGGGATCTTGATCGATCATATCTTTATCAGTAGTGGAAGCCAATGCCCTTGTTTATTTGCAACCGTTCGTTTCTTTTGTTTGAACAAGATTTCACTATTTAGACGGAAAATATTACAGTCAAGAATGCGGTTCATTACCTGCAGTCCGCCGATTACACGGAAATTGTAAAGGTTCATTCTTTGACTGGCAATAATAAGTCCTCCCAAAATGATAAACCAGTATTTTTGAATGTAGCATAATGTTTTTGTATATTTCTTCCGCTTTCTGTATCCAATTTCCAAACTAACTGGGATTTTCTCACTCCTTCCCTTTCCAGAAACTGCCAAATGTGGGATCCTACGTCCGCACGATCGCCGCCGATGGCAAGAGCCTGCGCGACGTGCTGACCGCCAAGGTGCCCCAGGAGCAGGAGCGCGTGAAGAACTTCCGCAAGCAGCATGGCGCCACCAAGATGGGCGAGACGACCATCGACATGATGTACGGCGGCATGCGCGGCATCAAGGCCCTGGTCACCGAGACCTCGGTGCTGGATGCGGACGAGGGCATCCGCTTCCGCGGCCTCTCCATTCCCGAGTGCCAAAAGGTTCTGCCCGCCGCCGATGGCGGCACCGAGCCCCTGCCCGAGGGTCTCTTCTGGCTGCTGTTGACCGGCGAGGTGCCTACCAAGTCTCAGGTGCAGCAGCTGTCCCGCGAATGGGCCGAGCGCGCCGCCCTGCCCCAGCACGTGGTCACCATGTTGAACAACATGCCCACCACCCTGCACCCGATGTCGCAGTTTGCCGCCGCCGTCACCGCGCTGAATCACGACAGCAAGTTCGCCAAGGCCTACTCGGATGGTGTGCACAAGAGCAAGTACTGGGAGTACGTCTACGAGGACAGCATGGACCTGATTGCCAAGCTGCCAGTGGTGGCGGCCACCATCTACTGCAACACCTATCGCGGCGGCAAGGGCTCCCGTTCGATTGACTCCAGCCTGGATTGGTCGGCCAACTTTGTGAAGATGCTCGGCTACGACAACGCCCCCTTCACCGAGCTGATGCGTCTCTATCTGACCATCCACAGTGACCATGAGGGTGGCAACGTGTCCGCCCACACCGTTCATTTGGTGGGCTCCGCCCTCAGCGATCCCTACCTCTCGTTCGCCGCCGGCCTGAACGGTCTGGCTGGTCCACTGCACGGCCTGGCCAACCAGGAGGTGCTCGTGTGGCTGCGCAAGCTGCAAAAGGAGGCCGGCAACAACCCCTCGGAGGAGCAGCTCAAGGAGTACATCTGGAAGACCCTCAAGTCCGGACAGGTAAGCTCATTTCTTCATAAATTTAATTACACCTTATTATTTTTTCAAAAAATTACTTACAAGCTGTTTAAAAAATATTTAAATAATGTAAAAAAACAAGAGCTGTTTATTTATCGAAACTACTTGGCCATTTTCCAGGTGGTTCCCGGCTACGGACACGCCGTGCTCCGCAAGACCGATCCCCGCTACACCTGCCAGCGCGAGTTTGCGCTGAAGCACCTGCCCGAAGACGAGACGTTCCAGCTGGTGTCCAAGATCTACAAGGTGGTGCCCCCAATCCTGACCGAGACCGGCAAGGTGAAGAACCCCTGGCCCAATGTAGATGCCCATTCCGGTGTGCTGCTGCAGTACTACGGCATGAAGGAGATGAACTACTACACCGTGCTGTTCGGCGTGTCCCGTGCCCTCGGCGTGCTGGCCTCCCTCGTCTGGGATCGCGCCCTCGGCCTGCCCATCGAGCGCCCCAAGTCATTCTCCACCGATCTGCTGGTCAAGATGGTCCAGAAGTAAGCAACTGGAGCAAAAAGAGCAGCAGGAGCAGGAGGAGCGGGAGTTGCTGGAGTTCAACCTTTTATAGCCAGAGGACGAATGGACGAAAAATGCAGAAGCTGTAGATTGTAATTGACGAGGGACGAGGGAGAGAGAGAATCGATTGGATTGAATTGGATTGGATTAAATTGGATTGGATTAGGATGGGATGGGATGGGATGGATATCGATATGACGACCCTGATATTTAAAGAGTTGGAGATGTGTAGTTGAGGAAAACAGCAACCAAATACGAACCAATAGGACAAAAACGAAAACCAGAGGAAAACTGCAACACACTGCAACTGCAAACAATAAGTTGGAAATAAGGCAAACACTTATTTTTAGTAGTAAAATAATTAACGAAGAGAAACCGACAAGCAACCACTTAATTATTTGTATAAGCTATATATATATATACATATATACATATGTACGATTGACTATATATATAGGGACAGGCAGAGAGAGAAAAATGTTTGCGCCTATTGTTTATGTTCAGCATTTCCCCCACCCAAGAACCCGCCCACACGCCCACGATCCCCACTCTTTATTAAGTTTGTTATGTTTTTTTTTGTTCATCTTAGCCGATCGACTAACCACAACACGACCTTAATGCCTAATGATTTTATCCCCCCAACCGCCCGACCCACCAGCACACCACCCACCCCGCCTGAACTTAAAAAAAAAATTACTAACTTGATAACATTTTACTTTTAATTTAACTATAATTTATTATGCAAACAAGATACAAACGAGAAATACAATACAAAAACAAGTGTAAAGAAACCAACAAAAACATTTGAAAAAACTCAATAAAAAAACAGAACAATAAATAATATAATGCATAGTGAGTAGTTATTGTCAACTCCACCAGTGGAAGCTGCAACAGCGTTCGTTCATTGCCGTGCAAGTGTATTCGAGAAAGCAAACAAAACCCACAATAAATCTTAGCAAACTTGAATCGAAGATCGTTTGTCCATTTTCGGCGCGAAAGGGTGCGAACATTTTGGTAACGAATGCTGACATCTTAATGGTCAGCTGTCAGTGTGGCCGAAGTCGCCGAAGCGGCCACTGTTAGTGTGACCGAGTCAGCATGTGATTCGTGGACTAACATCATTTCGATTGATGAAATAACTTACATTTTGTCACCAGTCCTTTACATAGTCCCTTGCGAATGTATTAATAAAACAAGTACATTTACTTGAATATAAATAAATACAACGTTTCACTATACAATTTGCAAAAAAGTTTCCTATTTTTTTTGGGGAAAGTTACTTACGATTTTTTTAATTTGATTATACATTCATGCACATATTGGTTAACTGAATACGGTGGCATTTAAAATTTGCACTACATGGATAACTTAACGCGACATAAAATAACAAGATATGATTATACATACAAAAAATAAATAAAAGATTAGAAATAAGGGGGGGAGGGACTAACGCTGGTTCCTTGGGTCTATGAACTCCTCCTCCGACATCGGAGGCAAAGCCACCGTGTATGTGGCATTGCTGCCGTTCATTGGCTCCCCATTGGAACCATTGCGACAGCGAACGCAGGGCCCCAGGAATCGGAGCACCCGGCTGCCTAGTGTCGTTCTCTTGCTCCTAAAGTGGACATGCGTCTCCACCTGCGACTGCGACATCGAGTGGACCAGCAGATGCGCCTGGCTATCGCTGATGCTCTGATTGTGAATGGTGTCTCGGCTCTGATTCCGACCCTGACTGATGTTGAAGCCCATCACCTCAATGACTCGGTTGTTGCGCTTGTCAAAGTAGTACATGCGCTCGTGCTGATGATCCCATTGCCGGGAGGAGGTGCGCTCCTCCTGGTGGGTCCACTGCCGCCTGGAGCTGGGCCGGTCATCCTCGTGGCCCTCCACCTCGATGGCCGAGTCGTTGCTGCTCGGCTGACTGGTTTCCGAGTTGTTGGGCGCCGGGGTTCTTCTGACCAACGGTCTGGATACGGAGTTCACACGAGGTTCGCCTTGAATAGAAATCAACCATTATCCTTGCTATCCAAATTCATATTCTAATACAATAATATACAGATCCTTACCACTACCGCTGCCATCAGCTTCAGTGCTAACGCTGCTAAAGTCCAAGGATTGTGGGTGAATCACGCGTTGGCTGTGGCCGGCATTCTGGGCCACCCGGGCAGAGGGCATCACACTTAGCAGTGCCATCTCGATGGATCCTTTGCTGCTGTTGTACGTCAGGTTGCCCAGGGGATGGGGTGTGACAAGGCCATTGCCGGACGCAGAGATGGCGGCCACCAGGGAATCCGTTTGTGTGGCCTTGGCGAAGGTCGCCGGTTGAATGTAGTTCAGGGATTGCTGTGAGTAGCCCTGCTGGCGTCTCAGCTTCTGCTGGCAATCGCTAAGCTCGTTGCGCAGGTTCTCGAAATTGCGCTTTACATTCAGGAAATCATCCATCTTTCTTTGCAGTCGTTCCTGGACAAAGACGTTGACCGTCTGCAGGCGCTTCGCCTCGACCTTCAGTGCCTCGATCTCCTGGTGCAGGCTCTCGTTCTCGGCCACCAATCGCTCATAGTTGCAGCTGGAGTTGTTCGAATTGGCATTGCAGTTCGCGTTGGTGGGCGTCTGGCAGTTGTGCACCTTGAATTCATCATCATGGTCAAACGCCCGCTGCGAATTGGGCGTTAGACTTTCTGGCATGGAGTTGACCCGCTGGATGCCGGTTAATGCCGCATTGCGTCTCTTTTGGTCCTGCGCCTGGATCTCCGCTATGTACTGGCCCACCTTGCTGGTCACGTGCTGAAAGCGGCGCTTCGTGTACGCCGAGTGGATGTCCTGGTAGGAGACCGCCTTGCTGGAGCGTCCGCTTCCCAACGGTGCCTTTTCCCCACCCAGTTTACGGCCATCACCTGGTTGAACACAATAATTTATATTTTTAATATATTTCCCAGTGTAGGTCACCAAGTAAAGGGAGCCCTTTTTACCATCGACATCCTCATCATCGTCCTCATCCTCATCTTCATCCTCCTGATCGCGACCCACGGGATCGCTAACGCAAGTTTTGGCGCTCTTGTTGGCCACATCTGCATCCCCATCCGCATCGAAATCCGCATCCGCGTAGACGATCTCCAAAAATGGCGCCGGATCCCGCTTAAAGGCGGCCGGCTGATGGTGTTCCGAGAACCAGGTGTTTCTGGCGCCACCGCTACTTAAATTGTTCAGCTGGTCAAACAGCTCGTCCGCCGGAAAACTCTCGTCCTGCAAACTCATTTCCTTGCACACGGAACGCAAAAAAGCGGAAAAGCGGGGAAAATAATACAATTAACACAAGACAGAAACTACACGCGGACTCCAATTGGAGATTGGAAAAGCGCCGTTACATTCCGGTTAACTCGAAAATGGCTGGTGTGACCATTTCCAATCAGTGAACAACATTGTCAAGGTAAATTCAACTTTAGCATTGAGCAATTAAATGTTCAAAGTTTGCTGGTACGTCAAAACAATAAATTTAAATAAAATCCGGCAAAGAATTGAAAAAATACCATTTTAAGCTTCCGATTGGCATGAAAATATACCAGACATGGGATAGAATAAAAATACACTAACGCCGGATGGCAGCAAGCAATAAGAGTTGGTCACCTTAACGTTACATCATGTGCATTTAAAAAAATTTAATAATATTAACTAAATTTCGTGAAATTGCCTCTCTGCAACTGGATTCTAGTTGGCAATGTACGGTTATTGGAAGTTCGAGCCACGCTTTCCACTAATTTCCATTTGAAAACGCATCAGTTGAGGGGCAACCACTAAAAGAATAGAAAAACCGGAGAGGAAAATAAATACAAATATAATATAAAACAAATACAAATATGAGCGAGAGTGGCAATAATCAGGTTAGTTGATAGAGCGAGAGGGCAGATTGAACTTTATCAACTCGATTTACGCACACAGATGTGAATTGTCAAAAAAAGAAGAAACCAAAAACATTAGATTATTATACTTTTTTCGCCTATATTTGTTTGCAGCGCAATTGGACCACGTGTGTGTGTGTGCAATTTGCGTTGCGGTATTTTCCTTTTCGCCAAATACAGTGCACTTTCGAAATGTTGAACAGCAAATCAATAGTTTATGTTCTCTTTAAATATATAAGCAAACGTATGCTTGATTTTGTAGTGCACGATTTGTATAATACTTTTATATTTAAAGCAAGCAGTTCATCTTATCTAGTGCGCACTGTATTATATCGTTATGTTTTTCCTTTCGTGTCATAATTTGAAATTTAATTTCGTTTCAGTTTTGTGACGTTGATTTTTGAGCAAATACCCCAAAAGCAAAATAACACACAAGAAACAGAGATATTTAAGTTTTGAGTTTCTGGTTGGTGGAGAAGTTGGCGAAGTTGTCGAAGTTGGAGTCTAAAGAACCGAATCCCTAGGCTGCATACCTTTTGTTTTGTATCGCAATTCTCTTCTTCCCAAAAACCATCTGCAAAACCTATAATCACCTATAAACCGGATCCCGAAATGGCGGCCTACTTGAACCGCACCATCTCGCTGGTGACCGGGCAAACGGGCCCCGCCGACGACGACCGTCACGCTTCCTCCACGGACACGGTGGACAAATCCGGACCCGGATCCCCCCTATCCCGGCTCAACTCATCGCTGCAACCATCCGGTTCCACCATGGCCGCCAATCTGCTGCCGGAATCGCGGCTCTATCAATCCAACGACAAATCACCGCTCCAGATTTTTGTGCGCGCCAAGAAGAAGATCAACGACATCTACGGCGAGATCGAGGAGTATGTCCATGAGACGACCACCTTCATCAACGGTGAGTTGGCCAATCAACCAATCAACATCCTAAACAGTTTTGCAAATGTAATGGTGAAATTAATTGATTGATTCTTATCTAATATATGCCTCCTTTGGTGAAATACCCTCTAATCCCTCCAAATGTTCGTTGCAATTTCAGCCCTGCACGCGGAGGCGGAAATCGTGGACAAGGCGGAAAGGGAGCTTTTCGAGAGCTATGTTTACAAGGTGGCCGCCATTCGCGAGGTACTGCAGCGGGATCACATGAAGGTGGCCTTCTTCGGGCGCACCTCGAACGGAAAGAGCTCGGTCATCAATGCCATGTTGCGCGAGAAGATCCTGCCCAGTGGCATCGGGCACACCACGAATTGCTTCTGCCAAGTGGAGGGCAGCAATGGCGGTGAGGCGTATCTGATGACCGAGGGCTCCGAGGAGAAGCTCAACGTGGTGGTAAGTAGACGGCCGCCCATCTGTGCTTTGGAACTGTGTTTTGCCCAATAATGCCTAATGATGCCCTTCATCCGTAGAACATCAAACAACTGGCGAACGCCTTGTGTCAGGAGAAGCTCTGCGAGAGCAGTTTGGTGCGCATCTTTTGGCCAAGGGAACGCTGCAGCCTGCTGCGCGACGATGTCGTCTTTGTGGACTCGCCTGGCGTGGACGTGTCGGCCAATTTGGACGACTGGATCGACAACCATTGCCTCAACGCCGATGTCTTTGTGCTGGTCCTGAATGCCGAGTCAACGATGACGCGTGCAGAGAAGCAATTCTTTCACACCGTATCCCAGAAACTGAGCAAGCCGAATATCTTCATTCTAAACAATCGCTGGGATGCTTCGGCCAACGAGCCCGAGTGCCAGGAATCGGTATGGTCTTCTAGGGAGCCCTTTTAGTTAGTCCACAATCTCTGTGAGGCCCCGCATTACCATTACATGGCAGACGAACCATTTCCACATATATGTGGTTGACAATGGTTCGTTTTCCAGCAGTTTTGCACTGCCACATCTCATAAGTGTCTCCTGGACCTCTTTGTATGCCTGTTGTGTCTCTCTATGTTGATGCGTGTCTTTTGTTTTTGTTTATTACCCAACCAATCAATCTATCAATCAAACAATCAACCAACCAACTATCCACTGTAATCAACGCCAGGAACTGGCTAAGGTAATGAATGAGCTAGACCCGGTAAAATGAATCGCTTGCTTGGTCCCACAAAAACCCAATCCACTCTGCTTTGGTTTCCTAATGTAACATCGGCTTGAACCGATGAACTACATTGTTTACTCTTCCCAAAGCAGCTTCTTTAGTTGCCCTAAATGCAATGACTGCTACATGCACTTTCTAAGCCCCGTATTTCACCCATTGATAGGTCAAGTCTCAGCACACGGAACGCTGCATCGACTTCCTCACCAAGGAGTTGAAGGTGAGCAACGAAAAGGAGGCGGCCGAAAGGGTTTTCTTCGTTTCCGCCAGAGAAACGCTGCAGGCGCGCATCGAGGAGGCGAAGGGCAATCCGCCGCACATGGGCGCCATTGCCGAGGGATTCCAAATACGCTACTTCGAGTTCCAGGACTTCGAGCGCAAGTTCGAGGAGTGCATCTCGCAGAGTGCGGTAAAAACCAAGTTCCAGCAGCACAGTTCGCGTGGCAAGAGTGTTTCCGGAGACATGAAATCGATGCTGGACAACATTTACGAGCGAATCACCATATTCCGCAATCTAAAGCAGGACCAGAAGAATCTGCTCACCGAACGCATTCAGGGCACAGAGACGCAGATGATGCAGGTCACGCGGGAAATGAAGATGAAGATTCACAACATGGTGGAGGAGGTGGAAGAGAAGGTGTCGAAGGCCCTGAACGAGGAGATCTGGCGCCTGGGCGTCCTCATTGACGAGTTCAACATGCCCTTCCATCCGGAGCGTCTGGTTTTGAACATCTACAAGAAGGAATTGAATGCCCATGTGGAGAGTGGTCTGGGCAGCAATCTGCGCGCTCGTTTATCCATGGCCCTGGCCATGAACGTGGAGTCCGCACAGACGGAGATGACCGATCGCATGCACGCCCTGGTGCCCAACGAGCAGCTGCTGGCCACCAGCACCAAGTTGGTGGTGCGCACACAGCCCTTCGAGATGCTCTACTCACTGAATTGCCAGAACCTGTGCGCCGACTTCCAGGAGGATCTGGAGTTCAAATTCAGCTGGGGCATCGCGGCGATGATCCAGCGCTTCACCGGCAAGGTGCGCGAGCGCAGCAAGAAGGGGCAGCCGGCGTTGGTCCATCGACAGAGCAGTATTGGAGTGAGTTCTTTACGGCTTAAGTTGTGTGTTATACTATATCACCGCCATCAAATCTCGTTTACAGCACAGCGTATCGACGCCGGCCACCACGCCCGTGGAATCCACTCCTGTGTGCCTACTGCCCGCTCCTGGTGTCGCCGGCATTACGCCCGAGCAGCTGTCGCTGATCTCACGCTTTGCGGTGTCCTCCATTGGATCGCAGGGCACCGTTGGTGGCCTCGTCGTCGCCGGCATCGTAAGTGTTAACAGCTCAGATTGTCGCCACACCTTTTGTGCTCACAAACGCTCAAGCAGGTGCTAGTGCATAGCTATGTGCTGAAATCAAACCACTTGCAGATGCTGAAAACCATCGGCTGGCGCGTGCTGGTGGGCGTGGGCGCCCTCTACGGCTGCATCTACCTGTACGAGCGCCTCTCGTGGACCAATTCCGCCAAGGAGCGAACCTTCAAGTCTCAGTATGTGCGCCATGCCACCAAGAAGCTCAAGATGATCGTCGACCTCACCTCGGCCAATTGCAGCCACCAAGTGCAGCAGTGAGTATGGATAAATTAGCGATTGAATTCCCGATTACTGAACATCATACCCGTGTGATATCTGAACAGGGAACTGTCGAGCACCTTTGCCCGTTTGTGCCGCACCGTTGACACCGCCACCACGGACATGAACGATGAGCTCAAGACGCTGGACTCGCAGCTCAACATCCTGGAGGCGAACCAGAAGCAACTCAAGCTGCTCCGCAACAAGGCCAACTACATACAGAACGAGCTGGACATCTTCGAGCATAACTATATATCGCCGCAGTAGTGGAACAACGGGGTGGCTCAGGCGGGCGATCCAAAGGATCCGAAAGGGAAAACACAAGAACAAGAAAGTGGATGGTCATAGAACTCAAGGGAAACACCCAAGCAAACACCCAAACGACTACAACAACATTAATGCACTATGTATTAGTTGCTCAACTCTCAGTTTTCTCACCTCCTTTTTTTTATAGGAAAATGCATGATTTGAACCAATCGATTAGTACCTCTTTATTCTCTTTTGTTTAAACAAATTGTTGTTGTTGTTGAGAGTTATTTTAATTCCTAACAGGCACTATTGCTAGTGTGATTATTTAATTTTTTTGTAATTGTTGACCCCGAAACACACATATATATTCTATATACATTACGAGTATCCAAACCACTGTGAGCATGGCCAGGCGCCATGGAAAAGCCAGTTATGATGAATTATACAGCATGATAACCCCAGAAAGCGAATGCCACTGATTTACCCTACCCTTTTCCCCACTTAATAGAAAGCCTAGTAATTATACATTTTTGTTTTTGAATTGGACGCTAGAATAATGTAAATGGCTCTTTGGGGTAAAAGCAAATACGATATACAAACACAATTGTTGATGTTGCAAAGCAGTTGAATGATTCATCAACGAAAACGAAACGAAATAAAAGATATTTACGTAAGAAACTTGTAATTATTTCATTGAAACTTTGAATCCAAGCTGTGCGCTCTGCTCTCAGCGGCAGTGCCACGAATGTGATAGAGATGGATGATGGACGCTTTTGGGTGAGGGATCTGCATCATTATCCAGATTGCCTACAGTCGTTGATGCCCATTGATTGCCGACGAACGCATTTGAAATTGTCTTTTTGGTTTTAATCATATCGTTTTGATCGGGATCACACAATTGGGTTATTCATAGTTCTTGCTGTGCCACCTATTTTCTTTAAAGCATTACTAATACAAAATGTACAAAAAATATGATTTATGTGTGTTGTTCACAGAAATAAATAGGTTTGGAATACAAAATATAGTGAATTATATAGAGGCTTGCTTCTGTAAATGCCTAGCTGTTTCAGCATCCATTATCAGTAAATACAATACTTGGATATTGGTATATATACTTCTTAAACAAATCGAATCTATGCTTCTCAATTTTGTGTTTCTCTCTTCTTTTTTTGTTTTTTTTTTGGTCTTGCGCGCTGACTTGCCGGAAACAAATAACAAAAGGTTCTCAACTCTGCTCTTATGAATTAGATATGTGTACTTCCCATACGAAAGAGCCGCAAGTTACAAGTTACAAGTGTGTGTTGCTCTGTTTTCTGTTCTCTGGTCTGTGCTCTGAGTGTTTTGGTATGCTTGGTATGCATGCTTTTAGTTGAAGGCGTTCAAGGGTGGACAAATGGATCAGCCAGTCGAAGGCTGCTCTCCACAAGCGTATATGATTATTTGCCACGATGCCGGAACAGTGGGCGGATCGTATTGGATCGGTATATGGTATGGTGTGGTATGTGGTATTTCGTCGTATCACAACGTTTTACAGGAAGTAGGGCGTTGTGTTCTGCTTGGGTATCACACGCTCCGCATCCGGAACCGCCAGGAAGATCTTCGTCTGCCGCTGCTGCGCCGTTTCGAAGCTGAGAATGGCGGCCACATTGCCGCAGCGATAGCAATAGTTTGGCGCCGACCACACGGTCACCAGTTTGCCCTCGAACATGTACTTGATGCCCTCGTTGACCAGCTGATGCGCTCGGCATATCAGGTCCAGGTTATTGATCGCCATAAAGTCCTTGGTCACATTGTGGCCAAACAGCCAGCCGGCTCCGCGCGGACTCTGGCCCCAGTACTCCATGTCCTCCGGATCGGACCACACCAGATCGCAGAATGCACCCTTGTACGGTATCTCGCCATTCCGCTCGATCGTCCGTATCTGGTCCAGGGTGATAATCTCGGGACTCAGGCCGCCGTGCACGCACAGCACCTCCTCGTCAATGATCTAGATAGACAGGGTAAGTAAATATATGAATAAGATTGGCGTTCAATGCAGAGCATATCACAATTTAACCCACGGCAGCGATTGTGAGCAAATCGAAGACCTTGCAGCAGTACTTCCATCCATTGGCATTGCCGTACTTGCTGAAGCATTCGTCAAAGAATCCGTACACCTTGGTGATCTGTCGCGTCTCGTGGTTGCCCCGCAGCAGCGTGATTCGGCTGGGATAGCGCGCCTTCAGCGTGAGCAGTCTGGTGAATGTCTCCAGCGAGTAGTGGCCCCTGTCCACGAAGTCGCCCATGAATATGTAGTTGGTGTCCGGCACTTGGCCGCCAGTGCGGAACAGCTGCTCCAGGTCGTAGAACTAGAATGAGGGGAAAGGGGGCGATAGATGATGGCTGATGGCATTGCGTTAGTGGTCTGGATGGATGACCGCTTACCTGACCATGGATGTCACCGCAAACGGTGACGGGCGTGCTCACGGGCAGGATGTTCGTCTCCTCCAGGAGGATGTCGCACACCATATCGCAGAGCTTCTTCAGCTCGTTCTCCGGCAGGTACTTGCACTCCTTCACGATCTCTATCCACTTGTCCACGTCGCCCATGATGCCCAGTGCCTGTGATATCCACGGTAATTCGCCTTAAAACAAGTTCATAAATAAAAAACGTTCTGGTATTGGTTGCAAGTTCATCTGCGCACCTACGGTCACACTGGCGGGTTTCGAATCGCAAACGAGCAACGGTCAGACTGCTGCCCCCTGTATCGAACTATCTAATTAATCAAGAGTTTCGAACAGCTATTTTTGCGTTCCTCTTTGTTGTAATTTGAATGTAATTTGAATGATATTATTATGTACTTTGTTTGTTTGTTTCCCATTGATTTGGATGGAACGGTTAATCGTCAATCGAATTCTTAGCCAATACAACCACCAGTGCCTTCGAACTTTCTTATCAAAACTGTGAGAATATTTATAACTTGGTGTGCACACACTGCGAACCTTATGCCCTTGTTATCGATACCAATCACATTTAAATTCAAATTCAAAATATTCAAATCCTTTGGCGGGACATTTGAGTTGCTCAGTGTTTTCGTGTTATTTTGTTGAGCAAGCGAAAAGGCAAAATTAGTCGCAATTAGCTTTTAGCCACCACAAATCATAATTAGTCCGCGCTGAAAGCTTTTTAAATCCGTTTATTTTTGTAACCCAAGCCCATTTACATTTACATATATTTTTTCTTTAGGTTCTTGAAAATAATCACGCTCTTAAATTTTATTGCCATCGCACGCTACTTGTTCGCTGTTTGTTTTGCCCTTCCCTTTTTGCGTTGCTCCTTTTATTTTCCCGGGCAGCGAGTGTTAAGGGTTATGAGAAGCGTGCTGGCATGCGTTTTTCCGGCACGGGGTGGCGCACATGGGTTAATGGCCCTGCAGCTTGTTTAGTTGTTTAGAGTCTCATTAGCACGCTGCCATTTGATTGCGTTGGCTTTTTCATTTGCCTTTCGAGCATCTTGAGTTGGCAAAATAAACGTGCCGTAAAGGTGACAATTCGCGAGTCAAGGGGAATTGGAATTTAAATCAACATTTCATGCGTCTCGATGCACAAAATATAGACAGCATGTTTTATTTTATACATATCTCTATACAAAATGAATGAAATAATTGTTTGTCGTTGCGTTCAATAGTGGAACAAATTAAAGGAAATACCTGATGCGGATGATATCTTGCTTTTAGTTTAGTTGTGCTCGCCACCCATCTCTGTCTGCCACCTAATCTCCCTCTCTTTCTCGCTCCTTCTCGCTCACTCTCTCTCTCCCTCTCTCTCTCTCTCTCTCTCTCTCCTGTGATGATGTCGTGCTCCATCATTAGTGGCGCTACTTTATGCCCTTCCGCTTTTGGTATTCAACGAGGGCTTGTTCCTCCAGCAGCTTTCTGTGCTCTTTTGGCCATCTCGCCAATGCCTTCCATCCTGCCCCCCAGTGCGTCGCACTCCCCAATCCGCTCGCATCCATCCATTGTCCTTGCCGGTTTGTGTCCACTATGTCCGCCTGGCACAATGTTGACAATTAAGTTAAACTTGTTTTCTTACTTCGTTTCGTTACGTTTCGCCAATTCCGCTCCGCTCGCCCTCCAAAAGTCAAAGTACTGTCGTCTGCGGCTGATGTGGCTGATAATTATGTGTCCCCTGCACGGACGCGACGCAAAGGACACGGAATGCGGAATGCTGGATGCGGCACAAGGACAACGGACAACGGACAACGGACAACGGACATTGGACTTTATCTTGGCGCAAACACGGTCCCAAAAAGTCCAGCGTTTCCTAGTCGCAACCAATAGAAAGGTGTGGCACATACACGGATTTATTATTTATTCAAATTCCCTAAACCACAGAGGCTTTATATTCATAATTTGACGCAACAAGATTATGACACCTTTTACGATTTAAATCGCATTTCAACCAGTTTCCTGCTGTGCAGCCAGCGGTAAAAACATTGAGAGCCAGCGATAAATGGCCAACAGTTGTGGGTCATTTTATATTTTTCGGCATTGTGTCCGCCTTTTTTGACCGCGCGCTGCTCATTTTGGCCGGCTTTTGCTCTTCTCATTCTCATTCTCATTGTTGACGTTTTGTTAACTTGTTTTTTCCTGTGCCATGCCCCTTCCCCCAACCAATGGCTTTTTTATTTCTCTATTTTTTGTATCTTTATCTTGCGCTGCTTGTCTCATTTCTCTGACGACTTTTTGGCTGCCCTTGCTCTTGTCGCTTGGATTGTCGTCGAAAATTAAATAAAATTAATTACCGCTTGTGTTTGTATAAACACACACACACACACACAGCGACTCACGCACAGCGAGACAAGACAGGCAGGACAGCCACCCAACCACCCAACCACCCAGAACCACCCAATCGCCCACCTGTGCCGTTTGATTCACGCGCGTGTGCGCATCCGCGACCTCAAGGTGCCCACAGTCCGCCCACAGTTGCATCAACATTTAAATCAACCTCAGCAGCAGCAGCAGCGACTCCCAGCCGCAACTTCGGGCCAAAGGATGTGCAGCTGACCGAATCGGAGGTCACTTTGTCATAACGTTAATGTTAACGCACTAATGGAGCGCTAAAGTTGAAGAAGTGCGTAAAGAATGGCTAATTAAATGGGCCTAAATGATTTCAGTTGTCAAAGGAAACCAGCACTCATATGCTTAAGAAGTTTCTTCTCTAGAAAAAAGCTTTTCATGAAAAGTGTAGTTTGAAGGTTCGATTAAATATATTTATTTCTGCATCGAAAACTTTCGTTTTTCCAATGACTTGCAAATAAAATCCCATCAAGGATGCATATCACTAGGGCTTTGAATCAAACTAAAAAGTTTTGGCCATTACATGCTCGTTTGTAGTGTTGATGTTGATGTGCTGTGTTCCCTGAAGGTCTCTTCACTGCAGGCTTCACTGTATCCCGTGACGTAAGCGTGTCGACGGCACCTCCATCTCCATCCCCATCGTCACCTTCATCTTCTGGATCTCCATCATCATTATCAACAGTTGCCATTCGGCTACTTGGCGGCACACCGGTCGAGCATCCGGAGTCGCAGAACTCTGGAATGGAGTCGGCGACACTGCCTCCTTGCTCCTTGCTCCTTGCTTCCTGCGCCACCCACTACCCGCTTTGGCAGCCAAGAAGACGCACTACCAACAGCCGCCCATCTCGTGTTTAACGCTCCAGCTCGAGCAGCCGCCAGCACTGAAACAAATCTTGACATAATTAGCAGCAAATGTGACTGAGCATCTCTGATCTGAGTTCCGTTGCAAAGTAACGGGGTTTCTCCACAGAGGGCGCCTGAAAGCATGAAAGGGATGGCCATCATGGAAATATAAGCTAGTTGTCTCGTTCTATGATATCTGCTGGGACCTGCCGTCACCTGCTCAGATTTCTGTTCGCCTGGTGTGCGAAACGAAAAACTGGCCGATTTAGCAGCGAAAATAATATCCGGGCGGCTGAAATTTTCAAGAAATCGAAGAGATTCCCGATTTTAAGTACTAGGCGAACAAAAATCCTAGATATCCTTTTTGAACACAGTAGGATAGATAATTTAGACAACTACTTTTTATGTTATCGAAAAAAAAACGAATTATATTTATCAATTTTTTTTGCCCCCGACTGAACAAAACAAACACAAAGTTCTAACCGCACTGGAAAGTGAACTAACTTCCATTGACACATCAACACACGCTTATGAGTTTAAAAAAACAACCAAAACATTAGATATTGCATCGAAAAACCAAAAGAGAGACAAGTTTAAAACCCGCACTAGCCTGTTTCATTTCATGAGTTATGTTCTCGCATCCGAACAGCGATGTTTTCAGCACGATTTCTAAAGTATCTTTGCACTTTTCCAGATGTCGAGGGCATAGCTGAGACGGGAATCTAAGGATGCTTGCTGCGGGAACACCTACATATGATCTAAAGTACCTATAGTTATTTTTTAACATATACTATACGTAAAATCTGCCTGTGATGTGCTGGATGTGATTTGTCTACGAAGTGGCGATCGGAGTTGCAGTCAAATGAGTTGAGTTTGTTGCCCTGCCCTTATTCTGCGAAGGATCGCAGGAGGATCGCCGAAGGATCGCCGGGGGATGAAGGTCGCGAAATAACCAAGCGATTTCATCGGCTCTGTTTGAAGCAGCATTAGCAATTGTACATTAGCAATTGTGCAGTTAAAGTTATAAGCATTTATGTTACTTTATTGTATTGTATTTATTTTAGATGTGCATCTACAAAACAAGATCAATAAATTTATATTGAGACAAAAACAAACATAACCTGGTTTCATTTGCATGCGTAGTTGTTGTTGTTTTCTTTTTCAGCGGGCCGAAAAACTGCCGCAAGGCGAAGTTTCTGAATTTCAGCTACCAGGCGAACAGAATCGAATAGCACGTGGAAACGAACAGCTGATCGCTTAAACTAAAGCTTACTTAGGGATGGGCGATTCAAATAAACTGGGAGCTTTCGTGTCTATCGGATCAAAGCTCGTGACACGTCCACAAGAACGTACGATTCATTTGAATCGCCCATCCCTAAGTAAGCTTTACTTTCAGCGATCAGCTGTTCGTTTCCACCTGCTATTCGATTCTGTTCGCCTGGTATTCAGCATCGGTAAAACTGACAATTTTGGCCAAAGAAATTGGTTGTGGCGCTCCGAGATGAAGCAAATTGGTGATTTTTCGATTTGAAGTACCAGGCGAACAGAATTGAATAGCACGTGGAAACGAACAGCTGATCGCTTAAACTAAACCTTACTTAGGGATGTGCGATTCAAATGCACTGGGAGCTTTCGTGTCTATCGGATCAAAGCTCGTGACACGTCCACAAGAACGTACGATTCATTTGAATCGCCCATCCCTAAGTAAGCTTTACTTTCAGCGATCAGCTGTTCGTTTCCACCTGCTATTCGATTCTGTTCGCCTGGTATTCAGCATCGGTAAAACTGACAATTTTGGCCAAAGAAATTGGTTGTGGCGCTCCGAGATGAAGCAAATTGGTGATTTTTCGATTTGAAGTACCAGGCGAACAGAATTGAATAGCACGTGGAAACGAACAGCTGATCGCTTAAACTAAACCTTACTTAGGGATGGGCGATTCAAATAAACTGGGAGCTTTCGTTTCTATCGGATCAAAGCTCGTGACACGTCCACAAGAACGTACGATTCATTTGAATCGCCCATCCCTAAGTAAGCTTTACTTTCAGCGATCAGCTGTTCGTTTCCACCTGCTATTCGATTCTGTTCGCCTGGTATTCAGCATCGGTAAAACTGACAATTTTGGCCAAAGAAATTGGTTGTGGCGCTCCGAGATGAAGCAAATTGGTGATTTTTCGATTTGAAGTACCAGGCGAACAGAATTGAATAGCACGTGGAAACGAACAGCTGATCGCTTAAACTAAACCTTACTTAGGGATGGGCGATTCAAATAAACTGGGAGCTTTCGTTTCTATCGGATCAAAGCTCGTGACACGTCCACAAGAACGTACGATTCATTTGAATCGCCCATCCCTAAGTAAGCTTTACTTTCAGCGATCAGCTGTTCGTTTCCACCTGCTATTCGATTCTGTTCGCCTGGTATTCAGCATCGGTAAAACTGACAATTTTGGCCAAAGAAATTGGTTTGTGGCGCTCCGAGATGAAGCAAATTGGTGATTTTTCGATTTGAATTACCAGGCGAACAGAATCGAATAGCAGGTGGAAACGAACAGCTGATCGCTTAAACTAAACCTTACTTAGGGATGGGCGTCAAATAAACTGGGAGCTTTCGTGTCTATCGGATCAAAGCTCGTGACACGTCCACAAGAACAGCGCGATCGCCCATCTCTAGGAGAGCAGCCTAGAACAGCAATCGACGGCGAACTGCTTCCTGTTTCTGTTCGCCTGGTATTCAGCATCGGTAAAACTGACAATTTTGGCCGAAAAAATTGGTTGTGGCGGCTCCAGCGATGAAGCAAATTGGTGATTTTTCGTTTTGTAGTACCAGGCGAACATAAATGTCAGTAGGTGACCGGCGATCAGTTCGATGGTGCAACCTAATTAACGGTTGTTTTCCAGCAGATGACGACCATAAATGTCGCAGCCCAAAAGTATGCAATACTCTTTAACGCTTGCAATCAGCAGCCTGAAAGTATGCAACGGATACTGTCTACGCTTTGAGTATAGCTTAAAATATGTAAGAAAAACTCAGGCAAAGTCAAAAGCCGCAAAAAAAACAACTTTTTTTGTTCAATAAAATATTTTGTTTCATACATTGTTTACAGGTAAGTATTAAATGTTTTATGGTAAGTACAGATATTTATGGTAAGTACGGATATTTATGGTAAGTACGGATCAATTTTCGCGCAGCCAACGACCAGTTCATCCATTCGTGGTTTCAGCACCTGAAAAGAAAAGAAGATATTAGAAAATTCAAATGCAAACTATAAAATACTTAAGCTAGGTTTAAAATTCAGTTAAATGTATTATACAATATTAATCAAATATTCCTGCGAACGTGCGAAAATAATTGATGGACATGCTGATCCTAAGATCTACGCTTTAAGCGCAGAACTAGCTTTCTCCTTAACCAGATGGATAGTAAATAAATAAAATACTTTTTTAACTGTGATCCGATTTCGATTAAAAAAAAGAGGTTTTTGTTTCTCGTCATTGGCACTGATGTCTAGAATATTAATTCTCAATCGACTTTGATCAGCTTCCTATCAGAGAACTTTTTAATTTTCCCCCTCACTCGGCGCGTATAACTGTCATTTTAGATTTAGACATTAAATAAATATAAAACATTGAATATCATTAAAAATTGTTAGCCTTATATCTTATAAATTACTATGTCCTATTCCTTAAACATATAATTGTTTAGGCTGCCTGAATGTAGCAGTACAATAAATTAATTCTACATGTATCCAAATTTGTTAATACAAAAAAAATATATATATATGTATAATGTTTATATTTGTAATAAAACAAGGTAGATGTTTTTTTTTGGTTTAATGGAATGGTATTTTATGTTTAATTGTAAATGTTGCATAATTTTCGAGGCATTTTTGAGTTATTTAAATTCTTGAATGATTTCCATGGCTGTATTTTCCCAGTGTATATGTTGGAGCGCCACATCTTGCCACGTTTGCTGTCATTTTTAGGCGGGTTCTCGTGTCGTTCGGCCACGATTTGTCGCCCAGCTGCTGCTGCTTGGTGGGTGGGCGGTGTTGTTTTTGTTGTTTGGGGGCGGTACTTTAACACCCCCTGCTACCCCTCCCCCTTGTCACCCCCTTATCATCCTCCTAGCAGCCCCTTTTCGGCAGCTTCCTTTGTCTCTGTTGTGTCATTTCATGCGTTCGCTTTGTTTTATTTATTTTAACTTTTGTGCCCATCTACCGCTCTCTTTCGCACCTCCCTCTCACTCCCTCTCGCTCTCTATCGCTCCCACCCCGCATGCTATCCCGCTTCCTCTTGCTCGGCCAGTAGATTGTCATTACTATAACTTGCTGTTGTCGCTGCTTCTTTGTGGCCTTTTGACTTTTTAGTGACTTGGCATTTGACTTTTTCATTCCCTTCCTCACTTCGACAACCCCCCTTTCCTCTTCCCCCCTTTTCGCCCATTTCAGCCCCTCTCGAGGGGCGGCGGGACGGGAGGCGTGGCAAATGGTAGTACATAGTTTGCTTGCTGTTGCGATAAAAACGAGAATAAAAGGCAAAACGTAGCAGATAAAATTAAAAAGTGACCCACGATGGACAGCGAAAATCCGGATGTTTCAAAATCGAGGGAACTGAGCTGAGGGGGCGATTTGTGGGCGGCACCTGCTGCCACGCCGCTGTGGGCGTGGTCCACGTACAAAAACTAATCGTTCAATTAAGTTGGCCGCGGGGCGGCGAAGGGGCGTGGCACATAGAACATGTCTGAAACAAGCAGCAAACGCAAAAAGTTAATGAAAAAAGAGCGAGGAGCACAGCGCAAAAACAAAAAGGAAAACGTAGAGTTTGTGCAGATTGTATTAGGAAACGCGAAACACAATGCACTGAGAGAAACCAGAAGGAGCCAAACCATGTATTTATAAACTTGAAATCATATTTCCAGCTATGACAACATCTCACTAATGAAATACAAAGCGCATATTTGCAGATATTTTCGGTTTTTTGTTAAGTATTCTTGATGCTTTTTCCACTGTAGAGACTTTTCACTTGGCTGTCGACTCGCGTTTTATTTACTTCCGTCTGTCTCCTGTGTTCGCAATACATCTGCAGTGTAATGAGGCGTGAGGGGAAGGTGGGGAGAAAGGGTGGAGAAAGAGAGAAAGGGGTGCAGGTTGGGGAGAGAGGAGAAAAAGCAGGGAAACGAGGGAGTGGAGAAGCGAGAGGGCAGCTTCTGCTCTTTAATTTCTTTTGAGCACAAAACAATTATCAATTAATGTACCGTTATGCGTGTGTTTGTGTGTGTGTGTTTGCGTGTGTGCGAGTATCTGTGAGTGAGTGCGCCAGCTTGGAAATGAAATTGTTTGAGCTTACATTGTCAAGCGGCAGCGAAGAAAGCGCAAAAGGTGGACGGCGAAAGCGGCGGAGAAAGGGTTGAAGAAAGGGGGTGTGGAAAGGAGAAGGGCAAGGGATTGCACTTGTTTCCTGCTGCCCAAAAATAAAGTTTGTTTGTTTCTTCGCGTTCTCGGCAGCATGTAAATATTTATGCTGCGATATTGATGGCAGAACGTCGCAGAAGCGAGGCAAGCGAAGGATATACTATACATACATATGTACAAATGTATATACATATTCCGCCCAATTTCCATTTAAATTTCCGCGAAGAATGTGAATGTGAATTGAAGTGAACAACTGCATGTGCAATGCATTTCAAGCGCCGCCTGCATTATGTTTATTCAATGCGAATGAAATCATTCTATTAAAATTCATCATCAATTCTTTGGTTTCTTTAATTTTGCCATCGATGAAATCGTACGAGTTATTATCATGATTTCTTTAAATTTTCTATCCAATTCGCAATGGATAATCACTCGTAAGCAGCTGATGTGCTTTAGTCAACACTTTGGGCCGGGAATGAAGTCATTAGGCCAACTCTTATGGCCAGAAAGCTGTTGGTCAGCTCGCTTATTCCCGTGCACTTCTATTTCCATGGCAAATTCAGTCGGCTATATAGAATATATATACACATACATATGTATGATCCGGATGGGATTGCAAATGCAATTTGGTTCGGTTTCATTTTATATGATTCCCATTCTGGGTTCATTTTGTTTTATTATCTTGCCGGCTAGTTTCTGTTACACATCGCAACATATCAGAGCATTTTATTGCATTTGATTTCATTTTCCACATGTGCATTATGCTGCCCACACACACACATGCTCATACATTCACATACATACATACATTTGTGTGGTAGTATATGCCTTGTTGCTGCCCACACGTTTCCATTTCATTTTCCAGTTGATGTTTTTTGAGCAATGCATTTTATTTATATTTGCTTAATTTTACTCCACTTGCATTGTTTTTTATGTAAATGATTGCAATTGCTGCCGCTTTTCTTGTTGTTGCACTTCTTGCTGTTTCTGTTGTTTTTGTTGCATTTGTTGTTCCCAGCTCGATTTCAAATTCCTTTTGAAATTGCCGTCCATGAGTCAGCGTGTCAGTGCAATTGCTTTTTGGTACAAGGTAGGAAAGGCTCCTGGAAACGCCAGTGAAAGTTACCTGGAAAGCCATTTACCCACATGATCCTTGATCCTTTACGGTATCCTTGAAAAAATGCTACGAATATAAAAACAAATGGGTAAATTGGTTAAAGTACATATGTTTCACATATAACTAAAAGTATATTTTATATTATTACTTTCTCAGCATAATTGTACACTGCTCCATAAATAAATATACATACATTTTTCGAAATTCCAAACTTTCGCTGGCATTTTGAAGTTGATGTTTCCCCATGAAAATGGATTTCCATGATCAAATTGTGAAACAATTGCACATCTACGATTTTTGGCTTTGCCTCATCAAATTGTTTGTTTAATTTTCGGGCTTGCTTCGAATTGGGCGCCAATTAAAAGCAATTTTTGTTGGCTCAGTTTTTCCAGGCAGCAGGAAAAGCGATTGTTCATCCGTGTGTGAGTGTTTGCATGTGTGTGTGCGTGTGTGCGTGTGTGCGTGTGTGCTAAATGGTGAAAAATGCGGTTGAGGATTCAGTTTAGGATAACCACATAAACAGTCGAAAATCCATTTTGTCTACACGCGCAATTATCTGCACTTTAAAATGTACATTGCTCACATGTGCTAGTGTGTGTGTGTGGGTGGGTGATAGACTGGTTGTGTGTGTGTGTGTGTCTACGAACACAGATGCAAAGGAACACGAATGTGTAAACATAACAACTCGTAAGCTTTTGGGTCCGATTCTCGGCCCGCATGAAACGCCTGTCACGGCCAGAAAGAGACGGCAATGGCCAGCGCGATAGAGACGGAGAGCGAGCATACACACAAACAAACACACACACGCGCAGTTAGTAAAAAGACTAAAAGTAAAACTTAGGAAAATGTTAATTAAATTCCAACAACGAATCAAGTAATTTACAACGACCAAGTAGAAAACCCCAAAGCACCGTTGGCTGGTCCCGCCCCCTGTTAGCAGCCACGCCTCCGCAGCCCCCCGAGACACACACACACACAGACACACACATACACACAGACAGGGAAATAGAGGCCGTGGCAATGTGGCATGACAGTAAAATACGGGAAATGCTTTAAGCTAACTGTATTTTCGTGTGCGGCTGATGCCCCTAATGCCTTCTGCGTTTTCCCAGCTTCCACTCCTTCCACTAATTTTCTCCCTCCCTTCCCTTACCTTCCCTTCAGTTTTCCCGCAGTTTTGCCAGTCGAAAACCCAGCAGCTATCCAAGTATCTCCACAAACAGCCAGCCGACAAAGATGAAAGCGAACGCAGCGCAGGACTTCTTGAATGTGAGTGAGTTTTTCCAGAGATGCGATTATGCTGCATAGATGCTGAATGCAAAAGAAATGTATCAAAAGGTGTTCAATGGGGAAATGGAAAAATGGGAAAATGGCCGTGCGTTAAGAAACTCACTTAAGTAAATATAATATTTATGGGCTGCTTTTTGGGGTTTAAACTGGTTTGAAATCTCGTCGCCTGGCTCCCAATTTTGCACCGCCGTTTAGACGCGTGTGCCAGCCAGAGTTGGTTCCTTGCGCCAGCTACTTCCTCATCCCGGGGCCATGTCCTGCGTCCTGGTCCACCAATTACTTTTCCCCCCTTGCCGCGCACCTACACACTTCCATTGTTTGAACGTGCGAAATGAGTGCAAAAAGTCGCCCCAAGTTGTTGGCCAGGTTGCCGGGCCGCCTTCGCTCCTCGCTGCATCGCCGCTCCAAGTCCGAGCATCTGGGGGTGGCTTTCCCGTAGCCCATAGCTCCTCCAGCGCCTCCGGATCTCCGGCATTGCTCGTCGCGATGCTCCAGTTGGGCAAACTTCAGAAACAAAAACGATTCCCCGCCGGCGGCGCATTTTGCGGCACGGCGACTCCTCCATCTTGGAGCTCCTGCAAATTGCGGGTATTTTCCGTTTCCAAATGAAGGAAAACATATTATGGCGCTCCTTAAAGCGATGCCGTGATTTTTGAAACTGCAAAGAATTCGAATTTTAATTGTCAAGTTAAGTAGAGTCACATAAAACACTCAAGACTCTGCTCAATCGTTAGGTTTTCACTTTTGCTCTACAGGATTACCAGGATATCATAAGAAAAACCATAATTTCTTTAGGAACAGGTCTGTATTCAGAAAATGTTTGGCTTGCCCCAAAGTACTTAACTAAATCTCAACCACACCAGCAGTTAATTTTCAGCTGCTAACGCAAATAGCTTCACCTACAGGATATCCCAATCTTCGATCTCATGTGCAAATCTCTTCCCTTCCCTTCTCTTTCCCTTTCCGTTTCTTTTCCACATTTTCTTTTTTTCCTTTTTTTTCGCTTTCCCTAATGACGCAGCCATGGCAAGGGGGCGTGACAGCGTGGGCGGGACATTTGTTGACTGGCCCTGGAGGGAAACATTGAATGAAAAAAATTGCACCGCCGCCTGTCGAGCGGCGCTCGAGTGTTTTGTCCAAGTGCTCGAGGGCCTCCGATTGAACGGGCAGCCGGGAGAGTCCATGGGGCCATGTGGACTGCAGGGGGCAGGGGGGAGTCTCTCCGGAGGGGCAATCTCCGGGGATGGCCGCCAGTGGGCGAGGTGTAATTGCTGGTCTGCGGCCGGAATGTCTGTCGTCCGCTTCTTGTTTTTTTTTTGTTTTTTTGGTTGGCCAGCAAAGTTAACAACACAATTTCGGCGGGGAAATAAAGAAAACAAGTTAGTTAATCCCACAACGTGTTGAATTTAATCAGTGACCAATTTTTCACTTACCTCGCCACCTCCCACCTCCTCCGATCATCTAAACCACAACGAATCATCCAATGACAACCCACTGGCCGCCCCCAACGCCATGTGTCGATTCTCCAATGTACGTGGCTGACTTGGAGTGCCCAGTTAGTCGATTACCCCTTCTGGCTGGCATTATTGGAGGTCCTGGCATCCTGGCATCCTGGCATTCTGGCATTCAGGGATTCTGGCATTCTGGGATTTGGCACAGCGCCGAGCTTTGTTGTCAATAATTGCATTGATGATGGGCACCGATGACGGTGGGCGGGTAATCAGAGCGAGGGTATTAATTGGGCTTTAAGCAAAGCTTAATTGGTAATTGGCAGACGGACGGGCACGGAAAAGGAGCCAAAGGGAAAATCCCGAATGGTGGCCAAAAAATCAAACGATACGAAACGGACTGACAAAAGGGTCAAGTTGGCAGCCTTCTGGCGGAAAACGAGAGGCGGAGGTGAAAAGTGCGGCGCCTGACGAAGGAAAATTGAAATGGACAAAGCGAATGAGATTAGGTGACGGACCCAAATGACCTGGCCCCCGAAACTTTGAATCCCTGGGATGTCTGCTCGCAGTGCAGGATGTGCAGCTCGATTAGTTGCCCCATTGGAGGGATCGCCTAATGAGTGAGTAGCAAGGAACTTGAAGCTTTTGCAGCCAATGTAAGTGGCACCGAGCCTATTACATTAATTACTTTAAATGGGTTTTTCATCTTTTGTATAATTCAATACATGCATTCACAGTAATATCCATATGTATGGCACGTAAGGCAAACACTTTGCCTGAAAAGTGTATGCAACACACGAAAGGCAAACACTTTTCATCACCTTGCTGAAGGTTTCCATCATCCGGTATGACCGCCAGGGGTCAGAGGTCGTGGGACTTACCGGCTGATGGCCGAAAAATTAGTACAGTAAGCCCCGCACTAAGACTGATAATTAGATAATGCGAGGCTGGCTTAAGCGGCCTGTTGCTCCTCCATGTCCATGGCCATGTCTATGTCCTGTTTTCCTGCCATCCTGTTTGCCTTAATGCGGTGTCGATGGCCCGCGGTGACCACCGTTCTCCTCTATCTCCTGGCTCGTCCTTTGTCCAGCCTGGTGGATTGGTGGTGGGCAGTGAGCAGTGGGCAGTGGGCAGTGGAGGCCGTACCTTGGTAGATCACATGGTGATTGCTGCTCTGCTGCTCACGCGCCCTTCCTCGCCAGCCGCCTAATGAGCCATGGAACTTAATAAGCAAACACTTGTAATTACTTCTGTCTGCGGGGCAGCGGCCCAACTGGCCAAGCTCTGCTGCCCATAAACAGCGATTCATTTCATGGGTGGGTGGGTGTTGCTGGGCGGTGGGCGGTGGGTGCTGTTTGCTCGGCTTTCGGCCAAACACACAAACACACGGCTGGAATCGGCCATAAAGCGCGCATAGTAAATTGAATTTTGTTGCCTTCTGCGGCGGCCAACATCTCTCCCTCTCTCTCTATCTCTCTCTCTCTTTTTGCCACCCACTTGTTTTGGTTTGCGTGGAGGAGACTCCACTTTATCACATTTGTATAAATATATTACCCAAGTGCACTGAAAGAAAAATAAGTTCAAAAAGATAAATAAACATAATAAACTAATAAACTAAAACTAATAAACTAAAACTAATAAACTAAAACTAATAAACATAGCTAACTACTTTTTTAATTTTCGCATTTTCGATAAGGGGTACCATCATCAAAATTTGCGAAAAATGGGCAAAAATTAGCATTTCAATGTATGTACATAGATCGATAGGGAATTTTGTAACGAATTCAACGAGGTATGGCATTCCACTTTTGGACAACTATTTTTGTTGTTTTCGTAAAAAAACTGATTATTTTTGATCAAAAAATCGAAAAAAAAAATTTTTGTAAAAAATCGGATATTTTCAATCGGCGTTTTCTCCATAATTTGGCCAAAAATGGGCGCACAGCTAAAAAAAAGACTGTTTTGTGCTGCTAATAAACATAGCTAACTATGTGTATCGCTACTTTTTTAATTTTCAAAAAAAAAAATTTTAACAAATTTTCACATTTTTGATAAGGGGTACCATCATCAAAATTTGCGAAAATGGCAAAAAATTAGATTGTGAAAATTCGAACGCGAATCGAAATACGAGCTCAACAAGGTATGACATTCCACATTTCGAGAACTTTTTCCGTTGTAATGGCCAAAACACAGCCAATCAGTAGCATAACTTTGCAGCTCCGATTTCTGCCAGTGCATGTGTGTGTGCGGGTGTAGTTGTGACAAGGACACTCCACGCACAGGAGCAACAGCTGCTTTACGACGGCCGGCGCTCCACTCGACTTTCAGCTTGGTCCCTTTTAGAGGGCACTCTTCTTTTCAAGTTTATGTGAGGTTATGTGAGGCTGGCTTTATGGCTGGCTTACCTTGAAAGGGGCTGCCGTGGGCGGCAGTGGGCGTGGCATAGACGGAGTGCAGAGCATTCCCAGTTGATCAATTCGATTCCATTTTTAGGTACAGTGCGGCGTCATTTTTCTTAGTTGAGGGCTCGCATACATACATGCATGCCACAAAAAACAAAAAAAAAGGGTTCTTCGTTTTACTTTTCTCTCACATTTTGAATCTGAATCTGAGCAAGGTCCTTGTGCACTTACGGCTTTAATGTCGCCACTTTGGTGGCTTTGGTGGAGAACTCCTTCGTTGCCGCCGTCGATTGGCAATTTTCTCATTGCGAAATTCCTCGAACACCTATCATTACATTCCAGCTGCGGCCATTTGATTGTTGATGTCCCCGATATCCTTGCTCTTCCGGCGTGTCCTGTCCGTCCTGATTGTACTGGATGTCCTGACTCCACTGGCTGTCCTGGATGTCCTGACTGCAATTTGTTGCATACTTAATGGGCTCGCAGCTGCCTCGCCCCCACGTTGTTTTCCGACTCTGGCTCTGTCACCCAATCGACAGCATACGCTCGAAAAATTTCAATAACAACCGCTACGCACCCGTCACCACTCGCCATTTGGCCGAAGTTTCGCTTTTCCCGCCATCCATTTTCCACCATTTTCCCCGCATTTTCCCCGCATTTTCCCCCCCATTTTCATCGCATCCTCTCGGCTGGTTGTTATGACACTGCAACCCGACATCCACCTGTTGGTCAGCCCGGAAAACTGCGTCCGTAATGCCAAACCGGAAACGGGACACTCTTTCCCATTCCATTTACATGCCTAAATCGCTGCTGATCGACAACTATTCTATGTGATAGGAAATGCATATAGAAGATTGATGAATTGATTGAAAAGATGTACTCTTTAGGCACTTAAAACTTTTCAGTGGGTTGAAAAGTGAGTGTTAAGCGAAAATATCGAAGAAGAGAATCTACACTTCCAGTCTTGCAGGTGCCAGGGATTTCTGTACCTTTGTGTACTTTTAGTTTTGCGAGAATAATGGCACAACTTTTGTGTGGCATTGCATTGGGGATACTCCTCGCGTGGATTGAGGGAATGGGAATGGTGCGGTGGCGAATGGTTGTGGATTCATGCAACTCGCCTGCGCCAAATTATTGCCTTTTACAATTACAATTGTAATTGAGAATGAGAGTTTTACGGCTGAGTTTAACAGTGGTGCGTGGTACATGGCGAACGGCGTCTTTTGTCCTTTGTCTTTGGCTTTTCCAAGTGAATGTGGCCAGGAGAATGGACATGGGTATGGGAATGGGAATGGGAATGGGTATATGGGTATATGGGAATGGGTTTCCGGATACGGATGGAAATCGGACGGGATGTGTCGCCAACAGATGCCGCCAGTCGCATTGTTATGGCGGTGGACTCACCCTTTCAACGCCGCCGACGACGACGAGGACGAGGACGACGATGACGATGACGATGACGTCCATATGTCGCCAGTCATTCGCTTTTGTTTTTGTGTCATTCGGCCAAGTGCAATGGCATTGGCGGTATTGGCCTGGAAATGGAGGCGATTGGAGGGCACATGGTGGATGCAGAATGCTGAACGCAGAACGCAGAATGCAAATGCTGGATGCAGAATGCTGGTTACTGGATACTGGTGGCTTGATGCGGGATGGAGGACACCAAATGCACATGGATGCATGCCAGATAGAGCTGGCGATCGAGATGGCAATGCAGCGCTGTCATCGCTTTTGGGCATTAACCGCTCTAACGAGGCAACTGGAGGACTGGAGTGTAATAAAGTCAGTTGACTTGATGGCCGCCTTTGATTGTCTTGCTCCGGCCATTTGCAGCTGCAAGGAGGAGGATTTCGCAGATTGCGAAATGTTATATGTCATGCGTATGGCCATGGGAATGGGCTTAAGTGGCGTCCTTGAATCACCAAATTGGTTGCAGTCGCAAAGTCGTAAAGTTTTCAATCGAATCTTTGTCGTATATCGCATGCTAAATGCGTGAGTGAACTATTTCGAAACTACTAATAAAAGTGGGCAACAATATATGTTAGATGCCATTCTTTAAAAACGACTAGCTGTGCACTTTACTTTAAAGGGTTACAATGCTCGAAGCATTGTAACTCCACATTGTAATCATTATTGTTATGCAGCATTAATGTGAGGAAGCCATCAAAAGGTATTAGTCCACTGCCCTACATTAATTACGAGCGCATTAAGTTGGGGGGAATTGTGGAGCCACTTAATCATCGTACGTCACTTAATAATCGATTTCTGCGAAATGAGACATTTGACGGTTCTGTTCTGTTTAGTAGTACATAGTAGGCCACATACGCACTCATATATACGACACTTCTGGGCCAAAACATATAAAGGCTCTTTGCCGGCAAAACAGGCTAGTTCAATTCGCAAGTTGCGTTCGAGTCGTAAACGCAAACGTAAACGTAAAAGCAAGCGACGCGACGCGATGATAAGGGAGAAAAGCTTGAATAAAAATCCAAGTGGCATGCAAAGCACAAGCAACAGAGTCACCACACACACACTTACGCACACGCAATCAGGATGGAGTGTGTGTGTGTGTAAGTGAGTGTGCCTATGGCTCTGATTGTGGCTCCGTCTCCGAGACCTCGACTGCCATTCGCCATCTTCATGTCCATCATCATCTGCGCAGCGCTCGCATCATAATCAACATGAAAATCAAATTTGAATTTATGAAGCAGCGCCGGGATCAGGCGGCTATATAAGAGAGTAAGCGAGAGAGAGGGAGAAAGTGCGAGAGAGGGAGAAAGTGCGAGAGACAGTGTGCTTACATTTGCTCATTTTCATTTCAATACCTCTGCACACGGCTTTTCGAGGGTATATCGAGTTCCATGTGCTGTTTGCTTGGCTTTCGCAAATAAGATCAATAATGTCAAGTTATCGAATCGTAGAAGAGTAAGGAAACAGGAGACAAGAATAAGGACATATCACATATCCTCAGGATGGACTAACTCAGTCTTAATATGAATCTAATTTAATCTTACTTATTATCTTTGCAATTACCAGGTACCTGAAAGTTGACTACTTGTGATTACTGCTTTCTTTCCATCATTTCCATTCCTTTTTTTTTTTGGCTTTTGTTTGCCATTGTTGTTGTTGTTGCTGCTGGGGCAATAAGCGGCAAAACATGCGTTGCATTCAAGCCAACTCACACACACAAGCACACACACAGGCACAGTGGCAGATGGCAGGATATCAGGGGTTTTCCATGGAGGACTCCTCCGCAAGGAGCAACCAGCGGTGGCTTTCGCCTGCCTCGCCTCATTTATTCATTTGCTGCAATTACACTCGCTTTCGCCGCCATTTCTCGTCCCTCCTCGTCCTTCCTTGTTGTGTCCTTGTTGTGTCTTTGTTGTTCTCAACGCGCGAGAGTGTGTGTGAGTGTGTATTGGTGGCGGTGTCATTTCGCTGGTTAAATGAAATCATTTGGCTTTCTTTTCGACGCTCCTTAAAAAGGATATGGGAGGATATGGTGGGGTAGGCCAGCGGCAGCGAGTGGCTGAAAAGAAAGAAATTGATAAATATCCACATTGATCGAATCAAATAGTCGCCGATGCAGCAAAGTAAATTAAAAAGTTTACTTAATCACTTGGCGGGCAAAGAAGAAGCAGTTGATTAATAGGCAAAGTGCAATAAACAGCACCAATACTTAAGTAAATAAAAGAAATTCCCAATTAGAAAGGAGCTTGCAATAAAGTATCGATGAATACTTTCAGCTTCTCGAATTAAAGCCTGCTGTTCGTTACCAAAATCAGAGAAAATAAAACCCAATGGCCAGGCGCTTTGGTTGAGCCACCTCAAGCGATCTATCGAAAGTAATCAAATTTAAATCAATTAGAGAAGCCGGAACGAAACCAGCACAAGACATCTGCCCCCTCGCTGGCTGCGGTGCAAGCAGATTAGTTTTCCCTCCAGCGACTTGGTAAGTGGCGAATTTAATTCCATTTGTTGGCCAAGTGCCCTCCCCTCCCCGCTCTTGCCTGCTTCCCATGGCCAACCGCTTTATCATTCCCTTTTTTTATGTTTTCAGTGCACGCCCCCGCGTTTTTGCTTCCCTGCTTCCCCGCTTCCTGGTTTCCCTGACAAAAGCTTAAATTGAAGTTGAATTTGGATTTGGATGTGGATGTGGATGTGGATGTGAATGTGGCTGGCTGTGCTTTGTGCGATTTCTAATCTCTTTGTCGCCGTCCGCTGCCGTTAAGCAAACATTGCGTATACGTAATATACCTCTGCGTTGGATTGTTCGCAGGGATCACTAAGTACGTCTCAGCGAGTATGTGTGTTTGTGTGTGTGTGTGTGTGTGGGTATATATGTGTATGGGTGTGTGTATGCCGGGGTAAGTATCCACTAAGCAGTTGGAATCTGTTGTTATGACCCAGCTGCTCTGCCTTACTTCCTCTTTTTTTTCTTCTACTTCATGTGCTAAACATTGCCAATGCCATTGTTCTTGTTCTTCTTCTTCGAAGGACCTGCAAGGACGCTGCCACAGCACCACATCACCCCATCACCCCGCACCCCGCACTGCCTGTCTGGTTGCTGTTGACTTCGTTTGTTAAGTTTATCTCGCACTGCACTTGTCTTGTCCTTATCTCGGTTTCGGCTCCCCTTTGTCCTGCGCCAGGACTCCTTTGCCACACATCCCCATTGTGAGGATTTGAGGTCCTGAAGTCGTGAAGTTGCTGCTCCTTTGCTGCTCTTTTGCTGCTGCTGCTTCTGCTTCCTGCCGTTGTTATTTGGCCCTTTGTTATTATTTATTTGTGCGGCGGGCCAAAGGGCCATGCCCACCCCAAAACTCAAGGCCAAATCCACCCGCCCCACCCCCTCGCCCGCTCGCCTGTCTTATTGGCTCGTAAATTTGCCTCTTTTATTATCAGTTTAAATTTAATTTATCTTCGGTGGGAGTGAGGACAAGTGCAAATGAACACATCAAAATCAAAATGCCATGTGGGTACACTCGCAGAAAAGTATCACTCACAGTTAAGTATTGTACTTCAAGTTCCTCTACTGCATTTCCATTGTTTGTACAGCTGTATTTTGCTCAGTGTATCTGCGTGTTTCTCACAATGGCGTTTGCTTAGTTGCTGTTGTTGCTATTTTCACGATGCGCAACTTTTGAACTCATTTTATTGTTAAGATTTCGTTTTGTGGCCTTCAATTTGAATTCCCTTTTCGAAGTTTTCTCTCTTTTTCGCCCTTTTATGACCTCAACGGCGTGTGTGTGTGTGCGAGTGACCCTTTGGAGACCTATTAACAAAGGACCCTTGGTCACGCCCCACGCATACTTATTAGACTGTAATCAGTTGGTGGCCACCAAATGGGCAACTGGTGGTCAGCGAGTCATCCCCTCGCTTCACTTTACTTCGCATCGATTCCCAATCCCATTCCGATTCCGATTCAGATTCCTATTCCGGATTCGGAATCCGATTCTCATTCCGGCTGCCTTGATTACGTGGCCAAATCGATTTCTTTATCTGCCCTCCGGCTGCAAAGTGTTAATCAGATTGAGGAGATTGGCGGGCAGAGAGAGAGAGAGGTGCCCTCGCCGCCCCCCGGCAATTTCAACTATAATTTTCATCTAATTTGAATTGATTTCCTTTTGGGACCGAACCTGATCGGGTTCGGGAATGAGCTGTGTGCCCCGAGTAACTGCCAGAATGGCTCATTTGACGGGGTCATGCGATGACACTCGATTCATTTGTGGATCCAAGTACTTTCATTTTCACTTTCACTTTCATTTCTCATCCCCCATTTGGGTTTCTTCTGGCAATGTTGCTGCATTTTGTGTGTGCTGTGTGTGTCCTGCTGAGGCTATGAAATAGAAACGCTTGAAAGGAAATCCAGAGTTGATTAATCTGCGTGCGTCGTTGTGATCTGCTTTCAATCTAAATTCAAATGTGAGCCACTAAAGATGATATCAGGCTGTGCGGCATTATCCTTTTATCGCTTAACGCGTGTGCATCCGTTTGCATCCGTTTGCATCCTTTTTGACTTTTACTCCAACAATTCATTTAAATCAATGCATATTCTGCAGCGCCTGCTGAGCTACAACAACCAAAACACTAAAAACAATGGGATTCCTTTCCGGGAATGACTTTGCTGCACTGCAAACAAAAAAGGCTAACTTAAATGCTTTCCATTCAACACAAGCTTTGCTGAATTACAAATAGAGGATTTTGATTGGGAAATTCAGCGTGTGCATTTCCCCATTTTGTATGCAGTACTAGTTGGGATAATTGGCCATTGAAGCCAGTGGGAGAGGTAAACATTTTCGGGCAGTGCGGTTTTCCTTTTTGCCACAACGGTCTTCGCATTTTCCCTGCTGCTGCTGCTGTTGCTGCTGCTGTTGCTTCCACTTTGGCTGGTTTTCTGTGTGTGTCCAGGCCGTTCAACTGAACAACTGCAGCAGTTTCCGTGCTCGAATTGATTTTGATGTCCTCCGCCGCAGGATCCCCAGGATCCCCGGAATCCCCACTTACTGAGCCTTTTATTGTTGTCGGCGCTGCTGTGTTGTTTGTTGATTGCCGCTGCTTGCTGGCTGCTCGTCCTGTTCGTCCTGTTCGTCCTGCCGCTCCCGTTGTTCTTGTGCAATTGAAAGTCAAGCCATTATTTTTTTGTTTCTGCATTTCTGTACGCTGCTGCTGGTGTTTTTCCCTCTATTTTTTGCCATTTTTTTTTGGTTTGGTTATCCCATTTTTTTTTTCAGCTCCTTTAGCCCTTTTGTTGGTGTTTTTGGTAGTATTTGGCGTCGCCAGTCAAAGGCCACCGTCAACTGTTTAACAAGCAGAATAATGCAGCAAGTGGAATGCGGACCACCCGCCGCCAACTATCCTTCTATCCACAAGCCAGCCACAATCCCCCACTATTGACATCAACACGATGCCACCGACACTTGCCTGTTCATTGTTGTTTATAAAATTGGCAAGGAATTCCAGCGATTTCATTGTGCGAGAGTGCAAGCAAAAGGACGACGTCGGCAGGACTTATAAGTAAGGCGATGCGATGCGATGCTATCAGATGGAATGGTATAGGATAGGATAGGATGGGATAGGTTGCACTGGGCCACTGGACAAAGAGGACATGACCACAAAGCTTATTAGTTTACGACCAGCAGGTGGCATAAAGATTGTTTGTCCAGTCAAGATGAGAAACCAACCAAGAGGCACTCTTTGTGCTCGGTTCAAAAATATGTGCAAAAAGTGTATTTGGAAGTGAAACCAATAATTCCATATTGTGTACACACGCCATGGCATAAACTTACTAACACACTCACAAGTAGTGGCGAACATTGAATTAATTCAGATTTGGCATGAAAAGTTTGCCGAAAGTCCTATTTAAAATCAATTCGCACTCAAAATATTAGTTATTGCTTTAGCCAGCCAGGCAGTTTATATTTAATGAGCGCCGAAAAGTTGTATGGACTGCAATTACAGCCCTTAATTGGGGATTTTAGTTGGGTCCAGTGATTTGGCCATTAGCATATTCGATGAATAATCGATTGACTTGCACAAACACTGGGGCAGCAGCACACACACACATGCACACACACACATACACACACACAGAGATGGGGATAACTGAACTCCTTCCACAGGAGTTGGGATAGTATTAGCAGGAGCAAGAACAGTTTTAGCCGACTGGGCTTAATTAACGTTATGGCCATGTAAAACGACCATAAACAGGCCGATAAATTGATGGGTGATGGCAGGATGAAAGGGAGCGGGGATGAGGGGGCTGGGAAATTCCAGGAGACCGACAGTGCGTATGCGTAATGCGATAAATCCGATTGCGACACGGTGAGGAGCCAGAGCCTTTCTTCCAAGGTCCTTCGTCCTTCGTCCTTCGCCCTTCGAGGCGAAAGCAGAAATGTAATCCTTTGCTGCGATAAGAGGAGCACTGGGAGGCACAACGGGGGCAGGGATGAGGGGTAGGGGGAAAGGGGTCAGGGGTCAGAGTCAACAGCAACAAAAGGTCAGCCGCATCGATGGCACCAAAAACAAGAATGGAAAAAAAAACTTGAGCACCGAACAACAAACGACACGTGCGTCCATCCGCAACTTTATAAACTTATAAGCTTACCCCGTTTCACGTGTGACCCCAGGCCAGGTCACATCCTGTCCTGTCCACCAAACAAAAGTTGTACACGAAAATATTTGAGGCGATTACCTCGGCAGACCAACAGGTTTACGCAATCACATGCGAAAAATGCCGAAATACATTTGCAGTCGAAAGCAAAGTGCATTTTGTGCATCAACTAAATAAAAGTCGATTCTGCAGCTTATTTAATACGATTTTACTCAAACTGATCGAATAGATAAGCAAATTGATTTCGGTTAGGCGACACAATCTGAAATATGTGTTAACTTAGGGCAACACAGAGTTGCAACTCAATCAAAATTCGCTTGTAGCTGATCAAAGAGTATGTCCGCTTCGGCATTATCCTTCGGCGAACTGCCGAGGGCAATGTCTGGGGTCTAGACTCTAGACCAAAGTGACATTCATTGTTCCACGGGCAAGTCAAAGCGAGCGTGTAAATAAAATGGAAGGGCGGCTGGGGAATGGAAATGGAGCGAACTGCGGAAAGTATAAATATAATCTGTAAATAGAAAGTCAGGCTAAACAACAAGCAATACGGAATGCGAAGGGCAAGTGGCGAGTGGAAAGTGGAAAGTGGCGAGTGGCTAGAAAAAATCCATAAGCATGAAAAACGAGAAGAACAAGAACGCGTGGAAAAGTTGCTCAACTTTCGCTCAACTTGGGCGCAAAATTTCCGTTCAATTTCAATGAGTTTGCCTGGTTGCTCTATGTACTTCCCCGCACCCCCCAAACTTTGGTTTAATATGCAAATCGTATTTTGCGAAACTTGCTTGGATACTTGAAGGCGCCGGCTGTCAAGAGTTCTCAGGGCCCGTAAACAAGCACTAATTAGAGAGCTCTTGGCGAGGACAAAAAGTGTTGCCTACTGTTGAGGGCCGCCCACAATTCGCATGACTCGCATGCCGCAATTCGCAATGCGCTACTAGCAACTAGCAACTCGCAACTCACAACTCGCAACTCGCGATACGCCCTTCGCCACACAGCGCAGCACAAAGCGAAAAAACCATTAATAAAGCTTAAACAAATGACAATGTCACACGCGACACATCGATGAACAGGCTGCCAACCACCCACAATTGTAATTTAAATCACTGAAAGGAGGGCGCGGAAAATGGGTGGAGCACCAATGGCAGTGGCATTGGGAACGGGAATGGGATTGGGAATGCGAATGCGAATGGCATTGCCAAAGAAACCTGCAAACGAACATCCAGCAAACAGGCAAACATTCGGATGGCAAAGGTAGCGCTGAATAAAAACACTGCCAGCAAAAACACCGGCAAAATTTGCAGCCGGAGCAATTACAACAACAATGGAAATCGCAATGGGACAGGACAAAGGCGTTGTGCAATGCCGCCAATGCATGGGCGGGATTCGAACTCACGATGCCCTGGAAAGCGTTTCTGAATGCCCTGTTCTCTGCGTTTTGAAAGGCTACCAAGTACTATTTACTCAAATTAAAGTATAATCCATATTACAAGCACTTGCTTGAATGACTTATCTTGGTTTCTTGAGTTTCTTGTTTTAAAGGATATTCTAGCTTATTCAATTGCTACGCACTTAGACAATTAGGCAGCTAAAAGTGGTTATATGAACAGATTTTGTTTATATTCAACACTATTTCACGTTTATATAGTTCCCATTGCTATAGAAGCGACTAAGAGTTATTTAGAAAGTGCTTACAGACATCTCGAATTGTTTTCTATTCCTGCCCAATTTAAATGGCAATTTTGCATTCTGGCTGCGATGGATCGCGTAGCCCAGATGCCATGAAGCATATAATAATAGTTCGATATACCCGCACTTCAATAGCCATGAAAGCGCTAGAAAAATCACAGGAAAAAAACAATGGGAATCGGGTGTGGAGGATGAGGACGAGGAGGGTGTGGGGGGGCAATACATTGCGGGGGAGCAAAAATCTCATACGTACGGTTTTTGCATTCTCATACGAGTTGTTCTGGCCGGGGATTCGTTTGCATTGCAGCGTAGTGGCAAACAAATTCTAAAAATGACTGAGCAAACGCTTTGATTTATGAAGTTATTGGGCGGCTCAGAGCCGCACACACACACTCACACAGACACAGGCACAGACACACACACACACATATGTGCGGGCGCCACTGGAAGAGGACCAGAGAAGCAGAGGACCAAAGGACCTGGAGCTCCTGCATCCATATCGCAGTTTAGGCCCCAGGCGTCGCATTTGTTGTGGCGCCCCCCCTTTGATGCCCCCCTTAGTACACCCCCATCCGAAATGCCCACCCGATCCGTTCTCATCCGATCCGCCCATCGAACGGTGCTCCGCCTTAATTCAATAAAATACAGCTGACTGAGTGCTTGAATCATGACCCGGCGATTTGAAATGTTTGCCGGGTGTTTGGATGTGTGTGTGTGTGCTTAGATGTGGTGTGTGTTTGTGTAGGTGTGTGTGTAGGAGTATAGGATGTGTAGGATGTGGATGTGGGCAACGATGGAGCTGAAAGGCTTAGCAGTTTGCTGAGCTCACGCTCCGCGGGGAAATCTCCTTTGTTTTTTTCCACCTTGCGCCCACTTTTTGCGAGCACTTGAAAAAAGTTCAAAGGCTTACCACGGATTTCAAGCCATGTTGCGAATGTACCCCATATAATCAGTGTTTTTTATGCATGTTTCGTTAATGCATAGAATCGTTCAAATTATACACTTTTCATTTGCATTTTAACACATTTTTTTTTTTGCAGTGCAAGCCATATTTTTTACGGCGCCGCAACAAAGCACCAAGTTGAATCAGAAAAGCCGAGCGAACTGAACTGAAACCAAAGCGACGGCGGCGACGACGGCGGCGGCGGCGAATCGAACGCTTTTGATTCAATAAACGTCAATAGGTGGTAGGTAGTCGACCCATTTTCCACCCACCGAGAGTACCCGCCCACTTGGAAATCCCGGCCACTGGGACCTGGGGAGCTGAAAAATCGGCGAGCGATGAAAGTTGAACTAATAAAGCGACGTGATTTGAAGTTGGAAGTCCTTTGAAGCCTCGAGTGGCCAACGCGGCCAAAGGAGGGCAATAAAGTTGGCTCAGATTGGCAGCAGCAGATAGTCGAAAACATTATTGATATTCATATTGCAAGTGGAACTTTCTCGGGATTTCCGTAAGCCTCAAGCATCACATGAGGTATGTAATTGGCTTGGCAATATTTTTAACCACTTTATTTGCCCGAAATGGCTATACAATTAAATGATTGATTGCCACTTCTGCGGCCCACGAATACTGCAGCGTGAATGGGCTCATTAAACTTGCAACAGTTGCGATTCGCAATCAATTCATATTAATATGCGCAAGTACTTTATGCTCGGCCACAATGAAGAGCTGCAGTTTTAATGCCAAACTATTAGAGATTAAACTGATGTCCGTGTTGCTGTTTTAAATGTTTTGTTTTGAAAATTACTTGGCCCTGCGATTTGTTTTGCATTTTTCATGTTTTGAAATTTATTCATGTTCTCCATTTGCCACAAATTATGCAATTGATTAAACACTTTATGCCATCGATGGGTTTTTTAATGCCCAGCGATTTGTGCTATTTGTGTGAATATGTTTCTAAACAAATTTCATTTCATTTCCCGCATAACTATAAACTTATAACGAGTAACGAATCGTTCACAATGGAAAACAAATCATTTGTCGATTGATCTTTTCCGCTTATAAACGTTCATTTGCATCGATTGAAACTATTATGGTGTGGCATCCAATTCCAATGAGTTTATCAGCCATCCATTTCGCAATTAAGAACAGTCCATGTTTTTGTGTACAAATGGGATGTATCCCCTTCCCTTCCCCACATCACCACACCCCGTCACAGCACGCCCTTGATTTCCCTTCCTGGAAAATGCGAATGCAGTTTAATTACCGAAATTTGTTCGAACCGAGTTGGTCCTGTGAAAGTTGGACGAGAGTCGCAGCGAATTGTTTATGCAGCTGCCACTGCTTCAAACTAGTTAGCATTAATATAACTGTATAGATATTGCTATAGCTGCTCACTTTTCGCAATGGTTTTGCGCAAATTTTGCGAATATTTCTGGTTGTTTTTTTTTTTTTGCCATGTCTCCTTCTGGTTGAGTTAAATGCATACATTGCGGTACATGTTGAATTTTTGTGAAATTTTTGCGGTGGTTTTGTTTTGGCCAATTGGACGCAATTAGCTAGCTAAAAGCTTACACGCACACCAGTGCCGGTTGCACTCACACGATCGCAGCGATGCACGCACACAAGTGCCGACTCGCACACACGTATCGTGTTAATGGGCGCCCCGAAAAGTATGCAATCAAATTATGAAACTGCAAGCATAAAGGGAAAACATCAGCGCACACAAACTAAGTTAAAAGGCTTCACTGCAGTGGTCACGCCCACCCTTGCCCTCAGACGCCACCCTCCCCCTCGCCACACAGCATTTCCCGCAGAACCCCCCTGCTCCACCTCCTTCTGCCAGACATTTTATCAAGTTGCAAGCGGCGGTCTTAAGTTGAAGTTAAAGTTAATGCCATGAATTTCAAATTGAATTGAATGCGTATGGTGTCTCCGGTACAGTGACCACTGGCCCGGTGACCGCTTAACCGCCAGCAGGCCAGAAGTCCGTGTTCAAGTTCCACAACTTTGGGCGACACTGTGTGTCTGTGTGTGTGAGTGCACTGGCAGAAAATGAGTTACATATTAAAAGATAAAATCACCTTTAATTGCCTTCTGAAAATTGCAACTAAATGTATATATACACGATGACAGATTGACACAAGGGAACCCAATTTGTTGATAAGCCAACTTCCTATTTTCTCTCAGTGTGCGCATGTGTGTGCGGCGGACAGCAATTGTATGTAATGGCAGCAGTGAATGGGGTGGGGGAGCAAGGGGGGGCAAAAAGGAAACGAAGTTAGCCATGATGAACGCTGAATATACGCAGAAAGTTTAACGGCGCACAAAAGTATGCTATGCTTTCGGCCACTTATTTATTATTGGCCTGACCGCAAGCACACACACACACACACACACACAAACGCCGACACACACGTGTGCGTGTGCGTGTCCTTAAACTGCCGCAGCCCCCTGACCAACCCAACGACTTACCGGACAGGACAACTTGGACTAATAGCAACCGCTCGTTCTCCATCCGCCTGGATTTGACCCGGCTTCTCCTGCTGGCTTTTCTCCTGGTTTTCCTCCGGTTTTCCTCCGGTTTTCCTCCGGTTTTCCTCCAGTTTTCCTCCTGCAACTGGGCCGTTGTCGCCGCTTAAATAATTTAGCAATTTGTATGCATGGAAAGCGCTGCGTGGCTTCGCCAGGATAATGCCGTAGTCGAATAAGCGCATCATGGAAATACATAAAATCGCATCAACAGCAACAGAAAAATCTCACCCCTCCTCCCACACGTGTGAGTGCGTGTGTGTGTGTGTGTGTGCGTGGGTATGCAAGTGTGTTCGTGTGGAGGTGTGTGTGTGTGGCTGTGGGGCTCTGGCAGTAAAAGCGCAGCAAAAGCGAGGCAAATGAGCATTCAAGGAATGCAATCCGGCACACGCACACCCCCATCCCCATCCACATCCACACTCGCACGCACCGAAACCAAAACACCGAGCAGTTGGCCAAATTTGCCGAAGGAGCCAAAAGACTGAGTGCAGTGAGCGAAAATATGTGATTAAAATCCAGTGCAATTACCATTTGCTTGACAATAAACTGCAAAGTTAAATTTTAATGCTGTTAAAGGCTGTTAGCACTCTTAATAAAACTTAATTCATATTTACCAACAGCTTCCTAAATTCTTCATAATAAAACCATTTCCCCAAATGTTCTCGTCGTTCTACCAGTGTACGCACATACGTATTAGCGCGAGGATGCAGATAAGACTTTGGAGGCTAGTTGGAATCGCTGTGGGATATGTGAACGGGGGTGACCCCAAATGTTATCATTTGGCACATTTGTACTTTACGTCTGCATCGGTGTTTGTGCCTGTGTGTGTGTGTCAGGTTGTTGGTGGCGGTGCGGCTGCCAAAATTCGGATTCCCTCCGCTCCGAAAGGCCTCCATTTTTAAGCCGCTGCTACCTGGTCAGTTTCCCCGAAGCCGGAAACCCAGCATTCCTGGTTGAAAGAAGAATTCCGTTTGCTATCGAAAAAATACAGAAAATTCGAAAATTTGTTAAAAAGAGTCTTTATTTTAGCTATGCGCCCTTTTAATAATAATCAGTTTTTTTACGAAAACAACAAAAATAGTTGTCCAAAAGTGGAATGCCATACCTCTTTGAATTCGTTAGAAAATTCCCTATCGATCCATGTACATACATTCAAATGCTAATTTTTGCCCATTTTTCGCAAATTTTGATGATGGTACCCCTTACAAAAATGCGAAAATTTGTTAAAATTATTTTTTTGAAAATTAAAAAAGTAGGCATACACATAGTTAGCTGTGTTTATTAGCAGCACGAAACAGTTTTTATTTTAGCTATGCGCCCATTTTTGGTTTGAAAATATTGGTTTGAAATTGAAAATATCCGAATGTTTACAAACATTCTTTTTTCGATTATTTGATAATTACTTTTTGCTACGAAGGTATGGCATTCCACTTTGGGACAGCTAATTTTTGGACCCATAAGATATGAATTGACAATATATGATGGCTACAAAGAAAACCAGCTCAAATAATGCAGAGGTAGCATAGTTGTTAGATTCGCAATTGAGTGACGTCGCACATAAATCCCACAGATAGCCAGCATTCGAATCGGGCATTCAATTAGGCTATGGCCCAAAGAGCCACATACCCTGCGCATTTTCCACTACCCACCTCTTTTCCGCCGACAAAGTGGCTGTGGAAAAGTCACGTACTCATATTAAAAATAACCGAAAAGCGTTCCTAAGTGGCAGGAGAACGTGCAGTGAAATATATTTGAAAACCCCGTCATGGGGTCCGCTTTTTCGGGCAGCGGATGCTGCTGGTTCCATCTGCGTTAGTGCGGGGTTTGAGGTAAGAAAAGCTTGAGAAGCGGGAAAGTGCGGGAAAAGCGGAAAAAGCGGAAAAAGCGGAAAAAGCGGCTAGGCAAAGAAGTCGTCATAATGGCGAACAGTCTGTCCCTTGCGACCATTGACGATGATGACGGCGTCGACGACAAGTACGGTGATGGCTGACAAAGTGGAAATGTCCCATTGAAGATGACGTTCCATGCCAAATAAAAAAGCAACATAAGGGCGAGGTGAGAGGCAGAGGCCCAAAAGCCATCGACTAGTGACGAAAGCGCCGAATCCACGTGTGTATATCTCCCGTTTGATTTCGGCGTCTACCTCTGCCGCTGTCACTGTCGCTGCCACAGCTGTCAAAGCGTCAAACATCTTTTGCCGCTTGCCTGACAAATGCGTGCTGTGCTCCACAAAAACCCCCCTCAACCGCCCTGCCCCATGACCCCCCCTCCCCGTTCATTCGCAGCCACTGACGTGCGCCTCGATTCGTTACCCAAGTCCTGTCAACTTTCTGACTTTTGCATTTACTTATTTATGGCAACTGTGCACTCAGCGAAATAAATTAGCTTTATTAGATTATTGGAACACCGGAAGAAAGTGGAAAAAGAACACAATCAAGTGTGGGAACTCTTCAGATTCAATGAAGTTATAATACTTTCAAATATCATAAATTCATAGATGCATAGATTTAGTATTTTCACTCATAGTTAATTACATTGTAATAACCCGTTTTGCGCAGTGCATGCGTGTGTTCTAGCCTCGTGCCATTCAATCAGCAACTTTAATCAGTTGCCTTTTTTTTTCGTAGGACACTTCCAGGGACCGCTCGCATTTGGCCCACTTCCTAAAGCCGCCGCCCTTTGACCCCCCTTCCCCCTTTCTTCTGACACATTTCCTTGTCATTTGTCTTGGTTAAGCTGTGCGTGTTTTTTTTATGACCAGCTGACCAGCAGTCGACTCGTAAAAACTCTGATGCCAAAACGCATGTCATTCAATGCAGTTTTTGGATGTCCTTGCCGGGTGGTCCCCCTAAATTATGCAGCCAACTCTTCTCTTCATATTCATTAGGGGTCACAAAATGGCGTCGGACAGAGAAACAACTAAAACGCAAATGCAAAATGGTAAAATGGTAAAATGGTAAAATGGCAAAATGGCAAAACGGCAGAATGGCAGAATTTCAGAATGGCAATGGCAGACGGTCATCAGCGTCTGCCATGTTGGTTCATTTGGTCGCTAACTGGGCATCAGGAAGTGGGTCAGGAATGGATGAGTGGCGGACCGGAGGAGGAGGAGGAGGAGTGGTGGCAATGGCATGAAAAGAATCCGATGAATGCATAATTGAGGGACTGCAGCGAAGAAGTCGGGGAATACAGCAACCCGTGTACACCGAAGACAGTCAATCCGAAGCGCTGAAACATATTAAATGCCACCAAAAAAGGATCTCAAATGAATTGAATGAGCAAAATTAACTAGCGAATCTAACCTGTAACCTTTGTGTTTCGTACCGAAAATGGTATATCCATATACTCGTAGCTCTTTCAAATGAAAACCCGGCGATGGTGTATAACCCACTCTACATTGCCAACTCACTTCGGGGAACTTCGAGTTTAATTGGTGGCGCTGAGCAGTTGTTTTGCAATTTAATGGTCACCTCTGCACCTTCTACTCGCTACTTTGTAAGCCATCTACTCATCTCGAAACTGGGAACCCTGTCACGTGCCTGGCGTGCCCAAAAACAAAAAACAAAAATAATAAAAATGGAGATGGAGATGGAGAAGGAGAAGGAGAAGTGCGTCAACAGTAGCTTAATTATTTTTTATTCAGTTTATGTTGCCAGTCTGACTCCTTCAGCAGTGTCCTGCGTGGCATTCCGTAGCTCGTTTGTTGGTTTTTCCCGTTGTGCTTCCTGTTTATGGTTGCTCGTATCTACTAGGATCTCGGATCTCCGTATTCCAGCGCACTTCTAAGTATATGTTTTGGGATTTCGAGGGGGGATTACCACCCCCTTTTATGAGTGGGGAAGGACGAGCGCAGTGCATACCAATGTCCTGCTCCTTTCTGGCACTCATGTCACTCATTCGGTCTGAAGGACTGAAGTTGCAACTGCCGCACTGTGCTACTCTGCTGGATTGTTTCGAAACCAGGAGCCCGAGATGAAATCGCACTCCCATTCGCTTTCGCATTCGCATCCGCATCCCATCCCATCCCATCCAATCGGCATCAGAATCGGAGTTGTCATTGTCCTTGTTTGTTGCCTGTGCATACCGTATAAATCTGTCATTTAAAGTGAGGCAGTCGACAATGAAATGAGCAGCCAGCAGCCGGCAGCCAGCACATGAAATGTCCTTGGAGACTTGGGATGCGGTCATCTCCCAGTCGAATTGAAATCGGCCATTGATAGCCACCGTTGGCAGGTGCTGATGCCGACTTGGATCTGGTCCAGTCCGGTTCAATAAAGTCCTGTTTCGTGTCCTTGCGATTAGGTGCCGGAGCAGCCGTCTGGAGCCATGGACTCGTCCTGGATTTACTGCTACATTTCCGCGGGTAAATGTTTATTGGAAAACTCCTTTGTCGCACTTATTTTATACCTGCCTCGAAACTGGTTTACCCTTCAGAAAACACCTAACTTTATACAAATATCGAATGCTAAGAATGAAGAAATATTATTTGAAGCTGCTTTAAATGCTTTAAAAATATTTCCAAATTCGGTGTGACTGTTTCAGAGGGCAGAAGATAAAACAACTTCATTATTTCTGACAGTGGATGCAGTTTCTCCTTGAAAATTGAGTCCTAAGAGCTGTACTAAACTCGGCACCCAAAAAAAAAAGCGACAGCCAAATGAAAGGGGGCTTTTCCGAAGGGGTCAAAGGGGCACTTCAGGGGGCGGGGGTGAGCTGCAGATAAAAACCCCCAGTTGCGTTGAATTCACGATGGCAAAGTGTGGAATTTCGGTTCTAAACTGGACAGCAGCAAGAACAACAAGGGCGTGGAAATATGAAATGTAATAGTGACAGAAACAAGCTGAAACAGTGCTGCCAGCGTTTGACAAGCGACCAGATGCAGTTATGCCAAAGAGTGTGCTGTGTGAGTACAGTGAAGCCTCGCGGAGTGCGACCGAGCTTAGCTAAAAGCGCGACGAGACACGCCCAAGGGGGCGGGGAGAGGGGGGGGGGGCATTGGTGGGCAGCAGCTGAAAGTCGCTTGCGTTGATTGTTTGCACTTTACACACTAAAAACTGTGTGACACATACGCTGAGCGAAATAAAACACGCAAAAAACGGCGGAGAGTCGCGAAAAAGACCAGAAAAAATGTGGAAAACCCATGGAAACCGCCCGCCCACTGGCATATGTGTGGGTGGTGGGTGGCTCGTCGTCAAAAACGGCGGCGACAACCGCAGCGTAAAATTTATAAAAATGCTGCAAATAAAAAGCATATATGGATAATCTGCTGAAGAAAAGAAATCACCTTTTTGGGAAATTTCCAAGAGAAATGCAATCTTTTGCTGAAAATTTGCTTGTAATACATATGCAGATGAACTTTTCTAATAATTATTCAAGTTGCAGTCACTTATGACATGCTTTCATGCAAAAGAATGGCATTCAAAGGCGTTCGCAAAGAGCAATGGTGCGAAAAGGAATTTCCCCAATTGCAGCCACTGCCTTTTTGAGTGATTTAAGATTTCCTGAGTTTCCGAAATGGGAAAGCGTAATACCCTGCGGCAGGGTATAGCCGGAATAGAGCACAGTGCAATGCTCCTGGGCGCGGAAGGAAGTGAGAATGGTGAACTGAAAAGAAGGAAGGAGATGTGATGGTGGTGGTGGTGCTATGGCAAAATATAGCGCATACGCACTGTGGCAGCTTCGTATGTTTTACGACAATAACTTGGATACAATTTGGCAGAGCGAGAAATAATAAAAAGCGCCTGATGCTGGCAGCCATGACGACAACGACTACGACTACGACTATGCACCCGTGAGTAGTGCAAATTAAGTTGTACTGGCTGTGGGGTGGTTGGGTTTTCCGGGGAAATTCGGAGTGGAATGACGACTTGTCAACGCTGCAGTCTGCAGCTCTGCTCCGTGGGGACTGAAACAGAACGGTACGGAACGGCAGCGGAATGGAATTGCCTCCCATGGCGACTACTTGATGAGGACTCAAAATAAAAAAAAACAAGAAGATGAAGACGAAGAAAAAGAAAAGGAGCAGGAGCAGGAGCAGAAGAGGGTCCTGGGTAATAAGATAAGTAGTTGGTGTAGCAAGTGATGAGGAGGCAGTGCAGGGGCATAGCCCCCGGGGGGCGTTGTCTGCAGATTGGCAAATGTTTACGAGCTGTACTCCGCACAGACGACTCCGTGATCCCCGCCAGAGCTGCTCCGGCGAGGAGTGCGATTGAAGTCGCAAGACGCTGATTCCATCATTTAACCGCATAGTTTCCACACCGAAAACGAGCTAAACTTTTGGCCCAGACAATTTGCTCGTTAAAAGCAAAAATTTGCGACAAATGCGTTGGATATGTGAATGGGGCGAAATGTGATGGGATCTGTGCTGAATCCACATCCACATCCACATCCGAATCCAAAAAACACGTGCCTAATGCGATGTCCTGACAATGCTGGCACTGTACAAAAATGTGGGTTACAACGTTGCAGTAGTTGGAGAATCGTTCTATTGACACTTTTATTTTTTAAACGACAGATGTTTGGTTCATGTCTATGTAGGCATCAAAATGCACGAAACAGTTTATGAGAGTGTAGTTTTCTTATCAAGCGATTGGCTATTTTTCCGAGTGCCTTGAATTTCTCCTTTCTGCCTCATTTTGGCCTGCCAAAAAGTTGATAAACTTGTTTTAAAGCAGGTTCAAAGAAGAAGCAGAGTTGGCTAGGAGGCATCAAGGTGGGGCAAAGATGGGCGGACTGGGAGGGAGGAGGGGGGCACGGAGGTGAGGTGTCAAAACTGAATCCGAATGCGAGTCCTTGCCGAATGCCGTGAGCTGCGCTTCTTGTTGCCTACTTCTGTGCGCTGGCACATAAAACTTAATAAATTCCCCATGTATATTTATGCGCACACATTATCATCCCAGCGGAGGCGTTTTCGCACACACACACACACACCCAGAGCCACACCCACACACATACATGTGTAGCGTGCGGGGTATATACACCGAGGGGCATAAATAACACGGACAGGACTGCAGAGCTGCAGGACTAAAGTATGGGAACGGACAGCAGAGCAGAGCAGAGCACAGGAGAGGACAGCACAGGACAGGACAGGACACACAATCTGAAAAGTGCAAGTGACAGGAGCAGACCGAGTGGCAAAACTCGCGACCAAGAATGGAAATGAGACGGGAATGGAATGGCAATGGCAATGGGTATGGCAATGGGTATGGGGGAAACCGCCTTGCTTTTGCCATTTACGGGCACAATTCAGAGCCGCAAAATCCAGCGCCTTTAGCTGACCACATCGGCGAAGGCCGACGCATTTGTACCTGCAGACCACAAAATCAAATTACAATGTCAAATACAGTGGGGTGTTTGTGGCCCGAAGCGCTCGCCTTTGACTCCGCCATCAACTGGCTTTCATCTCCTGTTGTCTGCGGCCAAGTCGCTGGTAATTTCATGGCCGCAAAATGCATTTGCACTTGCACAATCTTTCAGCCACGGAATCCGGATCCCAGAACCCAGATCCCAGATCCCAGATCCCGGAATCCGGCCTAAGTAGCGGAATCCATCAGCGGCGCAACAATGTCTCATCCGCCCGGGATGCGTAATAAAAAGCGTCACAGGATGGAGCCAAAAGGGAGTCAAAGTGATGGAGGAGATTCGAGTAGAGTGGACCCGCGGCACAGTGACTCCGAATTAATACGCCCAGCTGACAAAGTGCCCGGCACAAGTCGCTTATTCAATCCGAGGTGGTAAGAAATTGTATGAGGAGAAAGGGAAACCGGGCAAAAGATGCGCGCGAAATGTGCTTAAAAACTTGAGGAAGAGGATAGGAAAAATGGAGTTTTATATGTAAGAAGCAAAAAAACTTACATAAAACTTAAGGTTAGATCTTAATTTTGCATATGTGAATATATATATCTATGAAAACGAAGCAAAAACCCAAACAAATATTCAAAATGAGCTTGGCCTAACTTACTGATTGAATGTACTTCACTAGCAACATATTTATACGACTGTGTTAAGATGCACTGAGATGGACAGACGTTCAGTTCCACTGTGCATCCCACCTGGCTTAGCACCTCCTTTGGAAAGGTGAGCAGCTCCATCAGGACGGACAGGACGGACAGGACGAACGGGACGAGGTGAGCCTGTGAGGCGCCATAAACACTCGCGGGCTGGCAGCAATTTTGACGCGCTGTAACTGAAGATGAGGAAAACGGCAGTGGAGCCAACAAGGACAACAAGGACAACAATGGCGGCGCGATGAACTAGAAGCCTCTCCTTGGCGGCGGGGAAGCGGAGAGGGGAGAGGCGGAGAAAAGGAAGGAGTACGGGTGGCTGCAACAACAATTATAGTGGAGTGCGCCCTAAAGGACATTTTACTGATTTAATATTTGTTGCAAGTTGTAACTTGATACGCGTCGAGTTGCACGTCGCAACGAGCAGCGCTGTGGGACGCAGGATGAGCCCAAGGATCTGCCGGCTGCTTCTTGTGAGATTTTTTGTGTGTACCCCACTCTTTATACCCGTTACTCGTAGAGTAAAAGGGTATACTAGATTCGTTGAAAAGTATGTAACAGGCAGAAGGAAGGGTTTCCGACCATATAAAGTATATATATTCTTGATCAGGACCAATAGCCGAGTCGATATGACCATGTCCGTCTGTCCGTCTGTCCGTCTGTCCGTCTGTCCGTCTGTCCGTCTGTCCGTCTGTCCGTCTGTCTGTCCGTCCGTATGAACGCTGTGATCTCAGGAACTACAAAAGCTAGAAAGTTAGGATTAAGCATACAGACTCCAGAGACATAGACGCAGCGCAAGTTTGTCGATTCATGTTGCCACGCCCACTCTAACGCCCACAAACCGCCAAAAGCTGCTACGCCCACACTTTTGAAAAATGTTTTGATATCTTTTCATTTTTGTATTGGTCTTGTAAATTTCTATCGATTTGCCAAAACACTTTTTGCCACGCCCCCTCTAACGCCCACAAACCGCCCAAAACTGCCACGCCCACACTTTTGAAAAATGTTTTGATATTTTTTCATTTTTGTATTGGTCTTGTAAATTTCTATCGATTTGCCAAAAAACTTTTTGCCACGCCCCCTCTAACGCCCACAAACCGCCCAAAACTGCCACGCCCACACTTTTGAAAAATGTTTTGATATTTTTTCATTTTTGTATTAGTCTTGTCCACTCTAACGCCCACAAGTCGCCAAAAACTGTCAGTATTGAAGACTCTCCTTCGCACTTCCACTAGCTGAGTAACGGGTATCAGATAGTCGGGGAACTCGACTATAGCGTTCTCTCTTGTTTTATTTTATTTTATTTTATTTTTTATTTTTTTTTTTGCTTTTTTGTCACTTCGTTGGAAGCGCGCTCAAAGGAGGCTAAATATTGCATTACGTATCCTTGCACTTTATGGCTGCTCCTTGGGCTCTAGTTTCTGGAATTCCTCGAAGGTATCCTCCGCTCTAACTGGGCTGGAATGCGAGCAGCCACCATTACCAGCTACCAGCTACCAGCTACCATGACAATGCCATGATGATCTATCCTACCCGAAAATCCACCCCTTTGCCCCCCTTTGATACCCACCCATTGCCACATTCACATCCACCATCATCCATTTCCATGGAGAACACTTTCTTGCATTACTCATACGCCCTGTGCGACGGCCAAGGAATTTGATTCGTTTATTCGCCGGAGAGAAAGCCACATAAACTGTAAGTGCCGAGAACGCTAGAAAGTGGAAGAGTCGAGTCGTAAAAACATTTTTTATTAGTAAGCGTCATAAACATATGCCCCCGTTGGACATTAAAATTTCGCAAAACTGAAACTGCGAACTGAAAAGAGAAAAGAGAAAAGAGAATGCCTTTCGAGGCCAAGAACATCTGCCAAAAACAGCAGATTGGACACACCTTAGCCCCAGACTTTCGCCACTACCCACTACCCACTCCCCACTCTCCACTCCGTATTGCCCCACTATCTCGGGAACTAAAAACCCATACCCCTAAGTCAAATCCCCCATGGAAGTACCGCCCGCAGCTGTTGCTCGTAGTTTGCATTTGTAATTGCTTTCACTTGGCGTCGCTTTTTTTTTATAGTTTACCTTGTTTTATGGTCCACCAAGTTGTTGTTTCCCCCGGTGGTATTTCTTCTTTTTTCTTCTGTATTTTTTTTGTTTTTTGTTTTTTTCGCTCTGTTGCCAAAATGTGAAAGAAGTGAAATGCGATGAAAGCGATGGGGGCGAAGGGAGAAAGCCGAAACAATCAGCCAAAAGTTTGCCCTGACTTGTTCCACCGAGAAATCACAGAGAAGGAGCAGCGGAGAAATGAGTGGATTGCAAATAAAAAATATTATATTCATGTTTGTCAATAATACGAGCATTTGCATAATATCAAATATATTTGCAAAAGTGCGCGAAACTGTCACGGCATCGAAGGTACTAAACTTTTCGAACGCACTCAATTACACGTTTGAATAGCAAAAAGGAACAAGCATACGAGAAGCTGTAGTTCTAACTTCATAACTGAGTCAGACCGAGATTTGCACAAATTTTAAATTTCAAATATGCCAATGCCAGGCATTTAAGCTACACCTAACTGAGCCGCCTTACGGCTTTGTTGAAATTCAAGGACCAAACCATATTAATAATCCTGCGCCCAAAGTGCGTCCATTATCTAGAAGCACAACTCAAAGAACAACAATACCGTTGTTAACAACGAAAATGGGGAGAAGGCCCAATACACTGGATATCTTTAGCATCTGGACGTCTTTCGAGTCACAAGGATACCTACTTCATGTATTTCGGCCAACAAAGAGAGTTGGGCTTTAACTGAATAGTCAAAATCAGCAGTCGATAATAATTCGTAGCAGGAGAGCATACTGAAAGAAATAATAACTCAAGTTATTTGTATAACACATATTCCTGTAACTATAGAATTATTGTAGGTCAATACTTAAATAGAATTCTTTATTTTGAGTGTTGAGTGCAGGACATTTCTCATTCCCTGCCACATTGTCATTTTTTTTTTGTCAAACAAAAGCTAAGAATATTACTAGAGAACAGAAATAATTGAATCCTAATATGAACTAGAAATAATTTGTTGTGTCTTAAGGGATTTAGATTGTTGTGCAAATTGGGTTTAATTTGGGAAAACTAATTATTAAATGCGGTAGATTAAATCTATTGGATTTTATTTGGCTAAATTCGCAAAACCCTTTCACATGCACATTCGAAATTCGCACTTATTTCGAATGCTGCTTTGAGTAGTGCGTATTGCCGAGATTTGTAAAGCATAGATCCTATGGTTAAGGTGTGTTATCGAGGATCGCCTTGGTGCCTAAGTTGAGCTCGACTATCCCCTCTCATTAAGACGAACCTGCGGCAAAGTTTTGCCAGCTCCAACAAAGAGCATTACAATAAAACTCGGAGAGCAAAAGGCATGAAGCACTTTTGGCACTTGACAGACGACAACAAGGATGGCGATGGCGATGGCGATGGCGATGGCGATGTGGATGAGGATGGGGATGTGGGTGTGGATGATGAGCTTGGGGAGGAGATGACTCCGGACCAGAATGCCGAGTCCTGAGTCCTGAGTCCTCAGTCCTGGATTCGGCTCCGAATGGCTCCAACTGTGAATGCGTCTGCGTCTGTCAGTGGGACTGCGAAAAGACATTCGAGTGTCACTTGTGCAGCAGTTTTGAATATTTTGTGAATAGTAAATTACGATCATGAGACCACAGACTGCGGCAATCATGAATGATGGAGGGTGGGGTGGCTGCCGCTTGGATATGGATGGGCATGAGAATTCAGATTCAGCTTCAGCTTCGGATAAGGATGAGGATGAGTCCCCAGCATCTCGTTGAGCGGTGGAGCTGTCCTGTTTTCGGCTCTGCACGCATATTCATTTGGAACGACTTCATCGGGAGCTGCATCACAACTTGAGGCAACTTTTTGCCCGCCAGCTCTCTTCATTTGTATGCCTGCTCGTCCTTCAGGACCTTCATGATGCCAGGATGTGCCTGGATGTGTCTGGCTGTGTCTGAATATGCCTGGATGTGTGCGTCTGCCCAGTCAGCTGAAAAAGTGTGAATATTGCGGCTTCTGTATTGTTGGCCGGAAGCAAACATTTTTATGTTCTGCACTTTTTCCAGGGCTTCTTCATCTTTCTCCCCCCAAAAGGGACAAAAAGGACGAAGTAGCTGGGTTTTGATTAAGCCCGGTTCCCAGCTTGCAGCTAATTGCGATGAAACTGAGATTCTCGACATTGCCAGAATGCAAAGTGTGCTCCCATTGCCGCCTGGTTCCCAGCTTCCTGTTCCTGTTCGTGCTGCTCCTGCTGCTGCTGCTGCTGCTGCTGCTGCTGCAGTTGCTGCTCCCCTTCGTCCTTTTGATCCTCTCGGGATTTGCCTGCTGGCGCTGTTATCCCTTTGCCGCATTGGAATTGCAATTGGTATTGGAACTATAATGATGGCTATGGCTCAGCTGGAGGCGCCCCGAGGACTTCCGCTTTAATTGGGTTTATCTCTGATTTTATTCTTTCATCAGCTTAAGTTCAGGTTAAGAGACCTCTTAACAATCGATGGGTCACCTAACAGAATAGTAGGGAGATATACCACTAAAGATGAGAAATGCTTGCCCACAAAATAATGTAGTTATTTAGCAATTGGTCAGTTTCACTTTTATGACTTCAGTTCCAATTCAACGGGATTTCGTTCTTTGTTTTGCGATCTTTATTAAATTGTTTGCTCTTGCTGTTGTTCTTTTTGCCGAGTATTTATCATGTTTATTACCCTTCGCGTGCTTTCTTTGACCTGATTCGGTTAGTACATAGCCAGTTGGATGCACACACACACACACACATATATATTTATGGCTAACCTCTGACCCCGCTGACTGCCGTTGATAAAGTTTTGCCAACGCTGCAGTTCGCCTATGTAAGTCGTTTGTTTGTTTACGCACACACACACACACACATATGTATAGTATAGTATATCTGTTAACAAAAATATTATATAAATTCTATATATGCAGGCCAATGCACAGAGACACATATCGACTTGCATATGCGTGTCATATGAATTAAACTCTCAGTTAAATCAGTTTTTCACCCACACAAAAGCAGCAGTGGCAAAACAAAAAGTTGTGCATAAAGTGCAGACACAGTGTGTGTGCGTGTGTGTGTGTGTGGTGTGTGTGTTTGTATGACTGCGCCTGCTCTGAATACCTTGATTTATTTTCGTTTCCGTTTTTCGGTTCACTTTCTTTGCAAGATGCATTGAAAACACGCACTTAATGGCCAAGTGCTTACGCACAATGTCTCTTCAAAGTCTCAGCCCCAATACATTAAATATACTCAAAATGTGACTTGTGTGCAAAATGTCAAAAATGTCAATGTAACAATTGCCACAAAAGAACTGAAACGCATCTGATATGTTAGTAATTTGATAAAGTTAAAGTCAAAACTAAGCTTTTGTCGAGCTAAAAATCGGCTGGTGTGATTTTTTGTTATAAAATATATGAAATTTCCAGGCGAACAGAAACTCCAGAAGGTGGTCACATGTTACTAATTATGATCGCCTGGTGTCGAGAATTGAGCAACTTGAAATTGTGTTAAAAACGCAACTTAATTTCTACTTAGACATTTATTGGCTTGCATATTGCATATTGCATATGTATGAGTGTCGTGTGAATTAAGCTCTGAGCTTAATCTACGTGTTAGCCACAAAGAAATAAGGGAAAAGCCTTTGTCTGCGTGTCTGTGCTGGATTTCTTGATTTATTTTACTTTCCGTACAAGATGCATACAAAAAAGAAACACAGCCAGAATTTTGTCTCCGTTCGGACTTTGCTTCCTTCATTTTGTGCCCTTTAATTTAATGATATTTTTGCACTACAAAGGCGAAAAATGAAATGCAAATTGCAACGCAGCAGCACAGCAGCACAGCAGCACAGCGACACTGACATGTCAGGGAATGGCCTCGAATTTCGGATGAGGATATGTGTGTGGGTCTAGGCACCGATTCTGATGGTTGATGGTGGGCTCTTCATTACTCGTAAATGCCAGCAGAAGCAGAAGCAGAAGCAGAAACAACAGCAAAGGGCTACATAGATCGACTGCTAGACGTTGTTGCCGCTTCCGTTCATGTTGCTGTTGCTGTTGCCGCTGTTGCATAAATAACGCCAGCGTTGAACGATGCAACACGCACTTCAAACAACACTAACAGTAGCAACAGAACACCCACAACAACAAAACGTTGCACGTTTTGCATACAAAGCAGAATAACCCGCAAAAAAGTATCTGGCGGGTGAGGGGAAAGCTGCAAGAAATATTGCAAACATAGAAACATAGATGCACTTAAGCACTCAGTTGTACCTAGTAGCATCACTGAATGGCTAATTGAACTGCTCCTGTCCACAAATATTGAGAATGCACTTATACTCCAGCTGTGCTAGATTTTAAAATGCCTGTTTCTGACATCTATCAAGAGATAGATATTGCCCTTTGAGTACCAATCGATTTAGAAACAATGAACACACCATTTAATTTGTCCGGGGCCAAGGTCAATTTATCTCTTTCTAGCAAGTAACTACTGTAACGTAGGTGCAGAGCCGCCTAAGTAATTCCTGCTGGGCCATATTCCCATCGTTCTGGCCAACTAATGGGCGCCAATGTGCGAAACACATCACCTTTCGCCATTCGGAAAAGCCACTATTGCCTTCTCGCCTCCGCCATCGCCATCGCCATCGCAATAGCAATGGCACGCACAAGCAATTGAAATTGTATTAAATTGAATTTTAATATATTGCTGGAGCAACAATAACAAAACTAAACGAAGGGAAAACTATAGAAAGAACTAGGTGAAATGGGTGGAAATTGTAGCCTCGCATTGCGAGTGTTTCTTTCTCTCTCTCTCGCTCTGCTGGCTGTCATGCCTTGAATTTAAATTTCACGCTGAAATATTAATAATTAAAGCCATTAGTGTTAGTGTCCGTAGCTGTGTGTGTGTGTGCGAGCTTAAAAGTTTATGCATTTTTAACCTTCAAATAAACACTCGACACGTATGCAGACCAACAATAACAACACAAAACGAATGCGGCGTACAGTGAGCGACGAAAGCGTAAGGCTGCCAAGAAAACACGAGCAAACCAGCTAAATTGCATTGCCAAGTTGTGAGCCACCAAGCTTTCTAGCTTGTTAGTATTTAATTATCTAAAAGATAAGAAACATTTTCACAGCTCAGTAGTAATAGCGAAGCAATGGAAACATCACGCATACGCAACGTAACCCAGAAGTTACCTTTTAAAGCCCAAATGTGTAACAGCTTACGACTATGATTTACTTTAAAGTTTCTGCCGGAGGAAGGAATTTGCTGGAAAGGCCAGAAGAAAACCCTAGGATTAGCATACAAACTGTGCGAAAGCTCTGCTCATGCATATTTATGTTGGCCAAGAATTTCAGTTTTCAAATCATTAGTAAATCGAGAAGGGTTGGGTTTTGCGGCCTAATAGACTTATGTCGCGCACTGTCCGCAACTAGCGTTTGGCATTTACATGCGGCTGCTTCTCGGCTTCCCTGCTCTTCTGCTATTTTTTCCCCCCATTTTTTTTTTTGTTTTTTTTTTTTTTACATTTCGCCATGTGCGGTTTGTGTTGCTGTGTTGCTACTGTTGTTTTTGTAGCTGGCAATGTATTTTGACATCGCGTCGCACACAAATTGCAAAAACGGCGCCTTGACTCGCATTTTCGACACTTTTCCACACCCGCTCGCCCCACCCCTCTCTTTCGGTCTCTCTATCCTTTTTCCGAGATGTTGTTTCCGTGCTTCTTTTCGCATCCTTTTCGCCCACCGTGTGTGCGTGTGCGTGTGCGTGTGTGTGTGCGAGTTAGTATATCTGGAGTGTATCTGTGTGTGTTCAAAGTTGTGTCACTTTGGCAAGCTCGAATTGATTTGCCAGAAAGTTGTCGCAACTCCCCCTCGCCCCACAGAACCACAGAACCTTCGATCCCATCCCAAATCATTTGCATAAAATCAAATCGCACCGCAAAATAAACTTCCAGTGTGTCGCTTCTTCGCTAAGAAGTCTTAAAGTGAACTGCCACGCCCACTACTCACAGCCGCCCCTTTTCGGTGTTTTTTTTTTTGTTTTTCTTGGCGCTTTCTTCCTTTTGTGTAATCGTAAGTTTTATGTGAAATAGGCGTAAAGTGAAGCGAAGTTATGCCTTCTACGTGGCCGCTGGCAACATGGCTACCATTTTTTGCCCTCTTCCAAAATGGCAAAAGGGCTGGCAACTTGCAGTCTGGGTATATTCCCCATTGGGCACCGGTTGAAAGGCCATATTTCAGGGGAACCGGCCGAAAAAGCCGGCACGAACTTGGTTCATTTTTCAATTAAGCCCGCTAACAGTTCATATTTGAATGGTACTTTTCAAACAGTTGCAAATAATAAGAGCATTTTTTTCGTTGCCTTCAAAGTGAAAAGTTTCATCGATTTGCAGCCATTTTGCTTTTCAATTTGGTTGACTATTAATATCCCAATCATATGTATTTATATTTTATATGTAATGTCAGTTACAATATGAGTTCACGTACGCAATAAAGTTAAAAGGCTTAAGCATATCCAATTTCATACTTTCGGAAATGACATACGTACATAAGCAATGACATGGCGGAATTACAATTTTTATTCGTATGTATGTACATAGTATATGTGATTGAAATTAAAGTGAAAAGCTTCACATTCTTTATTACTCATTTTCTTTATTACTCAATTTGCAAAAATCTAATAAACTCACTGAAAACTGTAGACTGAATACTGAAATTCACTGAATTGAAACCGGATACACTGCGGATGTTTGGGGATGTTTGCCATCCCTGTCCATTCGCGGCCACTCTTGCCATTTGCCATCCGATCGAAAGACACACGTTGCGGCAACAAGACGGGACATGCCGCCATTTTTCGTGTAGCCAACACCCTTTCGAAACCACCCACTGAAATCACCCACCCACCGCCACCAAACGGCCACACAAAGCCCCAGCCCAGAAAACCCCCCAGGTGGCAAGTAGTTTATCGCATATTTGCAGGGGGACTTATAACAAACATATGCAGCCGTGTGTATGCGTGGGCGTACGTGTTGGCTTAGATTCTACATGTGTATGGGTAACTGGGTGTGCAATATGTGGGATATGTGTGGTAACATGTGTAGGTGTGTGGGTGTGCATACACAGATACACATGTACACATGTACCGCAGCCATCTAACCGTGTCCGCAGCCCCACGACGGGTTATGCCCATCGCCCATCGCCCATCGCCCATCGAGCATCCTGTGTATGTGGCCCAAAGCCCTGAGTCGCGTCCATGCCAATTGCCTGCCGATTGCCAGAAGTCCTGCGTTCTTCGTCCTTAGTCCTCCGTCTTTGGCCTCTTCTCCCTCTTCTGCCGCCTCGCATCCTGCACCACCACCATCAAATCTCCGACTGGATGCAGACCATTCCGAATGTTAATCGCACGCATTAGTATTGGTGTCAGGCCTCGGGAGTTGGCCAGGATGCCGCCTGGGATGGCCAAGTGTGACAGCTCCCCCCCTTCCCCCTTTCCCCTCCCACCTCTCGACCGGTGTGCCTTGTAAGCATGTGCGTGTGTGGCTACACTGGGCAATATTATGCGTAATTAATACATTAATATAAGATGATATTTATCCAGTATTTGAAGGAGGCAAAGCTTGAGAACATACTATTATAATACAAGTAAGTATTATAAGACTAGGAAAGTATAATAATAATCTTCGTATAATCATAACTTTGTTAGCAAGATTTCATTCGAAGACTTTTGACTTCCCAATCGGAAGTTGAAGAAGAAAATAATAAAAAATGTATCTATTAGTTTTCAGATGCCACTCAATAGAGGTTCTCACGCACTCGACATTTTTTCCAGTGCAGCAGACTTTGGCCAGCCAGAAAATTGTGCGACAACATTTTTGTGCGGCTGCTGAGCCCAGAAAGCCTCCAGAAGGAGGCCTCCATCGCCCATCGCCCATCTTCCTGGTCCTGTGACATGGTGTTTATGGGTTTGTCGAGTCCGCTGAGTAGGTGACGTTGGATGTCTTCTCCGCTGGCTTGGCGGCTGTCAAGTGGCCTCGTTTTTGGGGCCGAGAACCCAAAAGGTGGGCGTTGGCCTGGCTTTTTGCTTTGGCAATGGGAATGCGAATGGGAATGGGAATGGACAAGGTGTATGGGGCAGCCACGCCCATGGCGGTTGCGGGCGTTTTGCGGTATGCGGCTGAGAAAACTTGAGGTGCTTAACAATAATTGAATGAAACTTGAGTTAAGTGTGCACCGCTGCCGACCTGCCGACCTGCCGACCCGCCTTTCTGCCCTTCTGCCCCCCAAGGAGTCCTCTTCATCTCGTTGAGTGTGCGATTGGGTCTATTAAACAAAAGTTCTGCGGTCGCCTGCTGCAATTATTGTTTCCAAAACTCAAACTTAAGCGGCCACTGTAGATGTGGGCTAGTTTTTGAATGGAGGCCAAAAAAGCAGGCGTTAACTTTCATTTAATGGAAATATAAAGCAAACAGTGGGTGCATTTCTAGTTTAGTTTGAGTTATCCAAAACCATTTTGGTCTGGAAAGTTTTTTCCTACAAATTTAAAGGCCAGCGATTTATTAAAGTGCGTAATGAACTTAGCATCTATGAATTACGCATTACAGTAAACCATTTCGAATAAAAACGAAATGCAAAATAGGATTGCATTACTTACTAAGTAGTTCGCATGTAACTACGACAATTCGTCGGAATTCAATTGAGATTTGAGCTCTTTCAAGCTCTGTTAATTTCCGAGGAATCAATAGTAAAATAGCGAACAATTTTGAGAGAATGGGAGAAAGGGTGGTGGAGTATTATCCGTATGAAATGATCCTCGGACAAAGCTTATGGTTGCGCAGAAGGCAGAGCACATAAGGCACATAACATACATAGTGAACGGGAGTGACAGACTTTTAATACCCCCGAAATCGGGCGCAAATGCATGAACATTCCTGTGACTGTGATTGCTCGCCCGAGAATCGGGGTCCAAAAGCCGATTTCCCCCGATTTCCCCCGATTTCAGCGATTTTCCCAGTTACGAGTTTTCCATGCCCCGTGCCACCGCAATTCCCCCGTCTATATTTATTGACGGATTGATTGCGCTGGCACGCTGAATAAGTTAATAAGAGGAATGCAGCGTTTGCGGCTACATAATAACTTTGCCATTCATTCGCATCCCAAAGTCCCCGGCGCTCCACGAAAATACATTGCGTTTACAAATGCGGAAAATTCGATGACATGGCAACTCGGGCTTGGGCTCCTCGTTCTCGTCCTCGTCCTCATCCTCATCCTCATCCTCATCCTCGTCCTGTTTCGGTTCTGGTTCCTGTTTCCAGTTCCCAGTTTCCAGTTCCTGCTGCCAACCCAAACACCTAATGACACTGAGCCGCTTTTCGCATAACCATGGTTTTCCCACACACACACACACACGCATACACAGGCAGATGAATTCTAGGGCATAAGATATAGTATAAAATGCACTACTAGTTGAAATATATCTTTTAATATGGAATATTTTAATATATGGAATTAAGAAAAAATTCACAAACTATTTATGGCAGACTGACTTTTTAGTGAACCAAACGAAATTGTTATATACATTAATTTCTCCCAGTGCTTTCATATGTGCAGTTGCAGTAGGTTCTTACTGAATGGAGCTGCAGCAGTGTAAATACATTTCGCACTTGCGATCCATGGATTTTCAGGGATGAGTGGGTGGTTGGTTGGTTGTTTGGTTGGTTGGTTGGTTGGTTGGTTGGTATGGTGTTTCCTAAGCCTGCGGTTTCGCGTCGTTAGGCCGGCGAGTGGAAAATCGAGTGGAGATGGGCAAAGAACTGGGGAAATCACCAATAAACTAATATGTTTGCCAACTGACGGACAGAATTATAGGTGGATCCTCACCCGAAAAAAAAAGCCAGGACAATGAGTCAATGAGGCACGAGGACGGCCGCAGCAGGAAAAACCCGAAACAAACCCGCAGCATAATTATTGAACACTCCATAATGGAGAGGCACCTGCCGGATGGGAATACTTGGCGTGGTTTTTTGGGGGGGAGTCGGGGAAATTGAATGACTGGCGGGTTTTTGCATACGAGTTCACATTGCACAACATTGAACATCATGCTCGGCTCATTACGAAAAATCCCGTTTCATGGCCAACAAAATGTTGGTACAGGTACAGGTTATAATTCAAATTCATGACCGACATTCGATCGCATCCCGAAATTTTGCGGCTGGCACAATCAGGCTCACTTGTCCGTTTCCATAGACTGGCGGCATTTCCATTTAATCTTAATGATGCGATGGTTGCTCAATTTCATTTGAGACCACATAATCTCAGTTAGCATTACGGGGCACATTTATGCGGTTCGTTGAGCGTATTAGTAGTGTATTACAAGTAGCAAAGATAATAAAAGATTCGAATGCGGAATAAAAACACAAATATACTGCAATGCATTCTAGAAAAAATGGCATATTACATACAATTACAACTGTGCGACAGTACGACAAAATTCAGTTTTAATTCCAGATCAAACCGTTTTAAGCACTCTCATTCAACGTTTCGAAAGGCCCAACCTCAATTAGTCATGTGGTCGCAGCATTTGATCGGTCTATCCGTGCAAAACCCACGCACACACACACACACACACATGGGCACACACACGTGCCGGAAATATCACAACAACGGCAGGAAGACAAAAGTTTATTTTCATTTTCCGCGAACCAACAAACAATTTAATTTCACACGCGAGCGCCAGTGTTGTCGTGCGGCAAGTGAAGCGCCGTTCAGCACAAGCACACACACACACACACACACCCACACACCTGCAGTGTGCAGGATCCAAAAAATACTGGGACCAAAAAAAAGAACGTGAAGTAATAGTAATGATGCCCAGGATTCCCTCAGGTGGGATGCTGGGATAACTGGCACGACCCTCGGCGTTCGCGGAACCTGAGAAGCCGGAGATGCCGGAAAAGCCTGGAAAAAAAAAGAACTCCGGACCCCGGCTGTTAAGTCAATGACTTTTATGTACATTCTGATGGACTTTTAATCCATTCACTCAACCAACTGAACCCCGAGTTTGCCTTTCGACCGCAAGTGCTCCTTGCAGCTTGCTGCTCCACTTGGTGGGTCCAGAAACCCAGTATCAAGAATCCAGCATCCTGGCTCCTGTATCCTCCGGATTCAGGACCGCACTCTTCTGCGGGTCCTGCACATCTCTTAATGTGCTTAAGATGAGTTACATTATGTGTATCAGTGTGGTGCCAGTGGTACACTCAAAGAAACGGTCGCAGAAAATGAAGCTCAAATTGTTTTGTTGCTTCTATACTAATTTTTAATTAATTTTTTGTGCTGATAAGTGTTGCATGCAACAGGCAGGTTACAAATATTCAGTATTAGCAATTTGGTACTGAAGTTCTTTATTTGAGCTAATTACTAATATATTAACAATTTTTAAATTCAAGAACTCTATTATCTTCGAATATTCGCACAGTGCGAAGGAAATTCCATTTTGTAATGTGGCAAAAGTATAAAGTGTAATATTGTTCCCTCGTTCCTGCTTCCTCTGCTTCCTTTGGCTACGTTCTTTTTTTCCCCTTTTTTTCTTCTTCTGTTTTTCTGTTTTTCTGAATTCGTTTTTCATTTCTGTTCGTTGTCGTTGTCGTTGTCGTTGTCGGTTTCTCGTTGGCTTCCTTTTTGACCATTAATAGGTGTACTTATATGCTTAATGGAGTGCCACTCCGCATTTTCTGAGCTCTGTATGTGTGTTTGTGCGTGTGTGTGTGGGTGTGTGACATAGTTAAAATTGCATTCACTGCGGGTGCCTGTGATGGTATTGGTGTTAGTAGTGGGTGTGTGCAAGGGGCTCCCAACCTTGGGATCCCCAAATGAAAAGGAGACCTGGTCCGTTATGCAACTGTTGTTCAATGTGTGGTAAATAGTTTGCATTTGACTATTTGCCACACACACACACACACACATAGAGTGAGAGAGGGGGAGAGAGAGATTGGGGGGTCAAAGCACAACCCCTTAACACATACAGACACCCATACACCCACACAAACACAGCCACTCAGGTAACTCGAGTGGCCCTTGGCTACTGGCATTGTTCACATTGCCTGCCAAAGGGGTTTTTAAGCTTTAAATTAGCTGAGTAAATACCACACACACTCACGTGCCATCACACAGATACCGACAAACACACACACACACAAAGGCACACAAAGGCGCACATAGAAGCCCAGCTGGATATAATGTTTTCATTTTGGCCAAATGTGTCACATTTGTGGCAGTCTACGAAATTACATCTGACCAAAGGGTTCCTCCTACTATGCGATTTACAAAAGTTAATATCCAAAACGACATATACCCAGGGCAATCGAATCAAATCGAATCGCAAATATAGATAGATATAGATTCATCCATTGTTCACATCGAATCGAGTATTTCTTAAACAACTAGGCTATTGTATGCCAGACAAAGATATCTCTATAGATGGACAATGCTATGGGTTAAATGAGCATACTAGTTAATTTTAACAAGACTTATTTACCTATAATCCCAATAATATTTCTTTACAAATACTTGTCCTCTTTGGTTGCAGGCAATGATTGATACGAAAATCTGTTAAGATGCCCAAGTGATTATACCACCCACATTGATTAATAACAAATTCCTCATGAATAATAAAGTCCCATTTCAAGACATTGTGCGTCTGCACATAAATAAATACAAAATGATGCCGGCACGAAGATAAATAAATTAATCAAAGAAAAATACATGCACAATTGCGAGTCAATCGAATTGCGACGATCCTGGAATTTTGTGTGGGGAAAGTGGAGTAATTGAATGGTACTCGAGACTCGAATGCCCCAATCTGTCCCAAAGTATGCAACAATATTTGATTATTGCCACAATTAGATCCTGCCCCTTCCCGCCCCGCCCCTCTTTTTACTCCGCCCACAAAATATTATTAATTCAATTTGCTAAACTATTTGACTGCTTAAGTTGCTCCACTCGAACATGACACACAATCTGCTGGAGCCACACACGCACACTCGAGTTGTGTGAGTGTGTGGAGATGTATTCTACACTGCGAAAAATGGGATAGTTTTTGCAAGGATAAAGAATTTTTTAAACAATTTTGGTTATTTTTGAAGCTGAGAACAAATGCTTTGTTTTTTAAAACTATGAAGAATAAAGAAGATTTCTAAAACGGCAGATTTTGTTTGTTAAAAATTTGTGAATCAGTTTTTTTTTCAGTGCATGCGGCGTCTGTTGTCTATGTTTATCAATCCATTGCGTTGTTGTTGATGATGTTGTTGATGTCCGACCACGAGCAATTGTTTTTGCATTGCACTGCATGACAATTTGTTGCTCTCCCTCTGCTCTCTTTGCTTGTGTGTGTCAGTGTGCGAGTGTGCGAGTGTGCGAGGGTGTGTGTGTGTATGTGGGTGCTCCATCTTGAAGATATATGGCTGCGATACGGAATAAATTCCGGGCACCTCCATTCGGCTTGCCTCTTCGATTTGCCTCTTAGCCGGGCACAAAGTTTTGTGGACAGAACACTTTGACTTCGGCTTGCACAACCCTGGCACACTTTCAGCGTATGAATGTACATATGCATATATACATACATATGTATGTGTTTGTGCCTCTGAGTTAGTATGTGTGCTTTTCACACACTCACGTAGCTGCTGCTGCTGCAAATGCCACAGATTGTAGATAGCAGATAGATGGCCCGGTGGAGAGTGGGTGCTCCTGGCAGGAACTCATCCAGTCGGGAAGTTGGCCAAGTCGGCGCGCACTGTACCCACACACAAGCAAGAGCACATTCACATACACATTTGAAGAGCAGTACATCCAGCAGCCGGCTAATTTATCCAGGAATATTTGAAATGCCTCAGACATACGATAATTGCATCAGTTCATGCAATTCATGCCATTCTGTGCCATCCTCTAACAGATTTACTGCATAAAATAGTACGAGATGCAGAGCGTTTATAATTAATACCACACACTGCCTTTCGAGTGAAGCGCAGATATATTGGATTTAATGATTTGTCAATCCATAAAAGTATGAATCTAATATTCGCAATTTAATATGCTAATGCTATAATGAACCATGTGAGCTGAACTACACTTCTGAAACGCAATGTCTGTAAATCTGAGCAGAATTGCTCCTTTTTGGGCAGTTGGTACAAAGCTTATCAGTTAACTTCGAAGTTATGTGGTCCATGCTCTTAATCCCCGGAAAAGTCGGCTGGACATGCCAGAATCTCCGACTTTTCCGATTTTCACTCAGTCCACAGGCTGCGTTGTTAACAGCAATGGGGTGAATGCCTCTCCGTTTTATTTTGCCTTTTTTTGTTGTAGCTTATAGCATACTATATAGCATATACAATACAATCAAATCGCAGTTCTCAATATTCATGTGGGTCCCTCTACTCCCGCCCATCGTTCGTCCTTTTCCCCTCTTCCCCTCTTCCCCCCACCGCCCCCATTTATTTCATTCTTTTAAAAGGATGGGGAAGGTATCTGGTTGTAAGCATGTCTAGTATGCTATATGTTTGCATATTGTCTGCGAAATGCCATTTGAGTCCCAGTCACTCTGTCTGTTCCACTCCTTATCCCCTTATCCCCTTCTCGTCCTCGTCCTGGGCCCTTCGTCCTTCGTCCTTGGTCCTTGCTGTGGCAAGGATGCTGCTTCTTCATCTTGTGCTCTGCCGTATCCTCGTAGCTGTTTATTTTGTATTTTCTCCCCGCTGCGCTTTGAATACTCATACGACTACATCCAAACACGGGTTTATAAATATTCTCGGTTTAGGGACTCCGTTGCTTCTCCCCTTCTCTCCTCGTATTTTCCATTTTTTTGCAGTTTTTTTCTACACCAACTGCTTTGGCAGCGAGTTTGATTTATAGAAATATAATATATTGTTTATCCGATGCTTCAAATTCCATTTGGCCCAAGCCCTTCACACACACATTACCCATCATTTTGAGGGATCCATCTCTGGGGGAATGCGCAATTGGTTTTCGGTGACCCTTTTTGCCAATCGCCAAATTGAGATTGCAGGCTAATCAATTACAATGATAATTTAATTAATTTCAACAAACAATAGCAGTTACAGCCGCTAATTTATGTGCCTTGTTTTCGTGTTTTTTTCTTGTATTTATTTGTTTGCCCTCAGTTTTAGACTGGCAGCAGAACTAAAGCAATGCAATGACCGTAAAAAGTGCATCGTTGTTTTATTTACGACCCGGATTTGCTGGCCATTACGCGTCACCCACAGGTGGGTTGATTAAGTGCAGCTATGTACATATATCTGCAATATCTATAAACGACATCTGTTTCATTCGATAGTGCACCTTTTATCAGAGGGACTGCGCAAACATGGGAGCAATGATTTTTACGGATTTGTTGGAAAAACTTGTACATTACATTCAATGTACTAAGCTCGATGGTTTTTTTTTTATAATACATGTGTAGTTTTGTTGGTAAATGTAATTGTTGGTTAAACATGCTGCACCCATTGTCAGGTTTTAGACATTTAACATCTTTCTTTTTTTCTATTATATATTTCGCAATTACAATGAACTGGCTGACGAAACTTTCTATTTATTAGCTGTTACATACGTGCTGCAGAAAGTATACAAATTAATTTACGCTGCAAAAAGCTGACGACACTGCCTTTTTTAGTCTTTTCTGGTTGGGCTCCCTTTTCGTTTCGTATCACACACTTTTGGAGGCAGTTGAAGTTTCACCTTTTGAGAAAACGTAATTACAATTTATATACATATATATGTGTATATATATATACTGGCTTTTTCGTGGGAGTTGAAGGCTTTGTAATCGTCGCAAGCCGAGGGCGAAAACATTTGGCACGTGCTTGCGCTAAAGTTTCAATTGCGGCCAGGCGGGCAGGTCCTTGGCCCCCAGGACATGCGGTCAATCATAAATTGCCTTAGCGAAAGCCTTCGCCAAAGCGTAAACAAGTCGACGCAGTCCTGACATTATTATATTTGCACGAAAAAAGCCAGGCAGGTAACATTTTTGCCCCTCTTTTTTTCATTTTTGTATTCTTTTTTTTTTTTTTTTTGGTTTTTGTTCTGTTTTTTGTTTTGAGAAGCCAGAAGCTCAGGTGCGGGCGGGTGGAAAATGGGTGGAAAATGCCCGTGTGCCGGGCGAAACACAAATATTAAATGCCGCAAGGTGTACAGGCCGTGTTGAGGCTTCCGCAAAAAGGGGCATAAATTGTGTGCCACTATATGGGTGTGCGTGTGTGTGTGAGTGAGTGTGTGTGCCGTTCTGTGGCAACGTTTTAGCTGATTTTATGTTTGCTGGCAGACATCTACCACCTCTCTCTAAGCCCCCAGCTCTTGTGTCCTTTCCCTACCTCCCCCCCTTCTATGTGCCTTCTCCCCGGAAAGTAGGCCACACTTGTGTGCCGCTGGAAGCTTTTCAAGTTTAGGCCAACTAACGTATGCCGGCAACGTTTGAAAGATGGCCGCGATAATGAGAGCGGCACATAAAACAATCAAGGAGGCCGTGCAAAAGGGGGGAGGCGGGGATTGGCTGTTAGAAGGGGGGTGGGGGTTGGGGGGTGTGCTTGGGGAAAGCATCGCCTCCGGAAGAACAGCAGCGACACAACACAGCATTGTAATCATTATCAAGCTAAACAAATCAGCAAAAGGACCCAGCCGAAAAAAAAACCATTCTCAAAATGGGGAAGTACGAAAACGAGCAGGAAATATTTGTAAACACAAGTTCGAAATACACTTGTGCATAATTTTATTCGAATTACTTTCATTTTATATATCGCAATATACAGATAGATTGCTTTCGCTAAAAAATAGGCAATAAATAAGCTACTGCACATATTTCTGGAGAAAAGCACATGTATATTTGATGGATGTATCTACATTTTTAGCCAACTTCTCATTCCGCTCATTGTACCCCACAAGAAAAAAGGGCAAATGAATACAAACCGAAACGTCCGCAAAGGTAAGTCAGACAAAAGAAAACCCGACAGCATTTCGATAAGGAAATGCGATGGATGATCCTATGTATCTGGCACTGTTTGAACTCCGCCTTTGACTTTAGTGTTTTCGTGTTGCCCGTGTCAGTTCAGTTTAGATGTAATCAGCATTCCAGAGGGGGGTAAGCCTTCGAGTTCGACCCAGTCGACCACCTGTTGTCTGAGTTTCTCCTCCAATTGCCACATTATCAGTTATGCGCTTTGATATCTGATAAGCCCACATCAAAAGGCGCTCTTCCCGGCCAAAATGGAAAAGTCAGCAAGGTAAAAAATAAAGCTGGCCAGACAAACAAACAAACACCCACTCGTGCACACACATACATACTAGCCAACTCGATTACAGTGGCATTAAACTGTTTCATATTTGAGTCAAATTATTGGCTTCTCAAAAGTAGTAGTCAACAAAACATACCTATCATAGTCATCTTGTCAAAGAAAGCGAAATGTTTGAGTTCATAGCATAATTTATGTAATATTACTATTTAACTTTGTATCCCCTTTTGCCCACTGTGCTTAGTGGACCACTGAGGTGGACGAGAGCCGTAAAAAGAAAGGACAAAATCCGCAGTTAGCCCTGCTTTCTCCATGGACTTTACCCTGTCTTTGTACCTGTCGTTGTTGCTGCTGTGCGTGTGAACATGAATTTGGTTTTTTTCGAGCTCCATTCGCGTGGGCATGGTCACCGACGGGGGCGGCTACAAACCAACTTTGACTTTAGTTTTAATGCGATTTTTATGCGCAACGCCGCGGAGACAGAGTACTACACTACATACATAAATACATAGAAAAAAGGGGAAAAAGAGCGCCACCTAGACCTGATGAACTACTTGCCACTCAATGTCCTGTTTTCCCCGTTCCCCGTTCGCTGCCAGCCCGGACAGCTTTCGTCCTTCCCGTGGCAGATTCCCTGCTCCTTTTTGGCCCCACTGACAGCCACGCGGGTCTACTAAATAATTTCGTTAGCAACACAACGGCTGCAAAAAAAGCGTGGGAAAAGTACAAAGGAAAGCGAAATGTAAAGAAACAATAGAAGCTTGTAAACGAGACAAGGTCGCCGCTGCAAATGCCCTACACTCACAGCAATTAATTGTGAAATGGGCATTCGATTGGAAAATAACTCACATTGTTCTCGTTCTTATGAAACCAAAACTCGCTGCACTTCTGATTTTGTATAATATTTTCCGTATCTTGCTGTTGAGTTTGTAGCTCTTTCGAGCTCATCGATTGCATTATGTTATAATGTTCATAAAGTTAGGGTCTTTGGCGTTTGCCAAGTGCATTCTGAAGTTTCCTATTTTTTCCCCATCGAATTGCGAGCACGCCTGTTATCCGCCGGTAAGTTCAGGTGAGCTTGGGTAATTTTTTGCTCCTGTTGCTGGCAGAGTGCGTATGCTGTATGCAGGATTCTGGATTCGGGATTCTGGGTGCTGGTTGCTGGATGTGCCAGCTGTGTGGCCACTCAAATAACAACAACAACCACAAGAGCAACTGCAGAGTAAACAATATACACACAAATAAGCACTTTGCCATGACCAGGTAGCCAAAATTCCTCTTCTCATCGTCTCGTCCTTGCACAGAACCAGGACCTCTCCTTTCCATCCCGTATCGTCCCTTCTGTTGTTTCTAATCCCATTTTAGCTTAAGCTTTTTTTACGCTGCTTTTCCCACAACGCACTGAAATATCGCATTCGCATTCGCATTCGCCATCTCTGTCCGCGCACACACACGTCCACCTGTACGGGTAACAATGGCGTTGCCGAACTGCGTCTGTTTTTTCCGCTTGTTATTGTTTCCTTGTGTCCGACGCAAGAGGCGAGCAGAAAAACAAGTCTGGAGCACTGTTTTTCGACTACGTGATACCCGATAATCACTGTTCTTTATTTCGTTGATTTTTGCACAAGGAAATGCAATGAATTTTGCAATGAATTTAAATGCAGTGATCCGTTTGGTCTTTAAAAGACTTCACTTAATTACATTTTATTGCAATTTTCAATAGAGTGTTTAAACAGTTGTATTCCTTTTCAATTCTACTGGTACAAATATAGTGCAACAGAAAGTAACCTAGCAACGGGGCGTATACGCAATGCAAATGCTTGATATTACGCATACGTAAGAAGCTGGCATGCGAGTATGGCAAGTATGATGTATAAGTGCAAAGCTACATAGCACATGCCTTACAATAAGTCTAAAAGGTTATGCAATAATGCATAAATGTCACATATTCAGTAGAAACCAAAGACACCCAGCAGGCAATGCAGCACATGGGGTACCGCAGGCCCCAAAGTAACTAACATCAGAAGTGTGTGTTGTTGAGCTAGCAGGATTCTGCTGAGTTGTTGCATTGGCGAAAACTTCATTTGCTTTGCTTTAGGAATTTTCAAGTTGCCCAAAAACTTGTTGCCAGTGAAAGTTTCAGTGGTTTTCAATAGTAAGTATATGAAATTAATATAAGTACCTAAAGGCCAGCAATTTCATACTGATTATGCAGCTTATGAACTGTAATACCTTTGTAGGTCTAAGATTTTTGGATTTTATTTGAATTTGGGTAGGGCGCTTTTTTAGGCGCATAAATCAAAACTCACTCGTTGCCTTTTAGGCTTAGCTGGGAAAATGCTCGCCTGCCATTTTCATATTTCTTTCACTTGCCACGTACTTTCTCCTCCTTTCTCCATTTTGTTCTTTTTTTGGACCAGCCACGCCCTTTTGTACTCTCTCGTCCGATGTCCGTGGGCTTACAAGTGGGAGTGGCTCTTTTGTCACCTGTGGACTAATTGGTCACCGGCAGGAGCACTAGATGACAAAGTGGCTTGACCTCACATCCCAGTCCGCCCATTCCGTCCACTTCAGTCCGCATACATACATATGTCGGGGCAATCAAGTTGACATGGCACTCATAAAAGTTCGGGGATAATACCAGACAGGGATCAGACGAAACGGAAACTTTGGCGCAAATTTCTGTCAAATTTAATGAGCCCAGAAATCGCGACTTCTTAACAAATCCCTACGCCCCATTTGCTGTCCACATTTCAGTCGCTTTCACCCACGTTCACCCACTTTTGTCTACTTTCCCGGAACTCAATGACAATCAGGGCTCGAAACAGGCAACAGACTGTGAAATGTTTGCAAGTGGCAACAGCGAAATAAAAATAAAATCAAATCAAGTAATATAAAATATAGGTATACGAGTAAATGTGCGATATCTGGTGAGTGTGTGCTATGCGCAGGAAAAAAAACCAACGAGAAAAGCGGGAAAAAGTCAATAAGAAGCGGAGGGAAAATTGAAAAAGCGACAAGGTGAAAGCTGTTGCTGTTGCTGTTATTGTGTCTACATGGAAATTACAGCACGCACCACGTACTTCTGCATGCCACGCCCCCGCTGCCCACCCACGCCCACGCCCACAAAACGCCCATTAGGGCGGAATATATAGAATGCATGGATTGTTAAATATAAATGCCTTGCGCAATATTTTAAAAACTTTCTGGTCACTTTATTTAGTTGCTTATTTTTTTTGATTATTTATGCACCGTAAAGCACCGTATTTTCATATTTTGTGTTTTTAATTTGCGTGACGCAGCAGAAAGGAGGCGGCACTGGCAAAGTGGGCGGGGCAGGGCAGGGCAGAGCAGGGCGTTGCGTTACAAGGCAGCCAATGGCCTGAGTATGCCTATCAGCGACAGCAATAAATTTTTTAATTTTATATGCACGTCCTGCGTGTGTGCGGTGCAATTTTTTTCATTAATTTTTTAGTGGCCACCACCGGCTGCGGATGCGGATGCGAATGCGGACTCGGACTCTATGAACTCTATGAGCGCCATTTTTGGATGGTAACCATCGTGTTGTTCAAGCACAAATAAGCACAAAGTGGCAGCGGCCAGTCAAAGCGTAATGTTCATCGAGGCTGGCTGCCACCGAATGAGAAAGAGCGGAAAGAAAAAAAACCGGGCCAAAAACTATCGTAAATTGAAGCCAACTTGTAACACCGACCAGTACATAAAACGTCTGAGTTGGGTAGCTGATGGGGAATTTTCAAATAAATTCCACAATGATCTAAATAAAATAGAAACTGTGGGGCTTGATAGAATAAAAACTTTAAAAGTATGATAGCTGTTTGTGAGAAGTTACAGGCTGAAAAGCAAATGATGGCTAAAATGCCGAAATACTAAACAAAGAGAATATGTTTTTATACGTTTGCAAAGGGTATATTGATTTCGGTCAGTGGTTTGCAACGCAACTTGGTGGACATTTGCAACCACACATAAAGTGTATTTCACTTCACTCAATGAGCGGAACATCTGCTTGATAGCTCCTGTATTTTAGGCAATTCAATTAAAAGGGCTTCGCCATTCATGGATACATGGATACAGGGAAACCCCCTTTTCCACCACGCTCTTGGATATTTTTGCCACCTATTGGTCTCTGGACACCGGACACACCAGAGGACACAGCATGCCAAACCATATTTCCATTTTCCATGAAACTCCACGTCCTGAATTCCGATCCGTTTGCTTTTTGTTTATTTGTTTCGTTTTGAAGTGTTGTACTTTCACTGCCACTTGTTTTTATGCCCGTGTTATATATTCCCTCTCCCATTTTTCCACTTCCACATCCATTTCTTCTTTTTTTCTTTTTTTTTTGCAATTTTGTTCTTTTTTTCGGTAGCTTGCTTGGCGTTTCATTTTTTTTTCCTCATTTTGTGGCGATGAAAAAATAAAATTGCGTTTTACGCAAATCATTTTTAATGAATTTTAATATTGCGTCGATGTTGTTGCTCTTGTTGTTGGTGGCCCGACATGCATACAACCAACATACAACATACAACAACAAGCAACAACAACCAGCAAGCAGCAGCAACCGGCAACCGGCAAAAGCAACAATAACGGTTAGGTCATTAAATTTTAAATGAATTCCGTGTCCGACCACACGGCACATAGGTAAAAATCGTAGGAAACGGCCATCGTATATAGCCCCCGCTATACATACATACGTACACATATATATTTATGAATATATACATAAATATATATAGCCTATATGTATTGCTGTAGGAGTGAAATCCGGTGGGCCATAAATGCGGTCTCAGCATCCATCCAAGAATCACCAGCTGAACCAGAACAAGAAGCATGCCCCCGCCAAAAAGGCGCTTCGCTCATTTTTCGTTCGTACTGCCCAACGTACGCATACCCTGTAGTCCAGTGTACAGTGAAAAGTATGAATACAAATGCCACAATTAAACAATCTGTAAAAGAAACTACTACTATATAAACTACTACTATATATTTTCCATAGATCCATAGGTTAGATCTATGGAAAATCTTTAAGTTTATATCGTGCCGAAACAGGATATCAGTTGGTCGCATCCCAGGGCTGGTTCACCTGCTCATGAGCTGCTTTATTTCCAGCTCTCTCTTTTTATATTCCTGCTGACTTGCAGCTGTTAAACAAATAGCTTACTTTTGTCCATTGTTGCTGCTGTTGCTGTTGTTATTGCCATTGTTGGTGTAGCTTATTGTTAGCCAGTCGCCAATGTGGAATTGGCAGTTTATTTTTCACTTTCGGGGCGAGTGGAAAAACAATTATATTTTATGATGGCCAAAACGAAAATTGAAATGGGAACAGCGTTTACCAGCGAAATGAAAATCGCCGCAAGGTGACTTGGATTTTGGGGTCTGGGTTGCTGGACCTGGCAGATGGCTGGGTTTATTGCGAAAGGAATTTGGCTAGAAGTTCACTGGCCATTGCGTTGGTGAGTACAGTACAGCCTGGCCAGATGCAATCAGTCAGGTGAAATGGGTCCATAGAGGTAAGCTGCTTATCGCACTATCAGTGCGAATGCAGGCTGCTCTTGCGAGGGGCGGAAAATCTCCTGAAAAGCTGCGCCAAAAACCGCGAAATCGGCGAAACACAGTTTGATGAAGTTTCTGATGGCACCCGCACCCACACTCACACTCACACTCGCACCAGCATTCACAGTCAAACTCACTCACATTCCCACCATTCACAATGAAAATAAGACAGACAAAAGCAGCCAAACACACTGTCATTTTTGGCCAACGAGCTGTGGCCGCAAATTGTTTTGGCCAACTTCGGTGGCATCCGCATCTCCGCATCTCCGCATCTCCTGGAGCTTTCAGCACCATCTCCATCTCTTCAACTCAATCGCAAATGTCGGACACATAACTCGAGGGCATTAATCATTATAAATCAGACTATTCACTCGCCGATTGGCCAATGGTAAGGCAAAAGGGGTGCGGCAAGCCAGGTGAAAGCCATGTGAAAGCCAGGTGAAAGCCAGGTGAAAGCCAAGGCGATGGCAAAGCAAAATAATGAACGGCACATCGGAAATGCCAAAGCGAAATTCCTCAAATGAACTTCCGCCACAGAATGCAGCTGGAAAAAATGCTAGCTCTACGAATGGGTGTGTATGTTTGTTTGTATTTGTGCGCAGGGGGAGCAGAAAATAATAAAATAAGCCAGCCGCTTCATAAACGAGTAGAGCGAGTGAAAAGCTTGGCATCGCAGGACTTATAGGGGGTTTTGGCATATACACCCATATACATATACACTCATACATACTGCATACATCCCTGCAAGTTTCGCCGCCGGCGAGTTTGGTTTTTGCCCGGCTATTTGGCTTTGCGGATTGGCTCCGGCAATGATTGTTTTGCATATTTTCCTTGAAATGGAAACTCGAGGTGAAAAACGGCGACGCAGAGCCGATCTAGAGCAGTTTTCAACACCCACTTGAGCAAAATTATAGCAGATGATCAATGGATTTCCAATAGATAAACTTAAGCGGTTGTTTCGCTTTCTTTTACACTCTTAAACAATTTAATATGAGTGTGCTTTTCGCTTGTTTCAATAAAGCATGCATTTACACTCTATTTACTTGCTTGCATAAAATCTATTGAACATCCCGTCCGGTTGTTACGAACATAATAAATACATATGACTGGAGTTGGGATTTTTGGCTATTTGGCCATTTTGCATTGAGCGCTGAAGGTAATAAAAATTAATATATGTATCATGTTACTGCATTTAAACAATGGCTCATCAGCTGAGATCTTTTTTGGCAGCTATGCAAAAAGGAACTACGTATTTGGTAAACCAACAAACATCAAGGCCTGTTTACATGCCGCAAAGCTTTGAGCTGTCATTTTGCAGCTGCTTTTAGGATGATATCTGTTAGGTATTTACCAAAAACAAAAATCAGCTTTTCCCCTGGATCAAGTCTTAAAAACCCGATATTCAAAGTAGAAACTTGAGCATTTTCCGTACTTTTCGGTCAGTTAAATTGGGTTGCCTGTGGTCATCGTATATGTGCGCAAATCCATTAATGTAAAAACATGAAAAAAGAACTTGGTTTATGTTACACATTTGCACCGTTCATTCCGCTTTCAGAGCGTTTTGCCATATTTGCAAGAGCAAATGTGAAAATTAGCAGTGGCGAAAAACAATTTTTTCACAAAAAATGATTTGGGTGGTTAGTATTGGTAATTAGGAGTAAAAAAACGTATTTTTTTTTTAACTTTCTGAACATTTTTAGCCAAGTTATACCGAAAATACCAATCGTAAATATTGAAATTTTGGCGAAAATCGTTTTTCTGTTTTTTGCGTAAATAATTTTCAGTTTTTTGATCCCAGCATTCGAAATAGTGGCCCAAATATGGAATGTCATACCTCGTTTAGTTCGTAATTAAATTTCTAATCGAACTGTGTTTTCAAAAAAAAAAAATTCATAGAATTTGGCCAAAAATTATTTCAACAGAGTCGGTCAAAAAGTGATTTGGTTGGTTAGCATTGGTAATTAGGAGTAAAAACCCGTAACTCTTTTGGATTTCTGACCCTTTTTAGCCGAGTTATACAGAAAATACCAATCGTAAATATTGAATTTTTGCCGACAATAGTTTTTCTGTTTTTTTTTGCGAGTATTATTGCAAATTGTGAAAAGCAGCAGTGGCGAAAAACAATGCATGTCCAATGTCGATGAGTGCGCTCAAAAGTGTGCTACAAAAATTGATGTGTGTCTGTGTGTATGTGAGATAGTCTCCCTGTGTGTGTGTGGCTGGGACAGCCATTTTGAAACTTAGCTGCGCTAACAACCGGAAATCGTGCAAGTATTTAAATACAGCCACAGTGGTAAGTGCTGCGGATTCCCAGGAAGAGCGGAGATGTGAAAATGTGAAATTGCGAAGAGTAAGCATAGCCCGAAAACCGGAATAGATGAAAATTTATTTGAATTGCACTTGCAGTTGCCTGGTTGTGTGTGTGTGTGTGTGTGTGTGTGTGTATTTGTTGTCTGTGCACAGCACAGCTCCTTCGTTGCCCCCGAATATGCCCCCATTTCGACATTGTCATCGCCTGCATTTACATGCACTTACCGTTGTCATTGAAAATGTACATTTGCCTAACCCGCCCAACAACGACCTCCGCATAAAAATCGGATACAAATTCGACCTCAAGACGGGTTCTTCTTCAGTCATCCGAACGGACTCGACTCGTGCATTATCGTTACTCTTAACGTTTTCATATCATGAATTATTGATTTGATTGCTCTTCAATCTGCTGCTCTTGTTTCACTTTATTTTCGTTTTTTTTTTTCTTTTTTTTCGTACTTTTATGTTCTCCCAGCGATTATACATTTTTAATTTGATTCCTTCAGCTTTTTTCCCAGCATTCGGGCCACCCATGTTGCCGGCGGATGTGCCGTCGCGTATATGACAAATTAACATTGTTAGCATGCCGGGGCCGCAATTAATCATCGTGGCTAAAAGGGAACCCGCCGGGTTTATTGGGTACTTTGTGGGGGTGGTGTGTGTGTGTGTGTTCGGTAGGTGGTATGTATTGGGTTGATTGAAAGGCGGACGCCTGTCTATGACGAACTGACTTGCGGATGACTGAGTGTCTGGCACACCGTTTGACCTTTGACCTTTGACCCGTGCCTCCTTGCGTCCTCATATATCAACTACTTACTTCACGAACTGATGAAAGAACTCCACACATCAGCATTGCTAAATAGTGGCTAAGTATAGCTCTGGCGCCCACCACTAATCCCTAATTAATCTACGACCGTTTCATTTCCGGCTAAATGTGCTAATATGTAATTTGCCTTGATTTCTGACTGACCACTGACCAGTGGCCGGATAATATCGAAATAGGTTATGTTTTTATAAAAATATAATTACACCCTTAATCCCCAATTAATGCCAGTCCATTTTATTTGGCTCTCTGCATTCGATTGCCATATGCTTTGGGCCCACGCAAATGATTCCAGCCACATGAATAATTTAAATATCACAATTCTTTGTGCTTTCAGCCATATGCACCTACCTATTGTATATGTATCAATTCTAGCTTTTTTGCAAATACCCTGTTGTTCTGCTTTCAGGTTGCCCTGCTTGCCTTGATTAATCTTTTGATTTCAGATCAGGTCATTGTTTCCAGTAGTAGTAGTGGTAGTAGTAGTAGTAGATTGTCCTCCTGCTTCCTTTGTTTCAGCGTCTGAATAAATCCCCAGGGTTCCATTCCATTCAATTTCATTCCGTTCCAGGCCATCAATCAACCTGCTGGGCTCGGCCGGTCTCAGCCTGGCTCAATCTCGCCTGGGCTTTGGCCCAGACATAAGTCTTCCAGCACGCCCACTTCTTGACCAGTGCAACACCTCCGCCCACTTTGTGGAGACCACACCACACCGCCCCTTCCCACTTGCCCCTTTCCCCTTTGGAGTGCAGAAGTGCAGGAGTGGAGAACAGATGCTGCAGTTGGCCTTGCTGCGTCTGCAACAACGGCCCAATACAATTCCTAAGTTATTAATGCCATCTCGTATTTTCCCCTGGCCAACTCGTCGCCGACTTGCCTCCCTTTACTTTCCCCTCCCCCCCTCTGTTCCCATCGGACTAACCCGCTTAAATCGGAAAAGCACCCACACATTCTACTCGAAATTTCAGATTCCAGAAACAAAACCCCCAAAAAGTCGCAAAACTAATTAAGCTAAATGTCAAATACCCTTTAATTAAATCGAAAAACTACCAGTTTGTAGCAATTTATTGTTTATATGCGTGATATTTAAAAGCTAATAATATTATTGTCAAATATTCAAGTGACAAACTTGCCGATAGAACCATAATACGCTGCAGATAACGTGCGAAAAGAGGAATAGAAACTTTGCATGTAAAAATCGGTTGGCAACAATATTTTATGGATACACTCCATGGAGTCGACCATCTCCATCTCCATCTCCGTATCCATAGGTTTTGCAATTGCCGCAGGCGCCATCCAATATCCAGACTGAGGTTGGACTGGGACACTCTCTAAATGTCAGCTCGTGTGTGACCAACTGCGTGAATCCTGTGAACCGCTCTATTGCACTGCGAAAAACCGCAGCATGAATGAATGCGCTCTCTTATCGAACGGCAAATTCTCATTAAATGTGCAGCACATTTTAGAGGCTTTCACTTCGGTTTTTATTGGATCTTGGACCCATATATTTCGGGGTGGCCATTTTAAACCATTTTAAATTGTAATTAGGTCATTTTTGTGGCGAAATGTTTGAGCTCTAGGTGTACCTCCTATGGAAACCTATTTTCCACTTTTCTATATCCTCTCTTCATAAGCTTTTTGCCGGGTCGACATGTGTCGGGTATCAGTGACGGAAATCAATGTCGCACTTAAGCGGATTCCTCAAATTGGCTGTATGTTTCTGCATTTTTATATTCCGCACTTTTGTACCCCCTACAAGGGTTATTTGTATTTTTTAAAGACACTCTGCCATTTAGATATTGTTACCTTACAGTTTCGAATAACCTATAACTGTCGTAAGTGTAACTAGGCACTTTACACAGATCTTAAACGAGGTTTAGCTAACATCAAGGGACTGGAAATGGCAATGATTTATTCAAGCATCCTAATAATAGATCGCCAGGTAGCCAACAGTCGGGGCGATCTGCTCTTTTTTATATGTATTTTTTCCTGCCAGGACACTTTTGCCATCAAGGCCAGACTCCTGGTAACTACTAAGCCAAATCAACAAACAAATACACACACACACCTATACACATGGATGGACAGGACACAGGCACATGCACATGTGAGTGTAGACGTGGGTGTGGATGTTGAGTTGGATGTGGGTGTGTGGGTGTGTGGGTGAAGCAGCTGTCGTCGGCGGTAGGTGTCAACAACTGTGTGGGTGAATGGGTGTGTGAAGGGCTGCGAAAGAGCCACACACCCATATCACTACACACAAATACACACAGAAGTGGCCAGGCGGAGAGCTAAAAATATAAGTAACAAATGCCCCGACGGAAATCAAGTTGAAATTTCATAGAGTGCAAAGGAAATTCAAACGGAAAACCAAATGAGCGAGTCAAGCGCACCGAAATCGAACCAAACCCAAACCCAAACCCAAACCCAATCCCAAAACCGGTTTATAAAATCCCCCAGTCCGCGAGGATGAAGCAGCTGAAGGAGCCGAACATAGACGCCAGTCTATGCGGCTAACAGCATTTAGCCGACCAACTAAAATCATAATTTCCTGGCTTTCTGACTCCCACTGACTTCGTTAACTTGTGACGTGGAAACGTGATCTCAAGAACCCTATTTTATATAATACAAATTACGAGGAAATTGCAAAAAACATATATACTATGTATAGCATTAGTTGCTCACTTTTATAGACAGCCTTACAATGCTTTATGCTTTATGATTTTGTGCATGCAAGTCTCCCCGTTTCATCCCAATATTCAAGCTAGCTCTTTAAAAGTTATTAATTTTTCCGGCTCGAATGGGGAATGGGATGCCCCGTTGGGGAGATGGGGAGCTACCATTAACTGATTGTGTCAGGAGCCTGGACCGCCGCTACCAAAATCCTACTCACATGCGACCAGGCCATAGTTTATATGTATTCATACAGGACGGTTCATATGGCCGCCGTTTGGTGTCGGCAGCGGCATAAATAAATCAAAATGTCGCCGATGCCCGGCTTCAACAGCAAACGGCCAACAGCCAACAGCCAACAGCTTCGCCCCCTGACAATTTTCCACCGCCAGATTTTTCCCGCCCACTTTCCACGCTGTAGTTGTAGTTGTAGTTGTAGTGGTGGTGTATTGTTCTTGACCCATTGAGGATAACAAGGTTCGGCATTTCGTGTCCAGCGGAGGCTCACTTTTTCGGAGGCAGCAACGGATCGCAGCCCCCCAATTTTTTGATTTTTATTTTGTTTGGGGCAAGTGGTGAATGGAGCAGAGAACCTGGTTTTTCGCTTGAGCTTCGCAAAAAGTTTTCGCTTGCGTTTGAATTTTATGCGAGTTTTGGTTTCTTTCTCTTCGGCTTTCGTTTCTGTTTTTTTTTGGTTTTTTCAGATTTTGTTGGGCTCCTTTACTTCCTGGTCGGCGTGTCGCATAAATTTAAGTTAGCCGCACATTTTCGCACTGCCTGCCACTCCCACAGCCGCCCACCAACGCCCATCTCCGCCCACTTGAGCGGAGCCTCAAGGACAACCGCATAGTCGCAGATTCTCGGTTAACTTGATGCGCCGCTAAAAGTTTTCCTATTTTATTATTTCTGGCTGCCTTTGCTCCGTTTTCTCATCGCCTTTCTCTTTGGCTTCACCCACTTTTGCAATCCCTACAGATGTATCTATATATATAGTATATATATATATTTATATATGTAAGTATATATTTATTTTTTTGGGCCCTCTTTGGTTTTTCAATTTTCGCTACTCAAGTAAAACTATTTATAAGTTGTATTTGTCTTGTTTTTTCTTACAGCAGAGTGCTGATAGGCGGTGGGCTTAGTTTCCCATCGAAGTGATTTTCGTGGTGGCGAAAGGCAATAATTTGCAATGTCTCAGTGGGGAAAATGCGGAGATTCTCCCAATTTAAGATCCTTGGACCGTGACACCACTTTCAATTCAATTATTTTTAAAGGCATTTATTTCCATCAATTCCTTACGTGATTCTTTTAGCTAAGAAGTTTCAATAAGTAATCTTCGTGTAAAACATTGGATTTTAGTACTTATTTTTGCCCTGTAATTTGTATATCGCATGTAGGTTTCTATCGCAAAACTAAGAGTCCTAACGTTAGTTGAACACTTTTCCGCATTTTATATTTTCGTCAATTTTTTGTGCAAAATTCCCTTTGGGCAAACGAAGTGTGTCAATGCAGTGCCTTCTGTTTTGTTTTCGTTTTGCCTACTCCCTACAACTGAAAACCCTTTGCATCTATTTCCGTTTTCCGAAGCCTAGTTTGCAGCATGTAATTGATTCCACATTTGTCGCCATTTGTGCAGCAAGATCCCATTCCCATTCCCATCCCAATCCAAACCATTTCCCCCCTTCGCATCGAAAGTTGTTGGAGGAAATAAAAGCAATTACGGCCATCAATTGGCCATGTTGCATAAAAATGAATAGCCATAAAATGCTGCAGCGGTGACAGATGGAATATGGAAGTCATGGAGCGGACGGACATGGATATGGCCCATAGATCAGACAACCGTCCCGCGGGCAGTTGTTATTTTTGACTTTGTTTTTTTGTAGATGATATGGTTTTTTGCTCTACCCCCCACCCTTCCCCCCACTCGTATCTGCTGGCCGCGAAATTGTTATTACTTAAAGCGTCTGCTGGGAGCGCCGCAAAATGTTGCACATTTTTCATGCGTTTGACAGCCGGATGGTTGGATTGGGGGGAGTTGGTGGCGAGGAAAAGCCTTGCCCTAATTGCAGCTGCACCCGTCATCATTACGGGCGACTTCCTGTCCAGTCCTGTCCCTTTTTCCAACGAATTTCCCCCTCCCCTCGACTGCTGCCACATTCCCTTTCGGCCTTGTGGCCAAGTTTTTGGCTAATCTATTTGTCATGTTCGCGCATTCGAATCGGAAAAACTAAGCGACATAGCCCAACGTAATTTGCAACGATACTTCCTGCTTTTCACCCCAAGCTTTTCCCGCTCTCCCCGCTCTCCCCGCCCTCACCGCTCCATAGAAAAGCCAAGAACTGGCCGCAGGAGCGAGGAAAGCGGAAAAGACATTTCAGAAATTCAAAAGCGTTGGCTTTGATAAACGAGCTGAGCTGGACGGCTTGGACCCTGAGCAAAAAGCCAAGGAAAACCAAGGAGAGATACCGCACTGGATGTTGGATAGTGGATACTGGATGCAGGATGCGGGACTGGAGAAGAAGGGGGAAAAGTGGAAATGCGGATGAGATCGGGGGTCATCCGTGTGTGTGTGAGCGCAATTGCAATTCAAATTTTTGCTGCCGCAAATGCAATTTCTATAGGATTTCACTTTGGTTGACTCTCGCTCCCATCTGTGTCCACAAATTGCAGTCTCATGCTGCTGGCTCTTTCGCTGCACAGCTCTCTGTCTCTTTCGCGGCAGCGTCTTACCCATCCGCACATGTATCTGCATCTGCATCTGCATCTGCATTTGAATCTGTATCTGAATCTGAATCTTTGTGGCATCTTTTATGTCGCAAAGATTTGTTTACTCCACGCTCGACTTTTGTTTTGCAGTTGCTTTGCAGTTATCCCCTTCATTCGATTCTTCTCGTAAAGTTTCAAACTCTTTGGTCGCTGCACTCGAAAAATGATGTGATATGTAGTTGAGTTTTTACCATGTTTAACAATAAATCAATTGAAAGCACTTAACTCAACGAAGTTTTGTCAACAAAATGTCTAAGCAAACATTTTGTAATTGTATTATCAATTTTGGCAGCGATACACTACAAATTATTCAAGGTACAAGAATGTTATGAAATGTACATCAAATCGCCTTGCTAGACCATTTTCTCTCAGTGTGAAACATTCGCGGTGCATTGCGTTCGTTCGATTCATTTTGAGTGTAACCAAAGATGCTGCAACATCCAAAATCTGCTGACGAACAAAGCGAGCGAGATAGATAGATGACAACAGAGAGAGAGAGAGATATGCGTGCATATGTGACGGTGCAAAAGTTCTGGTTGCGATTCAACTTTTGCCGCTTTGGTAAAAAAGTGCCACGAAAGTAATGTTGCAGAGTCGCCTCCAGGGAGATTGAGTGACAGATTGAGCGGGTTGCACGGTAGCAAAAGGGGGAATGGCAAGGGGGAAAGGGGGCGGGTGGGAGATATGCCAAAAAACTTTCAAACAAAAACGATTTAAAAAGCGATTCAAAGTCAGATTCTCAAATCGAATCAGAATCGATTAAAGCAAAGTTGTTTATGGCACAAAGTTCAACAGATTGAACACAGCCCGCAAATAAAACACGAAAGGCTGCCGAAATCCGAAATCCAAAGGGATGACGCCTCAAATACCCTGGTAAGAGAACTTAATACTAACTTTGGTTTTCCGCACGCATTTTAATCCGCAACTAAAATATCTGCAAAATTTCCAACACCAAGATCGTTTTTTTACCCGTCGTTTTAGGTGGCAAGTCATTTGTGGTGGTCGAAAATGTTTGGGGTTTGGGTTTAGGGTAGCAAAAAGTTTGATTCCTCTGAGCCAGCCATATTTCAAGCATCCTCTTTAGTTTATGGGTTTTTTTTTTAAATGACAACGAATTCGCATTATCAGTAGATAAGAGAGTGGCTCTACTTTACAAGTATCCACCTTTCCAAAGATAGTTCTTTCTTTGCCATAGAACTGCTATACAAGGCATATATAGCATGAATGTTAACCTTAATGCAAAACAACTAATATTGAAATCGAAAATTTGCCACCTTTTGGGAATGCCTACGTAATGGGCATCCTGCGGTTAAGGGACTGCGGTCCCAGGACCTTCGCTGCAGAGTCTCCAATGCAATCTCAACCAGTTGCATGCTGCCCCCTGGCAACTCAACCCGTCTCAACTCAACCCAACTCAATCACAATCTTGAAATGGGCAAACAACCATTGCTCGCAGACAACTCACACGGCAAAAAATGATATTAACTGCATTAACGGCCCAACTTTGCATACTTTTAACAGAAATTTTAAGCGATTTTGTGCGAGATTATAGCGAGCATTAATCACAGAGATTCTTATGTATTAAATAAAAACTAATGAATAAAAATGTCACTTTTTATTAATTAAAATACCGATTAAAATACCGATTAAAATAAAACCTTTTTCAGTTTTATGAACTTTTTTGCAGTGCCATCAATTGCCAAATGCCTGAACAAAATTTATGCAGAGTAGAAAAATCCGAAGGAAAAGTGTGCGACCAAAAAAGAAAAAAAAAAAAGATATGCAGAGCACGTGGAGCAAAATCACATTTTGTTTGCGTACAATTTTTGATAGATTATTACAGAATGCGGCAGAGTTGGGTTTTCCGGCTGGCCTGGGCTCTATATACATATGTATTCTATATATATATGTATGTATGTATATAATGACAGTATCTTGCAGTCACAGCCAGCAACTTCGCGCCAAGTTGACATAAACGGAACCAAGTGGGTTCGGCGGCTGGGGGAGTAAATCAAGTCGGTGAGGATGTACGTAGAACTTGTATTGAGAGGCTGGAGATACCCAGTACCCACTACCCACTACCCAGTAACCATTATCCATTACCCATACGCCCCGTGCGCCACGCCCAAGCGCAGCTTGTTTGCATGGCTGGAATGGATTGGAATGAAATGGGCCAGGGGATCAGCTTCGGCTTCAGGTTCAGCATACGCTCTGCACTGAGCGAAATTCTGTATACTCTTCAAAGCAAATATTTATCGAGGGTTATGCAGAATGTCTACAACTAAAGCCATTTTATTTTAATGGGGGTAGAAAATCACGCAAATTAAGAACCAAGTTATTTAGTTATTAGTTATTTAGTAATTAGTCACTATTCCTCATTTCTTTGGCCAAGTGCAAAGTAAAGCTCCAGCAGCTTGTCATATAATCACCGAGCTGGGAGTGCGTGTGTGTGTGTGCGTGTGTATAGGACGTAAGATAGCGATACCCTTGACAGTACTTAAAAAATGCGAATAAAAAATGAAGAGGAAGCACGCAAGTTTACTTTTGTTTGCTCCGCCTTCGTTCTTTCAGCCACTTTACCTCCTTAGCTGCCCGAATCTGCCCGATTTTGCCTGTTTTTCCTGCTGCGTTTCAGATTTTGTGCGGTTACTTTTGGCGCTGGATGCGCTCTACCCAAAAATAAAACACATATTTTAAAGAAATATAAGTAAAATAAAAAGAACAGAACAGAACAGAACAGAATATATGTAGACAAAGTTTCTACTTTCCTGGGCTGCTTTGCCTTTGCCTTTGCCAAATTGTCTTAATAGATTTATGGGCGTACGCAAAATGGCTGCACTTGGCCCGGACCGGAAGTGGCCAAAAAATGTGAGAGAGAAAGGGTGCTGGCGGTGAATGGCGAAAGCAGAAAGAAGGGAGAGCAGCAAGGACTTTTAATTTGGTTGCGCAAGACTTGGCTTTCGCAGCTCCACCCCGCCCTTTTTATTTGCCCATTAGTTGGGCTTGGAGCGATATTAGCTGCGGGTTAATGGTACTCCAATTGGGAGCCCCAATTTCTGGGTCACAAATCCCCCGGGAGAACCCCAAATCAACTGACCAGAGCGGTTGGTTTCCTCTTACCATTCATATCACTCGCTTTTCCATCTCCATCTCCCTTCCGACTGACAAATTGTGCTTTAATCTCTTGCCAGCGATCGAAAAACTTATGCTCGCCCAGGTATCTCCCTTTTTTTATCAACTAACTTTGGGGGGACATTTATGCACTAACTTTAATCGTCATAATCCCCAGTCAGGGTTAACTTACAGACGACGACGGCATTTTGTTGATGTTTGTCTTGCGGCCCCCGTTTTGCAGCTCCATCAAGAGTTTAGCTGGTTACTTGGGCTCTATATATTATGGCGGGGCCCCTTCGGTTTTCACGACGCAAAGTTGCAAAGCCAGGACCCCGCACCCGTATCCCTATTCCGAGGATTCCAAGGATTGCAAAGAACACAAGGAGCAGTAGTGGCGGTAGTGGCAGTAGAAGCAGCAGCCGCATCCTTTTGGCCAACTGCCGTGTGTTGTCTGACGTTTTGCTAACGACTTTTCAATGGCTGCTGCTGAGCCAAGGCATAAGTTTTGCGGTTCCCGGGCTCCTTCGCCTCCCCTACCCTCCCCCCCCCCCTTCGGCAATAACGTCCTTGGTCCTTTCTAGTGTGCGGTATGCGTATGTGTGTGTGCTAGTGTGTGTGTGAGGACAGTCTGTTCCAAGTAAACAGTTTGCTACGACTCCTCGTGACTGCTCTCCTTTGGGTTATTGGCTTGGCTTGGCCTGGCAGCAGCTGTTTGAGGCTCTGCAAACATCTGCACGGCGAGAAAAACATGGTCTCACTTGCGAAACATTCGTTGTAAATCCCCAATCTACGCTCACTTTATTTCTGAGGGTTTCTAGTGAGTAAATGAAATCCAGTTAGACATTTGAAGAGCCTCCACTTACAGCACACTTAATTTCGAAACAATCGCACGACACATTTTATGCTATCCTGTTATCTTTCAATTGGCAACTTAATTGCATACTTTCAAACACCTTTGCATGGCAGAGACAGACTTAAAGCATCCTTCCGTGCCTTACATGCTATCACTCTTAATCTCCGTTGGCTTTAAGGCTTTCCAGATGCAGGATACTGAGCACTTTGGATTTAAAGACGAACCACTCGAGTTTTTTGCCTTAGTGTAGGCGGGCATGTGTGGGTTTTTTGCCTTTCCATAAAGCTGAGGAACTGCTACAGTTGTAAAAAGAAATTAGTTGCCGCCGCCAGCGGGTTTTTCCTAGAGATGGTCCGCCCATCGAAGGCGTTCGCCATACACACACTTTCCTACGATCGCTGCCATCGTCAGCAGCGAGGTTGTTGTAATTGACTCAGACAATATGCTGGCGGAATAATGGGGAAATTGTGGATGTTTTTCAGGCGCTCTTCAGGGGCACTTGAAAACCGCAGAGCCGAACAACGTAACCGTTAATGGGACCGGCATATCTCTTGCTTGTAAGTATATCATATCGCCATCGGGACAGAACAGAGAAGAACAGAGAAGAACAGAGAAGAACGGAGAAGAACAGGAGGGGCGGATGGTTGCGCTGAAAATGAGTTAATAAAATGCGTATGCGTAATCAAATTATATGTCAAGTGTGTTGACAACGTAGCAGTCAACGTTAATGGCAACGCATTGCCAAGTAGATGGAGACCATCATCAGCATCATCACCCAAACATCCAAACATCCAAACACCCAAACAGCCAAACATCCAAGCATCCAAACATACAGCCATCCAGTTTGCTCATCCTCATTCTCGTCAGTGAGTCGTCACATACAGGACCCACTGGCTTCCTTCCTTTGCCAAATGCGATTTTAATGACTTGAACAAAGGAGAACATTTAAGCGAAATTTATTACTTGGATGTAAGTGTGTTTGTGTATGTGTGTGTTTTTGCTCCATCTAACATATATCCTGCAGCTTCACTTGCTCCCAAGGATCCGAATCCACTTCGATCCGAGAAGTGCATCCATTTCACCCACTGATCCCACTTCACCTGGCCGAATTAGTCTGCTCTGGCAGCTCTCGCACTCGCACTCGCACTCGTACTCAAACTCGAACTCGAACTCGCATTTGCCATTTGACGAAATTAATTTAATGCCCTGCCATCTGTGTAAATTGAGGTAATTCGCTGGATGTTACACAAGCATTCGGATGTAACGAGCAGATGGCTATGTGTACAAACAATGCAAGTACAGTGCAGCTCGGCACTATAAGAATCTTTGAGCAATAGTAGAGAGTAGTACGAGTATATACATATATTCGGTCTTAGAACCATACTCGTATTAGGTTGAACTTACAGCCATGCAACGCAGCGTTCAAAATGTGTATGCATTGGCTTGATAATTTCGAGAGACAGTCGAGTACATTACACATCATTTGATGGGCTAATGCTTTTCCACTTGACATTTGGTCTATAGGTTCGACAAACACTCGAGCGAAGAGGAAGAATCCATCGGGGGAATTGGGAAATGGGAAATGGGAAATGCTGGGGTAAATGCGATGACCGGATATGGAGATATTTGTCACAAGTAAATTAAATTGATGTGGCAAAAAGCCGGAATCTGGACTCGGGGCTCTCGGACTCTCCCACAGGCAGTGATTCAGCCAGCCATTCGGTTGAACACCTGGATGCGACTCTTGATTAAGTGAAATTTCATTCCAGAGTTGTCATAAAATGCACACGCACAGCGAAATGGCCACAAAGGTACGGATACAGATAAAGATACAGATACAGATACGGACTGAAACGCAAATTGATTGCGAAGCTGTTTGCTATAAATTATTAACACTAATTAAATGATTAAATAATTCACAATTCGCAGAAAAGAGAGCCAGCGGAAGGGAGGCCTTTTTTTTGTGTTTTTGTTTTTGTATTGGTCAGACTATCGCACTCGCACTTGCTCTCGTCCGTTTTTATCTTTATCAATTAACACGCAAATTGCTTCTGCGCATTTCAATTAAATTTAAGATATTCACATTCTCCCCTCTCCTCTCATCCCTCTCTGCCCTCCTCCTCACCACCCTCTCCTTTCTGCCGCTCCAATAAATTCGCCGTTTCTTTTTGATGATTTCGGTAATGTATCCACGCGTTTCACTCTCAGTCTCAGTTTAAGTTTCAGTTTTCAACGAACCCCGTCCGAAAAAGGCATGCCATAAATAGGTTCATTAATTGAACCGAACGGAAAATATTGCTCTTGGACACAACTCTTGGAATTTCGAATATCCTGGCCTTAATTTCGACTAAATGCTCCTTCATCATATAATCATATAATATTGATTGCTTGGACTTACCAAATCAGGCGAACATATTTGGGCGTATCAAATGTAGGCTGGGATTTCCAAATACGAAGTAATTACTGAAGATGGCAGTGATCGTTGAAATCTGAAGATCTGAAATAAGACAAAATAAAATATAATAAAATAAGAAAATAAAAAATTATATTATAAAATATAATCAAAAATAATGAACACAATAAATTCGAGCATAAATAAAGACAGTTAAATATAAAAAAAGTAAATCCATGTCAAATATTAAATAAGAAGCTAACATTTCCCATTTAGATGTTGGCACTTGTTGACAATCTGCAAATATATCACCCAAAAGACCACACACACATATGTATAACCTATTTCCCATATCCCATCCAGATGTTCGGCATTTGTTAATGTGAGCCGCAAGTAAGAAGAACAAACAAAGAGTTGTTGATTTTTGACTAAATTGTTCATGATGTATTTATTCTGCTCTTTTCTTTTTGGTTGGGCTTGTATATGTATGTATATATATAGAGAGATGTTTGTATACATATATATGTATGTATGTATATGATGCGAACTGCGGTATTTCTTATTGGTATTTCTTATTTGCCTTTCTCAATGCTAGATTAGTTTCGTTTTGTGTACGGCTACATATATCTATATGTATATGTATATGCATATGTATGTGTGTATCTAGTGGACTAGGATTACATATGAATTAGAGTAATTATCCTTAACTGCCACTCGCAATGAGCCCATGCGGTTAGCCTAAAAGTTCAACTTACCGTGCTAGGAATTTGACAAAAAAAAATTATCCTTACATTTAGTTTACTTAATGGTATTAATTTGTCTGTGGTTGTGGCTCTGTCTGTGTGTGCTGTGTGAATGCGTGTTCAAGTGGACTTAATTTAATTACATTGGCTTAATTTCAATATTTGTTTTATCTCTCTCTTGTTATACTATTACCGTTTGGCTGTTAGTTAGTTCGTTATTAACTTCATAGACATACATATATCTGAATTGGCTGAGGCTGTGACCCAAGTTTGAGCTCTGCAATTAGCCTCTGCAGGGCCACAACCCATAAATTGAAGGTTGTCCGGCGTGTTGTATTTTTTAAAAAATTTCTTCATTTATATATTAATCCCTTTTTGTTTTTCGTTTTTGTTTTTGTCCGCATGCTTTGTGTTTTACGAGCAATGACTATCCTATCTGGTTTAATTTCACTATTTTAATTGAATGTCACAAATTGAATATGGCAAAAATTAACAAATGCAACCAGGCGACCACGCCCACTCGGTGGGCGGTGGCGGTCGCTCAAATTGAATTTATTTTAAATGAATTGCCGCAAAGCAGCAAAAGCAACAAAAAAAAAAAAACGAAAAAAAAAACGCGTTCAAATGAGCTCCGCTCGCTTGACAGCCCTCCAATTGGATGTCCTGTCAGTGGAAAACAGCAACACCAACAGAAAACAGAGAACGGGCAACAAAAAACAGGCAACAGAAAACAGACAACAAGGCCAGTAACCAACAGAAACAAACAACAAATGGCCATTCACGCGCTCAATTACCTACAATCAAAATGCATTTAAAAAGTATTTAAACCTAATTGCCAGTGGGCGGTTTGGAAATTACGCGTTTTGCCAAACGAATGGAAAAATGGCGGCTAAAAAGCGAAATACTCAAGCCAAAGCCAAATGCCACCAAAGTTTTTGAATAAATCGTTGGTAATTCGTTGATCGCTAGTACGTGGCATTTAGTCGGATTAAAAGGTCAGCTAAATAATCAATTTTTGATAATACTTTCGGTTCCCTTTTTGGCACATACACATTTATCTTACATTCATATACACACTTAACACTTTGAGCCTAATTTAATGGGGAGATACATACATTCAACAGTTCGGTTGTTAAAAATACGATTTAGCATAAAAACACTTTTGCTATTATTGGTAGGATTTTACATTTAACTTGGCACCGTATAACAGTTCGTAAGATATTGGCAAATGGGAAAATTACTTTACATTTAGTACACCCCCATTTATTTAAAAAAAAAACAATATATATATGTATATATATTCTAGAAAAGATCGGTGCAAAACATTTCGATTCCACTAGTCACAGTTTAAATAACATTTGGCATGTCTGCAAAGAAAACCATCAGCATTTCGCAAATAGTAAAAATCTGCCTTCCGGAAATTTATACATATTTGCCCTGCGAAACAGCAAATAAAACTAATTGAAATTTTGCGACCAGAAACGGCAAAACAAAAAAAGGAGAAAAAAATAACAGAACTCAGAGAGCAGGAGCAGCAACCAACTAACAAATCGCATAAATAAACTTTGTCCTTTGGTATTTATACAATTTGTCATTTTCATTTGCATTTTGTTTGCTCTTCTTGCCCGCCCAGCCTCTGTCCCGCTCCCTAATGCCACGCCCACGCACTATTTATTATTCATAGTGTGTGTGTGTGTGTGTGGTTGAGTGTATTTATTAATTTCTGGATCCGTGTTCTACAGCATTAACCGTAAAACGCCCTCACGCAGCATTCAATTATTTATGCATTTATCATTTAGAATTTTAATTTTAATTCACTCTCTCATTCTGTCGCAAAGTGCGATTCAACTTTAGTTGTTTGCCTTCTTTGTGGTTTTTGTATGCTATATTTACACACATAATAATAAATATTTGCTCAATGTTTTATTCATACTTATATGCTGAAAAACACAATGAACTTCAAGATGAGAGTATGGGCCCTCAAAAGTAGGCAATGTTTTTTTTTGTTATACTCTCTTATGCTTCGAAAAGAGTTCGTTTTATACGTGTGTGTGTGTGTGTGTGCATTTACTTACAGTGTGTTGGTTTGCGTGTGTGTGTTGTGTGTGTGTGAGTGTTTGCGTTGAGAATGTTCATTTTGTTTTCTAGACACGTATCACTTCACCTGGCGCCGGTCCAACTTTTGGGCACAGTGCATCATCGATGCTGTCGCGCAATCGCATTGCTGCATCCAACTGGGCGGCCTCGTCCTGCGCTCCTGGTCACATGAATATATCGCCCACGGCCGGTGATTTTCGCGGAGTCGTCGGCACTCCGTGTGGACAATGCGGTGGCGTGCCCGAGCCGCCGGCTCCTCCGCCAACTGCTCCACCGCCAACCGCCTGCTTTGACTCATCCTCGAAGGTGACCATCTTTTCGCTGCGCGGCTTTAGGGTGACAATCTGCAGCTGTGCCGGCGGCGGAGGCGGCTGCTGTTGCTGCTGCTGCACAGTGGGCGTGGCCGAGCAGAGCAGCGTCTGTGGTGGACCCAACTGGAGGCCATGTGGCAGGCCCATGCCCATGCCCATGCTCATGCCCATGCCACCCATATTCATGCCCATGCCGCCCATTCCTCCAACACCACCACCACCACCACCCACCATGTTGGGTGAGTATCGACGGGGTGGCGGCAGGGCGAGATCGCCCACTCCCGACAGATTAAACTCACTGATACTGCGCGGCACAAAGTACTCCAAATGGTGCTCCGGTATGCCCGTCGATCTACGAATGGGCGTGTTTCGCTGGAAGGCCGATCCTCCGCCGGAATGGTTGGCCGCCTGCAGGTGACTCCTGCGCGGCAGCGAACTGTACTGCGTCAGCGTGTGGGCGGGTCCAAAGAACATGGTCTGGTGCTGGCCAAGATTGTTTTGCGGCTGCCCCAGGGCGCCGCCGGCCAGACCCACTCCCAATCCGACGCCCAGACTGGGATCCGCGCTGGGTCGCTGTCAGGAGGGTTTCGGCGTGACCGCCACGGTGACTAGAGCCAGTTCCTCGGCCTTGGGCATCACGTGATCCTGCACGCTGAACCGGCGCAGCCACAGTACGATCTCCGTCTGGATGAGGCTGAAGCACATGGCCACCACGGCCATGCCGACCAGAATGTACGCGGAGGCCGTATAGAGAGCCACTGCGCCATTGGGCGCCATCTCACCGAATCCAATGGTTCCCAGCGAGGTGAAGCAGAAGTAGAGCGACTCCAGGACACTCCAGTTCTGCAGTTTGTGGAACAAAATCGCACCGCTGCTCACATAGCAGAGCAGCACACACACGCAAATGGAGATCGGTACACTAGGTGAGCCACGGCGATTGCCCGAGGATTTTTTGCCCTGCTGCACCTGCTGCTGCTGCCCCGCCTGCTGCGCTTGTTGCGCCTGCTGCTGCTGTGCCTGTTGCGCTTGCTGCGCCTGCTGCTGCTGCTGGTACACCGATGGCGGCAGGCCGTACTGATGCAACTTCTGGTGGCCGTAGTGCTGCCCCTGGCTTTTGGTCTTGTCCGTCTTTCGACCGCCACCGCTTCCCCCGGCGCCCGAGCCCACACCACCGGAGGCAGCGCCACCGGGTCCGCCACCTGGTCCGCCCTTCACACGCTGGCGCCGGAACAGGCAGCGCATTCCCGCCGAGAGAGCTTCGCCCATGGCGGACAGGTAGAGCAGCACAATGGGTATCCCGAACAAAGCGTACACCAAGGCCGCCACTCGGCCCCACTGCGTCCGTGGTGAAATGCCGCCATAGCCTGAAAGAAAGCAAACAAACAATGCACTTAAAGTTGCAACAGTAGTAAAGGCACACATTTAAGCTGGGATTGTAACGATTGATTTACAAGTAAAAAACAATAATAACAAATCGATTAAGATGGCTGCTTGATTTGATAGAATCATGGAACTAGTTAATGCGATTAGGAAGTTTCTTGTTTAGGGCCACAGTGAAATCTCGCTAAGTGGATCAGTAAACTGACCTCGTTACATACGTGCTTTCATTGCCAGTTTAAGTTAAGGTCAGTTCATTATGCTTTATCTAATTAGCAGTTCAGGCTATTCAGATAGTAAAGATACATATACAGATTAGCAGTAGCAGATAGAGTCGTTTGCGCACAGACTGAAAACTGAGCTGAAAAAAGAGTGGCATGTGGCATGTGCATGTGGCACAACAACCTTTTTCGGCCAGACTCCTTTTTGCCCATTTTCCATATTCAACTACCTACCCCCCACCGCTCTGGCTGGCCCCAAAAAGGGCCAAATAATAGAAAAAACGTAACTTTTTCTGTCGGAGACACTTTGGCTTTGATGTTGTTTGCCCAGACCCGGTGATTTTGGAGCGCAACGGAGGGCATTGGTAGTGGGGTTTTGGGTATTGTGGATTGGGGAAATGGAAACGAGACTGGGTGCCAGTTAGGAGCTAGGAGCCAGGAGAAAGAACCCCAAATAAGGACCTGTGGTAGGTCCTTCCTAGGCCTTCCTTCCTGTGGGCACGACCTAACCCAACAACTCTGTGCTTTTCTGCCTCGGACTTTCGTTTCGTTTCGCCCAGACTTTCGGCTCTGCAATGAACTTTTAATGTGGAAACTTTTATAATTGAGTAAAATGGTGCGTGTGTGAGTGCAGCTCCAGTGTGTATGTGTGTGCTAATCTTTGTATGTATTACATTTTATTACTGAAAAATAACAAAAAAAATATAAAAAAACACAAACGACAATAGCAAAAAAAGCACGACAAAAATCGGAGTTAAAAAACACAGAAAATGCTTTTCAGTCGTAATGTAAAAAATACTTTAAAATCCCAAGCACGTTTAAGTGCATGGCCGTAGAGAGGGGGGTGGTGGGCGTTGCATGTGTAGGCTTTTCCAGAAAAAACCCAACCCCAATGCCCCACCTTCCCCCCCAGACCCACTCAGACCCTCTTGAGTTTCGTGTTTCACACGCTACGTAAAAGTTGTTGAAAATTATCATCGTCGCATGGCCATCGTTCATAAATGTGGGCGGCGAGAACCACGCCCCCCATTTGCCAGCAACGACGGCAACGGTTGCTAAAAATTGTTAGTGAAAATTATAACATTTACAATATGGCGTTCATAAAATTGTATGTAGTTATAACTAACTAACTAACGACGCACACATGTCGACCAGGCTATAAAGCCCCTTTTTACCACCACCCACCACCCCCTTTCTCCTCAACTAGCTGGAAGATTTCTGTAACGGGTTAAGGGTGGTCACCCCACACTGCTGCTTTGCAGGCAGCAAAAACTGGCAATTATGCGTAGCAATTTTCGGGAAAAGTTTACCCCAAACTGCATGCCATATACACATTTAACCAGAGCGGGGGGCTGTAAAACGATTTCCATGTTGGGGGATTGAAATCCGGGACCGGAGATTGAGACTGTGTGTGGTTCATGCTGTAGTACTGTATGCTGTATGCTGTATGCTGTGGTGAGTGCTGGCTAGTGGGTGGTGGTTAGTGGGTGGATAATGGCTGAGTTGGCCAAGAACGGGTTAAGTGCACACGTCCGGCTCTGACATGGTCAGATGGTCAGTTTTAGGGCCTTGTTCTTGGGCAGATTTGGCTATTCTGGCCTACGACTTGGACCACTCATTTGCCACGTGGCATGTTAACGTAACTGTCAAGAGCCACAATTTTTTAGCTGCCAATGGGGAAAATATTTTAATAAGTGTCCGGCATAAAACGTGTTCCATAGAAAGACATGTGTTTCTGCTAGATTTAAGTACCATTTTGTTAATATGACTTTGCTTCGATGGCAATGCAGTGATCAAATAATTCATTTATTGCATATGCTACAATGCAAGCTGTTGCCTTATCATCAAAGAATAATGATATGATATTATAAGCTCCAGACGACAAAGTTGTGTCTTTAAGTATTTGATACCAATACCTGACCACACCATACATACATATGTATGTATATGTATACATAGTGAATCTGGGTTGCTTAAATTGGTTTACTTTCGGTGGCTAGGCATGGCATTTGATTCCATTAGTGAAAGTTGAGTGCCGGTTGTGTCGACAAAAGGGCCATTTCATGGAGGCGACTGGGTCAACGTGTGCCCTCTTAAAACCATTGCCACCCCCCCTTTGATTTTTGCTAAGGCTATTTTGTCCTGACCCAAAGCGACAGTAAAATCCAACCCAAAAGCCAGCGAGAAATATTTTACTACGGCAATTTTCGAGCATAAAGTAATTACAAAATACTCTCCATCATACACACATACACACACACACACACCAACACAGTTACACTGAGAGAGTTGAGGGTGTGGACTTCGGGGGAGAAGTGAATGTGGAGACGACAAGAGCCTCTAATAGCTAAGAAATTAATTTTCACAAAAAGCTATTAAGAGTCACAAAAATTTCCAAATATAAAACCAAACAATGCCCATTGGAGGAGGGGCGGGGCGACTGAGGGGGTTGGGTGGCTGGTGGTTGGTGGTTGGTACAACGTGGTCGACGGGCACAATGTCGAAGGTTAGATGCCCTCAACCACTGGACTCGAGACTCGAGGTCAAACAGCAATGGCTGAGTGGGCAGCAATGTGGATGCCTCCCCCCTCACATCTCTGTCTCGCTTTAATTACAGATTACACGCAGAAAATATGTTTTACAAAGAGTAGACTAATTTAACACAAGGTGCGTACAACATTTACTATAAATTATGCTTATAGCATTTAGGATCATAGCTCGGTGTGACCAAAAGCAAAAAAATGGATTTAAATACATTTGGATAGCATAATGACAAATGTTTGCCGCATTTTCTTTGTGTGTGCGCGTCAGCAAGATTTGAGTAATGAAATTACGAGGGAAAAACACAAGCGCCCGCCCCTCATCTTCGTAAATAGACAAATGTTCAATAAACAAAGCAAATTGCGTACTATTTTGTCGTGGAAAGGGCAGCGAAGGAAATATCGAAATAATAATAATGATATGCAGGGCCATCCGGCAAGGGCGAAATGAAACAAAAACATGTCATTAAACGCCCCAAAAACATCATCATCAATGGCTGGCTGATGGCAAATGAAAATCGAAGGACAGAGGACGTAGGATGTAGGACGATGGACTGAGGACTGAGCACCGAGGACATTGGACATTGGACAAACATGACAGCAAACATTTTTATGACATGGCAACTGGCGCTTGAAGAATTAATTAAAAATTAAATGGCCTATTAAAATTGTTATCGAGACGCGGCGACGTCGGCAGCGACGTCACTGCTGTCCATTTAACTGTTAAACAAATGCGAAATGTAAAATGTGAATTGCGGAGAGCGGAGAGCGGCGCGAGCGAAATGGAAACAAAAGCCAGCCAGCCGCAGACAAAATGTCCCTACAACGGCCTGCAGTGCTATCAGATCTCTATACATATTATATACATATGTACATATATGCTCTACAAACACATACATACATATATGCACATAAATAGCCGTATAGTATATGCGCAAACATACGCGTATATGGACCATAAAACGTTGCATGCCTGACATCGCGAAGAGACGCCAACGATGCTTGAACATGTCAAAACATGCATAAAAATGCGAAAATTGGCCGAGGGGGCGATGTGAAGTGAGGTTATAACTCCTGGAAAGCGACACAATGAGATATGCACGGAGCAAAATAGACAGAAATAGGCAAACAAGAGAGAGAGGGAAAGAGAGAGAGGAAGCCATTCGCATTTTGTCACAATTCATATGGCAAAACTGTACAGTTCGTCATTGTTATCCGTCCATGAAAATAAACTTATCGGGGATGGAACATCAAAAAGCAGAAAGCTAGAATTCACAAAGCTTATTGATAGTTGAAAAGATGCAGCGTTCGCTTTTATGGAAGTCCTTACTTTGATTAGAACATCTAATGCGGTCTTAGAGCAAATCCCTTTGGCAAGAGATTTATTATGAGTGCAGACTTAAATGAAAGTGAGACACCCTATCCACAGAAAGGGTGTTTTAATTCGATTGACATATAATTATGCTTGACAATGTGAACATTGTTAAAAAAGCAGTTGGTTATTAGTTGGCAATTAGTTGCGAAATTCCATCTAATCGGATTACTACTGGGCGCATCAATTACAGCATAAACTGAACGACTTTCAATTACCCAACCAGAGCCAAACTATTTTTTAGTACAATAAAAAGAATTTCTTTATAGAAAACTATTTGGTCAGACGGTAAATAAATAAAGCAACCGGACTGTTGATAATTGAAAACGACAGTTTCAATTAAGATAACATCTTTTTGTTTCCAATGTTTTATTGTCAAACGCAATGACAATTAGTATGATAACATTATTGAAATTATTATTATTAAGCAATAGTGATTCTGACCTTGCATTGAAAAGTATATACATCTAATATCGATCGATTTGCCTGCAGCATAGAACGCTCAGCCAAAAAATAAATTTCAATTATGCCAGCGACAAACTTAAAACATTCAAATCCCGCTGACTGTTTACCAGTGTACAACGATTTGTCAAGCACTTGACATAACGGATGCCAACCATCTCACATGCTGTATAGCGCGCTTTTCTGTATGCCGAACACTCGAAGAAAATATGCATAAAATAAAAAATGCGAACTCAAGCCAATACCGGACCCGGACTGAACCAGTAGGGGCGTGCACATTTTCCAGCTAACGCAGCAACATTTTCCCCCATTTCACAGTTTGTTCTGCGATTCGCACTCCCCGCTTCAAGCAATCTGTTCGCTGTTCTCCGTCTCAGCCCCGTTGACCCCAAGCCCTTCATTGGGCGCTGTGACAAGGGGGGCAAGGGGATGGGGCAAGGTCAAGGAGCATGGAGAGTGGCCACTCGAACGGCGACGGTACCCCGAACACAGGCCCTGAAAAATGTTCCATACCCACTCACCAGCGTACCCACATATGTATACTGAGCCATGGAGCATGTGTACTATGTGCACACAGAGAATAAATGGGTACAGTTTGCATATGCACATAGTATGCATCTACATGTGTATATACAATTTGTTGAGTGTAAGTAGTTGCTGTCTCATCACACTGACACTTAGATTCGCGAACGATTATAGGAACGATTTCTTAGGACAATGTTTAGGCAGCATGGTCACACTGATCGGTTGCTCAAAATATCCTAAAGTAACCAAGAGAGCATGTTCACACTGCGGTTTCTTTTTTGGATTTTTCTTTCTTCGCGTGTAATTTTGTAAGAAATCCGCATGATTGTTGTGCTACAACCGCTTGGCCTGACTTTTTGATTTTATGACATTATTAAGCATTGATAGGCGACATTTACACACAGAAATGAGAGCTACGCTTGATTGGACCATGTTCCCCGGTGCGTGGGTGGTGTGCGTATGCGTGTGTGTGTGTGTGTGTGTGTGTGTGTGTTTCCGGATCCGGCATTAAAAGACAAAATCCCCAAGAGAGCCACAGAGACAAAGAGCCATTGATGGGGCCTTGTGAGCTGCGAGCGCGTGTCTCGATCTCAGTCCACAGGCTTTAAGGATGCCCCATCCCCAGTATTGTCGCCCTTATATTTTCAGCTTACCACTTTCCCTTTCAACTTTGCTCCCTTTTTTTTCGCCCCTTTTCTCTCCTATAATCTGTACTTCGCTGGATTTTCCCCACTGGCGAGATTGATTGCCTGCAGTAAGCGTTTGCAAGAGATGAAAAACTAGCCGAAAAACAGGGCGAAACGGGTGGATTTTAAAGGGGTGGAATGGTGGGGGCTTTGCTAAAAAAAAAAAAACTTTAGTAGTATGCGTTTCAGTGTTTGACACATGTCACGGTTGTAGTTGTTGCAACTGCTGTTGAACAGGAAGACATTTAATAATGTATGCAGTATGTCAAGGGTCGAAAAGTGAGGGGTTGGCTTGAATGGGGTGATGTGGCAGCACATTTACACTCGCATTAGGCCACTCAACGCTTTATGTGCGTGTGTGTGTATGTGTGTGTGAGCCACATTATATGGCCGAAGCGTAGGCGTTTGACACTTATTCGTGGAGCCATTCATTCGCTCATTCATTTATTCGCTTTTCGCTATTTCGTAGCTCACCACTTTGCTCGAACTTTCTCCACTTTTCTATGCCAGCGGAATGTTGACTTATCTGTGATTGCCTCGCCGATATTGTTGTTCTAGTCGTAGTAGCTGTTGTCGCGTTTGGCATTATTTGTTTTATATTTGACACTGGGACACCCACACACCCACACACTCACACACACGCACAATGACCATGGCCATAAAAATGAGGCTGTGAGTTGCAATAAAATAAAATAAACTGCCGCGCAATATATTTTTTTCTCCTCTCCCACCACAATTCAATCAGTGTTGTCAACTTCTAGGCTGAACTAGTTCACAAGTCCATCTTGTCGAAAGGAATCCCCCCGATTTTCAGTATTTTAGCCATAGCAACGATAAGCATTGCTTGTTATTAACATATTTTTGCATGTCAACAGCTAAAAGTGATTCGAAAACCGTTAGTCATTATGTAAAAGCCCTCTCAACCGAGTGTTTTTATTAAGCGCCACAAACTAATTAGGCCCAGTTAGAGAAAAAAGAGAGCTCAGGAAAATCCTGCCAAATTAGTTTCCGCAATTTTGGCCAACACTGTTAACAGCGCTGAGCCCATAGATTTTTCGGTGGCACGTGTGGCAAATGATTATAGTTGCCGACCCGGCCGGCGAAACACAATTCCGGGCATACAAATTATGTAATAATAATAATACAACAGAGGACGTGTCATCTATCATGGCGCAACGCAAGTGTTTGTGCTGGAGGGGGAGGCGGGGAGTTTTTCGTGTGAATATAATGCAGGGCAAGAGTATTTAATAAAGTTAATAGGGGCCAATCGAGCACAATGCTGGTCATGCAAATAGGTGAGGGTGCAGCGGGTGTGGCGGGTGTGGCGGTTGCACGAAATACAAATGGCGATTCAGTCGAACGGTTCTTTCTCCGCATTGCACAGCCATTTGTAATTCAAAATGGCAACCGGAAGTGGCAGACGAAGCCATTACACGGATGGTAATAGTTTATGGTCTGGCAACGTTGAAGGTCAACAGCGCGAAGAAGGTCAGAGTGGGTTGTAAATAGTGAATAGTGGTTTGGGGTTTCTTTTTTTTTTCCCCCTTTTTTTGCGGGTAGTTTCCTTTCTTTATTTGCCAGAGATTTATGTTAGCCAATCGAGTGTGTTCCTGCCAGTTTGCATTCACTTATCGATTGCAAAACAGCGAGGAAAATGGAAAATGTTAGCAATTGTGATTGCCATTTTTCAGGATGTATACAGAATAGTATATGGCAATTCCTTGACCAACCAACCACCTTTCATAGCCGTGCGCTTCCGACTCAATTAAGTGCTGCAAAAAGTTCTCATTCTGCACCGGCGACAAATCCAATTAACAATAGAGCGCCGCCCTAATGACATGCCATGCCCCAGCACAAAAAACTATCAACTTTTCCGCAGTTAGTTGGTTAAAAGTGGGTTCTGCGGTGGCTCACTGCATTTGGCCAAATTGAATCGCAGCTGTCAGAAAATTGCAGGGTCTGCATGTGAGTGTGTGTAAGTGTGGATAACAAAACACATACACACAATGACTAGCGAATAAATCACAAGTGAATGGAGTGTGTGCGGTGGTATTTATTGGTACCATGTTTTATATTTATGAGTGCAAGTGTTAATTTTATTACCGCAGCACGGGGCGTATGCGTGATATTAATTATTCCTGGTAATAGACAATGAACGACTGGATTGTGTCAACCGATAAGGCGGTCAGATAGGCACATTTGGAAAATCGCAGCAAATGCAAATAGATCGACATAAATTTGCAGTTGTAAGTGTCATATATCAAGGGATGGGATTTTCAGCACGCCATTAGCCCACATAAGTAGGCAATGAAATTAGTTTTACGAGCTAAGCACACACACACACACCCACAAGAATTTGGCAATTTTCGGTGGATTTTAATTGAAGGACATCCGGTGGAGACAGGTGGGCTATTGTGCACATCGAAAATAGCACAATGGCTATAACCAAGTACCTAAATATCCGTATACCGACGGCGAATATCTAGCAACCATGACAAACACACTCGAGTGTAAGCCGGGCCAAATATCTTCATTATTGAATAATGAGCCCAGTGTCCTGGCAGGGCTTTAACAGATAATCGATGGGAATTTTGCATAATGGTCTTGTCTCTGCCGACCTAATCTCATGACGATCGTTTTATCGAACGCCGCCTCGAGTCGCAACCCCAATTCCCCGGGCAAAAGTTTTTGGCCCCAATCCAAGGTGACGACGGTGACGGGATGGTCTGGCTGGGATTTTCAGATTTACCAATTTCGAGCCATTCACATTTATCCCCAGCACTTTGCTCTCCACGTTGTTGGCACTGAGCGGGAGCCACTTGGCTTATTTAGAGAAAACACATTAGCTGAAAACAATCGAAACTTCCCACTTAGCAATTTGGGGACAAATTGTTTCATAATTGATTGATGTGCCATTCAGGCCAAGTTGTCTCGTTTAGCATGGCAACTGACAGATATTATATTTTAAATACGGCGCATATGTAAAGCTATTGCAATGCCAACAAATCGAACATAAGCTCTTTGCAGTTTGAAAAGCATAAATGGGTAATGTGCTTTACACAAAAATTTTGTTTTGCCATGTTTCCCCAAAAAAAACATCAAAGTCTGATAAATGAATAGGTAAATTAATGAACCCCTCAACCGCACTCTTTACCAGATACATGACTATACTGTCAAATGCGAAAGAGCATTTCCATCAAGCACTTTAATTACATACACTTTCACGGGAAATGAACGGATACATTTCGGGGCAGAGCGGCATAGGGAAACTATCCTTTCCCCGATCCTGTCGAGTGGATGGATGGCCAAACTTTGTGGCTCACTATCCTCCTGTATTGCAGCCGTATTTCTGGCGCTGTTGTTTGGTTTACCCAACTGCCAACCGCAGGTTGCCCAGCTTGTCTACCACGCATTCAGCATTCAGCGTTCAGCGGCCCATGGTTTTCCTGATTTTCCTGGTTGTCCTGGTTTTCCTGGTTTTCCCCAATTTCCCCCTTTTATCTAAACGATGTCAAAATAATTTCAATGACACCCGCCATACAGTCGTGACTGGCAGCGTTTGTACTACTCTGGCTGGCGATATTTAGACAGATTTTTGATAGCTTTCCCGGCGGCTAGGACATCAGTCCCTCAACCTTTCCCTCGCTTTCCCCCCCTCCGTTTTCCCTCCGGCGGCTGGCCGAAATTGAGTTTTGATTTCAAACTCAATTCACATTAAGCGGGGGAGGTGTAGGGTTATGGCTGTAGGGGTGTACGGGTGTAGGTGTGTGGTGTGTGTGTTTTTCTGCTGGTGATTGCTACAAATTCGATTGATTTAACAGCGCGTTTATTGTGAGCTCTTTTGTGCTGGCAGCCAACCAACCACACGCCAAATTTCCTGCGCCACCCATTTCTGTGCTCTTTTCCATTTTTTTTTTTTTTTTTCTGTATTTATCCTATGGTCGGCGGAACACGCTCTGATTTTATTTTTTTTAACATTTTGAGCTTTTTGCTGCCCAGTGAATTGAATATGCCATGACAAATCCGACAGTTGATACCCTCCGAGACAAAAAAAAATCGTACGTGACCAATATCCCCAAGATCTGGCAAAAGTGGGCCTGCCATTTGAAAACCGTCCCTTTAAAGAAAACATTCTTAAACGGAAAAACTCCACAAAATAGAGAAAATATAATTTAAATACAATGCCCAAGCTGCTGTTTCCTATTTCATGTAGAAAATCTCCTATTACTACAAATTCAAGAAAAATATTAAGGGCAGCCTCAAATTGGTTGTCATAAATATAAGCTTCATTATTTTGGATGAAAATTTGAAAATAAACAAATTACGATGTCCGGAAATGAAAGTGTTGGCCAGCCAGCCTCTTGCTGGCAGTTTCAAATTATTTTTCCAATTAATATTTTGGGCCCTCAACAATTCAATTTGCATCCGAATTTTTTTTTTGAGCAGAAGGGCTGCGTGTGTGTGTGTGTGCACACTTTTTTGGGCCGCATGTTAAATAACGACATGCATCTTAACAATATTTTCTGTATTAGGGAACGGGGGCAGAGGGCAGAGAGACTCTCGACTACTTAGCCCCCCGGGTTACTTACAACTAATTGAAATCAGACAGCAAAAAAAAAGGCCAGGCAGACGCATTCGTATATTGAGCGCAAAAAAAGAAAGGGGAAAAATGTGTGGCCGAGAGGCCGAGCGATCCAAATCGATGCTGTCAGTTGACAGTTTGTTAATTAAAAACAGCAGCCGTTCGTTGGGCGGTCAGTTGGGTGGTGGTGAATGGGTGGTGAATGGGTGGCAAGTGGGTGGCAAGAGGGCGGTAAATGGGTAATGGCCAGTGGAGCGGACATCTCTGGTCCGGGGCGGTCACTCAACGTCTCACGCACACACGCACACGTGACGGGGTTCATGCACTTGGCAGGCTCGGATGGCAAACGTCAGATGCCCGGGCTAATAAATTGCCCGGAGAATCGAAGGAGTGCCGAACAAAGGAAATGGGAAGAGGTCGCTGTGGACGAGGGCGATGGCCGAGGGGCGAGGGGGAGCGGTAGGGCTACAGCCAGAAGGCGGGCGGGGTATGCGGTGTGTTTACTAGTGGCAGACGGGGCGTATGAGCGATGCGTCCAGGGTGGCAAATGGGGGGACGAACGAAAGGCACTTCTCACTCACTCACCTATCGTCGTAATTAATGTCAGGGAGTAGAGAAAGGCCGAGGCGTAGGTCCATTTATGTGTGGGCGCATTCAACTGGATTCCTCCGGGGGGATAAACCTTCGACTGTCGCACCGCCCGCAGCAAAGTGTCCTGGAAAAGGGGCGCCAAGGAAATGCTCAATTAGTGTCCCGAAACTTGGCCCGTTGTATGCCGGGTATGCTCACCTGAAACAGCTGCACCTCCTGCGCGGCGAGGCGCGTCCAGTTCTCCTTGTACAATATATTCAGGTCCTCCGTTATCGACCACAAGCGATCCACAGTTCTGTTGGTACATAAAGTATGTAGGTAAGTTATAGAAAAAGCTGAAACAAGTAATTAATATCTGTACCTGGATCGTATCTCGGCGTTGGCCAGTTCGGTGCGGGGATATGGCTTGGAAGCGGCCACAGCGGTTTCCAGGGCGCCACCATCCTCCAGTTCGCCCTCGAGGGTCACGAAAACGATGGAACCCATGGCCGTGTAGAGCAGCACCAACAAAAGCACGCCTGTCGAGCACAAAGGTTCCATTAATTGCAACTCACACTGCATTTCTTTTTCTTTTTCTGTTTTTTTTTTTTTTTTTAGCATTATAACGTTCAAAATTGAATTTATCTAAAATATCACCAGCTGTGTTAAATCACTTTTTGTGTGTTGGTTTGAAATCTATGCCAACTGGCGTATTTAAAATAATTGAGCTGGGCCACACGGCGTATGATGAATACTGATATTTATGCTGCAAACAAACTTCGCTTGCAGCGTATTAAACATATATATGGCGAATAAATATTTTTAATAAAGCAATTTAAAAATGGTAATATAAATCATTTCCTGACTATGTCGTTCGTGCAAAAAAGAGCTTGTCATACAAGGCATGGCGTATGAGTAATATTACATTTTATAACTCATACGCACTGTGTTTTATCACATAGAGTAGCATACTTTTTTGGGTATTTTAAACTGTTCTTTTTTTTTTTGCTTACCTGTTGCTGATATGCAGTGCGACTTGGGCGCCTTCTGGCAGCCGCATAGACTGCCTCCGCCGCCGCCCGCCTCCCTAGCCGCCTGTTTCTCCGACTTTGAACCGCCGCTGCCGCTCGACGAGCCGCCCGTCGACGATTGGCGACCAGCACGTCCGCCGGAACCGTTTGCAGCCGCCGCCGCTGCCGCTGCAGTTGCTGCAACATTGCTGCTGCCGCTGGCGGCACAGCTTCCGCTGCCGTCGCCGCCGAGAAACGCCGCCAACGGCAGTGGCGACTTCTTGTTCATTGTGCCGCTGTCGCTGTCGCTGCCTTTGATTTTGCCTCTGACCTCTAACCTCCGACCACTGGCTATGGATCTATCAATCAATCAATCAATCAATCTGTTCCAGTCGGTCCGTTGAAGGTGTAAACTTGGGCGGTAAACGACTCAATTCGATTCGCTTCCCTTCTCTTCTGCCGCTGACAATCAAATCAAACGCTTTGACGCTTCATGTGCCACGTAATTTGCATCCTCGTCTGCGTCGCTGGTTTGTGTGAAAGTGGGCGGGGTCTTTTCGATCTTATTATGTGACCGTCATAAAATGTTGTTATTGCTGTACAGCAGCGCCCTTTTACGAGCCTGTCGCCGCCTTCAACCTTCTTTTTTTTTGTTATTTTGCAACCTTTATTTTCTCCTCTTCAGTCTTCAGTTGGCGTTGGTGTGAGCGTGGAAGTGGAAGTGAAAGTGGAAATGAGACAGCCTGTCGCGCCGGGTGCTGCAAATGCAAAATATTTTCATGAAAATCTGGCCCAAAATGAAAATGAAAATGAAAAGAGCGCAAATTGCACGGCAAACACCATGTAATTGAGTCAACAGCTTCAAGTTACCACAGCAAAATGTGTAATATCCTGGAAAATCGCATTCACATATACCTTTTATATAAACTTCACTGGCGATAAGTGAGTACAGAATATTACACATAATGCCAAAAGAGGTGGTTCATTTTACCATTGAATAATTAGTAATGTTTGTAATGTTCGTATAACATATAATCCAAACAAATATCTAATAATCCCTTTTCAATGAATCTACAAATAAGTATTCTGTGTCAAACATTAAATTACAGATATTTTTGAGCACCAAACTCCACAAAAACCAGGCGAAAGATCGGTTTTCAGTGTCAGCGGATGAAACATGCTCATTATCCTGCTAATCACAGTCCACACATTTACATTAGCATATCTGCACACACACATATATATATATATACGAGTAGAGTATCCGCAGTGTTTGTCGCAAATAATCTGATAAACGTGAAGATGGCTGGCATTTAAATTACAGATTGCGCCACCCAAGCACAAAAACTTGCCGACTTCATACGATGCGACAGCGATTCGCACTCCGGTTAGCACGTGCCATCGCTTTTGTGGAGATTTCTGGACTGCTCGCATATCCCAATCCTGTGGCACTTCAATTAAGGACACCCCGTTGCCCCCATTACAGTGTTACAGTGTTTCAGTGTCAGGCCTGCTTTTGGCCATGATTTGGGCTTGCATTTTTGGCGACCCGCCCTCAATGCTAATTAGTTGAAGACATCGCAGCACGTTTTACTCCACACCCGAAAAACCGCCCCGAATTAAATGAAACATGTTCAATTGCCGTTGCCGCACATGTTTGTGGCATATAATATCCCGTCATTCAATCTTGTTCGGGATACCAGAGACCAGAGACCAGATACTGTCCTGCGATAAGTAAAACACAAATTGTCTGTGTTGCGGGGCACAGGGAAAAACAAAACACTTCTAGCATTTGAAAATGAGGAACTGAGTAGCAGCAGCTGGCGTAAACAAAGCAACGTAATTTCTAATTAATTTCTATGTTTTCGGCTTACAAGTGTTACAAATAAACAATGGGTTGTCTGATTTCTATTGTTTTCAGAAATTTCAAAAGGCCTAGCGAACTGCCCATAAATTAATGCATATGTATATCGTTTGCAAAATTCGTTCATTCACCAACTGTAATAACACAATTTTCGCTCAGTGTGTGTGGCCCGTTGAAATAACTACACGCATCAGGCAAATCAAGCGAGGTAATTGGTAATTGCATCTGCATATCAATTCTCTTTGGCCCCACAATTGAAATGGATATCTGGATCATCATGGCAGCCAAAAGCAAGAGCAAGAGAGCAAAAGCAAAATCACAAGGACATGCAATCGGAATGGAAATACTTTTGGTTCACCTCAAGCCTAATGCGACAGTATTTTCGGCTTTTCGCATTGCCAAATGCCAATCTGCATTCCACAGCCAGCTCCAATACGATTATCCTGCCAATTTGCGCAGTTTCTGGCGAACGGGGCCATCATCAATCATGATGTGAGAGGTGGGTGGTGGGTGGTGGGAGGTGGGAGGTGGCAGGACCACAGACCAAAACAATGCTACCCAACGTTCTCCAAACTAAACGGAATTAATCACGACCATGTGGGTGGGATTTACTTAAAGCGTTTTTGCCCAAAAATGGACTCAGATCTATGAGGATTATGAGCAGACTAACTATATTTCATTTTTATTTGCAAATATTTGGCAAAAACCACATTGTTAAACGCTAAAGGGTGTTATTTTATTACACTTTGCATTTAACATTTTTGTTTACTTCGTGCAGTTCATGCAATTTTTGGGTTTAAGACCCAAATTTATGCAGTTAAATATTGACTCGTTGAAAAAATGGAAACGCAATTTGTTTGCATCATTTTCGGCACTAGCTTTTGATGTTATTATTTAATAATTATTTGTTATGTATACATGCTATGTTGATAATGACATTCGTGTATATTTCTGGGAACTTATATTCCAAGAACTCATTTCTTCAAACAACCAGACAGAATTTCTTATTTTCATTCAAAATGCTTTCGCCATTCATTCATTCTCGAATGTTCTGAATTATGTGTTATTTTGAATTTGCTTTGTATGCTGTATCTATTTACACTCTTGTTGTGCGTTCTTCCATTTAGGCTTTGCTCCGATTCCCTGTCATCTTGGCATTTAAATATTACACTTGTATTCCACGCCATTTGCCAGCTTAACCACGCCCCCACTCCGCCCACTCTAGCACCTTCACCTACACACTTACACCTAGGGGCGGTGCAACATTTATTTTGCCCTTTTAATTGCTGACATTTATTGAACGCTCCGTCGTGTGTTAAATCTACCGTGAGAAGAGCGCAACATCGATGGCGGATGGATTGGAGGACAGGTGGGGAAACACGCATGTATGCACGCATTACGTGTGTGTGTGTGTGCCTGTGTGTGGGTGTGTGTGTGGGTTGCTACCTTTGAGTCTGACTTAAGTGCAAACTTATGCCAATTATGCAAAGCTTTTCCCAGCAGGCATTCCGCATTCAATTTCACATACACGCGGAAAGGAATGTTTAATTGATTAAAAACAAAAGATTTTAATTACCAACAAAAAAAAAGGCGAATATTTAATTATATTACATTAAAATGGTAAAGATTCTTTCAAATTCTTTAAATCGTACCGTTTTAACGATTTTTTTCTTTGTCATTAAAATACCTAACATATTGTTTGATGAATTTCAGATGAGTTGCTATTGATTTCTTTCCGTGTATGCAGAGCTCAGTGGAAGTGGGCCAAAGCGGGAAAACTGAAGCAGATTACACGGATCATTAGCTCAAATGAGAAAGTTCACATGTTCTGCTTCTGCTTCTGGTGGTGGTGGTGATGGTTCTCCGGCTTCTTTACCAAAACACGACGTCCAGCACTTAATCAAATGCAAGAGCAGCGCCTAACCAAGAGAAGCCAACCAAGTGTCCAAGTCCTGCTCGGAATCCCGGCAAGAGGACTCAAGATGGCAAGTTAGAGAATGGGGCAAGGAGCACGGGGAATGTGCCACGGCGAAGATAGATGCTTTTAAGATGGCGAGGATATGGGCTGGGTGGTGGTGGTCGAGAAGACATCGCAAAATCGAGTTGTGTGTGTACAACCAATATGCCTGATTGAAACGAAGTAACTTTCCAGGACATGCGACAGGACTCTCACACACACGCAGGACACGTGCAGTTATTTGCGGAATTTTGATAGATTTTCCTGCAACTGATTTGCGCACGTCCCAACGAAGGCACGAGGTGAATCAAATGGAGCGACCATAGATCGCATCCCTTACCATCGCATCCTTTCTACCGCTCCATTTGATACAAACCACTTCCTCTCTTTTCCCCTTTTTGCTTTTTTTTTTTGTGAAAGTGCAAACCAGTGTCCGTCGTGTTCAAGTCGGTCCTTTTGCCGTTTGTAAGTTTGTTGCCTTATTGATGACAGGTCACTCGAAGAAAAGAGGGGCACATCGACTGAATGGGAAAATTTATCGTCCTTCTTAGATAATGTTTTCATAATCTAAGTGAAAGTGTTTTAAATCTTTAATTAGCCTCTCCAAATGAATGAAAATTTGAAACTGCATTTTACTTGTTTCTGTAAAATCTTGATAGAACTAGTTGATTGATATTTTCAGCAAAAAACCAGAGTTACTATCACAGTTTTTCTCTCGCAAATAATTGGCACAAAATTTCTGCAAGTGCCGATAAAAGAGTCATTACGATGGAAGTGCGGATGAGAGGGTAGCACATCACATCACGCATGCCGCCAAAAACGATTCTTGTGTCTAAGCTGACTAGCAGTTCGTCCTGCTGCCAGGACATGAGTTCACAGTGGAATAGGAGGGGGCAGGGAAGGGGCCAAAAAAGTTCGAAAAATTGGTCGAAAAAAAAAAATGAAAAGCCGAAAGGAGAGCAACCATTATGGCAGGGTGAAAAGGAAGGCCAAAGGGGGTCACATATCCAAATATCCATTTCTCACTCATTGCGTTTTTGGCAACTTGCTGCACAATTAAACGGCAAATCACGCCTAGGATTTCGTAAAAGCATCCAGGATGCTGGAGGAGGAGCATCCTCGCATCCTCTCGTGAATGGGAATGGAGCAACAACAATGGATGGCCAAAACCGCACAGAAAGCAATTGGGAAATGGCACAAAAACTGGAGCACGGCCAAAGGCGAAACCATGGAGAGATCGCTGGCGGAGGAGTATACAGAGGCGGATTCGGAGGATACAGAGGAAGATGTGGATGCGGAGGGCAGGAGATTGATGACGAGCTGTGTGCGGGAAAAACCACCGACGTTGGAAAGTTGGCCGGAGGGCAAAAAGTAAATTGCAAATGAAATGTACAGAGAGCGATGGCGAAATGTCTGGACGGCCGAGGACCAAAGGGGGGGCCAAAACTGATCAGCGGGGCGGTTTGGGGCGGTCAACGAGTCATAAAGAACCAGAAAACAAAAGTTAAGCAAAGACCAAAAAATTCCGTGGAAGCCGTAAAGCCCCGGGCTGCAACAAAAACAAAATAACAAAAAATCGGGTTGCCAAAACAAAAAGGAGTTGGTAAAAAATAAAAAACAAATGCAATTCCGTGCAAAACAGAATATATATCAGGCTAAGTGACACGAAAAGATCATAAATGTCACAGGGAAAGTGTGACTACATCAAGTACAGCAGGCGCTTTAAAGAGGAACTTTATTGTCAATGTAAGTAACACATAAAAAATGATAAAATGAATAGAACATGTTAATTACTTCAATTTTTTCTACCTGCATTTCACTTATATTTTACGTAAACATAAACAATTATTGTTTCTTTTTCCACTTTATAAAAATAAATGTGCCTTTTTTGCTGTAGTATGTAGTACCAACTCCAGACAAAAAGTGTACATTCTCGCAATTAAACCTGTTTTATTATTTCGAACAATGGCCTGCGTATATCACTGTCAAACAAAGAGTTACCCACAAAAAGGACAAACACTCGACGAAAATGCACCCCCTTTGTCCTAATATGGTAAGCATTCATATCCCACATCGTTGTACAAACACACGGAATCTTTGCAATTCCATCCCGGGAATTCCTAATATCTAATACGGAATCGAGGGGTTCAAAGGTGGACACCAAAACTATCAAATTGATTATCCCCCAGCTGGTTGCCTAAGCTGAAGTTGCCTAATTCTATTACCAGCCCCCGCTGACCGCATCCAAATCCGAATCCTCGCATCCGCACAAATGGATTCAAACAATAACTCACAAAAATCCTCACAATTTGCTGAACTTGAGCCCCCCACCGCCCCCAAAGCACAGACTACGGGTTAAAGGGTTGGGGGCGTACAAATGCTTAGGCTTAACCCACTTGAGGAGCCCTTGGGTTAGATTGTAACCAACTCGAGTTAACCCATTAGTGTCTGTTGGGGTTGGGAGATGGAAATGAAAAAACAATTTCACTGCAAAGTGAAACGTAGAGTCACGTCTAAAGAGGTTCGCCCCTTGTTGTTATTGCTTAGTTGGTGATTTTGTGGAGCAAGCAAATAAATTGGAAAAAAAAAAATGTGGGGGCAGCACGAGTACAGGGAAAATCAGTCAGATAGCTGCCACACCCCCCGCTCCGCATTTCCGCCGCCATTTGTCCTGCATCCTTTCGTCATGTTGAGTCTCGCAATGATTGAATGCCTGGTCTCTCTCTCACACTCTCACACTCACACACACACACACACACACACACACACACACTCATATCACAGGCACTGAGAAAAAATTATGGAGGAACAATTTGTACACACTTCGGAAATGTTTTTAAGCAACTAATTGTGACATTTCCATAAAGATCCTTTTATTTATGAACTTTAACTATTTAAAATCAGGAAAGATTTCAATTTGTTTGCTAACAACAATTGTGCACAGTGTGCGTAAAAACATACGAGTAAAGGACTTGGAGCTCGAAATTCAATTGAAACCCTCGCAAATGAAGAATTTTCTGTGCATTTTTCTAGGGCACACGTAACGGCACTCGAGGGTTAAGGGGCTGATGGGCGGTGTTTTTGGATCAAGACGTCCAAGCCAACATAAAATTTGTTGTGCAATACATAAAAACCAAACAGAGAACGACATGAAAATGTGGCAAGAAAGAAATAGACGCCAGACCAGTTCAGTTCACCAAGTGAAATTCCAGCAAAATACTACAAACAAACATAAAAAAAAAAATTATATATATACATATACATACTATATATATACATATATAGGAAAGAGAATGTGGGAAAACTAGCAAATACTACAAACAAAACAAAAAAAAAAGAGGGGAGGGAGGTGGTGGATAAAACTAGCAAAAACAAAAAAAAAAACGCAGAAATGCTGAGCACAGAGAATCATGAAAAATGTAAAGAAAGCAAAGAAAGTAAAACAACGTGCAGTGAGAAAAGAAGCTGGAAAAATAAAAACTAAATCAAAAAGGAAAACACAAGCCGAGATACAAGTCCACGTCTTATGCTAAGAATTTTGATGCACTTACAAAAATGTACGAGTACGATTCCAAGCGGGGTGGGCGGGGAAAGTGGGCGGTGTAAGTGGGCGGTGTAAGCGGACGAAGGGGCAGATGTGTGCAGCTGCCACAAGTGGCACTGACGAAGGCAAACACTGATTGGCACAAGGCCAGCGATACAGCAAGCACCAAAGAACATTTCACTCGAGAATCCCGCACAAATGTTTTCCCTTTCCCCCTCCCCTTCCCTCCTCCACACTCACCAAAAAAAAAATAAAAAAATATATAAAAAAAACTCACAAGTTTCAAGTATTTCGCCACACAATGATACTGAGACTGAGTCTCAGGATATAATGGCCTTCAATTAGTTCGAGTCAATAGCCCAAAGCTGACCACGAAATGCCAGGCGGAACTCCAAGTTAAAGTTTAATCTTTTTAGTTGGCAAAATAAATTTGTACATATGTATGTTAAGTTCGAATTTAAATTTAGAACTTGTTTCAAAGTGGTAAAATATCTAAATGAATAGCAAGTTTGTGCTGCAAATTAGCAATGCTAATTTTTTTTAAATTAATTTTTGAAAAAATATTTTCATAAAATTTCTTTTAAAATTTAAATTTAAATCGATTGGGAATTTAATGACAATTTCAATGGTGTATTAAACTGCGTATTTGGACCATGTTATGGTCAACAATCCAATTATTTTTAGGAAAAAATTGAAAAAAAAAAAAAAAAAACATTTGTTAAAAACGCAATATTTTTTTATACTTTTTCATCATAACTTGGCCGAAAATGATCATATAGCTCAAAGAAAAAATTTTTTTAACAGCTTATAAGCAAATCTAACGACAACTTTCTCATTTTGACGGATTTAGGAAAATTCATTTTTCAACCAATTTGTTCATATTTTATAACATCATCAAAATTGGCAAAAACTACAAAAAAAAAAAAAAAAAATTTCAGGAGAAAACACTATTTGATTCCAAAAGTTTATTACGAATTAAATAAGGTATGGCAATCTACATTTGGTTTATTATATATTATATATTATATATTATATATTATATATTATATATTATATATTATATATTATATATTATATATTATATATTATATATTATATATTATATATTATATATTATATATTATATATTATATATTATATATTATATATTATATATTATATATTATATATTATATATTATATATTATATATTATATATTATATTATTATTATTATATTTTTAGGCCAAATAACTAAATATATTTGAGGAAAAAATCAGGAAAACGAGTTCAAAGAAAAAATGTATATTACTACCAATGCTAACGATTTTTTCCTTATTTTTTTTAGTTTTTAAGTAAGACAGTGAGTGATGTGTCTGTGGTTCAAGTAGGGTATAAATCATAAATTAAAGAATCTGCTACCGCAACCAGAATACCTGATCGAACCCAAATCAATTGAAATGCACTTTCAATAAATTATAGGTAGCTGGCATCGGAGTACACCCAACTCATTTATCGAATGCGGAGCGTGATGCCGCAGTCAAACATTTCGAACGGATAAACGGAGTGCGATGGAATCGTGCCCGATTTGATGGCCAGTACCCCACGCCAGTCACGCCTTCCGTCTTCACACTACGGACTACGGACTACGGTGTTTTCGGCATTTGGGTGCCTTTTGGGCTCACTCACTCACTCACTCCTTGCGGAGTTTAAAAGCCGCAATAAATAAATCTTTTGGGGTGCTCAAGACCCAAACCGCAGACATGGATAAGACAGACAAGAAAAGGGATATAAAAAGTGTGCCTCAAGCTGTCAGCCCGCTGGACTCGTTGACGGTTTGCGGCCACCAAAAAGCGGGCACGGATGCGGATATTCGGGTATGCGGATGCGGCTGCGGATGCGGTTGGGGCCTGCATAATGACCCACTGGCATAGAGCTAAGAGATGAGAGCTGAGTTGAGTTTATATTCCGCTTTCGGCCGCTGCCACATGCCAACAACTTGGTAATCTTTTGCATCATCGAGAGCGAACGAAGTACGTGGTGGAACACAAAAAATAAAAAGGAAGGCAACAAAAGCAAAAACAACAAGCATGTGGGGAATATCGAAGTAAAAGTGGGCGAACGGGCAAGTGGGCGGGGTCCATCTGCGACTGTTGCTTCTGCGGGCCCGCTGGAAATGCATAAACAAGCTGAGAACCGAGTCCTTTTCCTGCCACATCCAGACGCCACTTGAAATTACATGGCCCCAGTGAGGAAACCAAAACCGAGACAGGGACAGCAAATGGCGCGCGAGGGAGATGGCGAATGGCAAATGGAATCGGAATCGGAATCGGAATCGGCGGCCCCGAAAACCCAAAACCCAAAAACCCAAAACGAAAGCCGCACCGTGAGACAAACTGCAGCAGGAAACCGAGAAGGAAACCACAACCGAAATAGTAAGATGCACTACAAATGCTCCTAATGAACTTCGGACAATATTCGCCTGAAATGTAATACCTGAATGTCTGAATACCCGAATCCCAAGGGTGGGATGTAAAGCAGATTAATGCAGATTTACAGACACTTAATCACTTCAAAATGCAACCACAAATACTTCATCAAAAATGTGTGAGCTTAAGCGTTTAATTTTTGCAGCATACTCGCGGAAATTCGGCCTAGTTCAGCCCAGTTATTTCAAATTAAAGAGACCAAGATCTGCTAAGCACTTGCCTAACTTAATCCAGCACCACTGTAATGGATCCTGCAGTTGGGGGATGGGGGACTGGAAGACGGAGGCATTAGAGCCAGAAAATGCGAATGAGACTGGCACGGACAGTTTCGGTTGCTACTCGCGTACATCTGGCTGCGAACGATTCGCATATGTAGCCAGCACGTTCTTCATTCAATGCCATGAAACGTGTTAAGGAGCTGGGGGTTTTTATTTTCAATGCAAGTCCTGTCTGTGTACGACTACTGTATGTGTGTCTGTCTGTGTGTCTGTGAGTGTGCATGTAAAGGGGGGGTAGCGAAATTTAATCAGTATAGCATTGCGAGCATTCCGATAGACAACCTGAATTTAGATAACAAATTATGCATTGCCTCCACACGAAGGCCATTACAATTGTTGCACATGTGTGAGGCGTGGTGGCGAAGGACGTGATGTGAGGAGGCAAATCCTTTTGGGCTCCCATCCCCCTTTCCTTTCCTTTCCTTTCCTTTTCCTTTGCTTTCATTTTTGTTTTTGGTCTGGGCCTGGGCAGAGGTCAGCAATTTTCATTTGAGAGCTTCGAGCTTCGAGAGCTGAGGCGAATTTACTAGGTCGCCAGGAAATGACAGTTATTGCCATTTGCCTTTCAGTTCTCCACATAGCTGGGCCGCTCCTTTGATGCCTCGTTTTTACACCACAATTACGAGCGATGAATGAAAATGCAATGGGAAATGCCTTTTAGAATGCACCCGAAACACTGACCACCGACCAACGAGCATCGACCATCGAGCATCGGGCATTGGGCATCGGGGGAAAACCCCAGAAAGTATGCTGTGGGATTTGGCACAAAGCGGAGCTTCATTTTGTTTATTTCTAGCCTGTCAGTCACGTGTTGACGCAGTATCCTCTCCCTTCCTTTTGACTGCTTTTTTTTTTGTTTTTTTTTCTGTAGGGGTTAGGGGATATAATTGCACTTTGGTTCCGTTTCCAGTTCACTTGGTATACGTTTCGTTTCGTTTCGATTCGGTTTGTTGTTTAAGCCGAAATTGAGTTATGCTACAACAGGTTACAGGATATTCGGGGCTTTTGGTGGGAAGGCGGCTCCACTCGACTGGAAGGTAACCCGAAAAACTGAGAACCTAATTGGACACATTGATTGTGAGTTGCAAAGAGGCAAGCGAAGCTAGGGGGAAAGCACAAAAAGGAAAAGAAAGAAATAGCCTTAAAGGAAAAAGGAAAATCACAACAACACAACAAGAACTTGGCAGGTTTTGGGGAGATGGAGAAACAATAACAACAAGCACAGCTGTAACAAAAAATGTTAGGACCTTAAGTAAACAATTGCCAATTAAAATACCTTCCAAATAAAATGAATTAAATAGGTTCCTCCGCTAAGGAACTGAGTAATTGTAACCGACAACCCAAAAAAACAATTTAATTAACAACAAATTTTATTAAAGCCCTATTTATAACACCTTACTTTATTAAATACAAAACCAATCATTGCTGGCCACAAAATAATATAATCGTTTTTCAGCGCGCCACAAAACTGTGTTTATTGCGCCCCCCACAAATGAAATAAAAATATATATGTGCTGAATGGAATGGAATGGAGCAAAAGTTGATGACTTTGCTGACCAGACGGGACTGTACCGCATAAAATAAAAGTATTCAACAAAGGCAAATCAACTTCAATCACTCACCTACGAGCCACAAACTGTCGAGTCCCGAAAAATATTGCATGGGAAAAGTCAAAAGTGCAAACATTTAACCGCCCGCCCTCTTCCACACGCCCCTTTACACTTGTCCCCAAATTTTTGTTATAATCCAAAGCCAAAAAACCAATAGACCGAACCACACACCCATACACGCACACACACACACGCATATAAACACGTGTCCAATTTTCGCATGGATTTCAGTTTTGCCGTGTTGTTTTTTTATTTCATTTTTTTTTTTGTGTTGGCCAAATAAATGAAATGAAATGAAACATTTTAACAATAAATGCAAATTTAGCTAAGCCGCCTATTGGCAACTAAAACCGACACGGACGACAAAATAGACAAACAGGCACGCACACATCCATGCACCCACACACACACACCGTAACGGTTACGCACACATGCTAAGCCAAATCGAAAAGTCTATAAAGCAGCAAAGCCACCAAAAAATAGGGAAAGAAACCGTACAAAAATGGGATGAGCGAAAAAAGAGAAGAGGATTCAAGAGAGAACAATACACTAAACGAAATTCGCTGAATTTTCAAATAGTTCTGTCTCGCTAGACACCCTAATAATTGAATTCCCTAAAATGAAAATATAATATGATAACTTGAAGTTTTACTTTGCTACCTCAGATGTTTCGTAAAAGTGGAACTTGCTATTTGAACACCTTTTAATCATATGGATATTTTTCTCTGTGTAGGCATGCAAATTCGCTTTATTTTCACGCGCATCTGGCACAGTCACACTAACACACACACACACGCACACACACAAACACACACGCAAACGAAAGTAGCGAAATCAAAAGCGGTCTTTGTGTGGGTGAGCGTGAAATGGCGAAATGTGTCAGCATGTGGCTACAAAAAAAAAAGGGAAATTTTTATTTTATTTTTTGTATTTTTTTGGTTACTAGCTTTGGGGCATCTGACCAATTGTATGATTTAATATGACAATGGGCTGGTGGTCGCTTTTGCGGGTGTGCGAAAGTGTGAGTGTGATTGCGAGTGTTAGTGTGAGTGTGTTGGTTTGGGTGCTTGTGCGTGCGTGTGTGCTTTCGTTTGCCACATATGGACACATAAAAAAACCACTCAACTAAGCCTTTATTTAATAACAAACTAAGCACAAAGCAACTGCGGGCTGCTCCCAAAAACCGAAAAGCAATCAGCGACTAAGTTAATACACTCAGCAGAGCGACTGAGTAAATTTTGAATATGCTCATTCTTTACCTATCGATTCTTAATCTTAAATGCATAAAACATATAGATCTAATAAATTTTATAAGTAGCTTAAGTCGTTCTAAATGTTTATAAACTTTCCAATAAACCCATTCAAAAATTCGTATAAATCAATTCAAAAAGTATCGGAAAACCGAACGATTCCTACAAAACATTTTAAAATGATTTCCAAAAGTACGTTGGCAATCGCTTATGTGGAACATCGATTTCGATTCCTTTTTCGATTCCTGTTTCGACTCGCTCTTAAGCAAACGACTTGAAATTTGAAAAGTAAACGAAAAGATGATAAAATAATTCAAATACAAACAGAGAGGCAAACACCAGCGCAAAACGCCCACACAAACAAACACACGCGCACACACACACTCACATTGAAAGCCGATATACAGATGTGTGGGTTTTGGGTTTTGGTTATAGATGGCTGCATATAAACTGAAAATCGAAAACCATATTTCAATTTGCGGCATTTAGCCCCCTCACACACGCACACACACACACACACACAGTCACATACACACCACACACACACGCAAAGAGGAGAGTGGAACTGGAAAATCGGGAGGCAAAAGGACACGCATGATCAAATTGATACGCTTGCCGTAACGAGCAGCATTCGCTGAGTGTGTTGGGCATACCATGCGTATACGTATTCTGTGCTCTGCACTCTGTGCTGTGGACTGCACATTCTGCGCCCTGCTGTGGGTTAAGGTGGCATGCGGTGGGTTAAGCCTGTATATAGCGGTGGGCAAACAGGGCGTTGAAGGGGTGCGCTGAGGGGATTTTAGAGGCGAGCGGTGAAATCGGCGGCAACTAATCGACCCGAAGCGAATGCCTCGAATCAAATATAAATTGCAACTCTGTCGATGAGTGTTTCCATGTCTGCATTTCACTATTTCTGTGTATTTGGCTGCGGGATGCACTGCAAGAAATCTCATGGGTATTTGCTTTTTAAATACACAATGTTACTTCAATAGGATTCGAAATATATTTTAATCAAAATACAATTTGACATAAAAAAAAAAAACTTTAATTTCGATTGGAATTCTAAGTCATTCAGTCATTACTTTTATCAGTGGCCTTCACTTGCATGCAATGTCTATAATTGTGAAATATTTCGGCATATAGACAATGCATCCGTTCTGGCGTGGGTAATCTCCACTGTACTTTGACTGTGACTGTGCCAGGCGGCGGCGACCCAAATTCCCAATTCTCTAGCCCACGTTTTCCGCTCCTCACCTGCCCACCTGCCCATCTGCCCACCTGCCCACTTTCCACCATTTTCCACCCACACACGACGTCCATCTTTCTCTAATTCCGCTTGATGCCCAAACATGATTTTACACCTCGACCGCTTCCAATTGCGGTATTTGCGTGCCTCTAACTTCTTAGGGAGCAGTTGGGAGGATACTCAATGGCCAAAGGAGTGGAAAGGGCTAGAGAGATTGGGGAGAAAGTGGGGAAAACGGCGGAGCAGCATAGGGTTCTCTCGTTCTCTAAGTGTGGAGCCAACAATTTGGACGTGTGGCGCCCCAAAAGCTTCATACATCATTCAACAATGAGCGGTACCGTAAAGGTCGTCTTTGGATCTGTGTGTGTAGGTGTGTGTAGGTGTGTGTATGTGTGTGTATGTGCTTTGCATGTGTGTGTGCGTGTGTGTGCGCACCGGATGTCATTTGTATAAGTTTATATGGCTGGGATTTTCAACTGGCCTCTTCTCGGCAAACTCTGCGTACTATATGTGTATGTGTGAAATGGCAGCAAAGTGGAAAAGTGAAATAAGCGCAGCTTTATATGCACCACATATACAAATACACATACAAATACTCCGTATACACACATTTCCCCGTTGCGCCACAATGCTTTTCGCACTTTCTCACTTTGCCGCTTCAATTCGGAAAATTTTAAGGCGATGAAGTCGACTTTGCACCCTGGAAAATGCGCCATAAGTTATAAATTCTTCAGTTCGGCGCGTGCAAGTGCAATTAATGCGTATCGGGTAAATTATTCCCTTTATATATTAACATCAACAGTGATGGAAAATGGGTAAATGAAACCAGTTATAATTCAAAAATGAACTATGTATATTAAGTCGGGCAGGCAACCAAAATTACGTACGCGTTTTAATTGGTAATCAAATAAAAGCAGTTTTAAGTTAAATTGCTGATTTAAATGAATTAAGAATAATTCGCAATTCGAAATAAAAGACTTTATTTGATTATTAAAAAATTCGCGATTTTCCTTTAAGCCAATTTCATTTGCGGAGCATCAATGTAATTCAATATTTAACTTTCGATTGTTTAAGTACTGAAAATCGCTGCCCGCAGAGATTATATAATACATATATATTTTTCCTGAGCTTTACAATTCACTCTATTCTCACTTATCGCTTCGCTGCACAACCCACTTTTTACCTTCCATTCAAAAATGTGCCCCTCGCACTTTTCACGCCCACTGCGGTGGAGGATTTTCCACCCCGCTTTCCCCTCTATTGACCACAATTATGAGGTGCTTTTAATCATATTACAGTCACCGACTTCCCCTCCCCCACCCCCTCCGAATCTCCTTTGTGGTCCTGTGACCGCCGAGGCGTGTCTCAGTTGGCTTATTTTTCATTTCTCCATTGCCTTCGTTCCCACGCTCTTGGTTGAGCATCAAGCTCCCGAATTTAGCTTCCCCTATTTTTTCCCTGTGCATTATTTTCAGCTACCCTTGACCTTCGGCCGCCCAACTGCCACGCCCCCCCAGCGGTCCCACCAAAATGGGAATCAGTGGGCTAGGTGGTGGTGACCTTTTTGAATGAGTCTCCACGGAATAAGCGCGTTCGCATCGCTGACTATCTGAGCAGCGGCAGAGCTCCAACTGGAGCTCCAATTGGAGGTCAGTGCTGGCAATTTGGAAATTGGATAATGCTACCACATTGGAGTAGCTAAAAATCCACTTCAAGTAGCTGAACATCCCAGTTGGATGTAGCAAATAATATATTTAATGAAGCTAACTTTCTACTTTAATACCATATTATTAGCAATCCTTCAAAGGTCATTTCGCATCTAGAAGTGCAAAGTACCAACAAAAGGGGCAAAGATATTAAGGGGCTTACGTCCGGAAAAACCTCAATTTGGCTAGAAAATAGAAAAGTTGTCAGCACTTGAGTCGATGGAGAGGGGGTTGCTTATCGCTTTTCTATTAGGCACGTGCCACGGCCACGCCCACACTCGCCCACAATCTAAACCGCCCATTTTGTGGGCCACAGCATTGTTTCAAAAATGTTTGTTGGAAAAGTTCTTTTCGGGACACAATTTGAGCCACACGACAACGACAAATTTGCCATTTACCATTTCCCATTTCCATTTTCCAACTTGCCGTGCCTTTTCCCTTAATATTATTATTATTGTTGTTATTCGGTTGTCCTCAACTTAAGTGATTCATTTGCGCTTAAGACACAAATGATTTCGTTCAAATTCAGCGCTCAGCGAACTAAGTAAATAAGTCAGCCAGCCAGCCAGCCAAGTTCTGTGTCCCACAGAGCCCAAGCCCAAGAAACTTACTTTCGTTTCTCGTTTTCCAAAAACCGCAAAATGTAAATGAAAAGTGCGCATAATTTTACGAGACATGGGCGGGGGATGGGGGCTCTTCAGGGCAATCTTGCAGGGGTGGGTGGGGAAGGGGGTTGTATTCAGGACAGGTCTCTTCTGTGCCTAATTGACTGCCGTTTCAAGTGGAGTTCGGTTCGGTAGGAGACGGGTTATTATGCCAGACTTTTGAAAACTTGTTTTCATCGCTTTACCACCGCTCCTCGAATTTTTATGCACAACACACGCCATGGAAAATGCTTTGAGCCGCAGTCGAGAGCAACAAGGGAAAAGCGGGAAAAGCGCAAAGAGCGGACGGACAGTGACAGGCAACTGACACCCGGCGCAATATAATTAACAACGATGGTGGCCCGCTGACCAGCGGAAAAGCGTAAGTTTTCCACCACATAAACTTCACGCGAATACACCGGGAAAATGGTAGGAAAACAGAAATTATTATCATAATTATGACAAGAGTTATTAAGGACAATTTTAAAACACCTACTTTAAAATGAAAATGAAATGAAAAATGAAATGTATGGAATGGCCTATTTTATGTTTTCATTTCACGGTGGGCCAAAGGAAAATGTGAATCACAAAGAACCAAACAAGGATTTTCTATTGAGCAACTCCAAACTGGCCAAATAGCAAAGTTTTCCGTTCGCATGTGTGTGGTTTTGTGTGTAAGGTTGGGTGGCTTGGAAAAGCGGGAAAATTAAGCTCATTATTGCATTTTGTTGGAAACAATCAGAAGTGAAAGAAAAAAAACAAGAAAACTTAGTTTAAAACCCTAAGCCAAAGAGAAGGCACAAAGGGAAAAGTGCTGGCTGTAATTGAGTTAAAAGCGAACTGTGGGTGGCGGCAAAAGTTGTATTCGAATTATTGAAGCGATAAATACATTAATTAAAGTCAAGTTGCTCATAAATAAATAAAATCTGCTGAAAAGTAAACGAAACAGCCAGACAAGAAGAAGCAGAGTCCGAAAATTATAGGGGGTGCAAAAAAGGGGGCAGAAGGGGAAAATCGGGAGAGGAAAACAGGTAAGGAGATGGTGAAAAGTCAAAGCCAAAACCATTAATGAAAGCGTCGAAAGAAGTTGAGAAACGGCGACATTTAAGAGCAAGCCGGGCTTTTCTTTTTATTTCTCATTTTCCCCCGTGCTCTTTTCGTTTTTCTTTTTTTTTTTGTGCGCGTGTTGAATGAAGTTGAAGTGCGGTCACAGTTGCGGTTAGTGAAAATGGCCAAGTCGGAGGTAATTGCTCAGCTGAATTGATGAAGAGAAGCTTAATGAAGAAACGAGAAAAGTCGGCAAAAAAAAAGGTTCGAGGGGTGGAAATGTGAAGATGTGGGCGAAATGTAAAGGAGACAGGGTAAATTGATTTAAAAGTACTGTTCAATAAAGCTCAAGCCAAAGGTTTCTTCGCTGGCAACAAGAAGATGATGTGCCAAATTATATTGGCCATCATTAATCATTAATATATGTATTAATAGTCTTATTAAAAGCCCCTTCTTGATGGCTTAAAACTAAATTCCCATAAAGAGAGGAATTAAAAAAATTGTATACTTGCAGGTTATTCAGTCTCATTAAGCAGCTGAGGGCTTTGGCCCATAACAAGACCACCTCTCTCTTTTCAACCCTGCAGTTTTTCCAAGCTAAGAACTCCCCCATTTTTTACCCGAGCAAAGCTGCCTTCTCATGAGTCGCCATGGCATTTTCCCGGCATTAAAATGGAAAATTGAACGGTGCCGGGAAAAGCGATACCAAGCACGAATAGCAGGCATATACAAACAAGTATATAAGTATTTGTGCGTGTGGAAAATATGGAGCAAACAGCGTGACAGGCTGAGAGGCGCGCGAGTTGCAACTTGACATCAACTCGCCGCTTAACATCAATTAAAGATCCACAAAACCTAATCTAAGCACTTAACCCACAACCCGAGGCGATAGTGGGTGAGACTCTGGTCTGGCAATGCCCATACCATCTTCCCCCCAGGAGACAGCACTTTACTTACTCCGGTTGAAAAGGATGCCCGAAAATCCAGCAGAGCGTGAAAACTTCATCGTAGGATGAACGCCGCCAGGTGAGCTCATGAAAAGGAGTTCACCGCGGGTCGGCAGGAGCACCAGCACCAGCACCACCACCATCAACACCACCATTACCACCACACGAAATCCTTGCAGGCAACGGTGGACAACTTTCGTGCAGGATAATTATGAAAGCGCCTATCGCGATGTCTTCTAATGGCGGCGACGACAGCCAAACAAAAGCGCTGAAAGACAGCTGTCTCCCGTCCCACAAAAAAGAAAAAAAAAAACGCGGGAATCCAGCAACACAACAGCCAACTTATCCATCCGACCTCGCGTCTTATTACACCGCAAAATAAGGTGTATTAATATTCATTACAATAACTTAATAAACCACATACAAAGTGCCAGAATTAAACTATCTCAAATGAAGATGGCTCCAAAATATGCATTTAAAATGATTTCGAAATGAAATAAGTTATAAATCCAAGTAGAAACCAAGCAATAAATATATTTATATATTATATTTATAGTCCTAGTTCTATGAATTCGAATTTATCTGATTAATAGATATATTTAGCCAGTAGCACCTGGTAATTTTAGTGAAATTGCGCGCTGTGCAGGCGGCCACTTCAGGACTCCCAGTCAGCTCGCCATTAAGTTGGAGCTCCGGCCGTATAACAGCCACGTAAATGTAATTAAACCATACATCAACGTGAAATATGTCGACTCTGCGACTGCGACTGCGACTGTGACTACGACTTCGTCTAGGAGTCGAGGTGCCGTTAACTTGCCGTATGTGTGATCCCGTATGCCCGGGATGGATATGTGGCAGGACCCTCGGGGATGGATTGGCATCGTCGCCTTCTCGCCTTCTCGCCAGCTTTATTCCCCATCTAGCCATCTTGCCATCTTACCATCCTGCCACCTTACCATCTCGCAGGACGACAGACAGCCCATTAGAGCCCGGAAAAGTACGCACAACGAATTGTGGGTCGCTGAAAGCTCCCAAGCTCCATCTTGAACGCAAAAAGGGGGCACTAATTCAATCCCTTCTGGGGCAGACAAACAACGTCGGTGTAAAATAAAGAACCAACTTTGCTATAATTAATCTCGAGCTTATTAAATCATTCCTCAAATGAGAAAATCAGACTGGAAATTCGCGGCAAGTCTGCCAAACTTTTTGGCTACTTGTACAGTTTAAGCCTTCGAATGCAAACAATAAAACTCGGCATAAAATATCAGAGCTAACAACACTGCCGGCATAATTAATCAGGGTCCTCTTAAATATGATGATTAATATTTTTATTTAAATTAATTTTTTTTTATGAATTCAAATCTTTAGTTTAACGGAAGCATTAAAAAATCAACTATATTATTCGCAAGCACCTAGAAACACACAACATGGTAATGATATGGTCCAATAGAATTATTCAAAATAACTCACAAAGATGCGAAAATACGATTTAATGCCTGTTGTCAAAAGCGAAAGGCGAAAATCTCATTTGAATACCGCAATCGCTGGCAGTGCGTGGGATAAGTCCCTTTTTTGCGAACCCCAAACAACCGACAATCGGCAACCAAACAAGCCAACAACCCAAGTTCCAAGGAACCGACAACGAGGGTATCCATAGTTCCGCATCATGGACACAATGGGGAAGCCAAGAGCTTAGTGCGCTGTCGTGTTCGCTGGCAAGAAAAGGTAATATAAATACACGTAAATATAAAGCAGAATTGTAATTATGTGCTTAACGTGAGCGATGCGATGCGATGCTATGCGATGCGATGCGTTGTAATACTACCGCTTGCTGGCAGCCCTTTTCCCCATTTCCCCATTTCCCCTTTTCCCACCCAGTATCCCTATCCCTTCAGAGCGTGGAAACCCCATCTCAAAGCCCCAACCCTCGGAAACCACCAAGCCAAATGGCAGCACCATGCTATCCCAAAACCAGAGAGAACTCCTTGACATAACCCACCCAGGTGCTGCTGAATATCCGAAATATCCTTCGCTATGCATAAAAGTGGTAGGAAGTTGGCAAGCATTTGAATGGCATCAAGACAAGTTGGCTCTAATTTAATTCCAGCGCTGACTTTTGGCCGTCATCGTGTTCATGATGGCCATGATGTTCATGGTGATGATGAGTGTTGAGCTGAGTTGAGTATGAGTATGAGTGTAGTTACGTTGATGACGTTGAGGTTGTACTTAATTCTGTTGGAAAATATTCCGCACTTAAAGCCTTAGATCGCAAATGTATGTAGTCAGTACTTGCAAGTGGTAACAATTTAATAATCTGCTGCTTAAGAGTGCTATATTTCTCTTCAGCTGTTATTATTCATTCGTGAAACAACTTGATATACCAAAATAAGTAATTGTATTCAAAACTGCGATGTAAGCTGCTTAGGTGCGAGGAGCCCAATTAATGGTAATACAATTACAATTATAATTATACTAATCAATTCCAGAACTTAGCTCACCCAAGCGCAAAGTTGTACAATTTTGTGAGAGCCTTGGGGACTTTTAGTTACTTTTTTCAAGTTGGTTGGGGGGTGTGGAAAACCAGGAAAACCAGGAAAACTAGGAGATCTAGGAAAACCAGGCACTGACTGATTTTCTCCTGTTGACACTCTTCGATGGCTTTTTCCCAGCCCCGGCGAATGCGAAAGGAGCACTTCACCAATCACCTGTGGTTGCAGTCTTAACCCCTGTCATCGGCATATTTATTGGCGAAATGGGGGCGGGGTTGGGGGCGTTTGGAAAAAAACGCTGAAATAATGAGCTACTTAAAAGAAATATGTATGTATGCAGCTGACTGGCTGGCAACCAAAGTGCAGCAGGGATGCATCAAGTTGGGGGGCTCCGTGTGCCCAAAGAATTTGCCTAATGCGAATTTGCCTACCACCCAACCAGCACCCCCTACCCCGCCGTTCTTCCTGCCCGAAAGGACTATAAATTTCCGGAAAAATGTTGAAGGTAGGTGTTCTTGAGGGGGGCAAGCGCATGGGGCATGGGCCATGGGGCAGGGGCATGGAGAGCCAGCTAGCTAGCTGGTCGGAAAGAGGACTCGATTGACGGGATTTCTGGCCCGGAGAGTCTAATGATGGCTGGTCTCGTCGGCGCGAGAGGAGCAGAGTGGAGGGCTCACCAACTAAGACAAACTAAAGGAAGACATGAAAATTTTCGATATCCGTGCCTAACGACTACGTGTGTGTGTGTGTGGGTGTGTGTGTGTGCGGCAATGAGATTTTAAGAGCTTCCTTCTTCCTTTCTAAGCAAAAATTTGTTATCGCCATTGGCAGGCTGAACCAGTGAAAAATACTATATTACAAGGTACATATACATCTCTATATATAGTATATATAGCTCTAACGAGCCATCCGCTGCCGATCCCATGGGGTTTTTGCGGGGGAGGAGAGGTGTGGTGGGTTAGGTGGGCTAGGTGGGTGGTGGTAGGTGGTTGGCTGGCGGTAAAAGAACCTGGGGGACTTGGCCCGATTTGCTGCTTGTCTTGCATTTAATGTCACACGCTTCATTATTTCTAATTGGCAAATTTTCAATCAGCAAACGAACAGCCTTGGACCTACGAAAGGGAAGTGGGGGGGTGGTGGTGGAGGTGATATTTTGGGTGGTGGGCTGCCCTATTCCCAGCGCGTAAATTTGGCTGTGCTGTGACTTAACAACTTCAGAATTCAATTATGCGACACAGAGTGAAATCAACATTATTGATAAGCCGCAAGGACAACGGAAAATGGGGGCGAAAAGATGGGCGGGGATAGATAACCAGCGGAAGGGCTTGCGGGAGGGGTGCGGTGGCGGAATGGTGGCGTTACTGGCTGGGTAGCAATAGATAGAGATTGGAGGAAAAGCAAAGTGCGAGCGGGAGACGCAGTTCCAACTAACCGACAAAAGTTTGCCTCCTGGAAAAGCAGGACCTCGGAACGAGGAGGACGAACCACGACGAACAGAACGAAGCAGGCCAACAAAAGAAAACGTAATGCGCAAATTATCGTAATTATAAATTAAGTCGACGTTGGTTTGCTTTCGCAGGGGGTGGTGGTGGGGGTGGTGTTGAAGAAAGGCAAAGGCAAAGGCAACGGCAACGGCACAGTGGAAATGTTGGAAAATGTAATGAAAAATACTTTTTGCACAAAACCCAACCCAACCACCAAAACCCATCCAGCATCTGACCACCCACCGTCGTCGTCGTCGTCTGACTGGCATTCGAAAATAGATTTCCCACTATATATACGTATATAACGACCAGTAATTCTTTGGGCTTCGGGGGAAGTTTGGAACGACCGGAGGTCTTACAAAGTTGCGTCTTCTTCGCTGTGTAAAGTGGAAAACTTTTCTCTCCGCTATCCCCCACTAACCAGTTCCCCTTTAATGCAACAAAAAAACAAAAAACGAAAAAAAAAAAAGGTAGATATACTCTATATATAAAGCAGTTGGGCCGGGAGGAACAAACAACTAAAGCTTTACCCAAAGCTTGTGAAAATTTCACTTATTGTTGTTTCCTCCGGCTGTAAATGAAGCCATTTTGTGGGGGGGATAGTGGGTGGTGGGCGGTGGGTGGTGTAAGTGATGAAATGTGGGCATTGGGGCTACGGAGCTACTATGGAGCTACCGTTATGATGGCTCAGCTAACTCAGCATTATTGGGTCGAGCGCTTCTAATTGTTGGGCCAACTACAACCGACAAGTGGCCAAAAGCAAAAGCAACCCCGAACCTTTCCACGCAAATTCTTTGGCCATAAACCAAACGCGTTAATTGAGCGCCGCAGCCAAAAGTCTCAGACAAAACAGTAGCATTAAATAGATACAAGAATGGCTCGATGAGAAACTTCAAAACAATTGAAACGCCTCAAGTGTTGTAGTCTTTGGGCAGCGGGGAAGGAGGGGGAAGGCACTTGGAAAAATTTACAACTTTTGGAGTGGGGGGAACCCCACCTCCCCCTCACAAATGTGGCGACTATTAAAAATGCTGCTGTCGCTTGCTGTCCAAAACTAGAATTAATTCTGAGCATCGTTAGAAATAAGTGCGTAGCAGAGCACAACGAATTTTGATTGTTCTTTTTTGGGACTTAAAGTGTAATAAATTTTATTTAAAATATATACGAGTACATATATAGCTGATATATATTATTAAAGAAAACTACCCTTTGATGTTCGATTTGAGAAGATTTATGACGGCAATCTTGAGCAAACATTAGCCACTTAAGTACTCGGGTAACCCATATGGCAATTTTCATAGGGTTATCTTCGCAGGCCGATCGCTTCGAATGGGAAATGTGGAGCTGCCGCTGCCGCTGCCGCTGCCGCCAATACAGAGACAAATACAGATACACTTTCCCCAAGACGACATATCCCACCCTGGGGTATCATCAGTGCACAACAGCCCACACCCAACCACCGAGCAGCTGGCTGATGGATGGATGTCCTGGCCGGAGGCATTTCCCTCTGTGCATAAGTAGCAGGGAAATTAACGCCGAAAAAGGACGAGGAATGTTTGGGGGGGAAGGAAACTGTAGTGCGTGCGAAATGGCACAAATACCAAGAGGACGACAAAAAAAAAAAAAAGGACAAAAAAAAACAGGAGGCTAAGACAGCGATTGATGCGTGACATGGTGGGGAGGGGAATTGAAGAGGAGGCGGACGGCGGGTGGCGGGTTGAATTCCATTGAATGGTTATAAATTGAAAATGACTAAATGAAATGAGTAAATATTGACAGACTGACTGAAGTTGGCAGGCAACGGCACAACGCAATCATACCGCCCGCGATTTTGCCATGCAGTTTGACAGGGCTAATTTGTTGATTTGCTTCAATTTGCCCTCCGTTCCTCTATATATCCACTCTGCGCTCATTATTTTCCCCCTATTCGTTTCGATTCGATTCGTTTCGTTTCGATCCGATCGGATCTAATCTCGTTATTTTTGTCATTAGCATTCGAGTTTTGTTCTGGTCGATTCCATTGCAGAGCCGTGTCCATGTCCTTTGGATGCCATGTCTGTTTCGGTCAGCTGGAGGAGCATTGAGCAAAGTTTTTTGTGCTGCTAATGAGCTTAGACTTTTGGCGTGGGAGTGGCCGAAAATGAACGGAAGTAATTATAATGGCTGCTGACATGATTTTTGGCATTCTAATTGAATCGAGAGCGAGAGAGTCCCATCTCCAACTTTCGGGTACTTGCCAAGTGGCAATGGCAAGAAAAATGGTATTTACTTCACTTCAAAAAAAGAAAAAAAAAATATCCAATTTACGAACTTGCAGGGCATTAGGCCAAAATGTCGAAAAGTGGCCAACGCATTTGTTATTATAATGTTCAGAAACCCAAATAGGTATACAATGCAGATAAAAATAGTGCAACAAAGGAATAAAAATTAGCTATCTTTGGAAATTCTGTGTGAGCATATTCAATAAATTTGGTTTTCTTTGTTATGTGTTGTAACCAAGATAATACATTTGTTGCGGTGAATTTCTATCTGGCCAATAAATGCACTCTATTGATGGTAATCAATAGCATAATCCGAAAATATATTCCACTATAAGCCTATGTCTATTTTTATTTATTTTCTCGGAAACAGAGCTCTATTGAATTACGTACATATAAAAGCCCACAAATCAAGAACTAAAAATCGGTTTATAAAAATACATCAAATATATTACACTTTCCAATGCCACCAGTGCGAATGAGTAATTTGGTAACTATGAAAAAGTGTTGCCCTTTAATTGGTAAAATATTTATTGTGAACGCTGCGTATACGTTATATTAGGCAAAAACCAAAAGTGTTGCCTATTTTTCGGACCTTACATTGAAAACCGTCAGATAATTAAGCGAAAAGAATTACAGTTTTTTTCTCCTAATCACCAATACTAACCAACCAAATCACTTTGTTAAAATACATTTTCGCATTTTTTGTAAGGGTAACATCATGCTAAAACTTTGAAAAAAATAGAATTTTTTTTGAAAACACAGTTTGATTGGAAATTTAATTACGAGCTCAACGAGGTATGGCATTCCATATTTGGACCACTATTTCGAATGTTCTCATCAAAGTACTGATAATAATATTCGCAAAAAAACAGAAAAACGATTTTCGACAAAAATTCAATATTTACGATTGGTATTTTCGGTATAACTTGGCTAAAAATGGTCAGAAAGCTAAAGGAAAGAAAAAGATAATTAAGCCAAAGGGGAATTCCATTTTAATTAATAATCTCAAAGGGATACAAAATATATAGTTAGATGAAATTCGAATGCCGCAATGTTAAATACCTCCAACAAATTGGTCTTAAAAGACCTCAAATAAACCAATTCGGCTTATGCAATGATAACAAGTCCCAAAAAAATACACCCATAAATAGACTCCCATATCATTTTGCAGTAATAACAGACAGTATCAACATTTGCTCCCCCATGCAATGCAATGAATACATTTACTAAGAAAATATAGGTTCACCAAACCCAGTCACTGGAGGTTTTTAGGTAAGACATATGCCTCGCGTCTGATCCCCCAGTTTATCCAACGTACAACTAGACCTCCTCTATGGCATTGGCCGTATAATAAATCGAAGTCACGACAAATATAAATAATAAAATGTATTTTATTTTATTTCCATTTCCATTCCCCGCGTTTGCATTTCAACGTGCTTTAGTACATAAATCTCGGGCTTAGTGGCGGTCGGAAGCCCAAGCCCAAGCCCAAAACTCACACCCAAGCCCAAAAGCAAAGCAGAGCAAAGGCAGTCGAGTTGGGGGGCAAATAAAATACGTAGAAAATAAAATAAAAATAAATAAATAAATAAAATAAAATGAAATAAAGGGGCGCCCGACAGAACAGACACGAGTCGTGGGCATCAAATCTATCCTATACCATTCGAAACCCATCCCATTCCATTCCATTCTGCTGTATGAATATTGTTTGTTCATATATATATAATAAAAAATAAAAAAAAAAATGGCCAAAGAAAAAACAAAGAGCAAAGGAAGAAGTAACAATAACAAATCCAATATTAGATGGCTATAACAACAATGAAGCATGGGCGCCCAAAAAGGGGGGCTAAAGGGAAAAGGGGATGGGATGGCTCACTGGTACTGGCAGCTGGTGCCAAGCGAACCAAAGCAAAGTCTGATGTACACGTTTATGGCTATTTGCGATTTTGCCGAGCAGCAGCTCAATAAAAGCGACGACTCGACTAGAAAGAGCCAAAACCAAAACCAAAAACAATGACAGACGATATACCCTGCACTGAGAAAATTGCATTCAAAAACATACTATGCGAGAAACAAATGAATTATCTAATCGCGCTATTTCCTATCCACTATGTTTAACCGATTTTTTAGAAATTTTTTTGAAATATTACAAGCTGTTACCAAGATTTATGCAAATGAATTAAAAACATTTCAAGCTATTTTGAATAAAATTTTTACCTGAATTCAACTGTAGTAAGTTCTCCAAAGGCTGTGATGGTTGAATCTGAAAATAAGAGAAAAATAAATATTATTTCATTGGGTTAAAATTTACACCATTAGATTGCACCGTATATGATTTTAAAATGTATAATACCAGCACCTGTTTCGCGCAGTGTGGTACAATAGAAAGCAAGACGAGAACAAGTTGCGAGGGAGTGTTAACCATGGACAATAGCTCCCCTCCGTCGAGTGGATCTTATTCCGAGGTGATTTTAAAGGCATTAGGCGAAAGTGGCGGACAAAAGTCGTGTGGAATGGGGTGATTGCTCGGTCTGAAGTGGATAATCGTGAAATGATGCTACAATTACCTTTTCTCCCTTCCGAAAAACTGAGAACGAACCATGAGCCATAATCAAGAGCAATAAAACATAATAGGAACCTTTTCCCCGACCACTAATTTATTCAAAAGGGTCTTTGGAAAACTACTGCTCCTTCTTAACGAGCAGGGTTGCCACGCACACCAAGTGTTGCCATGTGTATCCGAAAATGCTCTGCACTAACACCCAAAATCTAATTTATATCACGTTAATGAGCTTTTATGTCAAAATTTTGCGGGATGGCGGGGTTGGGCAAAAGTTTTCCCAAAGGTCGATCCAATAAGTGAGGTACCCAAAAGCGGAGGCAAATAATAATAATAAAAAAAACAAAAGGGCCTAGAAATGCGAAATGTTCGAAAAACTGTCCATTGTAAAAAGTTCGCCCATGGCTTATCAAACCAAATTTGTGGCAATAAAACGAAATGGGTGGGGGATTGGAGAACATGGAGCGCCAGAATTTCGGGAAGAGATATTTCTGCAGAAAAGCGAAGCAGTAGAATGCCCCATGACTAAGCCAATAACCGAAAGGTTATTTAATATTTGGCAGTGGCGTGGCCTTAAAAAATAAAAATAAGAAAAACACCCTTTCTTGGCTTCACTGCCCCACATTTTCCACCGATTTTCCACCGCCCAAATTCCCCGCCATATTCGAGCCAAGTTCGCACTTTTTCTTCCACTCAGTTTTCCGCTTTTGCCGCCAGAAAAAAATAAAAAAGCAAAACACACACACACAACATCAAAGCCGGTGAAAGGCGCCGCCAAGGACGAGGGCGTGGCCAGACTTTCGCCCATTTCTCCCAACTTTTCCCTCTCTTATTTGTAGTTCATTTTGTTTCTCTTCTTTTGAGTTGAGTTGGGTACTCCAGCTATCGACGCCCTGCGGGCAAATATTAAACAAATCTTAGCGAAACGAAACGAAACGCATTGCAAAGTTGTCAACTCGCTCTGATAACACGCCCCAACCTCCTATTCCCCCTTCCAAAAAAAAAAGAAAAGAAATCCCCATCTCATCCGTAGTCCTGTATCAGCATCACCACCCCCTGGAAAATCCCATCCTCCGGCAGCCCACGGATTTTGTGTTTCGCTGCCTTTTGTTTGGCAACGGGAAAAACGAGAAAAAGGCAAAACATTCGCAAATTTAAATGCAAATTACCAGACAAAACTGATGAGCTGAGCTGGCGCAGCGGGGGGAGTGCAAAAGTGTGTACAAAAGTATTGACAGTATAGAAAATAATGGCCTAAATAAAGCCCAAAACAGGTGCCTCTCACAATAAGCAGCAATAAGCTTGAAATGAGGGAGGGGATGCGGTGAAGTCTGGCAGAAAACGGCAGCATATGTCACGAAAAACTAAATCAGAAATTGTTACGACACTTTAGTGGAAAATGTGACTCCAATGGCAGTTAAATAAGCACATATACGAGTACCAGTATACTGAATATAAAAGTATATGAATTTCATATGAGAAAACATAGTATTTTAGATTAAAGTATAAATATATAATATATAGAATGAAAAATGGTGAAGTAACTTTTACGATGGGCACTTTTTCTTTTAATAAATAACAGTGAAGAATTTTGCAACCTATTTTTCATAGTTATATTGCTTTTATTGCTATCTATATTGTGATTTTGAGCAGCTGGAGTTCAACCAGCAGTTGATATGCCTTACTTTTTATTGGCAGAGACAAATCTCGGCTCATTTCGAGCATTTCAGTGTGTTTAGAATAGCGATACATGATTACTCCCAGCTCGGTAGTTCTGCCACGCCCACCACCGCCCAT